>NC_084795.1:212205619-212830619 GCF_963169125.1 Humulus lupulus
TAATAGAAGCAGAACTGCGGTCTCCACCCATTGAAAAATTAGCCTACTACTTGATCTTAGCCTCCAGAAATCTGCGGCCATACTTTCAAGCTCACCCCATCATAGTACTAACGACCAGCCCCTATGGCAAGTTCTGCAGAAGCCAGAAGCCCTGGTTGATTATTGAAATGGACGGTTGAACTTGGGCAGTTTGAAATTTCTTACTTACCATGAGTAGCAGTAAGCTCTGGCTGACTTCGTCGCAGAACTCACTTGGCTTGCAGACTGTGAACAGACAGAAGAGCCTGAACCTCAAAGCCAAACTCCCTCTTGGAATTTGTTTACAGACGGTTCTTCTAATGAACATCACACTGGAGTCGGAGTGATTTTGGTAATGCCTAAAGGACATTGATTCCACTGCGCAATCAGATTCGACTTCACAACATCCAACAACGAAGTCAAGTATGAAGCGCTCCTCGCAGGTTCACGATTAGCCAGGGACATGAACATAAAGTCACTTGAAATCTATAGTGACTCCCAGTTGGTGGTTAATCATATTACTGGAGAATATCAAGCCAGGGGTCTAAAGATGGTTGCTTACTTGTACAAAGCAATAGATTTGTTGGCACAGTTTGTGAGATATACTCTCTAGCAAGTACCTCGCGATCAAAACTGAAATGTTGATGCGTTCGCCAAATTGGCAAGTGCAAAGGATGTTGACACCCTGAATATAGTGTTTGTTGAATGACTTTCCGCACCAAGCATCAGAGAAGAAGAAACCTCTCTGGTAATTCAGGCAGAAGATATGTGGATGGCACCTTTCATTGAGTACTTGGTTCATGGAGTATTGCCGACAGACAGAAACAGAGCAAGGACCCTTCAGAGGCAGGCTACTTGGTTTATCCTGGTCGACAGAATTCTATATCGAAGGGGGTACTCAATGCCACTCCTAAGATGCGTCTCAAAAGAAAAGGCCAAAGAATTAATGCAAGAATTCCATAAAGGTTATTGTGGAGATCATGTTGGGGGACAGAGTTTTTCAAAAATGATCCTAAGGCAAGGATACTTTTGGCCAACAATGAATGAAGACTCTGTGGATTTTGTTCAGAAATGCGACAAGTGTCAGGGGTTCTCTAAGATACCACGAGCAGCCCCCAACGAACTAAAGCAGATGCAATGTCTGTGGCCGTTCGCAGTATGGGGAATAGACTTAATCGGGTCTTTGCCCATAGGAAAGGGCGGCGTCAAATACGCCGTAGTGGCTGTTGATTACTTCACGAAGTGGGCCAAAGTTGAGCCACTTGCAACCATAACGACCAAGAAAGTGATGGATTTTGTGGTCAAGAACATAGTGTGTCGCTATGGATTGCCAAGAAAAATTGTCTCAGACAACAGCACGCAGTTTGACAGTGATCTGTTCACAAATTTTTGCAAACGACATGGAATTATCATAAGCTTTTCTTCAGTAGCTCATCCGCAGGCAAACGGACAAGTCGAGGCTGTCAATAAGACATTAAAGGATACTCTGAAGAAAAGGCTCGAAGAAGCAAAAGGATCATGGCCAGAGCAGTTGCATGAAGTCCTCTGGTCGTATAGAACGCCGCATCGAATAGCAATAGGTCATATTCCATTTTCCTTGGCTTATGTATATGAGGCTATGTTGCTTGTTGAATTAGATATACCATCTCATCGCTGAATAGCATACGATCAAGAAACTAATAGCCAGTTATTAATGGAATCTTTGGATTTGGTCGATGAAAGGCGCAAGCAAGCCCAACTCCGAGTACCAGCTTACCAACAAAAATTCACCCGGTATTTCAACTCTAAAGTGCGTGAAACAAAATTTAATGTGGTAGATCTGGTACTTAGAAGAGTTTTCCTTAACACCTGCGATCAAGCTGCTGGAGTACTCGATCCTAACGGGGAGGGATCATACAAAATCAAAGAAGTCCTCCATCCAGGCACTTATAAACTTGCTCGCTTAAATGGAGATCTCATTCCTCGCTATTGGAATGGAGAACACCTGCGCAAATGCTATCAATAAACAATTCTTCTTAAAGAATTGGCTTGTATTAATTTTACTTTTTACAAGTTTATGAATAAGGGTTAGTTAATTATGTGACTGATCGCTTATAAGTGTGAGATCAATTTTTTATCACTCATACATACACGATTGTCCATTTATTACGAGAAATATAAGGGATTGTGCGCAGCTAGTCAATCTTGAAAACTATTTTATTTATTACAAGTATTCGCACATTACGTGTGTTGTTTTGCCATATTATCATTGTTTACATATCTTTATTACGAGCATAAATGTTCTTATAGGTTTAGGTCAAGGCAAGTGATCGAGAACTGTAACGACCCAAAATCGCTAATAAGGCTTAAGGGCCTTGATTAGTGTGCCTGGAGGGCATAATGGAATTTATGTGTAATTTTATGATTTTAATGCATGGTTATGATTTAAAGCATGTTATATGACTAATTGAACCTTCGAGATGCATGACTACGTGGTTAGTATGCATGTTAGGTAAAATAAATATGTGTGTGGACCCCGTTTGCATGATAGGGGTAAAATTGGTAATTTTTGCCCGCTGAGGGCATATATGTGATATTTGTATTCTGTGAATTGTACCACGTGAGTGTGGTGTTATTATTGTGATGCACGTGCCGAGACGGTCCTAGTGAGCAAATTTAACTTAAGAGTCACAACGGGAATTCTATAGCCGGCTCGGGAGGAGCCTAGGGGTACCTCGGGAATTGTATGGCTAAGTTGAGATTTAGCGGGTAATGGTTATTGGTGATTGAGTAACCTGGGTAACCATTAGTTACTACTGTGAGTAACAAGTTTAGTTGGAAAATGGTAGAATTGAAATATTAGTGAAAGGACTAGAGTGCCCTTGAGAACTTAGTTGGGAAAGGATTATTTGGAGGGGTAGCATGGTCATTTGGCAAGGGTAATATACAATTTTCAGCTGGGTTTTAGGGGTACACGGTTTGGGCAATTGGGGTCACTTGATGCTTTGATAGAAATTGAAGAGAAGAAAAAGGAGAGGGAAAAAGCTAGGGCATGAAGAAGGAGAAGGGAGCTGAAAACTTGAGGACTTAGGGGATGAACCAAGGAAGCTTAAGGTTGGATTCTTCATTCAAGGTAAGGTTCTATGCAATTTTAAGATTTATTTCTGTTGTGGTTTAGGAATTTGATGCATGGTTTAAGCTTTTCAAGCTTTGGGTTATGTTTTTGGTTTATGGGTTTAGATTTCTTAAGTTGAGATTAAATGGGTGGATTTTGAGTATGATTGTGTTATTGAGTTGGGTTATGATGTTTATGGGTTGATGTATGGTCTATTTGAAGTTTGGAATTGGTTTTGGGGCTTAGGTTATTGGTTTGGTATGATTTGGGAAGGTTTTAACTCGGTGAAAACGTGAAGGAAAACCCAGAATTCTGGGTCTGCGAAGGCGTGCCGCGACACAGTTTTTGCGTGCCGCGGCGAGGAGCCCCTGACTTGCTGGGTGCCGCAGCACAAGAAAGTTGTGCCGCGGCACAAGGCCAATTTCAGGATGTCATTTTTGGCAATTTTAGGCCTTTACTCCGGGGGTTCGAGGGATGTCTCCGGGGTGTTGTTTTAAGGTTTTAGAGGTCCCGAGAGTGCGGGATTGGTCCCGGGAAGTGATTTTGGGTTGGTTCGTATTAAAAGTGTTGTGTGTGTGTTGTGACTAGGATTTCGAGGAGGCTCGTGCTAGAGGACCATGCTTGTGGCCTTGGTGCATCGGAAAGCTCGGGAAGCAGGTAAGAAAACTATAACACCCGTAGGATGGGGCACGGGCCCATAGTGTGATTGCGGGGCACGGCCCTATATTGCATGTTGCATGATGAGATGATTGCCGGGCATGGCCCTATATTGCATTACATGTTAGGGTGCAGATTTAAGTGAATTGATATTTGTTTGAATGTTGTTTGATTTATGCTATATATGATTATAGTGAGTTGAACGGCTATGGCCGAGGGCGGCAAGGCCGAGAACGGCAGTGGGGCCGGAAGTAACACCTAGCACATGGGATGCTTATGGTCAGGGTAGGACCCAGGGGATACGTGTGATATCCCTATGGTGAGGACCGAGACCCCAGGCTTCGGTAAGGCTTCTGGGGCGGCATGGCCGTGTTTGCTTAGTCTAATGGTTGACTTGTTTATATGTGGATTATCTGTTATGATGAACTGTATAAATTGCATATGTTATGTTCTGCATGAGTTTTCTTGCTGGGCTTCGGCTCACGGGTGCTCCGTGTTGCAGGTAAGGGCAATGACTGAGTCAACCAACCATGAGTACGGAGAGCGTGAAGCGACGCGTACATGTTTGACCTGCCCGACTGCTTTGGTTGGGGGTTTATTCGAAAATGGCTGTAATAATCTATGATTTTAGAACTGATCAACTGTAAACTTATTTCAAGATGTAAATAGTTTTCAAACTTTATTTTGGGATCCCAAATGTTTATTACTTGAAGTTTTTATTGGATCAACGCATTTTTAAAGATTACAGCCTTAACTTTTAATTAGTCACACTTTCGTTTCAAAACCTCGGTTAGCGAGTTAATTGCACAAAGTTTTCTTTTAAAACTCACTTGGTAACGGCTCTAAGGAAGTAGGGCGTTACAAGAACCTTAGGCTCCTCAATCACTTGGGGGGCATACAAGGCATCTAGTAGGCAAAGCATATCAATAAGCATATGTAAACACACGAGCAAAATAAGTGAAAGCATACTACGGTACTTAGAGTATTTTTCAAAAAATTTTTAAACCAAACCAAAGTTCTATGCTAAGTTCGGTCATTCGAACAATTGTTATAATAAAATGAAAATATCATAATATCAAAAAGGAAACCTTTTACATCGCAAGCAGTTACTGCACGGATGTAATTTTCTGTTAAAAGGAAAAGCTGCTCGTGTAGCAATAAAAATTTAAATTGTCTTGACACTACAAACCGAGGTTCATGTGTCCCAAATTACAAAATTAAATAAAAACAACAAAAATTATGAGGCTGAGACTTTCGATCTCTCCTCTTCTTCAAGGCGAGCGAGGCACCTGTTTATTTGAGATTGCCTCAGGCACTCAGAGAGGAAGCTAAAATTTGCCTCGCGGTTATGCTTCCAGAACGCGTAAAAGCAATTGAAGGTGGCACCCTTATACCTCTCTAAGTTGCTGGCATTGGTCTCCTCAAGCTCTTTGACGTGCTCCTCCAACCCCTCGGTCTGTTTTCTGCTAATGACCAGGTCATCTTGAAGTTTATAGGCTTCCCTGAAATTAAGCAAAGAAGCTTCTTTGTACTTCTCTTTGGTCTCGATGGCTTTGAGCAAAGTAGCCTGGTGCTGTCTTAGCTATTCGGCCAACTTAGCGTTCTGTTCAAGAAGCTCAATGTTTTTCTTCTCGGTTGCCTCGAGTTGCTCGGTGTATTTCGCCTTAGCCATCTTAAGCTCCTCAGAGCGTCTGACATCGGACGCTTTAATTTACTCAGTGTGTTTGTCATCAGACGCCTTAAGCTGCTCGCTAATTCTCTTCTCATACTAAATAGTCTGGGCTCCTGAACGATGCCAGTTGGCAGTCATAGTTAACATTCCCTGCGATCAGAGAAAAAGTTAAACTGGTGGCAGAAAATGACAAGATAAACAAATGAACCTCAGCAAGTAATGACAACTTACACTTGCTATTTCATTTAGCGCACGGTTAATTATTTGGTCGACCTCCATGGAGTCGGTACCAATGATGGCCTCTCGGCTAAGTTGATGCCTCGATATTTTAGTCATCCTCTCCTTGGCCGAACTAAGCACGATATTTGTCAAGGCGTCTAGTTGACAGGTGCGGGAGGAGGTGTCTGGTCGGCAGGTGCTGCAAGAGGAGTCTGACCGACAAGAGCTAGGGGAGTCGTCTGGTGGAGGGGGGCAGGAGGAGGTGTGGTTTCCCGAGAAGGAACAGGCACTGGAGGATCCCCAGTCCGAGCTTTTTTCGTCAGAGGGTTCTTGCTGCTTTCGCCTCGATGTGGCCTACTCCATTTTTTCTTGCTCGAAGGAGCAGCAGGTACAACTTCACTGTAAAGCTCGAACAAATCTTCAGATGACATGGCTGCAAAATTGAAGGGAATAGTCAGATAACGTGGATGGAGGTATCTAATAAATCAAGAAAATAAGTTCAAGGAAATTATAAGTAAGATACTCGAGCTACAACTACTTGTCGCTACACTATTTACTGCACTACTGCTTCACTTACTCTCTGGCTTGAAGAAGTTTGAATTTAAATTAGGAGTGTATTTAAATTTTTTGTCCCCGTCAAATAAATGACAGGGAATAGGCAAATTATTCTAGACTTTGGACCATTAATAACTACTATACAAAGACACTAATCTTAAGAAAACATACATATGAAATAACCATAACTTTATTATAAACTGTAAAGCAAAGGTTAAATACATGAAAAATCATTTAGGATACGGGATCCCATTGTTTTGTAAATATTAAAATAATCATAACATTAAATCTTAAAATTCGTTACAAAACAAAGTGCGGAAAATACATGTAAAGCATAAATTTAAATGACTAGAAACAACTTCATCCTCGAATCCTTCACGCAGTCCACCGATTCCATTCTCCCTCAATACACATTCCCAAGCTGCCAAGAACCTTCCCACTGCCATATCTATTTTCCTGCATATATAAAACATAAAGGAATGAGCCTAATGCCCAGTAAGGAAAATCTACTACAAGCATGAAACATAATCATACACATAAACTATGAACATATATCATATACTATAACACATATATCATAATTCTAACCCATGTACATGGTAACTATTGGGGTTTGCTAACTAAGCAACTATAATCCTCCAACTACAATGAAGTTTGCTAGTTAAGCAGCTATAAGCCCCAAAAACATATAACAATTATAAGCCCCAAAACATGCATATATCATAACACATAAAATCATACTATAGCATAATCATAACAGTTTTATATAAACATAGCACATATCACATAAAATCATACTATAGTTCGAGTGGACTGGAGACTGCGAACAGGCTTTCCAAGCCTTAAAAGCCCACATGGCACAGCCTCCTGTTATATCAAAGCCTATAGATGGAGAAACTTTGCTCATTTACTTGGCGATCACCGAATATGCTGCTAGTGCGGTACTAGTACGAGAAGAAGAAGGCGTACAAAAGGCGGTTTATTATGTTAGCAAGAGGTTAATCGGGGCCGAATTGAGGTATCCTCCCATTGAAAGATTAATCTATGCTTAATTTTGGCCTCAAGGAAGTTACGTCCTTACTTCCAAGCCCATCCCATCACAGTCTTAATTGACCAGCCCCTTCGGCAAGTTCGGCAAAAACCGGAAGCGGCTGGACGCTTGTTAAAATGGGCAGTCGAATTCGGGCAGTTTGATATCACATATTCACCGCGAGTAGCAGTAAAAGGACAAGTCTTGGCTGATCTTTTCACTGAATTCACTGAGCTCCCAGATAACGAGTAGTGTGAAAAACCTAGTGTGCTTGAGCCCCAAGTCGAAGCTCCTTCGTGGAAGTTATTCATGGACGAATCGTCCAACGAATCTCACGCAGGAGCAGGAGTGATATTGATAATGCCAGAAGGGCATCGATTTCACTGCGCTATCAGGTTCAATTTCACCGCATTAAACAATGAAGCCGAGTATGAAGCACTCCTCGCTGGGCTAAGGTTGGCCAAAGACATGAGTATAAAAAAGCTGGATATTTACAGTGATTCATAGCTGGTAGTGAATCAGGTCTTAGGGGAGTATCAAGCACGGGGCCTGAAAATGGTGGCCTACCTGAACAAAACCAAACATCTGTAGGTGCAATTCAAGAAATATACCCTCCAGATAATACCTCGGGATCTGAATTCCAATGCAGATGCCTTAGCCAAACTCGCAAGTGCAAAAGACGTTGACACTTTAAATACAGTGCCAGTGGAACGACTACGCGAGCCGAGCATACGAGCAGATGAAACCAGTATGGAAATTCAGATAGAAGATACGTGGATGGCACTGTACTTGGAGTATCTCACGAATGGTGTACTACCAGCAGATAGAAACAAAACCAGGACTCTTCAAAGACAGGCTGCTAGGTACATATTGGTCGATGGTATTCTATACCGAAGAGGATACTCCATGCCACTGCTCAGATGTATTACACCAGAAAAGGCTAAAGAGCTGATGAGGGAAGTATATGAAGGCTTTTGTGGAGATCACGCTGGGGGGCAGAGCTTGGCGAAAAAGATTCTGAGGCAGGGTTACTTCTGGCCAACTATGAACGAAGAATCAATGGAGTTTGTGCGAAAATGCCATAAGTGTCAGAGATTTTCCAAGATCCCACGTGCAGCTCCCAACGAGTTAAAGCAGATGCAAAGTCCATGGCCCTTCGCAGTATGCGGTATTGATTTAATTGGATCCTTGCCAACGGGAAAGGGTGGAGTAAAATACACAGTTGTAGCAGTCGACTACTTCCCTAAATGGGCCGAAGCTGAGCCACTCGCTACCATAATGACAAAGAAACTTCTTGACTTTGTCATCAAGAACATTGTTTGCCAATATGGGTTGCCTCGAAAGATTGTCTTAGACAACGACACCTAGTTTGACAGTGACCTATTCACAGACTTCTGCGAAAGGCATGGAATCATCAAAAGCTTTTCTTCAGTTGTGCATCCACAAGCAAATGGGAAGTCAAAGCATTGAATAAAACACTTAAGGATACCCTGAAGAAAAGGCTCGAAGAAGCTAAAGGAGCATGGCCGGAACAGCTGCCCGAAGTACTCTGGTCGTATAGAACTTCTCATCGAACAGCAACAAGTCATACCCCGTTTTCCTTAGCATACGGGTATGAAGCCATGTTGCCAATCGAGTTAGATCCATCCTCACATCGAAGAATCACATACGACCAAGACCAGAATAGCCAACTGTTGATGGAGTCCCTAGACTCGCTTGAGGAGAAATAAGAAAAAGCCCAACTCTGAGTAGCTGCTTACCAGCAAAAAGTCGCCCGGTATTTTAACTCAAAAGTAAAAGAAAGAAAGTTCAGCGTCGGGGACCTGCGACCCAGCTGCTGGAGTACTCGGACCAATGTGGGAAGGACCTTACCAGATTGAAGAAGTCCTTCACCCAGGCACATACAAACTTGCACGCTTAAATGGAGATCTTGTTTCGCGCTATTGGAATGGAGAACACCTGCGCAAGTATTATCAATAAACAGTCCTTCTTAAAGGACTGGCTTGTATAAATTTTTAACTTTTTACAAGTTTTGAAAAAGGGTTAGTCATGCTGTATGATTGATCGCTTATAAGTGTAAGATCTTTTTAAAAGATCACTCGTAAAGACATGTTTAGTCCATTTTAATACGAGAATTATAAGGGACTGTGCGCAGCCAGTCATTCTTGCCAACCTTTGTAAAACTTTTGTTTACAAGTATTTGTTCATTACGTGTGTAGTTTTGCTGTATTAAAAGTGTTGCATTTTATACCAAGCAGTAATGTTCGTACAGGTCGTGGTCAAGGCAAGTGACCAAGGACCTAAAGCTCCTCAGTCACTTGGGGGGCATATAAAGTACATCGATAGCAAAGCATACCAAGAGGTATGTAAACACATGAACAAAATAAGTGAAAGCATGCTACGGTACTTAGAGTATTTTTCAAAATTTATATTTTGTTAAATTAAGCCAAAGTACTATGCTAAGTTCGGTCATGCGAACAAATGTTATAATAAAGCAAAAATATTATAATATCAAAGGAATTATTTTACACCGCAAGCAATACTGCTTGGATGTAATTGTTTGAAAGTAAACGTAAAATAAGCTACTTGTGCAGGTAAACCAAAGAAAAATCATAGTCTTTACATCACGACCTGTAGGTCATGTAATTAAAGAAAAGTCAAAGAACAAAAAACTCTAAGGAGCTTGAGGAGCAGGAGGATCCGTTGGAGCATTTTGATCGACCACATCCCCTCCAGCTTCTCCTCCCTCCACTTCGGCAGCTGGCTGAATGCTTGGGGAAGCAGGGACCCTAGCTCTCTCTTCGGCAGCTAACCGAGCAGTGCAGCGGGCTAGCTCGGCCCTCCTAGAATCTTCTGGGAGGTAACAGAAATCGGCACTTTGGTTGTGTTTCCAAAAATCGTAGAAACACCGAAGTGTCGCGTTCTTATACCTCTCCAGATCCTTGGCATTGGTGAGCTTAAGCTGCTCCACCTGGCTTTTTAGAATAGCAATGGTCGCGTCCTTAGTGGGATGCTCCTCCCTAAGTTTCTTGACTTTACGCCATTGGATTCGGCTGGACTCCAGATAGTCATCCCTCTGCTTCCTGAGAAGCTTGTTTCTCTACCAGTTATGCCACCAAGGCATCCTTCTACTGGGTGACTACCTCAAACTCCCCAGCATGCCTAGCCTCTACGGCTTGAAGCTCCTCGATGACCTTCACCCGAGACTGCTCGATGCTAGCGCTAGCGTGAGTACGAGCAACGGTCATTGTTAGCATGGCCTACGGTCAAAGAGTAAGAGTTAGGCTATATTACAAGAAGGAAAGATAATAGCCAAGATCGAAATAAGAGAAAGAGTACTTACACTGGCCACTTCGTTAAGAGCCCTGTTGAGGATCTGATCAACCCCCATGTTCTCAGCCTCAGCCATTGCCTCCCTGCAACGGTCATGCTTCAGGATATGAGTAAGGCGATCTTTAGCTGATCGCAGGGAACGACTTGAGAGTCTTGCCACAGGAAGTTCGGCTTGCTGGGCTTGTTCTTTTCGAACCGTAGGTGGAGGGTTAGTGGCAGCAGGTGGGGCCTCCTTCTCAGCAGAGGCGGGTGGTTGAGCAGAAGGTTGGCCAGAGGGCCCATCCTTGGAAGGATCAGCTGCTCGACCCTTCTTGGCCGAGGGTGCTTGGCTAGATTCGCCGTCGCGTCTCCTGGCCGATTTCCTCCGTCGGATCAGGGGAACCTCCTCCTCCTCCTCCTAAGTCTGGTATAAGTCGAAAACATTGGGGGAGGCCATTTCTGCAGAAGAAGATAAGCATTGCAGACAGTAAGACAAAATAGATGACAAATTATCGTACATCATAAAAGAAGTAAGGAAAATCACAAAGTCCAATACCCGAGCTACTACTACTTGTCGCTACACTAATGACTCTACTAGTCATACACTTACTCTCTGGCACGAAGAAGTCTGGCCCTAAATTTGGAGTATACGTAAAATTGCCGTCCCCGTCAAATAAGTGACAGGGAATTGGAAAGCTATTTAAAAGTGAAATAACAGTACCATTTTCGTCTGAAGACTCATCCAAGTCTACGACAACTTCTGCTGCCTTTTGTTTCCCTTCCCTTGGGGGGCAAAACGCCTTTCTGCTGAGGGGGCGCCAGTTGGTTCCCTGATCGTAACCCCAGTCAGTCTCCTTTGAGGAGGGGATGCTGGGGGTTGCTTCTCAAGATGCCCCTCGGCAGTGGCGTCTGCCACCGTGGGTCCCCTCATTTCTTGACGAGGGGTCAGGAGGCGAGACAGCCTCAAGTTTTCATCAGTGACCAGAGACTTAACGCTTTTTTCAACGTCAGCCATCCTGGCCAATGTGTTGGACCTCAACACCATGTCTGGTGTTGGGTTTGGGTGTAACCATGGTCTTGAAAGGCACAAGATACTTTAGAGAAGTACAAAGAAATTTGCTAAGAAAAGTAGCGACCAGTGGGAAAGGACATCTACCTCCACGAGCGAAGGCCAAGTTGTTCGTAGTCATGTCTGGCGTAAGGAAATACTCTTGATTGTATTTCCCAACGTTGGAGATATGGGTAGTGTCACTCAGGAACGTGCGGGTTATTTCCTGGTGACAAAAATGAAAAAAGCCCGTCCCGTACTATTGAGGGTTGGACTTAAGGTCAAAAAGGAAGTTGACCTCGTGGGGAGTAGGCTCTGGCCATTTTTTGAGTTTGTAAAGGATATAGAGTGCAGCAAGCATTCTATATCCCTTTGGAGTAATTTGAAAGGGGGAAACACCGAAGTAGTTTACCACCCCCTGATAGAACGGATGTAGAGGAAGGGTAGCTCCCACCTCTATGCGGTACCTCGACCAGGCGCTGTAGACACCCCCAGGAAAATTAGCCCTCTGGTTAGCGGCAGGGATCTTGAGATTGACCTCGGTGAGAGGATACTTCCTAAGGTAATTGGCGAGCATCTGAGGAGTCACCTGGCTGGTGGGAGAAAGATACCACTCGACATCAGGAAGGTTTGAATGTCGAGGACAAGCCGTGACCTGAATGCGAGGGTCCGGGGCAATGTTTTCTCGACCACTGGTCGAGGGAACCCTAGCCTGCGAATCAGGCTGGGCAGGAGGACTTGGATTGTTTTCAGGGTTTGGTTTCTTTTTGCCTGGAGACTTAGAGCGGGCCATTTTAGGTGGTGATGGTTGAGGTCTAGAGGAAGAAGGTCTTGAGAATGGGATCTCGTGAACACGCTGAGCTGGTTGTTCTTCGCCTTCAAGCAGTTGTGCAAGAAGATCATTGTCGATTGGTCGCTCACCTCCCCACAAATCTGGCATTAAAATCTGCGAACAGAAAAATGGGGAGGTGAGGATGGAGAATCTAGAAAGTTTGTTAGAACAACGCTGGTCGAGTATAAAAGTCAAACTTTTGTACAACAGCATTCTAACAAAAAACTAATTTTTTCACACGAACAGTTTGAAAAGCAGATCAAAAAAGTGAAAGTAAAAAGTTTTTGAAAAAGCTTTTCAACTCCTTTAAGGGCGGGAAAAACTCAATTTTTCAACTAGCATAAAAATCGAATTTTTACTTCGGTTTTACTTCCTAAATTTATGATCTCGGCTATCAAACTAACTCGTAACTTCTAAATGGCAAAGAAACATCATCCTATCTACTATCACCTGATAAATCCCTTACCTTCATGCATCTCAACTCAGAAACACAGACAACACCAGAACTTAACAGTTAACCCACAGAGGCATGCACGGCAAAAATAATAAAACATAAAGGTTCTGAAACTTACCAAAGCAAAGATCGTGAAGGTTTGAAAGATCTTCAAGCGAAGACGAACACACGGCTGATTCTTGAAATGCTGAAAGATGGTCTTCAGAGAGAATGAAGGTTCTGATTTTAGGGTTTCTTGAAGGAGAAATAACTTGTGTAAAAAGGATTAGAAGACTTTAAGAGGGCTATATATATTTTTTGTCCGTGGCATGAAAGAGGAAGTAATCATCAATTTCCTCTTTTCGAAGCATGGGGAAGGGTGATAGCCGTCAATAGGTTACTTGGCAACTGAAAAGCCCTTGATTGGACAAGGGTAGGTTACTTTTCCCAAGGATGCACGAACTCCTCTGACATACCTGGTGGGGTAATCGAAGAGTCGTTTCCTTAAAGTTTATTTATTGTTGGGCGTAATAAATAAACTTTGGGGGCAAATGTTATCCAAAAAACAGGCACAGATGATGTGGCAGGCGATTTTGAACACATGGCTGACACTTGGCACAGTTCTGTTAGAGTATCGACCAGTAAGACATTACAGGCGTAGTAGTTGAGTTTTTCTCACGACCACCATGGTCGTACATTCCGCATATTTAAAGATAATCTTTTAGAGATCATAATCAATTCCGAGATTATCTTCAATGATTCCTGATTATCTGATTAATTAGGAGAGAATATCTGTAACAAATTCATGTAATCCTCCTTGAGCCTATAAATAGAGAAAGATAGCTCAAGGGAGGGACTTTTGGCTTTTGCTTAATTAAAATTACATACTTACGAGAGAATTAGGGCTATTATATTACGATTGTATTGTTTATCTCTCTCAGGTTTGTGAAACTCAGAGAACCCTAGTTCTTTGATCACCCCTTTGAGATCTCATATCAATAATAGCTTAAGTGGACGTAGGTCATTACCAGTTCGTGGGGCCGAACCACTATAATTTCTTGTGTCTTTTACTGTTTTTGTCATTATATTCATTCCAACACATCTATCCACATCAAGCTTTTTGACAACGTGTCAGTTGACCAAAACAAGGGTCAACACCTAGAAACCGAAATACACTATAAATCTTACTTCCCAAGTGTTTGATAAGCTTATAATGATAAAACTTATAACCCCAACCCAAGTGTTTAACACTCTAAAGTAATCCTAGCACCTTGCAGGCTCTGAACTCAGCTTGAAGAATGAAGAAATGGCTGGGTACTAGGTCCTATTTATAGAGTTCAAGAATGAAAAGATCTTCATTTAGCTTGAATAAAATAATGGCTTTTTAATTGAAAAACATTTGAATAATCGTTCAGCAGAGGCTGAAGACTCGATCAAAAAGATTATGGACTTATCAAGAGGTTAAGGATTAAAATGAGCTCGGTTTCGAAATCATTTGACAATGTAGCCCTAGAGCCGATATATCGCCTACCATAGGCGATATATCGCTTGGGCTCATATACCGGAGGCTTATCAAAATGGTCGTGTGAAGTTACGTGTTTTTCGTATCCCCGTGTGGCGATATATCGCCCCCTAGAGCTGCGATATATCGGCATACGCTGAAATATTATACACGTAATTACACTTTTTCAGCCTAATTTGAATTGAGTAAACAACCTTTACTAAGTCCTTTAACGATTTCAAAGCTGCTGGCAGACTCTAGGATTTTCAAATGTTACTCTTAATAAACTTATTCCTCTAAAATACTTAATTTCTCATTAAACATACACATGACAAGTGTTAATGTAATACCCCAAATTTCCTAATAAGGTTTAGGACCTTGATTAGGAGGCCGGGAGGGCCATAATTGATTTATTATGATATTTAATGATTATATGCACGTTTACGTGAATTATATTATTATATGATGGTGGATGCATGCATATGGGAGAATTTATTATTGTGAGGGTATTTTGGTAATTTGGCCACTGTGGGCGTAATTGTATATTTTGGGTGCATGATTGTGATTAATTAATATAGCCACACTATAAGGTGGATTGGTTCGAGCTATCGGCATGAGACGAACATGAGATGTAAGTGTTCGGTCTAGTCATAACGGGTTTAAGTTCGGGGCTCGGGGTGAGTCTCGGGGTGAATTTAATGATTAGAGCATTACCGGGAATTAAAGGGTAATGGGATATGATTTATTGGTATTTGGGAATGTTGAGATTAGCGGGAATTGGAGAGCGTTAATTATAATTAACGGTATAGGTTGGAAATGACGAATTTACCCTTGGGAGTGTTTAGAAGCTTTTAAATTGGTCTAGGGGCATTATGGTCTTTTGAACTTAATGATTTATATCAGTTTTTGGGGGTTTGGAAGGCTGTAGAAATAGAGCAAAACAGAGCCTAACCTCATCCTTTCTTCCTTTCTCTCCCGTACAAACTTTCCTTCATCCTTTTCTTTGAATTTTGAGAGCCACCTTGAGGAGTTAAGCTTGGAGATCAAAGGGGGAAGCTAGGGAACTTGTCACAGACATTAAAGGGGATTCAAAACTGTGTTTGAGGTGAGTTCCAGTTATGAATTTAAGGTGTGCTCTGTTTTTTTGAGTTTCTTAAGATTTTAAGCTTAGGATTGGACTTTGTGAATTGTTGAGTTTTTGATTGGTTTGAGCTTCAGGTTTTGGTGGTTTTGGACCATTGGGAAGTTTGGTAATATTGATATGATGATTTGTAGATGTTTAGATGGGTTTTTGGAAGGTTTTAAAAGCGGAAAAACGAAGAAAAATGGCTGGTGCGAAGTTGGGCCGCGACCTTGTTCTTGGGCGCCGCAGCCCTAGCTTGAAGAAGGTGGAGAAGGCTCTGTCAGGGGGGCGGGCCGCGGCATGGTCCATGTAGGGCCGCGGCCCTTAAGGGAAAAATTGCCCAAAAGTGTGTTTTTGTGATGGAAACTTAACTCTAAGGGCCTAAGATCGATCCTACTACCTAGTTGAGTGGGATTTGATGTTCCGGAGGCTTGGGTTAGGTTTGGAAGTATTTAATTACTCATTTTGATGAGGTTTTATATTTGGTTATGACTAGGTGACCGCTAAAGGACTAAATTTGATCGTTCTCAAGGGTCGTTCTTTTAATCGTTCTAGCTTGACATTGAGGTAAGAAAACTGCACCCTGTGTATATGAGACATGCATGGTTATTATTGATGCATGTCGGTTGATTATTATGTATGACATGCATGGTTATTATTGATGCATGTCGGTTGATTATTATGTATGACATGCATGGATATTCTTGATGCATGTTGGTTGATTATTAAACGTGACATGCATGGCTGTTATTGGAGCATGTTGGATTGCCGGATATACTGCATATGATGCATGAGAAACATGTGATTAGGACATGCTTTGTATACTGGGTATGATATTGTTCAGAGCTTGAGCCTCTGTGGTTATGCATGGTCCTAATTGTACTAGTACCTGTTTAGTAAGCATGCTAAATACCTTGTTATGGATATTGAACATGTGGTATACGATTGGTGGCATGACTTGCTTGTATATGGCACTGACTAGTCAGGGACCGACTCTAAAGTTGAGGATCACGCATTGAATGGCTCTATGGCATTAATGCTAGACCGACCCTAGGGTCGAAGAACTTTTAAGCGCTTGCTTGGTCTACGACCAGATGACTATAGCCAAGGTATATGACCCCGGTGACCGTTTGTCACATGGCTAAGGGACGTTGTCCATAGTTTCGACTCTAGAGTCGTGAGGAAGGTTATGTTGGTGACTAATCACCTTGCACCTGTCCTAATCAAACTTAAGGAAGAATCACTTAACGGTTAAGCCCTGGTGACCCTATCGTCACATGGCTAGAGGGAGCGATGCTCATTATTGTGACTTTTGGCTATTGTCACCTATTTGCTTGGACTGATAGTCCCGAATGGTTATTATGATCGTTGTTGATATTATATCATGCTCTATTGTGTTTTCTTGCTGGGCTTTGGCTCACGGGTGCTACATGGTGCAGGTAAATGCAAGAGGAAGCTGGACCATCCTTGAGTTGAAGAGCTTAGGTGATGATGTGTACATATGCAGCTGCTCGTCCGCCACGGCCGAGGTTTAAAGTGGAACTAGGGTTGAACCCTGTTTTGCCGCTTAGAACGGCCTGTTGTAAATGTTTTCTGTAATAAACTCTGAAATTATATTTTCGGGATCCCAATGTATATATTAAACGTTCTAGTGAAATGTTACATCTTAACCAAAATGTTTAATCCCTAAACCGCTAATCATGCTTAGATCACGATTTTGGCCAAATGACTCGATTAGCGAGTTTAGCACTGTTTACAAGGCACACCGTAACGGTCCCAGGAGTTGGGGCGTTACAACTTGGTATCAGAGCGAGCCAAGGTTTATGGTTCCTGAAGACAAGCTGGGCATGTACACTCATCACTGAAGATAGCTTCACTCAAGGAATGGTAACTATTTCTGTAGCTATGTGCATAGCTGTTTGAATAAAATGTGAATACTTTACCTGTATTTTGTATTAGGAAGCATGAGATTCTGATAGAGCCTGGCTCTTGACTATATGATTATATGCTCCGTGAAAATATATATATATGACTGTGATCATATGATTGCCTGCTCCATGAATATATATAATTGTGTTATTGCATGCTGGGGTTAGAAGCATGGTTTGAGCATTGGAAGAGTAGGAATTATGGGTATGTATGAATGCCATGGGCATGTTTGTAGCACTGCAAGTGTATTATGATTGTGGTGTGGTAAGATTTATCCCGTGGGGGAAAGCCCTTGTTATGGTTATTGTGATTAACGGGTCAAGTTATTAACTGCAGATTGAATCAGCAGGTTTATATTCAAGGCAGATTATGAGGCCTGGTGATAGTTATACAGGGGCTGGGAGGTACAGCCAGGGTATTAGTTCTTCATCTACATCTTTGAATGTTCAGCAGACGCTTACAGATTTGCAATTAAGAATGTAGAGGCAGGAAGAAGAGATCAGGTATTTGAAGCAACAACGGAGTCTGTTGGGGAGTACCTCTTCTTTTGTTATGCCAGGGGTGGCATCAGTTTCAGCTCAGCCTAGGGTTGAGAATAGATGGGAATTTCGCTATGGAAGATTCCTGAAGTTTTATCCTCCAGTCTTTGAGGGAGGCCTAGATCCATTCAGAGCTGAGCAATGGATGGGCATGATCAGCTCCATTTTTGATAGTATGGGACTGGTAGGTCACGATAGGGTGATCTGTGCTACATGTGTACTGCGGGACGATGCCCGGACGTGGTGGGAGGTAGTATCCCAGACACGAGACACAGCTGTGATGGACTGGAAAGAATTTAGGCAGCTGTTTAATGAGAGGTATTACTGTGACGCAGCTAAGACTGCCAAGATGAATGAGTTTCTGAATCTCGTTCAGGGTAATGCATCAATGACTGAGTATGTTACTGAATTTGATGGGTTGGCCAAGTTTTCCTTAGACGTGGTACCCACAGATGTGACTCGGAAGGAAATATTTATCCAGGGGTTGAATCCTGGAATAGCTCAGGGCATTAGAGTTGCCCCAGTGTATGAAGTCTCTACCTATGTTCAGGTGGTAGGGAAGGCTCTTGTTGTTGAGAGTATAGTAGTTGGGTGGCAAAGTGCTGGAGAGCATGGAGCTCAGATAGTGGTACCTCCACTTATTGGAACAAGTAACAAGGAAGGCCGGAAGACATATCCGGTATGCACTTGGTGCAAGAGGCATCACCTTGGAGTATGCCGAGCAAAGGCATGCTTCTTTTGCACGATGTTTGGACATCGTAAGAAGAATTGCCCAATGCGGAAGAAGGGTGAGCTAAAGGGGATGGACAGCTTGATTCCAACTCAAGTGTTTGTTTCAGAGCAGTCGGAGTCCGAGACTGAGACTAGTTCCTCGGGGATGACAGGTCAGTTTTCTAGTTCTGAGTTGTGAATAATGTTGTTTGGCTTTGGCGCCATGTTATTCTTTTGTTGGTATGTATATAGAGAAGGGTATATTGATGGTATATATAGATCATATGATTATGTTGTGATGGGAAAAGTAATACGGTATTGGCAACCTAAGAGATAAGCTAAGTTATGGCAAGGACTCATCAGGGATTCTGATAAAGCTGGTTATGACAGGCTTTGGTTTGATCCAGGGTTTGGATTGGTTTAGTAATTAAAGAACAGTCTTGAATGGCAAGGAAGGTATAGTAATTCTTAAGCTTGTGAGTGGAAAGTCTTGTGACAATTGGCACTGTGCATGGATTTGATATGTTTACTACTACTATCTAGATAGCAAAGTAAAGTTCTTGGACTCTACAATTCTCCCCTACTAATACGTTGAATAATACATTGCATCTCCTAGCATCATATTAGCTAGGATGGTAACTAACAATCTCAAGAAATACGATCTTCCTGGGTTAACCCTCATCAAACCTTCACCCAACCAGCGGGCAAATGTGCCCAGGGGTGCCTTCAGCGCCTGTTCGAGGTATCATATCGAGGCAGGGGCAATCTTGCCTCTGCACGAATTCTTTCAAGAGGTGGACAATTATTTTGAGGTCGCCCCTTTTCAAATTACCTCCAACGGATATAGAGTACTATCTTCACTTTATATCATGTATAACCATAAGAAGTGACCAGTACCAACACCCCATGAGATCAACTACTTTTTCGATCTTAAATCCAACCCCAACCACAACAACACGGGGTTCTTCCACTTCTACCACTAGGAGTCTGGTCACACCTTCCTGGGCGACATTACTTACAAGTCCAATGTAGGGAAGTATTTCAAGGAATACTTTCTTACAACAGACCTGGTCGTTGATAACCTGGCCTTCACCCGAGGAGGTAAATTTTTTCCTCACTGGTCGTTTAATTTCTTCTAGCTTTTCTATACCATCTATAGAACTTTGGTGTTGTTTACGTCCATTGTACCGACCAGACCCTTCTCCAGAGATGGAGATAAGGGCAGCTACCTTGGCCAGCATGACGGACATCAAAAAATGCGTCAAGGAGCTGGTCACGAAGAGCAACGTAAGGCTGGTCAGCCTTCTGGTGCTCACCAGGATGTGAGGAGTCCACAACAGGGAATGCTACTGGAGGAGAGATCCCTGAGTAGCACCGGGATGTGTCACAGCCCCCGAGGAGGCGGGCTACAGAAGTGACCATCAGGGAACCCTCCGGCATCCCACGAGCTGCTGACTTCTCACTCTTGGACAATTTGCCCATACTCGAGTCTATTGATGAGAACGGTGCTGACGAGAACGGTACTGACTTCTCACTCTTGGACAGTTTGCCCATTCCCTGTCATTTATTTTATGGGGATGGCAACTTTAAATAAGCAATCAATAGTTTAAATTCAGACTTCTTTGAGGCAGAGAGTGAGTGTAACAGTAGTACCATAAATAATGCATTGATTAGTAATAGTAGCTCGAGTATAGTACTTAGAATTTTTCTTGCTCTTATTTCCTTGCTTTTTTAGGCAACTTAATTTATATTGTCTAATCGTTTATTTCTATGTTGCAGTCATGACTTCTAGAGATACGTTCAAACTGTACAGCAAACCCAAAGCCAAGAATTCTGTGAGCAAGAGAAAAGAAAGCAGGTGGCACCCTGGGGAAAGTAGCAATGACCCTTCCAAGAAAAGGGCTCGGACTGAGGACCCTCCTGTACCTGTACCTTCCAAGGAAACTAATCCTCCTCCAGCTCCCGACTACCCCAGCTCCTGTCGACTCGACTCCTCCAGCTCCTGTCTACCCAACGCCTCCTGACCAGTCAGGAAAAACTTAGGCTGAGGTTTGTTCTGAACACAGCCTAAAACTCGGCCAATGACAAACTGAAGAAGCTATTAAGACATTGGTGCAGTCAGGAAGCCTTCAGTAATGTCTACTCCATGAAGGTCGAGTAGATTCTCAGTCGCTTGCTGAATTAAATACTCAGTGTAAGTTGCTATTTTTTTTGTGCCTTCGTAGTCTATTTCGCCCTTTTTATTTATACTAATAGCTTTTCGTTTTTCTCTGATCGCAGGGAGTTTTGACCATGAGTATCGGCTAGCATCGCTCAGAGGAGTCATCTACCAAACAAGCTGAAGAAATTAAGGCTGTCGAGGGAAGACTCGCCGAGCAGCTCAAAGTGGTCGAGGATAGACACACCCAACTGGGCGAGGAGCTAATAGCATCTGAGGAGCAAAATGCCAAACTGGGTGAGGAGCTGAAGAAACATAAGGAGACCTTGGCCAAAGTCACTGAGTCCAAAGAGAAGTACAGGGAGGCTTCGATGATTAATTTCAAAGAGGGCTCCAAACTCCAAGACGAACTGGTTTTCAGCAGGAAAGAAACTGCTGAACTGGAGGAGTGAGTCAAATTGCTCGAAGAGACCAACGCTAGTGACTTGAGAGGTTTGAGGAAGGAGCGTTCAACTGTTTTTATTATGTTATGGAAAAGCAATCCCAAGGAAAACTATGATTATTTGCCGAAACATATAAAGTAGGCTGAGCTGGCAAAGTGCGTTGCTTGCCTGGAGGAAGAGGAGACAGCTTAGGGATCCCTTGAGATATCTTTGGCCACAGGTATTGAAGGCATTTACGAGGGTGCTGATACCACAATCGACCAACAGCCTCAGCACGATCCTCCAGCTGCTCCTGCTACTTCATAACTTTATTTATTTTATTTTATTTTGTAACTAGGACACACGAACCGTGGTTCGTGATGTCAAGACAATTTTTTTCTACGTAGGTAGTTTTCCTTTTAATTAACAATTACATCCGAGCAGCAACTGATCACGGTGTAAAACATTTTACTTTTGATATTATAATATATGCACTTTATTGTAACATCAGTTCACATGACCGAACTTAGCATAGCACTTTGTTTTGATTTAACAAAATTTAAACCAAAATTTGAAAAATACTATAAGTACCGTATTATGCTTTCCCTTATTTTTCTCGTGTGTTTACATATGCCTGTTGATATGCTTTGCTTGCTTAGTACCTTATATACCCCCCAAGTGATTGAGGAGCTTAAGGTCCTCGTTCACTTTCCAAGACCAGGACCTGTTCGAACATTACTCCTCATAAAAATACTTATAAAAAGTGATTATATAGCAAAACAACACACGTAATGAGCAAATACTTGTAATAAATACAATAATTGGCAAGAATAACTAGATGTGCACAGTTCCTTTTATTTCTCGTAATAAATGGACAATCGTGTCTGTATGAGTGATCAAAAAATTGATCTTACACTTATAAGCGACTAGTCATACAACTGACTAACCATTGTTCATAAACTTGTAAAAAGTAAAATTAATACAAGCTAGTTATTTAGAGAGGACTTTTTATTGATAATACTTGTGCAGGTGTTCTCCATTCCAATAGCGAGGAATGAGATCTCCATTTAAGGGAGCAAGTTTATAGGTGCCTGGTTAGAGGACTTCTTTAATTTGATACGGACCTTCCCAGTTAGGTCCAAGCACTCCAGCAACTTGATCGCAGGTGTTAAGAAAAACTCTTCTAAGTACCGAATCTCCCACGTTGAATTTTCTTTCGCGTACTTTAATGTTGAAATACCGAGCGACCTTTTGCTCGTAAGCTGCTACTCGGAGTTGAGCTTGCTCGCGCCTTTCATCGACCAAATCCAAAGATTCCATTAATAACTGACTATTCACACTCTGGTCTTATTCAAACCTTTTATGCTATGGTGGATCTAATTCAACAGGCAACATGGCTTCATATCCATAGGCCAAGAAAAATGGAGTATGGCCTGTTGTTGTTCAATGGGACGTTCTATACGACCAAAGGACTTCAGGTAATTGTTCTGGCCATGCCCCATTGGCTTCTTCAAGCTTATTCTTCAGGGTATCCTTCAGTGTTTTGTTGACAACTTCAATCTGTCTAGTTGCCTGCGGACGAGCTGTTGAAGAAAAACTCTTGATAATCCCGTGCCTTTCGCAAAAATCTATGAACAGATCGCTGTCAAATTGTGTGTCGTTATCTGAGACAATCTTTCTTGGCAACCCATAGCGACACACAATGTTCTTGACCACAAAATCCATAACCTTCTTGGTCTTTATTGCTGCAAGTGGCTCAGCTTCGGCCCACTTTGTGAAGTAGTCAACAGCAACTACAGCATACTTGACGTTGTCTTTTCCCGTGGGTAAAGACCTTATCAAATCTATTCCCCACACTACGAATGGCCACAGGCTTTGCATCTATTTTAGCTCATTAGGGGCTGCTTGCGGTATCTTGAAGAACCTTTGGCACTTGTCACACTTCCGAAAAAAATCCACAAAATCTTCATTCGTCGTTGGCCAGAAGTATCCTTGCCTTAGGATCTTTTTTGATAAATTCTGCCCCCCAGCATGATCTCCGTAGAAACTTTCATGGAATTCTTGCATTAATTCTTTGGCCTTTTCCTTAGAAACACACCTTAGAAGTGGCATTGAGTACCTTCTCTTGAACAAAATTCCATCGACCAGAATGAATCGAGCTGACTGTGTCTGGAGGGTTCTTGCTTTGTTTCTATCCGCTGGCAGCACTCCATGCTCTAAGTATTCAATGAAGGGCGTCATCCATGTGTCTGTTGCTTGGATTACCAGGGAAGACTCTTCTACTTGAATGCTAGGTGCGGACAAATGTTCAACAGGTACTATATTCAAGGTGTTAGCATCCTTCGCACTTGCTAACTTGGCCAAAGCATCAACGTTTGAGTTATGGTCATGAGGTACTTGTTGGAGAGTATATTTTTTGAACTGTGTCAATAAGTCATTTGCTTTGTTCAAATAAGCAACCATCTTCGGACCCCGGGATTGATATTCTCCAATAATTTGATTAACCACTAACTGGGAGTCACTGTAGACTTCGAGTGACTTTATATCCATGTCCTTGGCTAATCTTAATCCTGGAAGCAGAGCTTCATATTCGGCTTCGTTATTGGACAATGTGAAGTCGAATATAATTGCACACTGGAATCGATGTCCTTCGAGTGTGACTAAGATCAAACCTGCTCCAGCATTGTGCTCCTTGGAAGAGCCATCTACGAAAAACTTCCAGGAAGGAGTTTGGCTTTGGAGTTCAGGTTCTTCTACCGGCTTAGTATCCTGGAGCCCAGTAAATTCTGCGACAAAATTGGCTAGAGCTTGTCCCTTCACAGTTGCTCATGGCGAGTAAGAAATATTGAACAGTCCAAGTTCAACTGCCCATTTTAACAATCAACCAGCGGCTTCTAGATTATGCAAGACTTTCCGTAGTGGCTGGTCGGTGAGTACTACGATGCAGTGAGCTTGGAAGTATGGTCGCAGCTTTCTGGAGACTAAAATCAAGCAATAGGCTAATTTCTCAATGGGTGGATATCGCATTTCTGCTCCTATTAGCCTCTTGCTTATATAATACATAGATTTTTGAACATGTTCCTCCTTTTTGATCAGGACAATGCTAGCAGCATACTCGGTGACTGCCAAATAGATGAACAAAGTTTCTTTCTCGACCGGTTTGGACAAAATTTGTGGTTGCGACTTATGAGACTTTAGAGCCTGGAAATCCTGCTCGCACTCTTCCATCCACTCAAATTTCTTATTCCCCCTAAGCAGATTAAAAAATGGAATGCATTTGTCCATTTATTTGGAAATGAATCTACTCAAAGTGGCAATCCTACCGGTTAGACTTTGAAGATCTTTAATTTTAGATGGCGACTTCTTCTCAATCAGGGCCTTGATCTTTTCGGGATTAGTTTCAATACCTCGCGAGTTCACTATGAATCCCAAAAATTTCCCCAATCCAACTCCGAAGGAACACTCAAGACATTGAAGCACTCTTGCAGGTCCCTAATGTGTTCTTCTGCCTTCTTTGACTTAACCAGTATGTCATCAACATATACCTCTATATTAACACCGATCAGCTCTTTGAACATGTGATTGACTAGTTTCTGGTAAGTCGCACCAGCATTTTTCAATTCGAAGGGCATTACTTTGTAACGGTAATGCCCTGTATCTATTTGAAAGCTAGTTTAATCCTCATCAGGTCGGTGCATACTGATCTGATTGTATCCAGAGTATGCATCCATGAATGATAGGATCTCATGCCCTAAAGTGGCATCGACCGGCTGGTCGATCCTTGGGGGTGGGAAATAATCCTTTGGGTAGCATTTATTGAGGTCTGTGAAATCCACGCATGTCCTCCACTTTCCATTCGGCTTAGGAACCAGCACGGGATTAGAGACCCAAGATGGATAAAATGCTACCCTGATGAATATGTTCTCCTTTAGCTTCTCAACCTCTTCCTTTAACGCTTTTGATCTATCTTTGACGAGCAGCCTCCTTTTTTGTTGTACTAGTGGAACACTTTTATCTATGTTTAAGACATGGCTGATAATTGCTAGGTCAATCCCAACCATATCCTTATGCGAATAGGCAAACACCTCTTGGTTATCCTTTAAAAATTCCACTAGGTTTTGCTTTGTTGTTGTCTAAGTTTTTACCAACTTTCACAACCCTGGTCGGATTTGCCTCATAAAGTTGGACCTCCTAGAGGTCCTCGACTGGTCCTACGTATTCTTCAAAATCCCCAAAGCGAGGATCTAAATCTCTATCCGCACTTTGGGCAACACCCTATTTGGTGACCTGCTCACCTGATTGGCCTTGTACTTCATTGGCCAATAGCAACCCTTTCTCAGCTCTTTCCCTCAATCAACCCATTTTCGCCTTGGTAATCGAGAAATTATAGCATTCACGCGCTTCTTGTTGGTTTCCCAACACGCATGCTACCCCTACATCGGTCAGAAACTTCATGGCCAGGTGCCAGACCGAGGTCACGACTCGTAGGTCAACTAGAATAGGCCTTCCAATCACAACATTATATGCAGAAGGATAATCGATTACTATAAAAGTAATGAGTAATGTCCTGTTCGCAGGTGCAGTTCCTGCTGTGACTGGAAGCCTGATCGACCCTGTTGGTGCGAACCCTTTGCCAGAAAAACCATAAATGGTCTGGTTGCATTGCTCTAAATCCTTCACTGACAACTTCATCCTCTCCAGCGAAGACTTGTACAGAATGTTTTTTGAGCTTCCTGTATCCACTAACACCCGCTTAACCATCATATTGGCGATCTAGACATCCACGACCAGAGGATCCGAATGGGGAAACTAGACATGCTGGGCGTCAAGCTCAGAGAAAGTTATCACTTATTCCTTTGTTCAAGTTTTTTGGGAGTTCTCTCCTCTACGTTCAGCATGTCAATGTCCTGGTCATGACGTAAGGTTCGGGCGTGTCGTTCCTTTGCCTTCCCACTATCCCCTGCCAAGGGTGGGCCGTCACAGATGGTCAGTAATGTACCCACCACAGGAGCTGGCTGTAAAGGGGGCGAACATTGGCGTACAGGTGGCTGCTCATTACCTCCTTGAGCCTCTCGCTAAGAACCTCCAGTGGCTCGTCCATATCTTCTCAGGTGTCATACCCATAGTCATTGTGAAAACGACAAAACTTGGTTGTATCTCTCTTGGAGATATCTTTCCTGATCAGGGCTTGTTGCTTAGAAAAAAATAGTGGTGCTAGTAGCCTGGTACACTTCTACTATACTTTCGACTAGGGTCGTGTAATTGGTGAACCTCGGCTCATATCTGTTACTTTTAGGGCGCTTGTTCTCAGATGTTGACGGCTCGTGGTTTGCCCTTTTCCCTCTGTTTTTCTCGTTATTTTTGTCGTTGCCATTGATTTTCCCAGGCCCATTGGTGGCTTTAGTGGGATCTACTTTTGAACCCTCATCATCTGCGGGCGCCTTCCCTTCGTTGGCAATTGCCTATTCAAGCATGATGTACCGGTCTGCTCATTCTAGGAATTCTTGGGTACTCTTTAACCCATTCTTCCTTAAATAGTTCAAAAGGGATGAATGGCGTCGTACTCCAGTAGTAAGTGCCATCATTTTCCCCTCATCACCAACTGTTTTAGCCCTAGCAGCGGCTCGCATAAAACGCTAGGCATACACCACCAAGGTTTCGCCCTCCTTCTGGCGTATCTCGACCAGTTGGTGGGCTTCGGTCAGATGTACTCGTCCAACGTAAAACTGTCCGTAAAACTCTTTCATAAAAATTTCCCAGGACACTATGCTAGTAGGAGGGAATTTGAAAAACCACTCCTGAGTAGTATTAGATAAGGTGGCCGAAAAAATTCAGCATCGCGCGTCATCTGACACCTTCTGGATGTCCATTTGTATCTCGAATTATTCACATGAGATACTGGGTCTCCAAATCCATTGAAGTTGGGTAATACTGGCATCTTAAATTTGCTTGGAGTTTCGGCCATCGCTATTCTTTGTATAAACGGAGTGCCTCTTCTCCGGTCATACTCAATGTGGGACGTTCGGCTCCCCACTAGCTACTGGACGGACTGATTCAGCACATCAAGCTGGGCCTGTACAGCGTATGGTATTATTGGGGCGACTGGTTCTGGAGGGGCATACTCGTCGTGCCTTTCCCGTCTATCATTGAGTACGTCCCTCAAATCTTCATCCCTACGCCCTTACTCATTAGCGCCTAGTCGATCAAAGACGTTAGGTTTCCTTGGCTGCCCCCAGAATTCTGACTCGTTGGTCGATTCTCTCTTGGTGGGGGATTACATTCCCCACCCCTATCTCCTTTCCCTCGACCAGCATTTCCTCTGTCGAAATCTGCCTCATTATAGTCATGGCCATCCCTAAAATGTGACTGACTATGGTGCGACCTACTGATTGCATTATTTCCCCGTCCCCTCGCTAGCACGTCTCGTCCGTCCGGTGGAGGCTTGCGTTGGTCGGTGGGTCCCCAAGCATTATTATGTCATGGGGGGTCCCTGATTGCAGAGCCTACTCGACCTGTCTCCTACCAGCAGAAGGACGTTGTCCCCTGCTCAATGGATTCATCTCTTCAGCAGTCTGACATCTAGGTGTAATGCCCCAAAATCCCTAATGAGGTTTAATGGTTGGATAAGTAGGTCGGGAGGGCCATAATTGTTTTATTATGCCATTAAATGATTATGTGCATGTTTATGTGAATTATATTATAATATGATTTTAAATGCATGCATGTGGGTCCACATTTGATCATAGGGGCTTTTTTGTAGTTTGGCCCGTTGAGGGCGTAATTGCATATTTGTATTCATGTTGGTGAACTATTGTTGAGGCCACATTTAATGTGGATTTTTTCAAGCCATTCGGCATGAGACGATCTTTGAGTGCAAGTTAGCAGTTTGGTCATAACGAGATTAAGTCCGGCGCTCGCAGTGAGTCTCAATGTAATTCGGTGATTAGAACGTTACCGGGAATTAAAGGGTAATGGGATATGATTTATTTTTATTTGAGAATATTGGGAATAATGGGAATTGGAGGGTGTTAATTAAGATTAACGAAATAGGCGGGAAAGGACGATTTTTCCCTTGGAGGCTGTTTAGAGTTTTAATTAGGCTTAGGGGCAATAAGGTCTTTTCACCCTAAGGATATATATTAGCCATTGAAGGCTGTAGAACCTTGTCAAAAAGAGAGTAAGCTTCTTCTCTCTCGTACATCATTTCCTTCTCTTTTCTTCTTGGATTTTTGAGCTTCTTTTGAGGATCTAAGGTAAGGAAGTGAACCTTGAGGGCTTAGGATTGTGTTCCACCATTTAAGAGGGTTCTAAACTGAGCTTGAGGTAAGGCTCTAGAAATTAAAACTCTAGTTTGCTCTATTTTTCTATTGGATTTCAACTTGCATTTCTAGGTTGGATAATGGGAATTGATCAGAGTTTTTGGCTAGGGTTCATTGGGTTATGATGCCTAGGACTTATGTATATGTTTTTTGGGGTTCATTTAGGAGTCTAAATGAGGTTTTGAAGCTTGTTTTTTAGGTTGGAAATGGTGGTGTCGAAGGAGGGAAAAACCAAGGTTGAAAACCCTGGTTGTAGCGCTACATCGCCCATCTAGAAGGGGTACAACGCTAGCCAGGGCCATTCTGCTCTGCCATCAGCACTGGGGCGGTAGGGGGTAGCGCTACAGCACTACCCTGCTTTTCTAGATTCTTGTTTTAGGCACTTTTGAGGGTTTTTGGCCCGGGGTTTCAATTCCGAAGGCTCAACATTTAATCTACTCACCGTTTGGGTACAATTCGGGGTCCCAGGAGTGAGGTTTAGGTCAAGACCCTTTTATGGTTGATTTTCATTAATGGAGGTTATAATTGGTTATGACTAGGTGACCGCTAAGGAATCAAAGGGTCGATCATTCTCGAGGTTCGTTCTTGTATTAATTCTCGCTTGAACCATAGGTAAGAAAACTGCACCCCATATGTGACATGCATGGTTATTCATGAGGCATGTTGAGTGTTTAAATGTGGACATTGATTTCATATCAAATGCTTATCAAATCTTTCTTATTTGTGAATGACATTGACCTATGAGTCAGGAATCGACAATGGTGTCAGTACTAACTGTGAAGCTGTGACTTACTAGTCAAGTTCGGCAGTAGTACTGAGCACTGGTCATATGGTATTGGCTTATGAGTCAAGAACAGTATTAGCGTGTTTAATGTAAGCCAAAAAGATTAGATCTAATCGACATCAACATTGAATGACTCATTATGAGCATTAATGTTGGACCGACCTCAAGTTCGATGAAAACTAAAAGCGCTTGTCTAGTCTCATGACTAGTCACTTAGAGTCAGCCCAGAAGGCCCAGGTGACTGCATCGTCACATGGCTAGGGTGCAGAGCCCATGTTAGTGACTCACTCATTGGTCACTCATCTGATTCAAGTTGTCACTCCATGGTCACTCATCTGATTAGGGATACAATCCCCAACAAGGTTACCAAAACCTTGAAGTGATATTCACTCATCTGTTTAGGGCTATAAGCTCTGTATGATCATCATGATCATCATTTGATATTATATACATGAAGTAATGAGTTTTCTTGCTGAGCCTTGGCTTACGGGTGCTATGTGGTGCAGGTAAAGGGAAATAAAAGCTCAACTAGCCTTGAGTGGAGAGCTTAGGTGGCAATGTGTACATATGTGGCCGCTTGACCACCACGGCCAAGGAGTTTCTTAGAGGAACTAGGGGTTAACCCTATTTTTGCCACTTATGTCGACGAGTTGTAATTTTACACTGTAATGACTGTTTTGGATTGTAAATATCTTGTAAATGCTTTTATGGGCCCATGAACAGTTTTATGTTTTATATAAAATATATCATTTCCTTTTGATCGGTTTTCACCTTAGCCTGCTAATAATACTTAGCACGTTTATAACCAAAGAACTCGATTAGCGAGTTAAGCACGGCTCAAAGCTCATAACAATAGTCTTGGAGTAACTAGGGCATTACACTAGGGCTTCGGGGAGCCTGCCCGGCCCTATTTTTCCTTTGCTACTAAGATTATCTTGACTAGCGGGAGAAGGAGGTTGCTGCTCAGGATGTTGAAATGGAATATCCTGTTGAGCAGCAGGAGGCTGCTCTGGCCTCTGAGGGCTTGCTGGTGGAGGCGAAGTGTGGTGATGTTGTGGACAATGTGAATGTGGATCTTTTTGTGGCAATAGAGTAGGTGGCTGATCCAGTTGAGAAGCTAGAGCAGGTTGTCCTCGAGCCAACTTAATAGCTGCCTCCTGGGCGGCAGTGGCATCCCTCTATCGGAAATCCATGTCAGCCTGCCTCTCATTCAGTTCTTGGCGTTTCCTATCAATTTCTTTCTGCTGCAATGCCATCGTTTCAGCCACATTTTCCTGATTAGCCCTTAGATTGGCTAACTCTTCCTACAACACAATCAATGTTGTCCTCAAGGTCTCAGAATCCATTTCCTCCTCTTCAAATTCCAATTGTGGCTCATCTTCAGCCACATTTTGTGGAAGAGGTTGGGTTGGTGCGACACCAGAGGTTTGTCCAGTCTTTCTAGATGTTTTCGCCATTTGATCTCTTTGGAGGTCTTGAGTTCAGCTCTCAACGAAAGCACCAAAATATTGACCCTCGAATTGGTCAATGACACAGAGTCACGTAAAACAATGAAAAATGAGATGAAATCAAGATGAAAAGATAAACGACACAAAAGATTTATAGTGGTTTGACCCCAATAAAATGGTAACAACCTACGTCCACTTAGTGTTCTTAATTCCATGAACTGTGATCAATGAAATAGGGTTCACGAGTTTCACAAGCTTTCGGATGAACACAATTATGGTGGATAAAAACATTTTATTTCTCTCTTACAATTCTAAAGTTCCAAAAGTCCCCTCTCATGAGCCCTTTGATTCTTATTTATAGGCTCAAGGAGTCCCCTCGCAACTAATTCTGCCACGTCATCAGGTAGTCCTTTTTTGGGTAAACAATGCCTTTTTTGGACTTTTTCCTATCACCGCATGCCTTTTGGGTAATGCAATTCACCTGCAAATTTTCAAAGATGTATGATTTCAATTTTTTCTAATATGGTTGAAAGATTTCTTGAAGTGTTTATGGATGACTTTTCTATGTTTGGATCTTCTTTTGATGAATCATTGCCCCATCTTTCTCATGTTTTAATTCGTTGCAAAGAAAAACAATTAGTTCTTAATTAGGAAAAATGTCATTTTATTGTTAAAAAAGGAATTATTTTAGGTCATGTAATTCATCTCAGGGAATAGAAGTTCATAAAGGTAAAGTTGATCCTATTTCAAAACTTCTCCCACCTAAAGTCTTTCTGTGTTTTCTTGGCATTGGGTTACTGTTTGATTCTTTGGTCGTACTGATTTCTTGGTCTGTGATCTATTGGGGGTAATTGCTATTGTGGGAGAGCATCGGAGTTATGGCGTCGTCTAGTACGAATATGGATGATTTGGAAGTTAGATGGGATGAGTTACAGATTGATGATGAGCATGAATGTGGATTGGCATTTGATGAAACAGTGGAAAATGAGGATGACTTTGACGCAAGGTGGTGCTTGGTCGGAAAGATACTTTATGAGCGGTCCACTGATTATGATTCATTTCGTAATGTCATGGCTTCTCTTTGGCGACCGGTGAAGGGTATGTTCGTTAAAGAACTCGAGACAAACAAGTATTTGTTCCAGTTCTTCCATGAGTTGGACATCAAGTGCGTTTTGGAGGGGTCCCCGTGGACTTTTAATCGCACTCCCATTATACTGGAGCGACTGAGTTTAGGAGAAAATCCCAGGTTGGTCACTCTGAATAAACTGGAGATATGGGTGCAAGTTTACAACCTTAAACCGGGATTCATGTCTGATCGGATCCTAAAAGCTTGTGGGGCGTATATGGGGAAATTTGTTGCATCATGTCCGAAGAACTACACTGGAATATGGAGGGAATACCTGCGGGTGAGAGTGAAGATTGATATAGAGCAGCCTCTCAAAAGGAGGATGAAGATATTCACTTCGAAGACTGGTTTTTTCTGGGCTTCGTTCAAATATGAACGTCTCCCAACTTTCTGTTTTGTTTGTGGCGTCCTGGGACATTCCGAGAGCTTTTGCCATAAGTTGTTCGATGAAGGAGATGAAAACATGCCTCGGCCTTATGGGATCTTCATGAGGGCTCCTGACCGCAGAGGACAACGGAATATTGGGGCAAGGTGGCTTCGGGATAATATGGCAAGGCCTCTTGAATCGGCTCCGGAGGTGAATCGCTTGGGGGCTGAGAATCGATCAGGCCGAGGGGGTGCTGCCATGGTGCCGCGAAATGCTCGGAGTAATGGAGAGGATCGTGGCCTTGATGAAGGAGCAAATCGTGGAATTATTGGGGGAGAGATCCGTGGCCTTGATAGAGGTGAAAATCGTGGGAATATTGGGGGAGAGATCCGTGGCCTTCATAGAGGAGAAAATCGTGGGGATAAGGTGGGAGAATATCGTGTTGACTCTGGGAGAGAAGATCTGGTATTAATTCGGGGGCAAGATACTAGGGGTAGTCCGAATAATATGCTCCAATTATCAACCTTTAATGAGAATGAGGTGGCAGCTGCAGGAGTCAAAGGTTGAGTTAATGGGAAAGATTTTGAGTTGACTGAGGGTTACCATTTCATGGACCCTAAACGTAGAAGATATGAGGTGGTCATGGGCCATGTGGGCCAAAAAGACAAAATGGTGATGGGCCATGAGAAAGATCTATCTTGTAGCCAGATGGATCACGTGGTGTTGGACCAAGGAAGTAGTTTGAACGTGGGTAATATTGATGCTATGAATGTGGATGTACTTCAAGGGGTCGGTGCAAGCATGGGCTCAGACCTAGTCAACTTGGTGGGTCGTCAGGATGATGAGGGTGATCTCGACCATGGTGCAGAGCGGTCTCCGAAAAACGATTCTGGGGAGGGTACCACGTGTTGGACCCGCCAAGAGTTATGAGTCTACTTTGTTGGAATTGCCATGGGCTTGGGAACCCACGGGTTGTTCAATTCCTAAAAGACATGGTGTGTCAAAAGCAACCCAAAGTTGTGTTTTTGTGTGAAACTTTGTGCAAGAAAGAAAGAGTAGAATGGCTTAGAATTTCTCTGCGCTTTGAGGGGTGTTTTGCGGTAGATTGTTTGGGTCACAGTGGTGGTGTTGCGATGCTTTGGAAGTTTAAGGAGGAAGTAACTTTGATTAGTTATGGGAATAATCATGTGGATATGGAGGTTAGCTTGAGTGACCATCCAAAATTCCGTCTAACAGGCTTTTATGGAGAACCAAACCGCAATTTGAGAGAAGAAACTTGGAGCAAGATGCGACAACTTGCTAGGGTATCTTCGCTTCCGTGGTGTTTCATGGGAGATCTGAATAATGTGCTATCTAATAGAGATAAGAAGGGTGGTAGACCGTATTCGTCCTGGTTGATCAATGGGTTCCAGGAAGCAATATCAGACTGCAATTTGATTGATATGGAGTTGGTAGGTCATCAGTTCACTTGGGAGAGAGGTTGTGGGACGAAAAACTGGGTTGAGGTTCGCTTAGACAGAGCTTTAGTTTCGCATGGCTGGCTTTCCTTGTTTGCTACTGCAAAGCTCCATAATCTTGGTCCTTCTGCATCAGATCATTCTCCATTATGGCTGAATTTGGACTTCAGGAAGAAGACAAAATATAGCTACCGCTTCAGATTTGAGAATGCTTGGGCTAGAGATCCTCTTTGCAGACAAATAGTGCAGGACAGGTGGGGGGTGCCTTATTCAAGTACTCTCCTTCAGAAGATCAATTGTTGTAGTACTTCTTTGGCAGAATGGGGGCGAAATATTACTGGAAGATTTAAATCCCGCATAGCTCGGTGTAAAGCTATTCTCCAACAGACCCAAGGGAGACGTGATGTTTGTTCCGTTCAAAGGTATAAGGAGACTTAGGCTTTATTATTCGAAGTGCTTTCTCAACAGGAGATATTTTGGCGCCAAAGGTCAAAGTAACTGTGGCTCCAGGCTGGGGATCTCAACGCAAAATACTTCCACGCATCGGCCAATAAAAGAAGAAGGAGGAATCAGATAATTGCTCTCAAGGATGAGTCGGGTATGGTACGAGATTGGGACAATGGCTTGGATTTGGTGATGGTAGACTACTTTAAGAAGCTTTTTTCAGCCTCTCCTACAGACTGGAATCGTGTGATTGAGTGTATATCGGCCTCAATTCCCGAAGAGGTGAATATGGATCTCGTGGCTATAGTTGAATCAGAGGAGGTGAAACAGGCCCTGTTTCAGATGCACCCAGATAAATCGCCAGATCCTGATGGCTTCTCTCCGGGATTCTACCAAAAGTTTTGGGACATTGTCGGGGAGGATATAATCCGCATGGTTCAAGGGTTTTTCACCTCAGGAGAGTTTCCTGCACACCTCTCAGAAACTAATATTGTGCTGATCCCTAAGAAGTCCGCCCCGGAATCCATGGGAGATCTTAGACCGATTGCACTATGTAATGTGGTGTACAAGGTGGTTTCAAAGGTGTTGGCCAATAGATTGAAGAGAGTGCTTAATACGGTCATTTCAGAAACTCAGAGTGCATTTGTTCCTGGGAGGTTGATCACTAATAATATTATGGTTGCCTTTGAAGTAATGCACTACTTAAAGAGGAAAGGATTGGGAAGAGACGGGTTTATGGCATTAAAATTAGATATGAGCAAAGCATATGATCGCATTGAATGGGGCTTTCTTGAAGCGGTAATGAAAAAGATGGGATTTGGAGACCATTGGGTATCGTTGATCATGAAATGTGTTAGCTCTGTTACTTATAAGATTGCTATTGAGGGGCAGGAGTTGGGGCCTATTGTTCCATCTAGAGGATTGATACAAGGAGACCCTTTATCGCCTTATCTTTTTATTCTATGTGCAGAGGGCTTTTCTGCGTTGATTTCTAGATTTGTGAATGAGGGAAGGCTCTCGGGGTGTAGAGTTGCAAGAGAGGCCCCTGTGGTTTCTCACATGCTTTTCGCAGATGACAGCTACTTGTTCTGTAGAGCAACATTGGAGGAGGCAGATCATGTTAGGGAGTTGCTTCAGTTTTACCAGTTGGCATCGAGACAACAAATCAATCTAGCGAAATCTTCTGTGTTTTTTAGCACGAATACCAGAGTTGGATTACGCCAAGATATATGCACTGCACTTAATATTCCTGAAGCAGGCCCGTCAAGTATGTATTTGGGACTTCCAAATACTCTTGGTAGAAATAAATCGGTGTTGTTGGGGTTTATTAAAGATAAAATGAGGAAGAGGATTGAGCAGTGGGAAGGGAGATTACTTTCTAAGGAAGGAAAGGAGGTTTTGATAAAAACTGTTGCTTAGACTTTGCCCTCTTATGCTTTGAATGTATTTTTGCTTCCATTGGGCTTATGTAATGACTTGGAAAAACTCATGTGTCGGTATTGGTGGCATTCTTCCTCAAGTAATGGCAGAGGGATACACTGGGAGAAATGGGATAATTTAACGGTGCATAAAGTTAAGGGGGGCATGGGCTTTAGGGATCTTCATGATTTTAACAAAGCTCTTTTATGCAAGCAGGGTTGGAGGTTACTTAGCAACCCAAACTCCTTGGTTGGTCGTATTTTTAAAGCACGTTATTATCGTCAAGGGTGTTTTTTAAGTGCAGAACTTGGTTCTAATCCAAGCTATATATGGAGAAGTGTCTGGGAAATGAAGCCATTAGTCAAGAGTGGTGCTAGATGCAGAGTGGGCAACGGAGTGTCCATTTCTATTAGTTCGGACCCTTGGCTTCAGGACAAGGATAATCCCTGGATCACTACAGTTAATCCTGCGTTCATTGGGGCCAAAGTCTCCTCTCTAATGCATGCCGATAGCTCTGAATGGGATGTAGATGCGATCAAAGATCTATTCAATGATAAGATTCCAGTTGCATCCTTAGTATACCTCTGTGCTCTAATAGACCCATTGATAATTGGTACTGGTCGTTGGAATCGTCTGGGCTTTTTTCTGTAAAAAGTTGTTACAAATCTCTTCAGGTGCTCAAGAATGGTGAGGCTTCAGAAATGGAAAAATTGTTTTGGCAGGGCTTGTGGAAAGTGAGGGTTCCTCCTAAGGTAAAGGATCTTGTTTGGAGGGCTTCTTCAGGCTGTTTACCTACAAAAACCCAGCTCCACTTGAGACATGTGGATGTGGATACTATTTGCTCCTTATGCCAATCGGACAGGGAAACCGTTTCTCATTGTTTGGTTGCTTGTAGTCGGGTTTGGCCTTGCTGGGTAAGTTTGGGGCTTGGATTATTGGCTCCAGATTCTGAGACGTTTGGACACTGGTTAATGCAGAATTCAGTTCGCCTAGATCAAGAACAAAAAGCAAAAGCTTTTATGTTGCTTTGGGCTGTTTGGAGGAGGCAGAACGAGTGGGTATGGCAGAATAAAAGAGGTTCGTGTTATGGGGTTTTGCCCCTAGCCGATTCTACATTACAAACATGGATCAAGGCACAAGATCGTGAAATTGCTCCCCTGCCCTATTTCTTATCGCATGAAGATGGTCGAGAATTGTGGAGCAAACCACCTTTGGGATCCCTAAAAATCAATGTTGATGCAGCAAGTTTCATTGAGGCTTCTAAGCATAGTTTCGCTGGTATTGCTAGGGACCACGATGGTACCTTTGTAGAGGCTTTTTCTGTGTGTCGAGCTGGAACCGTTTCTCCGGAGTTGGGTGAGACGTTGGGGGTTCGCGAGGCTTTGAGTTGGATAAAGAGAAGGCGTTGGGTGGATGTTGTCATTGAAACCGACAGCATTCTGGTAGTTCAAGCATTGTAGAGCAACATTTCCATGGACTCATATTTTGGATGTGTTATAGATGATTGTAAAGTCCTGTGGAAGGACCTGAATTCTGTTTCAATTGTTTTTGTAAAACGTTCTGCTAATGGGGCAGCCCATGCTTTGGCAAAGGCTTCTTCCTTTGTGGCTGAACGGGTATTGGTTAAGGAGAATATCTCCTCTAATGTGTTGGATGTAATGTTACAAGATTGTTGCTAATAAAGTCCACACTTTTTCAAAAAAAAAAAATTATGAAACAAGTTAGATCATTCTTTGGCCACGCTGGTTTTTTATAGAAGATTTATAAAAGACTTTAGCAAAATTTGTTGGGCTGTATGCTATTTCCTTGGAAAACAAAATTCTTTTGTCTTTGATAATGATTGTCATGTTGCCTTTGATAAATTGAAAAATCTTTTAACTACTACACCAATTATTCGACCTCCTGATTGGAAAATACATTTTGAAATAATGTGTGATGCTTCTTATTATGCTATAGGTGTTATCTTATGACAAAGACTTGAAAAAAATACCCCGTGTAATTTACTATGCTAGGAAAACTTTAATGATGCTCAATTAAATTATTCCACAACCGAGAAGGAATTGCTTGTTGTTATTTTTGCATTGGTGATATTTAGATCTTATTTGTTAGGGTCTAAAATTATTGTCTATTCTGATCATGTTGCATTAAAATATCTATTGTCGAAAAAAGATGCTAAGTCTCGTTTGATCCATAGATCCTGCTTTTACAAGAATTTGACTTAGAAATACGTCATAAAAAGGGGTCTGAAAATGTTGTTGCTAATCATTTGTCTAGGCTAGTTGTTGAAAATACTCATGAATGCACTCCTATTACGGAAACATTTCCTGATGAACAATTGATGCATGTTTCTTCTTTGCCCTGGTATGCTGATATTGTTAATTATCTGGTCACTAAAGAAATACCATCTCATTGGTCTAAGCACAATAAATCTATATTTTATTCTGAGGTGAAATATTTTATTTGGGATGATCCCTACTTATTTAAATATTGCCCTGGTCAAATAATTAGAAGATTCCTTCCAAATTGTGACCAATCTAAAATCGTATCTTTTTTTCATGGTCATGCATGTGGAGGACATTTTAGTGGTAAGAAAAAAGCTGCTAAATTTTACAATGTGATTTTTATTGGCCTACTATCCTTCGTGATACTTATGTTTATTGTAAAGGTTGTCAATGTTAACAAAGGTTAGGAAGTTTACTAGAAGAAACATGATGCCTTTGAATCCTATTCTTATCGTTGACATATTTGATGTTTGGGGCATTGATTTTATGGGACCATTTAACAACTCTTTCGGTAATCTTTATATTCTTATTGGAGTTGATTATGTGTCTAAATGGGTCAAGGCTATTGCATGCCACACTAATGACCACAAAGTTGTGCTTCATTTATTGAATGAAAATATATTTTTCTGTATTGGTTCACCACATGCTATCATTAGTGATAATGGTACACACTTTTTTAATAAGTCATTTGAACATTTGATGAAACAATATGGCATTGCACATAAGGTTTCAACACCATATCACCCACAAACTAGTCGTCAAGTTGAAGTGTCTAATAGGGAAGTTAAGCACATTTTAGTAAAAAACTATGAATTCAACTAGGAAGGATTGGTCCTTAAGACTCACTGATCCATTATGGGCATATCGTACTACGTAAAAAATGCCCATTGGCATGTCACCCTATAGAATTCTGTATGGGAAGGCATGCCACTTACCTATTGAATTAAAACATAGAGCTTATTGGGAAATTAAGCAGTTAAATTTTTCTTTAGACAAGGCATGTGAGAAAAGAAAGCTTCAATTGAACGAGCTAGATGAAATTAGGAATGATACATATGACTATTCGAAAAAAAAAAGTATAAGGATCGTATGAAATTTTACCATGACAAAAATATTTTGAGGAAAGATTTTTCTCTAGGTCAAAAAGTCATTTTATACAACTCTCATTTGCATCTATTTGTAGGAAAATAAGTTCTACGTGGACCGGTCCTTATATTGTTCGAGTTGTTTTCCCACGTGGAGCTATTGAAAATGAAAATCCTAACAATGGTGATATTTTTAATGTTAATGGACAAAAATTAAAACCATTGTTAGAATTAAAAACTGATGAAGTGGATGAGATCCTCCTTGAGGATCCTGTTTACCAAGCTCTTTGATTTCTAGTGATCTTTGTAACTTGTGGTTTATTTGCTGTGTTTGTTTTATGGGTGATTTAATTTTTGTCTCTTGCATCTTTTACTCTCTTGACGATGTACCATAACAAGGTATGACTATTCTAAATTCTAAACTCTTTTACTTTTCAAATTATATTTGTGTTTTAACACAATGAGGACAATGTTTAAATTAAGTTTGGAGGTAGTGAGTTTATATGATTATTATTCTTAGGAGAGTATGTGTTTTATTGTGTTTCGTGTTGTTTTGTTTAAAAAAAAATATATATATATTATTATTATTTTTGTGTTGTTTTGTTAAAAAAAAATAAAAAAAATTGTGATATTTTTTATTTTCAATGATAAAAATCTTGATTGTGTTTGAGTTTAGTTCTCTTAAGAATATGAATAATTTTTTTAAGCTTTGTTTTTAATTATTGGGTCAATTTTACTTATAACAAAATTTATATTTTTCATAATCAGAACACTTTTATTTACTATTAGTTAAATGAAAAGAAAAAAAATTGGAAATATATTTTATAAAGAAAAAATTGACTATTTGATTGATTACAAAAGCTTAACTTTTATTAATAATTTCTTTAGAATTATTTTCATCATGCAATTTTTGAAAAAAAATACTTTTTATATCACCAATAAAAAAAAATGTGTTTTAATTTTCCTTTCCTTGAGGACTAGCAAAAGATTAAATTTTGTTAAAAATGTTGTAGTTTAATTATTTGAATTATTGTTGTTTAGTTAAAAATAAAACAAAATGCACTTTTATTGATCTAAAATGTTAAATTAAATTAAGTTGTAATTAGTATTTTCGAAGAATTAATATGGTTTATTTTATAATTGAAAATATTTTATTATGATTTAATTTATGTTTATTTTGTAGGAAATATGTTGTACATTTTGTGTTTGAAAAGCTTAAAAAAAAAAAGGAAGAAAACAATGTGGCTTTATCAAGAAAAGAAGTAAAAAAATGACTTTGTTGCAAATTAAGCCTTCCCAACTCAAGCAGCTCCACAACCCAGCCCCACACCCACACCTGCTCCCAGGCCCGCTTGCCACCAGCCAGCCCCTATGGGCCCTCTTCCTGTGCAATCTCAGCCAGGCCCGCCTGCCAGAAGCCTGCTCCCTTCCTGCACCTAGGCCTTGCCCGTGTGTTCCTTGCTAACCTGCATTCCCACCAGCAACAAGCCCAGCCACCTGCCCCCTTTTCCTTGAGCCCAACAATGGTCTCTTTGTCCCTTTGTCCCATAATGTCCAAAAATGTCATTTTTTTACCCAACGTTTTTACACATTTTACTAAAAAATCAATAATTACACCCCAAAATTCACCTTCACATCTTTTTACGCTAATTATGTCATATTATTCTTCATTTAAAATTTAATTTAATCAATTTAATTAATATTGTTGTCCGTGTTTTCACCCAAGGAAACGTGGCAGTCCGGTAGGACATGTGGCAATGACGTGTACTTCTTTAGATGAGGCCACACTCCAAGGATCAGTCCTCGGAGAGTTGATCTCTCAGTTAGAGATTACTCCTTCAGATAAAGGTATGACACGGACGTCTCTGAGATGCCATGCCCTGAGAGCTAGTTGGAAGTCCACGGTTTTCTTACCATCAGTTATCTTCCAGGCTGAGGACCTTGTCCTCGGGACCAAGAGGGCCGGCCAGTTGTCGACCGACGCAGGTTTGCAGCATCAGAAAATCATCTAACAACCTTTTAGGCGATCTATCCACAATTTTGTCAATTCGCACTTGCACTATGTCGTCTAACACAAAGAAACGTACAACATGCCCTGATAGTACCTGGGGCATGTTCCCTATAAAGTATATACCTTTCTACAATGGGCCCTATGGATCTTGTTTGGGTCATGGTCTCTATTCAATGCAGCCCAATGCATTGAATTAGCATTAATCCCCCCCCCCCCCCAATAACTCAAAGAATGTATATTAATTAGGAATGATTAGTATTAATGAGCCCAACCTCTATAAATAGGGATGGGAGTCTCCTCAGAGCAATCTAAACACTGCCTAAGAATACACCATTGGAACTTGTCATAACAAGCTTCCAATCCTCTTAATACCAGAGACTCTTGGACTAGGGTTCTTTTATGACTTGAACCACGTAAAAATCCTTGTGTTCGTGTTATTTATTTCTTTAAGCTCTCGTTTTAAGGTTGATAGCGAAAAAGGCAATCAACATGTTCGTGCTTTCATTGGGAGCTTGAAGAAAGCATTTGGAACACTCACAGCCAGGGAATCTACTCGAAGAAATGTTATAGATGACGTGCTCCCTCCTACCGGAGTTGAAGGAGGGGAACCCAATCGACAGCCACCTCAGGACGTGCTTGAGATGGTAGAGGATTATGATGAAGATGCCGAGTACGACATGAAGATGACGGTATCGACTAAGGATACTATGAGAAAGAATACCCTCAGCCCATGGATGCAAAAGAGATGCCGGTGATGGTGATGCTCCGTGAGCAGGTAGCTACCCAGCAACAAAAGATGGATGCTCAAGAGGGTAAAATCGCCACCCTACATGAGATTGAGCTTTCCATGAAGGCCACTCTTGCAGCCCAGGGGCTGCGAGTGCACCCCATAGGCAATGCATCAGCTGGGCACCCAACTGGCGTGCCACCTTTGCACCTTGTTGGAGTGCCACCTGTCAATACAGTCGAAGTGCCTCCCGAGCATCTAGCTACAGTGGTGCAAGATTCACAAACTGGGGTGCCTGCTGGGCACCCAACAAGAGTTGGAACCTCGGTGCCCCCACAGGATCGTGGTAAAGGAAAGGTTGACGACAATCTTGCTCTGAAGCAGAAGAGGGCTCATCAAGATCCCGAGGGCCACCAGGTTCCTTAGCAGGCTAGTAAAGGCAATGGTCTAGGGGTTCGAGGACAACGCCAAGCTGTCAATGCCCATGGATCTCAGGGCGTTCCGCCCCGACGTGCCCATACAAACTATGTGAGGCCTGGAGCTGGTATCCCCTTGAGACCTAACCATCCCCGTAGGAATAGCGGTCCAGGAATTCACCCAAGGAATGCCCCATAGAATCGAGAATGCAGTATCAGTATCTCGGTAAACGAAAATATTGAGTCCAACGGAGAAACTGAAGTGGCTCGTCCCGAGGATTACGGTGTGTCTTGAGGTCAGGCTGACCTATGAGACAACCTTAATGCGCGAAGATGCAATAAGGCAGGAGGGCACGAGCCCGTTGGGAGAGGTCTATCAGACCTCTGGGAGAATCTTAATGCCCAGAGAAGAGATAACCTGGTGCAAAGCATCAACTGAGATCGTGACCCACTCCACGCGGAGTTAGAAAGTCTAAAGCAGATCATGCTCAGAATAACCAGCTGGCAAGGCCACAAATCTGACTCAGAAGATGAAGAAGTGGAGCCCTGTGCTCATCACATTGTTGAGGCCCCTCTAACACAGGGCATCAAGATGTTGACCATACAACCTTATGATGGTGGCTGGGACCCCACAGACCATTGTCTAAATTCAATAAGTTAATGTTGGTGCATCACATCTCCGATGACGCTAAGTGTCATGTGTTCTTGATCACCCTGACGAGACTATGAGATGAATGGTTCAAAAAGCTCCAACCAGGATCCTTTCAATCATGGCATCAGTTATTGTCTTCCTTCCAAAGAAAATTCATAAAAGTTTGGAAGGTAAGCTTTGAGGTCAATGCCTTGGCCAACATAAAACAATGGCCCTTTGAGACTCTTAAGGCATACATAAAACACTTCAAGGAGGAAATGGAGAGGACCAAAAGAGTTGATGAGGAACAACAACGGATGGAATTACAAGCCAGCATCCGCACGGGGTCCCCGCTTTGGGATGACCTCCAGCGGAGGGGATGCTGACGACTCAACGACTTCATTCATCGAGCACAAGAATATATCTGCTAGGAGTATCCCCATAGTGGGCGTTCGGGGGGCCCTCCACTTACCCTACTTAGGCCACACCTAGCTCCTTGGCTTCGGGAATCCAATATTCCACTTTCACTCCTATCCAACTAGGCATGGGAGGAATCCAACCCAGAAAAAGTTCTCCACCCAATAGTTATAGCACCATTCCCACTCCTGGATTTAATATGGCTCCGGTAGGGTATGGGCGGCGCCCACTGGATACAACACATATCAGCCTACATTTAGTGGTGGATTTTTTGCTCCCTCCCAACCTGTTAAATTCAGTCGAGTTCTTGACAGTAGTCAACGCGGGGGAAAGGAAAGGACCAGAGATCTAAGGGAAGTGGAACCGCACAAGCTGAGCAGGGAGCCACCTTTGGCAAGAAGTATGTCTCGCAGTATTTTGAGTACACCGACTTGGTAGACTCTCGAGAAAACATCTTCGAGGCCACGGTGCAACACGTTCACTATAGGAAGCCGTAGCCCATCCAGAGAGACAAGGAAAGGCAAAGCCGTGACAAATTTTGTTGTTTTAACAACGACATAGGGCACCACACCAATGAGTGCCGCCAACTCAAGGATGAGATCCAGAATCTGATAAAGTTGGGACATCTCCACCAATATGCCAAGGGTGGAGCAACCCCCTGCGGTAGAACTGCTCGTACCACCTGCTGCTCCACAGGTTCCAGCAATTTCTCCTGTGGTCCCACAACATCTAGCGGCGCCCAAGGACCTCCTCTGGTTAACGGGCGAGTGGGAACCATCTCGGGAGGACCCCACTTGGGTGGTACCTCCTGAAGCTCAGAAAAAAGGTATGCACGAGCTTTGAATCATGATGATGAGGTGATGGCTTTGGCTCAGTTGCCTGCCCAAATGCCCCAAATGACTAACTAAGTCATAACATTCTCCTAAGACAATGCTCGGAGAGTGTATTTCCTACAGCACGACCCGTTGATAAGTGAGAGCCAAATCTCAAACAAAATGGTGGCGCAAATTCTGGTAGACAACGAGAGTTCGATGAACATCCTGTTTAAGTCAGCCTTTGAGAAAATAGGGCTGACCACAGAAGACTTGTCCCCATGCGCCTCGACTCTCTATGGATTCTCGGGAGATGCCCTCATCTCGATTGGACAGATAAAACTCCCTGTACCACTTGGAGTGGTGCCTCGCCACGCCTTCAAATATTGCACCTTTGTGGTGGTAGACTGTCCCTCGATGTACAATGTCGTGTTGGGATGACCTACAATGGTGGAGTTCAGAGCCGTCACCTCCATCCGCCATTTGTGAATGAAGTTCCCCATAGAGGCAAGAATTGGTACGGTCCGTGGAGACAAGAAAAAGGCAAGACAGTGTTATAATGTCTCCCTTAAAACTCTCTTGATGGTGGTGGAGGAGGAAGGCCCCGAGAAGCCCAAGGCATCAGAAGTACAAGCTATCTAGTAGACCAAATCCGACGAGTTAGACTGAGGGTTCAAGAAGAGAGGTCCATTGAACCGATAGAGGAGGTGGAGGAGGTAGTTCTTGATAACTCCACCCCCAATAGAAGAATAAAATTTGGGGGAAGCTTGAAAATGGAAGTCCGAGAGGCATTGGTGGGCTTCCTCTGAGAAAACCAAGACGGTTCGCATGGTCGTATTTTGACATGATTTGTATTGTTCCAAACATCATATGCCACACCTTGAATATCACTCCTAACTTTGCTCTCGTCCAACGAAAACAAAGGACGTTTGATCAAACTCAGAAAGAGGCTCTCAAGGCTGATGTGGACAAGTTCCTCTCCAATGGATTTATCCAAGATACCCAATGCCCCAGGTGGCTATCCAATCCTATTCTCGTGCCCAAGCCAAACGACACCTAGAGGACATGCATTGATTTCTCAAACCTTACCAAGGCTTGTCCAAAGGACTTCTTTCTACTCCCCAAGATAGACCATATGGTCGATGACACCTCTGGCTATGAGTTGTTGTCATTCATGGATGCATACTTGGGATATAAACAGATATCCATGTAGTCGCAGACCAGAAGCATACTAGCTTTCGAACCGATTAGGGTGTCTAGTGTTACATCGTGATGCCTTTCACACTGAAAAATGTCAGTGCCACCTACCAAAGGCTGGTTAATAAGATGTTCAAGAACCAGTTAGGGAGAAACATGGAGGTTTATGTGGACGTGATGTTGGTAAAGTCTAGGACTGCTCCTGATCATGTGGGCGACTTGATGAAGGTTTTCACCATGCTCTGCCAGTTTAGAATGAAATTAAACCCCCAAAAGTGCACATTTGGGGTTGCCTACGGTAAGTTCCTAGGCTTCATTGTCAGTGCTCGAGGAATTGAGGTGAACCCCGAGAAGATCAAGGCCCTAATCGAGATGCCATCTCTGCGAAAGCATAAGGACGATCAGAGCCTAAGAGGGAGGATCGCAGCTTTGAGTCATTTTGTGTCCAAGGCAACGGACAAGTGCATCCCTTCCTTTAATGTCCTCCGAGGAAGTCGGAGATTTGAATGGTCGGAATAGTGCAAATAGGCATTCCAACATCTCAAGGTGCACATGGAAAATCATCTTCTATCCAAGCCAATAGACGGAGAGCCTCTCCTACTCTATATGGTTGTCTTAGAGGATGCCATCAGTGCTGCATTGGTGCGGGAAGAAATCCATGTTTAGCACCCTGTCTATAATGTTAGAAAAAGACTCCATGGAGCAGAGTCTAGGTACCCGCTGATGGAGAAGTTAATTTTCTTAATGGTGGCCTCTCGAAAGCTAAGACCCTATTTCTAGGCGCATCTGATTATGGTCCTCACAAACCATCCCCTCAGACAAGTCCTTCAAAAACCTGAGTCGTTGGGAAGACTCTTGAAGTGGTTGGTTGAGTTAAGTGAGTTTGACATCACCTACCATCTGAGGACTACCACAAAAGGTCAGGCACTCGCTGATTTCATCACCAAGTGGACATGGAATCAGGAGAAGACTTATGGTGCCCCAGTGGTCGGACCAACTAGAAGTTGTTCGTTGACGAGTCTTCAAACAAAAATGGTGTCAAGGCTGTACTTATTTTGGTTTCCCTCAAGGAGCACAGAGTGCATAGTGCCCTCCACTTTGGGTTTAGCACCTCTAACAATGAAGAGGAATACGAAGCCTTAATTGCTAGCCTCCGCATGGCACTGGAGCTCAAGGCCGAGGGCCTCGAGATTTTTAGGGATTCGCAACTTGTTGTGAACTAGGTTCACAGAGAGTACCAGGCCCGGGGAACAAAGATGGCAACATACCTGGCAAAGACTCAAGAAATGCTGCATAAGTTCTGAAGGTCTACTATTCAGCAGGTGCTACGAGAGTAGAATTCCAATGCTGACGCACTGGCTAAGTTGGCCACAACCAAAGATGCGGAGTTAATCAATGTGGTCCCCATTGATTACTTGCAGTCTCCGAGTATCTCAGCTCCAGATGAGGTGGATTCTATACAACCCCAAGATGGGTGGATGGAGCTAATAGTTAAATATCTCGTCTCTGGGGAGCTGTCCCGGGATAAGAAGGCCGCTCAAAAGCTACTTTATCAAGCACTAAGGTACATAATCATGGACAATAGGATTTATCGATGAGGTTTCTCTTTGCCTTTTCTTCCGTGTGTGTCCAACCAAGAAGCTAGTCTGATACTCCGAAAAGTGCACGAGGGTTTTTGTGGAGATCACGCTGGGGGGCAAAGCCTTTCCAAAAATATTTTGAGGCAAGGGTAGTTTAGGTCCACCATCAATGTCGACGTGATGGATTATATTAAGAAATGCGACAAGTACCAGCGATTCGCTAACATCCCCCGAGCACCTCCAAATGAGCATACCTAGATGATCAGTCCATGGCCTTTCGTCATCTGGAGCAACAACCTTATTGGGTCCCTGCCCACAAGAAAAGGGGGAGTGAAATATGCCATAGTGGCCGTCGACTACTTCACGAAGTGGGTCAAGGCCGAGCCACTCGCTATGATCACCTCCAAGAAGGCCTTGGACTTCATCATTAAGAACATAGTTTGGCGGTATGGGCTCCCAAGGAAGATAGTCTCCGACAACAGATTGCAGTTTGACAGTGAAGTATTCATGTACTTCTGTCAATGGCATGGGGTGATCAAGAGCTTCTCCTCTGTGGCCCATCCGCAAATAAGTGACCAAGAGGAAGCAGTTAACAAGACACTCAAGTCCACTTTGAAGAAAAGGCTGGAACAAGCAAAATGAGTTTGGCCCAAGGAGCTGCCTAGGGCATTGTGGAACTACCGCACCACAGCCAGGACCTCCACCAGCCATTCGCCCTTCTTGATGGCCTACGGATATGAGGCTATGCTCCCAGTAGAGGCAGCAATCTCCACACACCGACGGGATACGTATGACCCGACCACAAACCAATCTTCACTTCGAGAATCCTTGGACCTTGTGGAGGAGCTGTGCGAAGTTTCTCAGCTTCGAGTAGCATCCTACCAGTAGAAGATAGCCAGCTATTTTAACTCCAAAGTGAAGGATAGAAAGTTTGTGTAATGACCTGACTAACTTAAAGACCTCGGACCATTAAAACTACTAAGGCATAACTATTAATTTCGAATTCATACATAAAATAATAAATCTTTATTAGAAAATTCAAAATACGGGATCCCATTGTTATTACATAAAAATCATAATGAAAAATAAACTTTTATTTTAATCATTCAAATACTAAGTGCAGAAAAACATAAATACATAATTAAAAAGACTCAAAACAAAAATGTCCCCGAGAATCATTCCCATCTGTCCATTCATTTAGTTCTTGCCCAATACACATGCCAAAGCCGCCATGAATCTATCCTGCCTTCCATGCTCATTTACATGCACAATCTAAATAAAAAGGAATGAGCCTAATGCCCAGTAAGGAAAAACTACTAAAACATAACATAAAACATAAGACGTAAATACAAAAATCATATAACATAAGACTACAAATTAATGGCCATTAACTCATTACCGTAGTATTTGATAGGAACCATCTATGTCGTCTTGTTACTATTTAGAGGTAGGTTTAAACACAAATATAGTATATGATAGAAACCATCTAGGTCCTCTTACTACTATTTAGAGGTAGGTTTAGTCATAACTATAGTCTACGATAACGATAAAAATCTCGGGATTTGCTTATTTTCTATCTAAGCAACCATATTTCCCAAGCGACTCAAACATAAAAACATACATACATACATATATACATAAATACATACATACATACATACATACATACATACATACATACATACATACATACATACATACATACATACATATATAATCATAACACATAAAATATAACTTATTCTCCTTACCAAAATCCGGGGTATTAGATACAAGAGCGGGATTGGAAACTTCTAAAACCAAACAGTAAAACCATAAGTTTCCTAAAGAAAAGAGGATAAAAAGAAGATCTAAACCATAAAAATAAGAACTTACCGAAAATCTTAAGTTTCAAAGGAAAACAAACACCTAACCAAAAGTCATTATAACAAGTTAGGATTTGAAGAAAATGAAAAGAATAAGAGGAACTATAATGAACTAAACCCGGGGATAAAAGTACCTTAGATAGCTTACAACTTCGATCTACACCTCAATACAAAAATCACACTCTAGCTTACTTCCCACGTGTTTAGAAAAGCTTAGATTTGAAAGCTTTTAACCCCAAAACCCTATTATTCCTCTCTAGAACGAAATTAGCAGCTTGGAAGCTCTGAGAAGTGCTTGAATGATGATGCAAATGGCTGAGTGAATAGTCCTATTTATAGAGTGCAAAGAGTGAAACTAACTCCTTTTAAATTTGATAAATAATTGAGTAAAAATTGAATTTTCTGCTCAACAGATGCCCAGAACTCGGTCAAAATTGTTCAAGAGCATGTCCAAGTTGTTGAGGGCTGTTTCTAGCTCGGGTTAGCATAGACTTTCAAAATATTCTTGTGGAGTCAATATATCGCCCCCTATAGGCGATATTTCGCCTCCCCCATATTCCTGAGGCTCGGTGGTTTCATTCGAGTGAAGTTAACATGTTTTCCATATCAACGTAGGAGATACATCGACCCCTATAGCTGCGATATATCGGCTTATGTTGATATATTAAATACATTTTTGCATACTTTCAGCGTACTTGAAGTTTGTTTAAACAACTTTGACTGAGTAATACGAGATCCTAACAGTTGAGGGAAGGTTGTAGACTTCCTAGGTTTATCCTTTATTAATTTATTCATTTAAAATTATTAAATCCTTAATAAACATACATGTGACAAGTGTCACATTCTTAATTATTCTATCTAAACCTTATGTTATAATAAATAATATTTTGAGGACCAGCTATGCTCATCAAACCTTATGATTAAATTAATATTTCTAAACTATAGGCTAAACTTATAAAATTCATAATTATCTCTATGAGTTTCCAACCAATAACCATGAAAACTAAAATACTACAGCACAAGCTACTACTATCTAGCTAAGTAAAATTCTAAGACGCTAGAGTTTGGGGTTGGAGATCTGGTGTTGCAAAGAGTATTCTTTGCCACCCGAGACCCCGGTGCAGGAATGCTGGGACCTAACTAAGAAGGCCCGTACCAAGTCGAGAGTGTTGTGTGTCCTGGTACATACAAGTTTGCCTGACTAAGTGGGGAGTTGATTCCTAATGCCTGGAATACCGAGCATATTCGCCGGGATTACCATTAACATGAGCAGCAAACATTATTTAATTTTGTATACCCCTTGTAGCCTTCAGGCACTTTTAATGGAATCCTTGTATGTAAAACACAGTAAGAAATTTATTGTCTGCTTATATTTTTTGGTTTCCTTTATTATATTAGTGCTATGTAAAAGAACACACTCGCCTGGAAAAGTGATCGCATATTAGTCTCCAATCACTTGGGGGGAATGGGGTTTAGGCAGCATCACACCTCACAAGGAACGACCTAGGAAACTAAGCTCATCAAGAGGAGTAAGCCTAACGTCACCACCCTTAGAATAGAAAATCCTAGGAAACTAGTCAAGTCTAGCCTAAAAGACTAATCTTATTCCAGGCAGAACAAAGCTTAGCACCTAGGAGCTAGATAATCTTAGTAGCCTGAGAATAGACTTTTGTCACCTCCCATGGACACTGAACTCGAGGAGCTCTGACCAAGTCTTCTTATCTTCAGATAAAAATGGAAGACCGAGTACCCCGTACTTGGCCCCCAAAAAATCCATGACATGGGGAGCTTGGCAAGTCGACGAGCGAAGCACCTCTAGTGTCACAATATCTCATAGTTAGAAAGCCTGGAGAAAACCCAATGTAACGCATACTTAGAGATTCAAGTTACCCCTCGAGGGCAGCGCGCCCCCGAGGAGTAATAACTGAATCCTAATCTACGAGATATGGATGGATGCCTGAGCCATTTGTGCTTGGGCACCTCGTTAACATCACCTAACGAGGACATCGAGCCCGAGGAGGTGTGAGGCGATCTGGAAGTGACGAGATATGTACTCGAAGAGTACTATTGAAACCCCTGGCTAACTTCCCGAGTAGTGCTTACTCGAGGGGGCATGCAGTTTCACTTGCAAGGGCCTCTAAAAGCCCGAGTCTTGGATTGCAGGGACACAGGATGCCGAGTTAGGACCAATGGTAAATTTTGTGTTAAAGTTACTTCTAGGACTATGAGCCTACAAGAGACACTAAACGCTGAAATCACCTTTAAAATAGTTTGAGTTCTGGTTCTCATGGCAGTCATGTTACGTTTAATTTATTGAGCCAAGAGTTTAAAATGGGTTGAGTTCTTGTTCTCATGGTAGTTGTGTTACGTTGAATTTATAGAACCAAGAGTTTAAAACGAGTTGAGTTCTTGTTGTCGTGGCAGTTGTGTTACGTTGAATTTATAGAAACAAGAATTTAAAACAGGTTGAGTTCTTGTTCTCATGGCAGTTGTGTTACATTGAATTTACAGTAGCAAGTGTTTAAAACGACTTGTGTAATGCCCTACTTCCTTAGAGTCGTTATTATGTGAGTTAAAAATGTATCATTAACTCACTAATCGAGGTTTTAGGTTAAAATTATAACTAAATTTAAGTAAAAGTCATTTAAAGACATTAAGTATAAAAAAAAATGTAGTCATTCATTGAAATTGTAAAGAGATATACATTTGGGATCCCAAAAATACTGTTTAGAAAATACTTTACAACACAAAATTATAATTAAGGTCAACCTAGGCGACAAAACAACCAATACAATACATCTTCCCAAAATAACCCTGGCTGTGGCAGCCAGGTAGGCCGAACATGTACCCGTCGTTCAACGCTCTCCGTACTAATGGTTGGTCGACCTTTCCTTTTCCCTTACTTGCACCATAGAGCACCCGTGAGTTGAGGCCCAGCAAGAAATCTCCACACAAAGGATATAACATATATATGACAATCCACAATATATAACAACCAGTCAGCAAGCTAAGCATATAGCGACCAGCGCCATCCCAGGCGCTTTACCAAGCCCTGGGTTCGCGGTCTTCACCAAGAGGGTGACTTTAGCATCCTTGAGGGTCTCTCCCTAACGGCCTACACTTAGTGTGCTCAATGTCGATTCTGGCCCCTTGTCGTACCCAGCTTTTTACTGTACCTGGCCTCTTGCCGTTCTCAACCTTCGCCGTTCACTGACAAACATGCATCAGATAGCATAATATTGATAGATATTTAATCACATAAAAAACATAAACATTAGGGCTATGCCCTACGATTCAAACAATAGGGCCACACCCTACTATACGGGTACAGAATTTTCTTACATGTGTCCCAAGCTATATGAGAGTCGTGATCACGAGCACAGTCCTCTAACTTGAGACTTGATGAAAACCTAGTCACAACGCACTTATAATAACCATCCATCAAGTTATAACCCAATAATTAACTTTGGATTATTAATCTAGCCTCTGAGACCTTGAAGTCAACTAAACCAGGTAGTAGAAGTCTTCTCGGGCATTAACCTTAGTCAGGCTCGCGTTATGCAATTTAGGGTCGTGGCCCACTACTTGGTCAGAGGGCAGGGCCTTCCTTGCAGGGGGACACGAGCCCCAAATTGAACCACTAGGGTCACAGCGCATCTAAGAAAAATAGAGGCCTCCCAGCCTCTTCCAGCACACGGGCCACGGCACCTGAAGAACAGGGTCGCGGCCTGGGCCCCCAAACCTAGAAAATCACAATTTTCTCAACATATTTCCTCCAACCTGACCCATAAATTCTCACCCAAACACCAATTAAACCCAGAATTAAGCCTAGAATTCTTGGCCTAAACATCCTAACCATCCAATAGACAACCCCATGACTTCTACAAATTATCAAAACCAAAACACAATTCAGCTCACATACTGCGTCCAATTCCCAACAGAATTCAACAGAGAGAATTGAGTTTAAGAGCTTATCAAATAGATGACTTCAATATTTGAGCCACTCCCCAAGCATCACAAGCTTCAATCATCACAAGTTCTAGCCTAGAATCCTTCAATTTCTTCAATAAACTCTAAAACCCAAGGGGAGAGGTGTGAGCCGAGTATGAGAGAGAGAGAGAGAGAGAGAGAGAGAGAGAGAGAGAGAGGTAGGAATGTTTCTTTTTTTTCCTTTTTCTTTTTTTTTCTTCTCAGTGGTTCTAGGGTCTCAACTACCCAAAGAATCTAAGTCTACTCCTTAGCCAAAAGTCCATAATACCTTTAAGTCAACCCTAATCCTCAAGTGCCACCAAGGACAATCCTGTCATTTTCCATACCCCACTAATTCCTCTAGTGTTCCTATAAATTCCCATTTAATCCCGACATGTCTAAATAACTACTTAACTACTACCCTTACTCGATAAATCCCGAACACATATTTCTTTCCCAAAATACCCCTAGACTCCTCCTAAGCCAAGTATTCGACCCCATTGTGACTATTTAACTAAACTGCTCCCTAGGACTGTCTCGGATTTTCCATCACAAATATATCACCACTCACTCATGGTATCAAAAACAATATAAACAAATATTACATTTATGCCCTCAATAGGCTAAAATTACAAATATGCCCCTAATAGCGAAATGGGGCCCACATGCATATTTAATTCACCTAAACATGCATTTCTAATCATATAATCACCAAGTCCACATATTAACACAATGAAATCAATTATTTCCCTCCCGGCATGCTAATCAAGGCCCTAAGCCTTATTAGAAAATTTGGGACACTACAACTACCCCTCCTTATCAAGAAATAAATATACAGGGGCACATTAGGAACAATTGTTTTACTGCTCTGGGTCCTTCCATTCTGTTAGGCACTTTTGTACAATCTGTATATTCCTCTTTTCATTCGGTTATGCATAGAAATCTGTATTCTGTTATGCTTGATATACGTGTAATCATTGTATTGGGTTCTCCCTTGTGTACGGCCTTGGCCCTATCGGTATAAATGCAATTCTCCTCTGTCAGCAACATTTGAGCTGATAGAATCATTTTACACAATATCTCAATATCTTCACTTGGTATCAGAGCTGTACACGGCAACCGCCATGGCCACTCCCTCGGACCAGCCTCTTCCGACGCACTCAGTAAGCGAAGACAACAATCAGACTCCATCAACACCGACTGTTCAGAATTCAGCTCCAGCTACAGCAATGGTTCACGCACCATATGCTCCCACTCCTTCTCCGATTGCTAACCCCTTTAGCAATACGTTGAGCCAACCTTTCTCTCTCAAACTTGATCGCCATAACTATCCTCTCTGGAAAACGATGGTAAATACCATCATTCGTGGTCACCGATTAGATGGGTTTATCCTTGGACATCGACTTCCTCCGCCGAAACTTCGACCCACTCGCTCCGTCCTTGAAGGAACTACATAACCTATTATGGAAGTCAATCCTGACTATGAAGCTTGGCTCGTCTCAGATCAGCTCCTCATGGGGTGGCTGTACGGGTCCATGACCGAGGACATCGCCTCCGAAGTAATGGGTTGCAAGTCTGCTGCAGAGCTGTGGCGTGCTCTCGAAGATCTCTATGGAGCTCACGCTCAGGCGGGGATGGATGATCTCCGTACGAAGATTCAGACTACACGAAAAGGAACCCACTCCATGGCTGATTACTTGAAGATGAAACTAATGTGGGCCAATTCCTTGGCTCTCGCAGGTGACCCCTATCCTGAAAAACACTTAATCTCTAATGTTCTATCTGGTTTAGATGCAGATTATCTATCCATAGTGGTGCTGATTGAAGCTTGTGAGCACACCACTTGGCAGCAACTACAGAATATTTTACTCAGTTTTGATGGAAGACTTGAGAGACTCAATGCTGCCTCACCTCTTGAAAGACTTCTTGCAAATGCCTCTGCCAATTTTGCTCATAAACCCCCAAATACAATCAACTCAAATCAATCAAGGCGTTTTTCTCCTCAACAGTCACAGGGACGTGGCTATCAACCTCAAGCAGGGAATCACAGAGGAGGTTTCAGAAGTAGAGGTCGTGGAGGAAGAACAAACAACTCTAAACCGGCGTGTCAAGTGTGTGGTAAATATGGACATTCAGCTGCCATATGCTATAACAGGTATGACGAAAGTTATATGGGACAACAACCCAGCAATGGTGGCAAGCAAGACAAACAGTTCTCAGCACTTATCGCAACTCCTGAAATACTGTCTGATGAAAGCTGGTATGCCGACAGTGGGGCGAGCAACCACCTCACATCTGACCCAACCAAAATGGAGCAGAAGACTGAATATGGTGGTAAGGAACAGATTATGATTGGAGATGGCAGTCAACTTCCAATCACACAAATCGGCACTGGTTATATTTCCTCCAATAATAAGTTTCCCCTGATATTACATGATATGTTGCATGTTCCAAAAATATCGAAGAATCTTATCAGTATTTCTAAACTAACAGCAGACAATAATGTATTCATTGAATTCTTCTCTGATTCTTGTTGTGTGAAGGATCGAACAACGGGGAAGGTGGTACTGCAAGGAACTCTTAAGGATGGATTGTATCAACTTCAAACCAGCTCCAACACCTCACAGAAATCATCTCATCCTCCCAGACATTTTACTGCTGTGGCTTCCTCTTCAGTTAATCCAGTTTATGCTATTTCCCTCAAGGACCTTTGGCATCAAAGATTAGGACATCCCTTTAGCAATGTTTTAAATCAAGTCCTGAGATTGTCAAATGTAAAATGTCCAATTAATGAAACTCATATGTTTTGTGATGCATGCCAATTCGGCAAGTCTCATGCACTTCCTTTCCAACAATCTAATACTAGAGCTGCTGCATTATTAGACTTGGTACATACTGACTTATGGGGAGCCGCACCAATAGCATCTCACACCAACTTTAGATTTTATATACATTTTGTTGATGATTATAACCGCTATACCTGGTTTTATCCTCTCAAAAAGAAATCTGATGCATTATCAGCCTTCATACAATTTAAGAATATGGCAGAAACTCAGTTTGGGAGGAAAATTAAATGCCTTAGAACAGACCAAGGAGGAGAGTATCAAGCGTTTATTGGCTTTACCAAAGATCATGGTATTACAATGCAGCACACATGTCCTCATACATCAGCTCAAAACGGTAGAGCTGAGCGAAAACACCGTCACATTGTAGAGACTGGATTAACACTACTTGCTCAGGCACAAATGCCACTAAAGTACTGGTCTGATGCTTTCCAAACCGCTGTTTACTTAATAAACAGGCTCCCTTCACCAACTCTTCACCATAAATCACCGTATGAAATAATTCATAACAAAACCCCAGACTACAAGTTCCTCAAAGTGTTCGGGTCAGCCTGTTTCCCATGCCTTCGTGCCTATCAAACACACAAATTCCAGTTCCATTCCATCAAATGCGTTAACTTGGGTTACAGTGATGTGTACAAAGGCTACAAATGCTTAAGTCCTCATGGCCGAATCTACATCTCTAGGCATGTAATATTCAACAAAAAGGAGTTTCCATTCTCTGCTGGGTTTCTAAACAACTATCAGGCTAAACAACAAGTGCTGATTTCCACTCCTTCCAGTTGGTTTAATCTCCCATTTCCATCCTCTACACCGAATGAGTTCCTTGCAGCACCACCAAATCGGGTCAATGCATCCCCAGAACAGGTACATTCTTCGCCTATCTCAGATAATGACAGTCAAAAATCTGGCATGCCTAATAGTGTTTCTGGTGTGATTTCTGAACAACAAAATGAGGATATTATCACAGGTTCGGCTACAGCACTTTCACCTCTTGAGGATCAGATTACCTCATCAAATATTGGGGCCCCAGATGATACCAGCCACGATTCGCATACTGTTTCAGCCTCAACAAAGTCATTACAGCCATCACATCCCATGCTCACTTGCTCCAAAGCAGGGATTTTCAAACCCAAAACTTACATCGGCCAAGCTGGGTTTTCTCTAGATTGTCAGGAGCCTTATTCCGTTCAAGAAGCGTTGCAACATAAAGGGTGGAAAAATTCCATGAGTGATGAAATGACAGCTCTTAAAAGGAATCAAACATGGCAGCTGGTGCCTCCTTCTCCAAACTACAATGTGGTCGGAAATAAGTGGATCTACAAAATTAAGTATAACGCAGATGGCTGCTTTCAAAGATTTAAAGCACGATTAGTAGCCAAGGGGTTTCATCAATGCCCAGGAGTAGATTTTGGAGAAACTTTTAGTCCAGTGGCTAAAGTCTCTACAGTTCGTGTTATACTCAATATTGCAGTCGTTCATAACTGGGACATTAGACAACTTGACATAAATAACGCTTTCTTGAACAGAACATTGGATGAAGATGTATATATGGTTCAACCCCAAGGTTTTGAAGAACCTACTAAGCCTCATTATGTATGTAAGTTGCAGAAATCAATCTATGGATTAAAACAAGCTCCAAGAGCTTGGTATGATCAGTTAAAGTCCACTTTACTGCAATGGGGATTTACAAGTTCAAAGGCAGATTCCTCCTTGTTCATGATGAGACATCCTAGGCATGTAATCATGGTTCTAATCTATGTGGATGACATAATTGTTACTGGGAGTGATTCAAAGGAACTAGGACAGTTCATTAATCGACTGAACAAAGTTTTCTCCCTCAAGGATTTAGGTGCCTTACACTATTTCCTTGGAATTGAAGTTTTCAGAGATGCCACTGGATTATATCTATCTCAAGGGAAGTATGTTTCAGATCTATTACAGAGAGTTAACATGGCAAATTTAAAGCCTTGTTCTACTCCAATGACAGCCAGCAAACCTCTTTCAATACAAGACGGAGAACCCATGACAGAACCATTTCTATATCGAAGCATCATAGGAGCATTTCAGTATCTCAGCCACACTAGACCTGACATTTCTTTTGCTGTAAACAAACTCAGTCAGTTCCTAAAATGTCCCTCAAATACTCACTGGAGTGCTGCCAAACGTGTTCTGAGATATCTGAAAGGAACTCTGCATCACGGTATTCACATTGCTCCCTGCGATAGGCTGTCTCTTATTGGATTTTCAGATGCCGATTGGGCATGTTGCCCAGATGACTGAAGATCAACTGCTGGTTATTGTGTATTTCTGGGTGATTCCCTCATATCATGGAGTTCAAAGAAGAAAACTGTGGTGGCTAGATCAAGTACCGAGTCTGAATATAGAGCATTAGCTCAGCTAGCAGCAGAAATCGCATGGATTCAAGAGTTACTAAGAGAAATCAAATTTAAATCACCAGCAGCTCCAGTAATATGGTGTGATAATATGAGTGCAAGTGCACTAGCAGCCAATCCCGTCTACCATGCAAGAACAAAGCACATTGAGTTGGATGTCCATTTTGTAAGAGATAAAGTCATACAAAAGGAACTTGAGATACGCTATGTGCCATCACATGACCAGATAGCTGATTGCCTAACGAAAGGACTTCCACACGCTCGGTTCCAGTACTTGATTGACAAGCTCAGAATCATTTCATCTCCTCTTCGCTTGAGGGGTGGTGTCAAGAAATAAATATACAGGGGCACATTAGGAACAATTGTTTTACTGCTCTGGGTCCTTCCATTCTGTTAGGCACTTTTGTACAATCTGTATATTCCTCTTTTAATTCGGTTTTGCATAGAAATCTGTATTCTGTTATGCTTGATATACGTGTAATCATTGTATTGGGTTCTCCCTTGTGTATGGCCTTGGCCCTATCAGTATAAATGCAATTCTCCTCTGTCAGCAACATTTGAGCTGATAGAATCATTTTACACAATATCTCAATATCTTCACTTTCCTTACAGAAATTTCGTCCTCAAAATTATCTACATAACTCAGAATACCGATCCCACATATCTGTCTCAAGTTTTCAAGTTGCCTCCTCCACTTTGTTGTTCCTCCATAGCACTTTCACTAAGGCAATGGTCTTGCTCCGCAAGAATTTATCCTTTCGGTCGAGAATCTAAAGCAGCTTCTCCTCATACGATAAATCATGATCCAGCTCCATGTTCTCATAACTAAGCATGCGCGTAGAATCTGATACATACTTCTGGAGCACGGATATATGAAACATATTTCGAACCCCTGTTAGAGCTAGAGGCATCGCCAATCTATAAACTCCCTCTCCAACCCGTTTAGGAATCTCAAAGGGCCGGAAAAATCTAGCGCTCAACTTACCTCATACTCCGAACCATTTCACCCCTCTCAAGGGAGAAACTTTTAGAAACACATGGTCACTGACTTGAAACTCTACGCTCATGCGTCTCAAATCTGACTAACTTTTCTGCTGATTCTGGGAGGAGAGCATTCAAGCTCTAATCTTATCAATTGCCTCATTGGTCCTCTGAACAACCTTAGGACCTAGATACCTCATCTTGCCCATCTCGTCCCAATGGATGGGTGATCTGCACTTCCTCCCATATAACATCTCATACGGAGCCACTTTGATAGTCATCTGATAACTGTTATTGTACGAAAACTCAATCAAAGGGAGATACTTACTCCACGATCCCCCAAAATTTAGCATGCATGCTCCCAACATATCCTCCAGTATCTGAATCGTCCTCTCAGACTGTCCATCCGTCTAAGGATGATAAGCGGTATTAAACTGCAACTGTGCGCCCATAGCCTTCTGCAGGCTTTCCCAAAACTTGGAGGTGAAGGTGGGGTCCCTGTCGAATACTATTGACCTCGGACCCCCGTGTAATCGCACAATTTCCTTCACATACAGTTCAGCATACTGCTCCACAGTATAGGTCATCTTAACAAACAAAAAATGGGATGATTTGGTGTACCTGTCCACAATCACCCACACTAAATAATGTTGTCCCATAGTCTTCGGCAATCGAACCACAAAGTCCATGGTAATATCCTCCCATTTCCACTCTGGAATCCCCAGAGGCTACAATAACCCTGCTGGCCTCTGATGTTCAGCCTTTACTTGCCGAAAAGTGAAACACTTGGCCACATAATCCACCACATCCCTCTTCATTCCCAACCACCAATACAGAGTTCTCAAATCTTGGTACATCTCCGTCGTAGCCAGATGTAAAGAATAGGGAGTGGTATGAGACTCATCTAAAATCTCCTATCAGATATCAGAATCCATCGGAACGCAAATCCGTCCTTTGTAACTTATTAAACCCATTTCTGAAATAGAAAAGCCCTTAGCCACTCCGGCTAAGATGCCCTCTTTGCGCTCTCACTACTGTGTATCCTCCCTCTGTGCCTCCTTGATCCTTTCAAGGAGCATAGGCTAAAGAGTGATGTTGGCTAATGGACCAACCACCAACTCTAAACATGCTCTAGTCATCTCTTTAGCTAACTTATCTGATACCTTCGTCAAACTGAACAACTGTCCTAGGCCCTTCCAACTCAGCGCGTCGGCCACCACAGTGGCCTTCCTAGGATGGTACAGAATATCACAATTGTAATCCTTTACTAATTCTAGCCAACGCCTCTGGCGCATATTCAGAACCTTCTATGTAAAGAAGTACTTCAAACTCTTATGGTCATTGTATATTTTTCACTTCTCACCATATAAGTAGTGTCTCCAAAATTTAAGGGAAAATACCATCGCCGCCAATTCCAGATCATGTGTGGGATACCTCTGTTCATACTCTTTCAATTGTCTCGACCCGTAAGCTATTACCTTCACAGCTTGCATCAGTACACACCCCAAACCCTGTCTAGAAGCATCACAATATACTACAAACTTCTCATTATCTGACGGCAAACACAATACTAGAGCGGTGATCAGTCACCACTTCAATTCCTTGAAATTGTCCTCGTACCTGTCTATCCATACATACTTGGTCTTCTTACGCGTCAGTTCGGTCAATTGTGTGGCTATTTTGGAGAATCGCTCGACGAATCATCGATAGTACCCTACCAATCCCAAAAAGCTCCTAACCTCTGGTACACTACTTGACCAGGGACAATCCCTCATAAAAGTACTGGATGAGGAGTTGTTCACTTATCTGATGATGAGGGCAACTAGCACACAATCGCTTAAATCTCTCCCAATATTCATACAAAGACTCCCCTGTATATTTTCTTATACCGCAGATCTCTTTCCTTATGCTTCCAACTTTAGATGCTGGAAAATATCATTCCAGGAACATAGTCTTCATACCATTCCAGGTTTCAACAGTACAAGGTGGAAGAAAGTACAACCACTCTTTAGCTGCATCCTTCAGGGAGAAAGGAAAAGCTCGCAACTTAATTTGTTCTTCAGTCACTACAGCAGGTTTCATACTAGAAAAGACAATATGAAGCTCCTTCAAATGTTCATTCGGGTCCTCACCGAGCAGCCCATGGAAAGAAGGCAATAAGTGGATAAGGCCCGACTTCAACTCAAAGTTAACATCCAAAAGTGGATACTGGATGCAAAGCGGTTGTAGGTCAAGATCTGGCGCTGCCAACTCTTTCAACGTCCTTTGCTGGGCCATTGTTCTATAGGATCAAATTGAATCTTCATAATCATATTCGTTGTTAGACGATAATGGCTCTTTAACAGACTCTGCATGTTGATAATGACGCTGAAAGAGTGGATTATCAATGATAGTTCTGGAAGAGTGTGATGCAAATGATGCCTCAAGATATTATTTAATCTTTTGTAGTCGATCTTGTGTATCGTCCTCACGAGACATATCTACCTGACAATTCCACAGTAAAAACTAATTAGTTGCAAAAAAAACAAATTGAATAATAAAGAGAATAACAATAGTCCCTGGCAACGGCGCCAAAGGTTTGATGGGTGTCGTATGCCGTATCAAATTTAATTATTGATTTTATTAGTTCCTTATACCAACTATTTCAGTATAGTGATAAATAAGGTTTGAACCCACGAGGACTAATATTCAATTTATTATTCAAAAGATAAAAATTAATAAAGAAGGGGATTTTGATTTTGAACTCAAAATTAAATAACATATACTAGAAAGCAAATAAATATTGATATTACGATATTAAGAAACATTTAAATGTTAATTTCCACCCTCAACAATCATTACTAATCACTAATAATAAATATTATTCCAATTTTTCAATTAAACTATTAACCCCGCAGATAACGCTGAAGCAGACAATTATCCCAGTCTCCCTATTATAAGTAATCAAGGCGAAGCGCTCAATAATTAACTCTTTTAGCTAAGCAATAAATCTATGAAGCATACAATCTATTTAACTTAGATAAAGCATTAAGTCCTATAGAGACAAGTTAATCTAGGCAATAAATTAATGAAGCATATAATTTATTTAACTTAGGTTCTATTTTTCATCACAATCAACAATTTTTTTGACATCACTATCAATTGCAATTTATTACTTACACTTAGAATCCTAAACTATTAGGTGAGTAGTAATTCTAAGATGACAATTGAATAATGTAAAACCTTAATTAGTTGGCCACCTAACAAGAAATCACAAAATTCATAACATTCAATTGGCAAAATAGAAACAATTTAATATTGAGCGAAATTAAAGAATAATACTCATTATCAACAATCAAGAATTCATATCTTGGGTTTTGAATTAACCCTTAACCTATAAAGAACCTACTCCATAATAGTAATCATAATCACAAACATAATTATAATTAAGATTAAAGAGATTAAGGGAAGAAAAGAAACTAGAATGATAAACAATAGTGTTGTAGTGTTGTAGTCTTCTGTCCAGCCCTTTCTGAGTCTTTTTCTCTCAAAAACTGTAATAAAATCTTTTCTCAAATTAATCTTTTATAGTCTCCTTTAAATTCTAATTAAAAATCTGAAAACAACATCACAGCCCGCGGCCTAGAAAATACATGTCATGGCCTAAAGCAAAATATGTGTAGAAATTGGTCACGCAGGGCGCGACCTGAAAAAACTGGGCAACGACCCAACTCACTTTTCTTCACAATAGGCAGCGGTCTGAAAAATCTGGGCAGCGGTCTGTCTAAAACAACAAATCTGAAACGTCAATTCCAATTAAAGGGTCGCGGCCTGAATTTTATGGGACGCGACCTATCTTCAATTTCTTTAATTCTCAACCTTAGAAAGCTTGTACGCTGCCGCCACTTCAACATTTCAATCCCGAAAGCCTAGAATGCTTCAAAAACTTTATTTTAACCTCATCTCAGCGAGTCTTTTTCAACCTATGATTCATAAACTACACTTGATATCAAAATGTCAGATTTATCATCATAAAATGCAATGTAAAAAATATGTTGTAGAGTCACGAAACTAAGTTAAAACTACTAATAATGCTATCTTAACACCATCTAAGCATGGAAAAACTTAACAAATATTAATATAAAAATGACCTTATCAAATTCCCCCACACTTGAATTTTGCTAGTCCCTTAGCAAAACACTAAAAAAACAAAACTAAAAATGAAAATAATACAAACTAATCTTGACTCACTAAACAAAGGTCTTGTCAAAAGCTTGAATGTTTTTTAGAATCACACTAATAAGTAATGCCAAAACAAATCAGATTTTCATACTCTTTAGAATTTCAACTCCATATGTAATTCACCATTTGATTTTTAAAAATAATTTACTAAGCACTTAATCACAACACCAACTCAAGTGCATCAAATTTAATCCATACTTGCCTATTGACCCTCGATTTGGCCAACGACACGGAGTCAGATTAACGACAAAGAAAAAAGAAAACAATCAAGGATGGAATCAAATGGTAAAGAAATGACATAGATGATTTATAGTGGTTCGGCCCCAATGAATGGTAATGACCTATATCCACTTAGTGTTCTTATTGATATTGAACCTCAAGACCGTGATCAAAGAACTAGGGTTCTTGTCTTTCACAAGCTTTGAAAGGATTACAATTTCGGTGGATAATCACACTGTACACTCTTTCTATGAGTATTTAGAAAAAAGGCTCAAAAGTCCCTTCCTTGAGCCCTCTCATTCATATTTATAGGCTCAATGGGGTTACATGGGAAAATGGGCCTTAATTATCCTTAATATCAGTGTATCAAGGCAATAAAGAAGAAATAATAAATGTCGTTATTACAAGATTACATATCTTTAGAGGAAATAAACAGAAGCATGCGACCAGGCTGGTCGCATCTAATCGCGAGATCTGATAGTGGAAGAAACGCCTGGTCGACTATCGAATAGCATTCCACCACCTTGACGCTGCCACATGCCAACCACGTGTGAGAAATTCTTACCATGTCATCAGGAGCCGTTTGTGGGTAAACATTTTCCCCCCAAGTTTATTTTACTGCAACCAGCATAAAGTAAACTTAAGAGACCGACTCTTTGCATACCCCACCAAATCTGTCAGAGCTGCCCATGCTTTTTTGGAAAAGGCAACCAATCATGTCTTTTCAGTTTCCAAGAAGTTGTCTGACGGCTATTGCGTTTCCCCATGCTTTGAAAAAAATAATTCCATGATTACCTCTTTTACAATGCTACGATCAATATAAATAATCCCTCAAGATCATTCTTCACTTTTTACTTTTCACTTTCTCCTCAAGAACACTGAAGAACAAAGCATAGAACACCCAGAAATCCAGACGACATTGACGATCCATGGAGTTTCTACCCAGCCAACCAACTTAGTATCTCAGAGACTTGCTTCACTCTTTTATCCAAGTAAGTTTATCAACCCTTTCAGCCGTTGACATGCCATGCAATATTATTTTTTATCTGTTTCGTATCCTGGGTTCTTGCATGTTCTTGACATAAACTATTTTGGGATAAATGGGTATATTGATAGATGTTTAATATGGTAGGAAAAAGACACTCTGCTAGGTTAGGAATCAGTTTGGTAGTTAGGATATTTAACTTAGGGCATGAAATCGAAGTAAAAATTTGATTTCTGAGCATGTAGAAAAAACTGGGTTTTTCCCACCCTTTCAGAGTCGAAAAGTTTTTCCAGAGAAACTTTTCACTTCCGCTTTTTAATCCATTTTCCAAAATGTTCGCTTGAAATGTAGTTTTTTTTGTCAAAATGTTGTTGGTCGTATAAAAGCTTAACTTTTATACACGAGCAATGCTATTCCAACTTTTAAACACAAGTTTTTAGGCTGTAGATTCTCATCTCCCCTTCTCTGTTTGCAGATTTTCATGCAAGATCTATGGGGAGTGAGAGGCCAATCGACGACGATATGCTGGCCCAACTTCTCGAGGATGAGGAACAACCATGACAGCTAATTCTGGAGATCCCTTTTTCTCGAAACACCCCAAATAATCCATCGACCCCACTTTAAAACATGGGTCGAGTAAAGTCGAAAGCCCAGAAAAAGAAACCATCCACTCCTCCTTCAAATCAGCTTGCTCCTCGGGCTGAAATTCCTTCAACCGATAATTGAGAAGAAAATACCCCCGAACCAGAAATCTAAAATCAAGCACAACTCTGAAATGCCATTCGACCAGACGTTGAATGATACCTTGCTCCTCCTAGCACAATCACTGCTAGGGTGATAAATAATTTCCTTAGAAAGTATGGAATTTCTGGGGTTACTTTATTCCTTCCCACCAAAGACCAATGGGAAAACCTGCCTGGAGGTGCCTTCAGCGCCTGGTCGCGGTTTCACATCGAGGCAGGAGCAATCCTGCCTCTCCATCCTTTTTTCCAAGGAATGGCCAACTATTTTGGGGTTGCTCCTTTCCAAATAACCCCTAACAGGTATCGAATGCTTTCCGTACTCTATATCCTTTACAATCATAAGAAGTGGCTTGTTCATACGCCACATGAGGTAAACTACCTATTCGACCTCAAATCCAACCCCAACCAAGAAAATACGGGGTTTTTTCATCTTTGCCACCAGGAAAAGACCTGAACCTTCCTAGGTGGGACTACCTATAAGTCTAATGTAGGAAAGTACTACCAGGAGTACTTTTTAACTACCTATCTGGTCGCCAACAACCTAGCCTTCACCCAAGGAGGTAACTTCTTCATTTTCTTGGTCGTATATTTTCCTTTATTTTATCTATGTCTCTCTTAGAAATTTATCTTTCTTCAGGTCCATGGCTGTGACCAGCTCCTACTCCAAAAATGGAGCTTCGAGCAGCGCTACTAGCCAGCATGTCCGACGTAGAGAAGAGCATCAAACAGCTGGTCACTGAGGTAAACCTAAGACTGGTCGGGCTATTGGCACCTCACCAAGACGTGAGGGAGTCCACTGCGGGGACTGCCACTGGCGAGGAAATTCCCGAGCAGCACCTAGTTGTGTCCCAACCTCAAAGGAGGAGAACAACTGGTGTGACGATCAGGGAACCCTCTAGCACCCCACAAGCAGTCGCGCCCCCTGCCCCTTCGGGAAAGGGAAAAAAGAAAGCTTCTGAACCCCTCGAGCCTCTCAACGATTCTTCAGATGAGAACGGTACTGATCTCTCGCTCTTAGATAGTTTGCCAATTCCCTCTCACTTATTTGACGGGGACGACAACTTTAAGTACACTCCCAATTTAGATTCAGACTTCTTCATGCCAGAGAGTGAGGGTAACACTAGTAGAGTATATAATGTAGCAACCAGTAATGATAGCTCGGGTATTTTACTTTCAGTTTTCTTTGTTTCTTTTTCTGACGTAGCACACTCATTTATTTATACTATCTCAATGTTCATGTACTTGCCTTCTTGTAGACATGGCATCCGATGACATGTTCGATTTCTGTAGTGCGCCTGATGCTCCTGCGAGCAAAAAAAAGACGAGCATGAGGCATTACGGGGAGTGCAGCAAAGATCCCCCAGCCAAGAAGGCCCGCACTGAGGACCCTCTAGCGATTGATCCTTCGAAAAACACAACACCACCTCAATCTCTCGTCGAGCAGCAAACTCCATCTGTACTGGTCGGGTCGACCCCTTCCCCACAGGCTCCAGTTGACCAGACTCAGCTAGCTACCCCTGCTCCAACAGGGGACGACATATCGAGCCTCACTCTAAGATCGGCCAAGGATAGGATGACAAGAATCCTGAGGCATGAGCGCAGCCGCGAAGCCATGGCTGGGACTGAGTCGATGGAGGTCGACCAGATTCTAAATTGTTCCCTAAACGAACTTGCCAGTGTAAGTTGTTTCTTCCTGTTGAGCCTCAACCTGTTTATCTACTACAGTCATTTTAATCTTTAGTTTTGATCGCAGGCAATTCTGGCCGTAACTGCTAGCCGGCTCCGCTCAGGGGGTCATCACTAAGCAATCCAAGGCATCTGAACGATGACACCCTAAGGAGCTGAAGGCCATTGAAGCAAAATATGACGAGCAGCTTGAGGCAGCTCAGAAGGAAAACATGACATTGCTCGAGGAGAAAAATACGCTGGCTGAGGAGATAAAGGAGAAGCAGGTTGCTCTGGACAAAGCTCTCGAGGCAAAGGCGCAGTACAAAGAGTCTCACCTTATCAATTTTCGCAAAGCCAAAGACTCAAGGCGGACCTGATCGAGAGGAGGCAGGAGGCTGAAAAGTTGGAGGCTCGCATCACCGAGCTCAAGAAAACCAACGCCAGCAATCTTGAAAGGTACAAGAACGCCACGTCCAAGTGCTTCTATGATTTCTAGAAGCACAATCAAGGGGCCAATTTCAACTATCTCTCCAAGTGCATGAGGCAAACAGAAATAGCCAAGTGCGTTGCTCACTTGGAAGAAGAACAAAGAGCGAAAACCCCAGCCTCGCCCGAAATCTCTTTGGCCACTGGTGTTGAGGGTACGGAAGATGAAGACAAAGTTGCTGTCGACCAGGAACATCCACAAGACCCTCCTGCTTCTTAGTTTATTTCTCTTTTAATTTTAATTTTTCAATATACGACCTACGGGTCAAAATGTAAAGACAGTTGTTATCTTTAATTGCTACATGGGCAGCTTTTTTCCTTTTAACAAACAATTACATCTGAGCAGTGACTGCTCGCAGTGTAAAGGGATTCACTTTTGATATTATAATATTTGCATTTTATTATAATATATGTTCGCATGACCGAACTTAGCATAGTAGTTTGGATTGATTTAACAAAATAACAAAATTTTGAAATATACTCTAAGTACCCTATCATGCTTTCACTTATTTTGCTCATGTGTTTACATACCTTTCGATATGCTTTGTTTACTAGATGCCCTATATGCCCCCCAAGTGATTGAGGAGCTTTAGGTCCTCGGTCACTTGCCTTGAACAAAACATGTTCGAACAATTCTGCTCGCAGAAGAGAATTTAAAACGATAATACAGCAAAACAACACACGTAATGAGAAAATACTAGTAATAAATACAATAATTGGCGAGAATGACTGGCTACGCACAGTCCCTTATATTTCTCATAATAAATGGACAAATCGTATTTGTACGAATGATCACCGAAATGATCTTACACTTATGAGCGATCAGTCACATAAAATGACCAACCCTTTTTCATAACTTGTAAAAAGTAAAACTACTACAAAAGAATTGTTTATTGATAGTACTTGCGCAGGTGTTCATCATTCCAATAGTGAGGAATGAGATCTCCATTTAAGCGAGCAAGTATGTAAGTGTCTGGATGTAGGACTTCTTCAATCTGGTACGGTCCTTCATAATTAGGTACGAGTACGCCGGCAGCCTGGTCGCGGGTGTTAAGGAAAACCCTTCGAAGTACCAGACCTCCGACATTGAATTTCCTTTTGCGCACTTTAGAATTGAAATATCGAGCGACCTTGCTGGTAAGCTGCTACTTAGAGTTGGACTTGCTCTCACTTTTGATCGACCAAATCAAGAGATTCCATCAATAGCTGGCTATTGGAGCCTTTATCGTAAGTTATTCTTCTATGCGACGGCAGATCTAACTCAACAAGTAGCATAGCCTCATATCCATATGCCAAGGAAAAAGGAGTATGGCCTATTGTTGTTCGATGGGATGTTCTATATGACCAAAGGACTTCTGGAAATTGCTCTGGCCATGCCCCCTTTGCTTCTTCAGAGTATCTTTTAGCATTTTATTGACTGCTTCGACTTGTCCATTTTCCTTAGGATGAGCGACTGAAGAAAAGCTCTTGATAATTCCATGTTGTTTGCAAAAATCCATGAACAGATCACTATCAAACTGTGTGCCATTGTCTGAGACAATTTTTCTTGGCAATCGATAGCGACACACAATGTTTTTAACCACGAAATCCAGCACTTTCTTGGTTATTATGGTTGCAAGTGGCTCGGCTTCGACCCATTTTGTGAAGTAATCAGCGGCCACCACAGCGTACTTGACGCCGCCCTTTCCTATGGGCAGAGATCCGAATAAATCTATACCCCAGACTGCGAACAGCCACGGACTTTGCATCTGTTTTAGCTCATTAGGGGCTACTCGTGGAATTTTTTAGAACCTCTGGCATTTGTCACACCTCCGCACGAATTCCATCGAGTCTTCATTCATTGATGGCCAGAAGTATCCTAGCCTTAAGATCTTTTTTGATAAACTCTGCCCCCCAGCATGGTCCCTACAAAAGCCTTCATGGACCACTTTCATCAATTCTTTGACCTTCTCTTTCGAAATACATCTGAGGAGTGGCATTGAATATCCCATTCGGTACAGGATTCCGTCGACCAGGATATACCTAGCAGCCTGCCGCTGAAGGGTCCTAGCTTTGTTTCTGTCCATCGGTGAAACGCCTTGCCTCAGGTACTCTATGTAAGGTGCCATCCATGTATTCGCCCCCTGGATCACCAAAGAGGTCTCCTCTGCTTGGATGCTTGGTGCAAATAGTCGCTCAATTGGCACTATGTTCAGAGTGTCAGCATCCTTGGCACTTGCCAGTTTGGCCAAAGCATCAGGGTTTGAATTCTAGTCACGAGGTACTTGCTGGAGAGTGTACTTATCAAACTGCGCCAATAGATCCTTCGCCTTATTCAAGTAAGCAACCATTTTTAAGCCTCGGGCCAGGTACTCTCCAATGATCTGATTGACTACCAACTGAGAGTCACTGTAGATGTCAAGTGACTTTATGTGCATACTCCTGGCTAATCGTAATCCAGCAAGCAGTGCTTCATACTAGGCTTCGTTGTTAGAAGCAGTGAAGTCAAACCTGATTGCACAGTGAAATCGATGCCCCTCAGGTGTTATCAAAATCACTCCTGCTCCAGCGTGGTGCTCATTAGAAGAACCGTTTGTAAACAACTTCCAAGAAGGAGTTTGGCTTTGAGACTCCGGTTCTTCAGACCTTTCTAGCTGCTCGCTGTCTGGAAGCCCTGTGAGTTATGCGATGAAATCGGCTAGAGCCTGTCCTTTTATCGCTACTCATGGCATGTAAGAGATATCAAAATGCCCAAGTTCTACCGCCCATTTCAACAATCTGCCTGGCTTCTGGCTTCTACAGAACTTGTCGTAGAGGTTGGTTGGTCAAAACTGTGATTGGGTGAGCTTGAAAGTAGGGCCGCAGCTTCCTGGAGGCTAAGATTAAGCAATAGGCTAATTTTTCAATAGGTGGATATCGCAGCTCCGCACCAATTAGCCTCTTGCTTACATAATAAATAGCCTTTTGCATGCCTTCCTCTTCTCTTACTAGGACAGCACTAGCAGCATATTCAGTGATCGCCAAATAGATGAACAAAGTCTCTTTATCAACCAGCTTTGATAGAATCGGAGGTTGCGACATGTGAGTCTTTAAGGCTTAGAAAGCTTGTTCGCACTCCTCCGTCCATTCGAATTTCTTGTTGCCTCTTAGTAGATTAAAAAATGGGACGCATTTGTCCATCGATTTGGAAATAAATCTATTGAGAGCAGCAATTCTTCCGATCAAGCTTTGAACATTCTTGATCTTTGCTGGAGATTTCATATCAACCAGGGCTTTGATCTTCTTGAGATTGGCCTCAATTCCTCGCGAGTTTACTATAAATCCCAAGAACTTCCCTGATCCTACTCCGAAGGAGCACTTGAGGGGATTCAGCTTCATCTGATATTTGTTCAAGACGTTGAAGCATTCTTGAGAGTCCCCTATATGACCTTCAGCCTTCTTCAAATTACAAGCATGTCATCGACATATACTTCCATGTTTGTGCCAATTAGCTCCTTAAACAAGTGGTTGACCAGTCGCTGGTAAGTCGCACCAGCATTTTTCAAACCGAAGGGAATTACTTTGTAACAGTAAAGCCCTGTGTCAGTCCAAAAGCTAGTGTGATCCTCATCAAAAGGATGCATATTGATCTGATTTTATCCAGAGTATGCATCCATGAATGAGAGAATCTCGTGCCCTATAGTGGCATCGACCAGTTGGTCGATTCTAGGGAGTGGGAAACAATCTTTAAGGCAGGGTTTATTAAGGTCGGTGAAATCCATGCATGTTTGCCACTTTCCATTCGGCTTGGGAACAAGCACAGGATTAGAGACCCATGATGGATAAAACGCTACCCTGATGAATCCATTTTCCTTCAGCTTCTCGACTTCTTCCTTTAGAGCCTTTGACCTATTTTTGTCGAGCAGCCTCCTTTTCTGTTGTACGGGTGGAAAACTCTTATCTATGTTCAGGACATGGCTAATGACTGCAGGGTCTATTCCAACCATGTCTTTGTGAGACCAGGCAAAGATTTCCTGTTTTTTCCTCAAAAATTCCACCAGTGTTCGCTTCTTTGTTGTCTATGTTCAGGAAAACTCTTATCTAGTGATTGTAATCCTTGATAAAAGTACTGGATGAGGAGTTGTTCACTTATCTGATGATGAGGACAACTAGCACACAACCGCTTCAATCTCTCCCAATATTCCCCTGTATATTGTCTTATACCGCAGATCTCTTTCCTTATGCTTCCAACTTTGATTGCTAGAAAATATCGTTCAAGGAACATAGTCTTCATACCATTCCAAGTTTCGACGGTACCAGGAGGAAGATAGTACAACCACTCTTTAGCTGTATCCTTCAAGGAGAAAGGAAATGCTCACAGCTTAATTTGTTCTTCAGTCACTACAGTAGGTTTCATACTAGAACAGACAATATAAAACTCCTTCAAATGTTCATTCGGGTCCTCATCGAGCAGCCCATGGAAAGAAGGCAATAAGTGGATGAGGCCCGACTTCAACTCAAAGTTAACATCCAAAAGTGGATACTGGATGCAAAGCAGTAGTTGTTCAAGATCTGGCGGTGCCAACTCTTTCAACTTCCTTTGCTGGGCCATTGTTCTATAGGATCGAACTGAATCTTCATAATCATATTCGTTGTTAGACGATAATGGCTCTTTAACAAACTCTGCATGTTGATAATGACGCTGAAAGAGTGGATTATCGGTGATAGTTCTGGAAGAGTGTGATGTGAACGATGCCTCAAGATATTCTTTAATCTTTTGTAGTCGATCTAGTGTATCGTCCTCACGAGACATATACACCTGACAATTCCACAGTAAAAACTAATTAGTTGCAAAAAAAAACAAATTGAATAATAAAGAGAATAACAATAGTCCCTGGCAACGGCGCCAAAGATTTGATGGGTGTCGTATGCCGTATCAAATTTAATTATTGATTTTATTTGTTCCTTATACCAACTATTTCAGTATAGTGATAAATAAGGGTCGAACCCACGAGGACTACTATTCAATTTATTATTCAAAAGATAAAAATTAATAAAGAAGGGGATTTTGATTTTGAACTCAAAATTAAATAACATATACGAGAAAGAAAATAAAGATTGATATTACGATTGTTTACCGAGTTTTTCGGAAACGAACACAAACAGAATAATAAAAAGATAAGAACTGTAGAAGTGCAGAAATGTAACTAAACAAACAGTGTTTTTACGTGGTTCAGGCGTTAACAAGCCCTAGTCCACGAGTCGATGTAATTATACTTGTAAAGAATTACAGTAAGATGGCTGGTGTACAAGAACTTCACCCACTCACAGTGTTTCTCTCGGGTTCTCTTGAAGAAGATGAAGCTAGAGAGATTTTAGTAGAGTTCTTGCTCTGTGATTTGTTGGCCGTCCCCCCTATTGTAAAATGAGGGGGTCTTTATAGCTAGGGTTTTGGATTAGGGTTTTTCTCTACGTCCATGAGTCTTAATTACACCAGCCATAAATAGGGGATACAATTACTGTAGTAGCATGGCTACAAGACTCTATGTGGGTATATTTACGTGAAAGTATGGGGAATACACAAAGTCAGCCGTCTTTTCCAAGTTGTCAGCGGAACAGTAGGCGAAAAGGTACCCTTAGGCATGCTAGGATGTGTGCGGCTTTGACCTGTCGGGCGTGTCAGGCGGGATCCTGTGTCAGGTGGATATCATTCCAAATATGCCTCCTCCACGACTCGACCGCCTGGTCTTGTTCCGTGCGAGGCACGGAACTGTTTCCATGAAGATCACTTGAAGAGCTTCTCCTGGAAGGAGCTTCCCTGAAGGATACCCCTTCGGGAGTCCGGGAGAGTTGACGAGCTTCCGTGTCGCGTTTGCTTGAAAGAGTAATCCGGACACTAAATGGGAGAGACGAAGCCTTTCTGTCCATCCACGAGCTCTGGTCACCTACTGTGAAAGACATTGGTAATTCTGCTTCCCCGAGGATATCCATCTTAACGCTATCCGGAAATCTGGATAACATTTACCCCCCAAGGTCACGGAGCTTTGAGAGATCCGGGAGCTTGTACGGTCCTCCGGGTATTCCGGTTTCTTAGATTAGGCGAGGGGCCACCTTCTGTGTTCCCGGAAGTATTCCTTTTTCCCGCCTGAGTGTTAGTATGAAAAGGGAAGGGAAGTTATTCTGTTTGAACTCAAGTACTTAAGTACGGCAAGGGCCACGCGTCATGCCGGGAATGGTTCTGCGACCAAGACGTGTGCGTGAGGCGACTGGTTGAGTATGCGTGCGTCAGGCATCTGAGTAATGATTTGACGGTTTTTAATGGTACTCCGGGCCCGAGGCGGTATAATGATGGGAAATAAATACTTTATTCCCATCCGAGGAGTCATAAATAGGATCGTCGCTCCATCTCCAGCCGTTGGATCTGATGCACACGGAATGGGAAGATCTGGACCGTCCATTTGAGGAATTCGAAACGACTTCTTCCCTGCTATAAAAATGAGGGAACGGACCTTTCTTCCTCTTTACGCTTTCAAATTCTCTATCTTTCGGATTTTCAGATTCCCAAACCTTCGAACTCTCAGGCTTCCAAGCTTCCATTCCTTCGAACTTGCCACTTCTTTTGGTAAGGGATCTAGAAACTTTTCTTTTGATTTGGCAGTGGGTTTATTCGCCGAAGTTCAGGGTTTGAATCGCCGTCCGTCTTTGCAGGTTTTACTTCTCGCGATCGTGCTGTGCAGTGATCCGGTTACTCCTTCAACCTTCAACTGCCCGAATACCAGTAAGTATTTTTACTTTGCTCTTTCCTCCCAAACCTTAGGTTGTTGGTAGTTGTTAGAGTTGAGGTTTTTGCCATTATCGCCTATGTGCATGCGTGAATAGGGCTTTGATAGGCATACGATTGATGTGAGTCGATAAGTAGTCTCTTTTGCATGCTTTGACGATTTGCGTTTGGAAAGTCGTTCCTTGTCTTGCTTGCGTTGTTCTGGTTTGCTGTTTTAGGGCATAAGCATGAACGCCTTTAGGGTGTCTTTCTCTGGAGAAACACTTCTCTCGGCGGGCTTAGGCTCGGAGTTTGAGTTTGGCTCCTTGCTGTCCTTCGGGTGGCATGGTGCCAACCCTTCGGCAAGCTCGGTGGGAGCCTCTCCAAGCAGTTTTCGGGGAGGGTCTCCCCGACGCCTTTGATACCACTAGGGTATGACAAGGGTGCTGACTGCTTAGAGTGTTTTCTTCTTTGTTTCTTTTGTTCAGTGACGAACGTCTCAAAGGAACAACTCCTCGCTGCGGCGGAGGCTGATTCTGCCCAGGAGAAGGGTTCCCCTGTCGCCGGCGCAAAGGGGAAAGGAAAGACAAAAGTGGTCGCGGCTAGCCCGCCGACTACCAATAGTTCAATCTGGGAGATGGACCAGAAGCCGAACCTGTTCAGGAACTACGGCATGCTGGAGCTGTACTCCTCAGAGGTAGGCCTGAAGAACATCCCAGGCCTGATGTGGCACCGTCTGTCGGTGCCGGGCGAGTCGGCTAGTCAGAGCCACGAGGGCTTTGGTGCCTGGAGCTAGGCACACATAGTGTGTGGGGCGCACTTGCCCCTAAGAAGTTACTTTGCCAATTTCTGTGTGAAGGCGGGGATTGCCCCCTTCCAGTTGATTCCCCCCAGCTACAAGCTCCTAGCGGGGTGGTTCATCTTTTGCAAGTCCCGGAAACTGGAAGCTCCTACCCCGGAGGAGGTGCTGTACTTCTACGGGTTGAAGTCTCAGCCCATGAGGGGTCATTCAGACAAGGTGGGATTTTACAGGCTGGAGAGGCACCCGGACGTGATGTGTCCCACTTGTCATACCGCGAGGGTTCCAGACCTCCGGGAGTACTGGTTCCTGACGACTGGCTTCCCACTGAAGAGAGTGCCAGCCCTATCTTTGGACTTCAAAATCCCTGGTAAGTGCTCCTTCCTCTCCTTTTCAACTTTGTATCTTTGCATTTGCTTTGCCTTTCGGGAGGATCTCTAATGCTTGTATTTGAATTTTGCAGAAGTCGTTCCGCGGACACCTCGCTGTGCGGAGATGATAAGGAGGTCCAAGTTCTACGAAGGGCTCTCGGAGGAAGAGTTGAAAGTGGAGGGGCTTGTGACCTCCGAATCTTTGAGGGAGTATGGGCTACTCGCCTCTTTCCAAAACATTGAGCCAGTGAGTGGCAGGGGGCAAAGTCAGGTGTCAGCTGACATCCGGGAGCAGATTGCCCTGGAGTTGTCCAAGGTGATCAACCAAGCAGCCCGGGACGAGAATACTTTATCCCCTAGTTGGGCGGAGAGGTTCCCCGACCCTCAGCCGGAGGAAGAGGAGATCGAGGCTCGCCACGCCGCGGCTTACCCTAACGAAGGGACTCTGGGGGCTGGTACCTCCAGGAGAGGTAAGACTAGTTTTCGATTGATCCACACCCCCAGCCTGTCTGAGGTTTCCCGGACCTCTCAGATGGGGTTCGATCCTCGCTTCCTTAGGCTAGATCCGCGTAGGATACCCTTTGACAGATATTGCGATAGGGTAGATGAGCTCCTCGGGTGTCTGAGTGACGGTAGTCTGCCAGAAGGTGTCATCATGGTTGACCCTTCTTCCCTCAGCATGTCATTCCCGGACTTCAAGGAGTACGGGAGCTTCCTGGAGCAGGAAGCGGTGTTTTGTTTTGCTCGAGGAAGGCCATCCACGTTTCTCGTGCATGGTCGTCCCTTTCAAACTTTTCTTTTTCTTGTTTCTTGTTCCCTGCTGGCGGACTTGCTTGTGCTTTTATGTTGTTGATTGTCTTGTCTTCTGCTTATCTTCTTTTTCATTACTTGTTGGTTCGTTAACCTTGCTCCGTATGTTTCTTGCAGAGTACCCAGAAGCCAAGATGTTGGGGAGAGATACCTTGCTCATTAAGAAGGCTGCCACCAGCCAAGACCCGTCCAAGGGGAAAGGACGGAAGGCCCAGGCTGGTAGGGGAGGTAAAGCTGCCACCCCCAAGAGGACAAGTGGCGAGGTGCAAGCGTCTCCGGGGGTAGAGAAGTCTCCTGCCGACGGGCCTTCCGAGACTATGATGGTCTCGATTAGCAGCAGCGACGGGGAAGGGCTTGTGTTCCCCGTGAAGACGACTGGGGTGAGCAAGCGTCCCGGAGGGGATGCTGAGGGCGCCGAGAAGAAACGCCTTAGACACTCTTCTCCTGGTCGAAGGCAACAACAACAGCAACGACAGCAGCCACAACTACAACAACAGCAGCAACAAGAACAACAGAGACAATCACCAACGCCACAGCGGCAGCAGCAACAACATCCAAACCAGCAGCAGCAACAAAGGCAATTACTTCCGCTGCCGCAGCAGCAAAGGCAACAACAACAACAAAGGCAGCCACCTCCGCCACCGCAGCAGCAAAAACAACAGACCGGGGCCTTAATACCCCGTCTGCCTCCTCCTCCATCCCAAAGGGAGTCCACCCTTTCGGGGTCTCCTTCTTCTCAGCAAACAAACCTTCCTCTGCCTGGCCTGAAGTTCCACTTCCCGCAGAAACCAACTCGTTTCCCCGCTGCCCTCCTGGAGGGTGTAAGACGGGCCGATAATTTTTTGAAGAGGCGGTTGGAGGCTGAGAAGGCCATTACTCAGGGAAGGGCAGACAACTTGTCCGCCATGAAGAGAGCTGAGTTGGCCGAGGGGGTGAGGTCTCTTCACCCGGCTGGAGCGGTTTTGGATGGCCCAGCCTTGGAGAAGAGGCTGGTGCCTAGGCTTGGACGTGCATTGGCGCCGTTCGGAGCGGAGATGATGGAGGACATGGCCCTGAGCTTGTGCGAGCTCAATTCTGAGAAATGGGCCATCAGTAGCAGCAAGGATCCGCTGCTGCTGACACATGCCATGAAGCAACAATTGTCCGGGGTAAGCCGTCAGTTAAGCTTTGGGATCATCTGTCTTAGCACATTTGGTTCTGCTTAACTCATTGCGTTGTCTTTCCATGCAGGCCTCTCTGATCGTGGAACGCTCGTTCCGGGAGGTGGGTGCAGTTCTGGTTCAGCTGGAGGAGAGCCACGTGGCTCGCCAGGCCTTGGAGGCGGAGAAGCAAAAACTGACCCAACAGGCCTTGGAGGCTTCGGAGAAGATTGACCAGGCCCGGCGCACGGCTGAGGAAGAGGCGGACAAGAAATATCTTGCCAAATATCAAGAGTACCGGGCCAACGCAGAGAATGAGTTCAGACAGCGGTCGAATGAGATGAAGGCCGAAAACTCCAAGCTCCGGGAAGAGCTGTCCCAAGCCAGGGTGGAGAAGGATACCTTGGAAGCCCGCTTGCAATCAAAAAATGATCTCCTCCTTAAGCAGCAAGAGGAATATTCCACTCTTCAGAGTAAGCTGCACGAGGAGGAGCAACTTCATAAGAGGAGCAGGGATCTCGTGTCTATGCTAAAGTTAGGGCTCGCCGAGAAGGATAAAGAGATCGGAGCCTTGCAATTCACTGCCAGGGGGCATGTGATCGAGAAGCAATCCGTGCTGAACCAAAATAGGGAGCAACGCAAGGAGATTGATTCTCTTAAGGGAGAGCGGGATGCCTCCAAGGCCGAGATGGACAAACTAAGGGCTCAATTAGCTGTCGCGGAGGCACAGCTGGCAACCTCCGAGGCGGAGCGCTTGAAGGAGAAGGAGGATGCTGAGGTGATACTGAATAGGACGATTAATATATCTCATGTGGTCCTCATGCATCAACTCTGGAAAGTGAACCCGGAGGTACTAGGCTATCTGGGAGAGGATGCCGATGCCATGAGGGAGAAGCTACTCGTGTGGGATCAAGGCCCAGAGGCGTACGTCCAAACTTACAACATTGACGAACGTGCTGGAGCCCCTGAGGCGGGAGATCCCGGAGAGGCGGGGACCTCTGAACCTTCCCGTGACAAAGTTCCGCCTTCCAATGAGCCGACTCCGCCAGCCTCAGTTGAAGCCGATGTCCCCGAGGCCACGGTCATGGAAGCTGCAGCCACCCCCAATACTTGAAGGGGTTTTATCTTTAATTATTTTTCATTTGAGTTTTTCATTGTAGACATATTTGCCATAATTATAGCATTCTCCTTTCTTTTCTGCCGAGTTCTTTATTTAACTTTGCATTTAGGGTAGACTCTTATACGGTAGAAACTGTTGTAGGGGCGCATGAGGTTTTGGTTCCAACGGCCAGAACCTATGCACTTCCCACTTGAGGCTCTAACGGCTGATGTCTTTTCCCACGTAGTTTCTAGGTTATGAAGGTTTCCTGGTTCCAACGGCCAGACTCCTTTCACCGTATTTTAGCTTTCCTAAGGCAAATAGCCAATCCCGGGACTTATAGTTATACTGTTCGCTGGGATTGCTAAGGTGAGCCGTTCCATGGCTCGGAACGGGAGTTCTTTTGGTGAGCGTCGCTAGACTTCAGGTTAGATCTTTGCGAAGCAAAACTAACTGTCGTTGCGAACCTCATGGTGGCTGGCTTCAGGGACCTGGCACGGAGCCCTGCGAAGCAAGGCTCGTTGCTGTCGGGGAAATTGCCACGCCTACCAGGTGCGGTCCCGGAGCAGGGGCTTTGCGAAGCAAGGCCTGCTGTGAGTGGGGGATCGACCATGTCTGCTCCTGGAGCAGAAACTTGCAGTGGTCGAGGAGCTCGCCATGCATTATTTTGTGAGATCCGGAGCTGAAGCCTGCGAAGCACGGCTTACAACGGTCGCGGATCTTGCCATCTTTCGCCTTACGGGACCTGGAGCTGGAGCTTGCGAAGCAAAGCTCTACAGCGATCGCGGAATATGTCTGCAAAGGACTTGTCAGGGAGTTGGGGGTGTTTCGGCGTAGCTCTCTGAATGTGCCCCACCCCCCAGTCCTGTTCATCGCTGTGCTACACAGGAGATAACTTTCATGATGCATAATGGCAGGCATTTCAATGGAAATTTTCACATAAACACATAATTCACGTAATGCAAACATGTTCATGGCAACAAATTAACCTAAGCTTAACAATTTAAAAATTTCAAACACAATGCTAGCACATAAGTGGTGTTCTGTGTATGTTTTGTTCAAGGGGCGTATGGCTATGCCTTAGCCATGTATACCCCCCCAAGTGAGCGTGGGGTCCGGACGTCTCCGGACCGCGTGGTCACTTGTTAAAACGCAGCTTTGAACACAGGGATAAAAAGTGCAGTAAAAGTGGAGTGAATCTCTCCGTGTTTCATTAAATTAGCCTGCTAGGCACGTGTTTTACAACAGGGAGGATTATTTCCACATTTTTCACTTTTGCTAATTTCACCAAGGACTTCCGACTAGATCGTCCGGGGCCTACTGGTAGTAACGGCGGAGGTGCTCCGCGTTCCAGGAGCGTGGGACTTTAGATCCGTCGAGTCTCTTTAAGTGATACGTCCCATGGCCCACTTTTTCTTGGACTTCATAGGGGCCTTCCCAGTTGGGTCCGAGGACTCCCACTCCCGGATCCTGCGTAGCAGGAAATACTCTCCGTAGGACAAGATCCCCAATTTCGAATGTACGGCTCTTGACTCTCGTGTTAAAGTGTCGGGCTATCTTGCCTTGGTACATTTTTAGTTGGACCTGCGACTGCTCCCGGAGCTCTTCGATCATGTCCAGGGACTCCTGGAGAAGGGCGTGGTTCCGGGTAGGGTCGTAGGTATCCTGCCTGTGAGAGGGGATCATAGTTTCTACTGGGATGACGGCCTCGCAACCAAAGGTCATGGAATAAGGCGTGTGCCCCGTCAAAGTTCTCTCTGTTGTGCGATAGGCCCAAAGTACTCGCGGAAGTTCTTCCGGCCAGTGAGCCTTGCAGGCTTGGAGTTTTTTCTTCAATGTGGTCTTTAATATTTTGTTCATAGCCTCCACTTTCCCATTAGCCTGGGGTCTGGCGACTGCGGAAAAGCTTTTGATAATTCCATGCGAAGCACAGAAGTTCGTGAAGTGTTCACTGTCAAATTGCTTCCCGTTGTCGGACACAATTTTTCGTGGAAGCCCAAAACGACACACTATATTCCTGATGACAAAGTCCAGTGCTTTTTTAGATGTGACCGTGTTCATAGGTTCAGCCTCAGCCCATTTGGTGAAGTAGTCTACCGCGACTATGGCATACTTCACTCCACCCTTTCCAGTTGGGAGGGAACCTACTAGGTCAATGCCCCAAACGGCGAACGGCCAGGGGCTGGTCATTAAGGTAATTTCTGTAGGCGGCGCTCGCGGAACCTTGGCGTACCTCTGGCACTGCTCACACCTTCTAACATAATCCACACAATCCTTCTTCATGGTGGGCCAGAAGTATCCTTGTCGAAGGATCTTTTTGGAGAGGCTCGGCCCGGTGGTATGGTCGCCACAGAAGCCTCCGTGAACCTCATGGATGATGGCGCTGACTTCGGTTCCGGAAACACACCTAAGGAAGGGTATGGACAACCCCCTGCGGTAAAGCTTTCCATCCATAACCACGTATCGGGGAGCTTGATACTGGAGCTTTCTTGCGTCAGCTTTATCAGTGGGGAGCTCTCCGGTGGAGAGAAATCTGAGGATGGGTCCTATCCAGGAATGGGAATGGTCGATGATGGCATTTACCCTCTGTGTCTCGGTAGTGGGTGCTTCTAAGTGCCCGATGGGCACCAGGCCATATTGTTCAATCTCCGGGTCTGTTGCAAGCTTGGCCAGCGTGTCCAGTGAGTTCTGGTCCCGGGGGACCTGGCGGATTTGGTAGCCTTTGAAATGCTGCAGTAGGCCGTGGGAGAGAGACACGTAGGCAGCCATTTTTTCGCCTTTCGTCTGGTATTCCTCGGATATTTGGTTTACCACAAGTAGGGAGTCGATGTATACTTCGATTTTTTGGGCTCCGACCTCTCTGGCCAGTCGTAATCCAGCTAACATGGCTTCGTGCTCTGCCTCGTTGTTGGATGCTGGGAACGCGAAATGGATGGCGCTCTGGAGCTGATGCCCTTGGGGAGATATTAGGATGACCCCTGCTCCAGCTCCTTTTTCATTTGAGGCTCCGTCTACATAGACCTTCCATGTGGGAAGTTCCGGGACAGGATCTTCCGGGAGGTCATTCATTCCCGAGCATTCCACAATAAAGTCCGCGAGAGCTTGTCCTTTTATGGACACACGTGGTTGGTAGTGGATGTCGAACTGGCTCAGTTCCATGGCCCACTTAAGCAATCTGACAGAAGACTCGGGTTTCTACAAGACTTGTCGGAGAGGGTGGTTGGTGAGTACTTTGATGGTGTGCGCCTGGAAATATGGCCTTAGCCTCCGTGAAGCAATTAGAAAGCAGAGGGAGAGTTTTTCGATCATTGAATATCTGGACTCGGCGTCCAGTAACCTCTTGCTTACGTAATACACAGGGAGCTGGATACGGCCATCTTCCTGGACGAGAGCGGCACTCACTGCGTGCTCTGTCACAGCTAAGTATAAGAACAACGCCTCTCCTTCGATAGGTTTGGACAGAATGGGAGCCCAGGTTAAATGTTCCTTGAGGTGTTGGAAGGCTGCTTCGCATTCGGGGGTCCACTCGAACTTCTTGTTTCCTCGCAACACATTGAAGAAGGGGATACACTTGTCAGTGGCCTTGGATACGAAGTGGCTGAGAGCAGCTATCCTTCCGGTAACGCTCTGGACATCCTTATGCTTCCAGGGGGAAGGCATATCTATGAACGCCTTAATTTTCTCAGGGTTGGCTTCCACTCCGTGGGAGCTGACAATGAAACCGATGAACTTCCCAGACGAGACCCCGAAAGTACATTTCTTTGGATTCAGTTTCATTCCGTACTTTCGGATCACGGCGAAAGCTTCCTCAAGGTCGTCACTGTGGTCCCCGGAGGTCTTGGATTTTACCAACATGTCGTCCACGTACACCTCCATGTTCCTCCCCAGTTGATCCTTGAACATCCTGTTTACTAGACGCTGGTACGTCGCCCCAGCATTCTTCAAACCGAAAGGCATGACCACGTAACAGTAGACACCCTTGTCCGTGAGGAAGCTGGTGTGTTCCTGGTCTGCGACATGCATCTTGATCTGGTTGTATCCAGAGTACGCATCCATGAAGGATAAGAGTTCGTACCCGAAAGTAGCGTCTACCATCTGATCGATTCGCGGAAGAGGGAAACAATCTTTCGGGCAGGCTTTGTTTAGGTCCGTGAAGTCAATGCACATTCTCCAGGACCCATCGGGTTTCGGGACCAGAACTGGGTTGGCCAACCACACGGGATAGTGTGACTCCTGGAGAAAGCCTATGGACATCAGCTTGTCCACTTCGGCCCTCACTGGGTCTAACGGCCTCCTCTTTTGGCGAACTGGAGTTGCAGATGGGTCTATGTTGAGTGCGTGGCACGCAACATTAGGATTAATCCCCGTCATATCAGCGTGGCACCATGCCAGGATATCCTGGTTATTCTTCACAGTGGCCACGATCTTATCTCGAATGGCCGACGGCAAGTTTTTCCCCACCTGAATGACTTTGGTGGGATCTCTCGGGTTGAGGATCACCTCTTCGACTTCCTCCATCGGCTCTATTGCTTTCTCGATTCCCACTCTTGGGTCGAGTTCGTCAAAGTATGCCTCTTGAGCACCCCCCAGTTTCTGGTAATTCTTCCGCCGAAGGAATGGCAACAACCGTCTCCTGGACCGTGTAGACGGATCGGACGGAGACGTTATAACAGCTTCGTGCACTTCGTTGGTCTCCTCGGAGGGTGCCGATACGCCCATCGTCGCATGGAAACTTCAAGCATAAGTGGCGTATCGAGGTTATGGCCCCACAATCTATTAGGACCGGTCGGCCTAGGATGGCATTATACGCCGTGGGGCAGTCGACCACCACGAATGTGCTGTGCTTGAAGGCACAAGCGTCGCTTTCTCCTCTGAGGGTGACCGGAAGTTGAATTTTGCCTAATGGCATGAGTGCATCCCCATTGAACCCTTGAAGCTGGATGGGGCACGGGGTCAGGTCTGTCTCGGTTAATCCGATCGCGTGGAAGGCCGCTTTGAAGAGGATGTTTACGGAGCTTCCGTTATCGACCAAGATCCGTGAGACCTTCTTATTGGCAATCTGGGCTTCCACCACGAGGGGATCGTTGTGGGGGAAGTGCACATGTCGAGCATCGTCCTCCGTGAAGGTGATGGGAAGGTCCATCATTCGGGGACGTTGAGCAGGTGATTGAACCAAGGCGCACATCTCCCCGGTGTGTTCTAACTCCCTCAAGTACCTCTTCTGGGAGTTGCGGGTGCTTCCGGCAAGGTGCGGTCCTCCGGAAATGGTGGCTACGTGTCCGTCAACGGGTGGCGGAGCAAGGCCGGGCGGATATGGGTTGCCAGGTCCTGGAGCCAACAAGGCAATGGGTGCCGGAGCGGTTGGAGCAGGAAGCGCAGGGAACTGAGACCCGGGAGCTTGGGGGTGACCGGCTCCAGGAGCGCTAGCGGTCCCCCTCTGTCCCGGGGAATATGCAGCTCCGTGAACTACTCCCTGTCCGGGATAGATAATGGGTATCCTCACCCACTGACCGAGGTGTCCCGCTCTTGCCAGGGACTCAATCTCATCCTTCAGCTGAAGGCACTCGTTCGTGGTGTGCCCCACGTCTCCGTGGAACTCACACCTCTTATTGGAGTCTCGCGGACGCCTTCCTCCGTGAGACACTCTCGGGGGCTTCCTGTAGTTGACCATATTACAGGTCGCCCGATAGACATTCTCTCGCGAGTCTATCAAACTGGTATACTCCGTGAACTTGGGCTCATAGTCCTTCCGGGGTTTCTTTGAATGGTCTCCCCGGTTGGAGTTTCTTCCGCTTCGTTTGCTCCGCGATTGGCTCAAATTTCGTTCTGGGCCTTCCGCTTGCGGCTGCGGCAGGCCAGGAGCGATACTACATCCGGTTTTTACAGCTCCGTACCCAGAGAAATGGGTTTGACTCGGCGTCTGAGCAGACGCGGAAGGTCCATACACACTTGGGGTGAATTGGGCTCCTGGAAGCGTGAGGGCTGGTGCGGGTGCTTGCGAAGCAAAGCTCGGCGCAGTCACGGAAGGCGTTGGAGTTGGGGGAACTCCAAAGGCCTGCTGGTAGGCATCCTCAAGGTTGATGATTCCCTGAGCTTTTGACATGAATTCGGACAGCGTTTCTGCCCGTCTCCTTTGCATTTCCCCCCATAGCAGGGAGCCGACAGTAAGGCCCGATTGAAGGGCGATCAGCTTCATGTCATCGCTGACCTTGGTCTTTGCAGCAGCTTCCATCATTCTCTGAATGAAAGCTTTGAGGTTCTCATTGGGTTGCTGCTTGATGTTTGTTAAGGAACCAACCTCCATGTCGTGGTCGCGGGCAGCAATGAACTGCCTCCTGAATGCGGACTGTAGCTCCTTCCAACTGTGGATTGATCCGGGAGCTAATATTTTCCACCAATCCTCCGCGGACTTGGTAAGGGTGAGTGAGAAGCACATGCATTTGGCATCCTCACTGACGCACGCCACTTGCATCATTTTGTTGTATTTAGCTAGGTGGGTACGCGGGTCTGTCCTCCCCTCATATAATTCTATGTGAGGCATTTTGAAGTTATCCGGGAGGGACGTTTCCGCGATCCTCCGAATACATGGTTCCGGGTCTTCCTCCTCGGAGTCTGACAGGGCCCCACTTTGCTTCCGGACCAGCTTGGTCAAGGCAGCAATCTGTTCCTCGAGCCTCTTTGTATCACTCTCCGGGAGGTCACGTCCCCGGAGCTTGTCATTAATATGATTTCGGAGGTCATCTCCGCGAGGCCGGGCCTTTTCTCCTTTGGCCTTTTCATATTTGGCCTCTAACCTTCTTCTTAGGTCCACCGTGGACCAGCTATCTTCGGAGTGCGAGTTTGCAGCCCGACCGTCCTGGTTGACGGAATCACTGGGGCGGTTGTTCCTTCCCCTAGGCCTGGGTGCCTTAGCACCGGGCCCTTTAGGCACGGAGTGCCCCCTTGGGGCTGAAGGACGTCTGGGCTTAGGAGCGCCAGAGACCTTCTGCGCGCGGGGGGGGCAGTCGGCCTGGTGATTCACGCCTTTAGGAGGTGCAGGGGCGTCAGTGCGCACAGGCTCCCCAACTTTTTCTTTGCCCTTGTTAGGGGCGGCTTTGGATGGTTCAGCAGCGGCTGGATCCGGCATGGGGGCATCAGCTCCACCTAGAACAGAGACATCCTCGTCCGAGTCGCCTAGATCTCCGAACTTGCTTTGGAGGCGCTCCATCATGCGTTGCATTTTTTCGGAGACGCGCTCCTGCTCAGCAAGCTTGGCCTTAGTGACCACCAGTTCTTCGGCTACTTGGACCAGTTCTGGGTCCTTCTCATAGTAGCAGTCGTCTTTGTAGTAACCGTCTTGGACATACTCTTCTTCGTCTTCTAAGTATGTCGTATCTTCATTACTGACTCGATCCTGACGGGATGTCGGGTCTTCACCTTGGTAGTCCAAGGGTTCGTTTTGCACCGCATCTTCCATCATAGTATCGGGGTTGACCCTAGCATTCTTGTCAACCGCGGATTTTCTCGTAGTCACCATCTTTTTAGCACGGAGTGAATACAAAAAACGTACACAGAAAAAGAGCTGACTAACAACTTCCTACAGCTCTCAATGAAAGCACCAAAATGTTTACCGAGTTTTTCGGAAACGAACACAAACAGAATAATAAAAAGATAAGAACTGTAGAAGTGCAGAAATGTAACTAAACAAACAGTGTTTTTACGTGGTTCAGGTGTTAACAAGCCCTAGTCCACGAGTCGATGTAATTATACTTGTAAAGAATTACAGTAAGATGGCTGGTGTACAAGAACTTCACCCACTCACAGTGTTTCTCTCGGGTTCTCTTGAAGAAGATGAAGCTAGAGAGATTTTAGTAGAGTTCTTGCTCTGTGATTTGTTGGCCGTCCCCCCTATTGTAAAATGAGGGGGTCTTTATAGCTAGGGTTTTGGATTAGGGTTTTTCTCTACGTCCATGAGTCTTAATTACACCATCCATAAATAGGGGATACAATTACTGTAGTAGCATGGCTACAAGACTCTATGTGGGTATATTTACGTGAAAGTATGGGGAATACACAAAGTCAGCCGTCTTTTCCAAGTTGTTAGCGGAACAGTAGGCGAAAAGGTACCCTTAGGCGTGCTGGGATGTGTGCGGCTTTGACCTGTCGGGCGTGTCAGGCGGGATCCTGTGTCAGGTGGATATCATTCCAAATATGCCTCCTCCACGACTCGACCGCTTGGTCTTGTTCCGTGCGAGGCACGGAACTGTTTCCGCGAAGATCACTTGAAGAGCTTCTCCTGGAAGGAGCTTCCCCGAAGGATACCCCTTCGGGAGTCCGAGAGAGTTGACGAGCTTCCGTGTCGCATTTGCTTGAAAGAGTAATCCGGACACTAAACGGGAGAGGCGAAGCCTTTCTGTCCATCCACGAGCTCTGGTCACCTACCGTGAAAGACATTGGTAATTCTGCTTCCCCGAGGATATCCATCTAAACGCTATCCGGAAATCTGGATAACAACGATATTAAGAAACAGTTAAAGTTTAATATCCACCCTCAACAATCATTACTAATCACTAATAATAAATATTATTCCAATTTCTCAATTAAACTATTAACCCCGCAGATAAAGTTGAAGCAGACAATTATCCCAGTCTCCCTATTATAAGTAATCAAGGCAAAGCACTCAATAATTAACTCTTTTAGCTAAGCAATAAATCTATGAAGCATACAATCTATTTAACTTAGATAAAGCATTAATTCCTATAGAGATAAGTTAATCTAGGCAATAAATTAATGAAGCATATAATTCATTTAACCTAGATTCTATTTTTCATCACAATCAACAATTCTTTTGACATCACTATCGATTGCATTTTATCACTTACACTTAGAATCCTAAACTATTAGGTGAGTAGTAATTCTAAGATGACAATTGAATAACGTAAATCCTTAATTAGTTGGCCACCTAACAAAAAATCACAAAATTCATAACATTCAATTGGAAAAATAGAAACAATTTAATATTGAGAAAAATTAAAGAATCATACTCATTATCAACAATCAAGAATTCATGTCTTGGATTTTGAATTAACCCTTATCCTAAAAAGAACCTACTCCATAATAGTAATCGTAATCACAAACATAATTATAATTAAGATTAAAGAGATTAAGGGAAGAGAAGAAACTAGATTGATAAACAATAGTATTGTAGTGTTGTAGTTTTCTCTCCAACCCTTTCTGAGTTTTTTTCTCTCAAAAACTGTAATAAAAAAATTTCTCAAATGAATCTTGTATAGTCTCCTGTAAATTTTAATTAAAATATAATTAAAAATTTGAAAACAACATTGCAGGTCGCGGCCTGGAAAATGCGTGTCGCGGCCTAAAGCAAAATATGTGCAGAAATTGGTCACGCAGGCCGCGACCTGAAAAATCTGGGCAGCGGCCTGTCTGGAACAGAAAATCTGAAACGTCAATTCCAATTAAAGGGTCGCGGCCTGAATTTAATGGGCTACAGCCTATCTTCAATTCTCAACCTTAGAAAGCTTGTACGTTGCCCACTTCAACATTTCAATCCCGAAAGCCTAGAATGTTTCAAAAACTTCATTTTAACCTCATCTCAGCAAGTCTTTTTCAACAGATGATTCATAAACTACACTTTCCATCAAAATGTCAGATTTATCATCATAAAATGCAATGTTTAAAATATGTTGTAGAGTCATGAAACTAAGTTAAAACTACTAAAAATTCTATCATAACACCATCTAAGCATGGAAAAACTTAACAAATATTAATATAAAATGACCTTATCAAATACGATCACAAACTTGTCCAAATAGTCCTTGAAGACTCTATTCATCAAGTCTATGAAGGTTGTTGGGGCATTGGTTAATCCAAAGGACATAACCAGGAATTCATAGTGTCCATACCTCATGTGGAAAGCGGTCTTTGGTATGTCCTCCTCTTTAATCCTTAACTAGTGGTAGCCTGACCGAAGGTCAATCTTAGAGAACACTGTCTTCCCCTATAGCTGATCAAACAAGTCGTCGATTCTAGGTAGTGGGTACTTGTTATTAATGGTCAACTTGTTCAGTTCTCTGTAGTCAATACACATTCTTAAGGATCCATCCTTCTTTTTGACGAACAACGCTAGAGCACCCTGCGGCGAAAAACATGGTCTAATGAACCTGAAATCCAGTAACTCTTGCAACTAAATCTTCAGTTCCTTCAACTCTGCCGGAGCCATTATATAAGGTGTCCTAAATACTGGCTCTGCCCCTGGCGCTAACTCAATGGAAAACTCAATCTCTCGGTGTGGCAGCAACCCTGGCAAGTCTGTAGGGAACAAATCAGGAAATTCGCTTCCCAGATTGGTATCATCCGGTCCAACCGAAACAACTCTGGAGGTATCCACAATGTTTTCTAGGAATCCTATGCAACCCTCTTGCATCAGGTCTCTAGCCTTCAGGGCCAAAATCATAGGTACTCGTGGTCCACTCACTGTACCCACGAATACGAAAGGTACCTCCCCTTCCGGTTCAAAGGTCACCATTTTGCTCTTGTAGTCAATCGTCACCCCATACTTCGATAACCAATCTATCCCTAGGATCATATCAAAGTCATCCATTTCTAACTCGACCAAATCCACAGACAACTCCCTACTATCTATCTCTACTGGCAGTGCTTTAACCCATCTCCTAGAGATTACCAGTTCCCCAGTCGGCAACAAAGTCTGAAATCCCCTAGCATACGAATAACTAGGTCTACAAAGCTGATCTATCACTCTAGCAGAAAAAATGAATGGCTAGCTCCTGAGTCAATCAATGCAGCAAAAGAAGAACCAACACTAGAAATCTGACTTGTCACGACAGAGGGGCTAGCCTCAGCCTCAATCTGGGGCAAGGTAAATACTCTGGCAGGAATGAGATTGTCGTTCTGTTTCGGTTCTTCCTTCCTGGCTTGTGGGCAGTCCTTCCTCAGATGACTAATGCTCCCACAAGTAAAGTTGGCCCTAATCTTGCATTATCCCTCATGTCGTCGTCTGCATTGAGGACACACTAGGAAATTCCTCCAGTTGTCTCCTCCACCCCGACGGCCACTAAAAGCACCCCGTGCCCTCCTATCCGAGCTAGGAGGAACAAAAGAGTCTGGGGCCTTTCTCTTATGCTCACTGGGGCCACTACCCCAGCTAGATCAAGTAAACGGAGGCACCATCCTCCGAGCATCATACCTAGCAGTGCTCTCTCTCCATATCTGATCCTCAGCCCCCTCAGTTGTAAGGGCTTTGTCCACTACTTGTGCATAAGGGGTAGCTCCCGGATCCAAAGTTATCTTGACGTCACAGGCAATCATAACATTCAATCCTCGCATAAACTGATCTCTTCATGCCATGTCAGTCGACACCAAATCTAATGCGAAATTTTCTAATCGGTCAAACTTCAATGCATACTCAGTAACCGTCATTCAATTCTAAGTCAGGTTTGTAAACTCATCCACCTTCGCAACTTGGACTACGACACTTTAATACTTCTCATTGAATATATTTTTGAACTCTTCTCAAGTCATGACTGCAATATTCCTCATCTGCAACACAATATCCCACCAGATGCGGGCAACTTCTCTCAACATTTAGCTGGCACAAGCTACTCTCTCATTCCCTTCCACCCTCATGAAGTCAAGGATGGAAGAAATCATGTTCATCCACTATTCTACCCGCAGTGGGTCTGGGCCACCCTTGAAGGTGGGAGGATGCTGCTTCCTGAACCTCTCATACAAAGGTTCCCACATATTCTCCACAACAAGTTGGGCTAGCACTGGTGCCATAGCCTGTGGAACCTATAACCCACTGCCCTAAGGAAAGGCCTGCTGCCTCAACTGTCAATTCTTCTGTTCGGTGAAGTCTAGCTTCCATCTCAGCAAATAAATGTTGCCAATTCGGTGGGGCAAGTGAGGGTTCTGACCCTGGTTGTCATCCTCAGCCCAATTGCCACGAAGTCTGATTGCTTGTTGAGGCATCACTACAATATGCCTGCAACCAATGACGTCGTACATCAGGCATGATAACAACATCCAAAACTGTAACACCCTACTTCCATAGAGTCGTTACTAAGTGAGTTTAAAATGTGCATTTAACTCGCTAATCGAGGTTTTAAGACAAACGTGTAATTAAACCATAAACAGGGTCATAAACATTGAAAATAATTCCATTTACTGAAAATCATAAAGTGTTTAACATTTGGGATCCCAAAACACTGTTTAGAAATGTTTACAACACATAAACACAAGCATAGTCGACTAGACGACAAAATCCAAGTTTAGTACAATCATCTCCCAAAATACCCCTGGCTGTGGCAGACAGGCAGGCCAAACATGTACGCGCTGCTTCACGCTCTCCGTACTCATGGTTGGTCGACTTTTCCCTTGCCCTTACCTGCACCACAGAGCACCCGTGAGCCAAAGCCCAGCAAGAAAACCCTCACAAGCAGATAACATATGCATATCAACACTTAGCATATAAGCAGGCCATCAATAGGCTATACACATACGGCCATGCCGTCCCAGGCGCTTTACCAAGCCCTGGGTTCGCGGTCTACACCGTGAGGATATCCCAGGTATCCTTTAGGGTCTCACCCTTGCAATTCTCACTCTGCGTGCTAAAGGTTGCTCTCGTCCCCTTGCCGCACTCGGCCTTGCACTCCACGTCGTTCCCGGCCACTTGCCATTCCCAGCCTTGCCAATCTCGGCCTACGCCGTTCCCAGCTCTTGTCGAACATTTACACATATGCATACATAGCATAATAAAGCAAATACAAAACATGAACAAACTCAATCAAAGGGATATGCCCTGCAATGTAATCATATAGGTCCCTGCCCTACATACAAGCACTATGGGATCAGCAGTTTTCTTACATGTGTCCTAAGCTATTAAAGCACCGATGTCCTGAGCACAGTCCTCTAATCCGAGCCTCACCGAAACCCTAGTCACAACACATTAACAATATGCATCCATCAAGTCCCAATCCATTTTATAACTTCGAGCCATAATTCTAATCTCCGGGACCTTGAATTCTATCAATCCGGGTGATAAAATCAATCCTGAGCCTTAACCTTTGAGTTCCCAAGCCTAAACACACTTTAAAGCTCAAAATTGCACTTAGAGTCACGGCCCCATCAGACCATGTCGCGGCCCGCCCCCAAAACAGAGAGGAACCCCAAATTAGGGTAGGCGCGCTGCGGCCTTAGCTAGGGCATGCCACGGTCCGCCCCTCTTCCAGGCCACCAACATGCTTCAAAGGGTCGAGGCTCAGCAAGAACAATGTCGCGGCCTGACCCTTCAAACCCAGAAAAATCCTCCATTAACGCCACGAAAACCCAACCAATTTATCCCAAAATCATCCCAATAATCCCACTCAATCATCACAACATTTCTAGAGCAATCCTAGCTATAAAACCCAACAAAACTAATCCTTAAACTTACCCCAAACAATCAAGAGACCATTTTACTCACATGCAAACTTTGTAAATATCAGTAGAGAATCAATACAGTTCATCAAGATAAAGGCTTACCTTTGCTTAATTAAATCCTGAGCTAATCCTCTAAGCTCCAGGCTTCAATTCCCCAAAAGCTCCAGCCTTGAATTCTGAGTATTCCTAGCTTAATCTCCTCAAAGTTCCCCTTGATATGGTTTAGAGAAAGAAAGAGAGAAAGGAAGAGGTTTAGGTCGGTTTCTCCAAGCTTCTAAGTGTTTCCTTTGTTTTGTTTTATTTAACTTAGTCTCTAAGGTTAACTCAAGGCTCAGGGTTAACTTAATCTCCAAATATTTATTTCCATAACCAGATAACCCCCATAAAACATCTCATACCCGGAATACCCCTCGACTCGTCCCGAGTCAGATATTCAACCCCGTTGTGACTTCCTGGCTAACGGCTCTCTAGGACTGTCTCAGATCGTGCTACACAGATATATCACAAGCATATCACATTTCTCTCATTTATCACATTTATGCCCTCAACGGGCTAAAATTACAGACTTGCCCCTAATATCCAAACGGGGCCCACATGCATATTTAATTCAACTAAACATGCATCTCTAATCACATATTCACATAAATTCACATATTATAATCATAATTCACTTATTGCCCTTCAGGCACGCTAATCAAGGCCCTAAGCCTTATTAGCAAATTTCGGTCGTTACAACTATCCCCTCCTTACAGAAATTTCATCCTCGAAATTACCTGAACAACTCGGGATACCGCTCCCGCATCTCTGATTCAAGTTCCCACGTCGCCTCCTCAATCTTGTTGTTCCTCCATAGCACTTTCACCAAGGTGATGGTCTTGCTCCGCAAGACTTTATCCTTTCGGTCAAGAATTTGTACCGGCTTCTCCACATAAGACAAATCCTAGTCCATCTCCAAATTTTCATAACTCAAAACATGCGTCGAATCTGATACATACTTTCGGAGCATGGACACATGAAAAACATCATGAACCCCTGACAAAGCTGGAGGCATCACCAGTCTGTAAGCTACCTCTCTAACCCATTCCAGAATCTCGAAGGGGCCAACAAACCTAGGGCTCAGCTTGCAACAAACACCAAACCATTTTACTCCCCTCAAAGGTGAAACCCTGAGAAAAACATGGTCACCAACCTGAAATTTCACGCTCATACGCTTCAAGTCTGAATAACTCTTCTAGCGACTCTGGGAGGCGAGCATTTGCGCTCTAATCTTCTTAATGGCCTTTGGTCCTCTGAACCATCTCAGGACCCAAATAGATCCTCTCACCTATCTTATCCCAATGGATAGGTGATCTACACTTCCTTCCATAAAGCATCTCATACAGAGCCACTCCGATAGTCGCCTGATAACTGTTGTTGTACGAGAACTCAATCAAAGGGAGATACTTACTCCAAGATCCCCCAAAATCCAGCACGCAGGCTTGCAACATATCCTCCAATATCTAAATCGTCCTCTCAGACTGTCCATCTGTCTGAGGATGATAAGCGGTACTAAATCGTAACTGCGTGCCCATAGCCTTCTGCAGACTCTCCAAAACTTGCAAGTGAAGGTGGGGTCCCTGTCGGATACTATCGACCTTGGAGCCCCATGAAGTCGAACAATTTCCTTCACATATAACTCAGCATACTGCTCCACAGTATAAGTCGTCCTAACAGGTAAAAAGTGGGCGGACTTGGTATACCTATCCACAATCACCCACACCGAGTCATGCTGTCCCACAGTCCTCGGAAAACCAACCACGAAGTCCATGGTGATATCTTCCCACTTCCATTCTGGAATCCCCAGAGGCTGCAGCAACCCTGCTGGCCTCTGATGTTCAGCCTTAACCTGCTGACAAGTTAAGCACTTGGCCACATAATCCACCACATCCCTCTACATGCCCAACCACCAATACAAAGCTCTCAAATCTTGGTACATCTTTGTCGTACCCGGATGCAAGGAATAGGGAGTGGTATGCGATTCATCTAAGATCTCCCGCCAGATATCAGAATCCATCGGAACGCAGACCCAACCCTTATACTTTAGTAACCCCATCTCTGAAATAAAAAAGTCCTTAGCTGCTCCGACTAATGATTTCTCTTTGTGACCTCTCAATTGGGAATCTTTCCCCTGCGCCTCCTTGATCCTTTCAAGGAGTGTAGACTGCAGAGTGATGTTGGCTAACTGGCCAACCACCAACTCTATACCTGCTCTAGTCATCTCCTCAGCTAGCTTATCAGATATCTGTCTCGAACTAAACAACTGTCCTGGGCCTTTCCAACTCAATGCATCAGCCACTACATTAGCCTTCCCAGGATGGAATAGGATGTCACAATCATAATCTTTAACCAACTCTAGCCAGCGTCTCTGGCGCATATTCAAATCCTTCTAAGTAAAGAAGTACTTCAAGCTCTTATGGTCGATGTATATCTCGCACTTCTCACCATATAGATAATATCTCCAGATCTTAAGTGTGAATACCACCGCTGCCCACTCCAGATCATGCGTGGGATATCTCTGCTCATAATCCTTTAATTGTCTCGATGCATAAGCTATCACCTTACCAGCTTGCATCAGCACACACCCTAAACCTTGTCTGGAAGCATCACAATAAACCACAAACTTCTCATTATCTGTCAGCAGACTTAACACTGGCGCGGTGATCAATCGCCGCTTCAACTCTTTGAAACTGTTCTCCCATATGTCTGTCCAAACATACTTAGTCTTCTTTTTTGTCAATTCTGCCAACGACGTAGCTATCCAGGAGAACCCCTCAACAAAACACCGATAATATCTTGCCAATCCTAGAAAAATCCTCACTTTAGGAACATTGCTCAGTCTAGGCCAATCTCTCACTGCCTCAATCATACTTGGGTCAACCAGAATCCCCTCCTTACTGACGATATGGCCCAGAAATGTAACCTACGGTAACTAGAACTCGCACTTGCTGAACTTAGCATATAACCTATGCTCCCTTAACCCCTGCAATACCAACCGCAAATACTGCTCATGCTCTGTCTCTGACTGAGAGTACACCAAAATTTCGTTGATGAACACAATCACAAACTTATCCAAATAATCCTTGAAAACCTTATTCATCATATCCATAAAAGTTATTGGGGCATTGGTTAATCCAAAGGACATAACCAAGAATTCATAGTGTCCATACCTCGTTCGGAAAGTGGTTTTTGGTATGTCCTCCTCTTTAATCCTTAACTGATGGTAACCTGATCGGAGATCTATCTTGGAAAACACTGTCCTTCCCTGTAACTGATCAAATAAATCGTCAATCCTAGGCAGTGGATACATGTTCTTAATGGTTAACTTATTTAGCTCCCTATAGTCAATACACATCCTAAAAGATTCATCCTTCTTCTTAACAAAAAACATTGGAGCACCCCATGGCGAGAAACTCGGTCTAATAAACCCCAAATCAAGTAACTCCTACAACTGAATCTTCAACTCCTTTAACTCCGCTAGATCCATTCTATAAGGTGTCTTAGATACTGGCTCCGCCCCTGGAGCCAACTTTATAACAAAGTCAATCTCCCGCTGCGGCGGCAACCCTGGCAAATCCCCTGGAAATAAATCTGGAAACTCACACACCAATCTAGTCTCACCCGGTCCAACCGACACAACCCTAGAGGTATCCACAACACTCGCTAGGAATCCTGTGCAACCTCCCTGCATCAGGTCTCTAGCCTTCAATGCTGAAATCATAGGTATTCGCAGTCCACCAACTGTTCCCACAAATATAAAGGGTACCTCCCCTTTTGGTTCGAAAGTCACCATCCTGCACTTACAATCAATCGTCACCCCATACTTCGATAACCAATCCATCCCTAGCATCATATCGAAGTCATCCATCGCAAGCTTAATCAGATCAGCAAATAATTCTCTACCATCTACCTCTACTGGTAAAGCTCTAATCCACCTCCTAGAGACAACCAGTTCCCCAGTCGGCAACAAAGTCTGAAAACCTCTAGCATACAAAACACTAGGTCTACACGGCTGATCTATCACTCTAGTAGACACAAACGAATGAGTAGCTCCCGAATCAAACAATGCAGTATAAGAAGAACCAGCACTAGAAATCTGACCTGTCACTACCGAGGGGCTAGCCTCTGCCTCAGTCTGAGCCAAAGTAAATACTCTAGCAGGAGCTAGACTGTCGCTCTGCTTCGGCTCCTCTTTCTTGACTTGTGGGCAGTCCCTCTTCAGATAATTGGCTCTCCCACAGACAAAGCAGGCCCTAATCCTGCACTCACCCTGGTGTCATCGTCTGCACCAAGGACACACTGGAAAACTCCTCCAGTTGTCACTTTCGCCCTGACGGCCACTAGAACCACCCCGTGCCCTCCTATCTGAACTGGGAGGAACAAAGGAATCTGGGGCCTTCCTCTTCTACTCACTGGAGCCACTACCCCTACTGGATCCAACAAAAGGAGGCACCGTCCTCCTGGCATCGCGCCTAACTGCGCTCTCTGTAACGCCCTACTTCCTTAGAGCCGTTACTAAGTGAGTTTGAAAACGTGCTTTCATCTCACTAATCGAGGTTTTAGATCAAATAGTGTAATTAAGCTATAAACAGAGAGAAAACCTTAGAAATATTAATTTCCATAGAAAATCATAAAAGGTTTACACTTGGGATCCCAAAATACAGTTTAGAAATGTTTACAACATATTAATTAAACCAAGTCGAGTGGACGACAAAATCAGAGTTTATTTACAAGCATCTCCCAAAATCCTCTGGCCGTGGCGGCCAGGCTGGCCAAACATGTACACACCGCCTCACGCCTGCTGTACTCATGGTTGGTTGATCACCTTTGTACCCTTTACCTGCACCACAGAGCACCTGTGAGCCGAAGCCCAGCAAGAGAACCCACAAGCATATAACATATGCAACACATATATCAAACATATAGACAAGCCACCAATGGCTAAACACGTACGGCCTAGCCATCCCTGACATTTACCAAGCCCTGGGTTCGCGGACCATGCCGTGAGGATATCCCAGGTATCCTTCTGGGGACTCGCCCTGACAACTCGCACTCCACGTGCTTAGCGCTGCTTCCGGCCCCTTGCCGTTCTCGGCCTTGCACCCAACGTGCCCAACGCCGTTCCTGGCCCTTCGCCGTTCTCGGTCTACACCGTTCCCGGCCTTAGCCGACCATTTACATCATAATTCACAAAGCATAACAAGCACACATAAAATTCTAGCATAATCAGATAAAGGGCTACGCCCCGCAGTTCTAACATATTGGGCTCGGCCCTCCATTCAATCACACTGGGCTCAGCCCTGCATATCAGTTCATTCAAACACGTTGGGCTCAGCCCTGCACACAAGGTCTATGGGAACAAGGGTTCTCTTACCTGAGTTCCGTGCTTTCTGAGCACCGATGTCCCAAGCACAGTCCTCACACTGGAGCCTCGTCGAAATCCCTAGTCATAACACATCACCAATATTCAGTCATCAAGTTCTAATCCAATGAATAACCTCAAACCATAACCCTAACCTTCGGGACCTTGAATTCTATCAATCTGAATGATAAAATCCATCCCGAGCCTTACCCTTTAAGTTCCCAAGTCAAAAATATCATTAAAATCCTCACTGACACTAAGGGTCACGGCCCCACCCACTAGAGCCGCGGCTAGCCTCAAAACAGAGGCTAGCTCTCCACTGTCCACCACGCGGGCCGCGGCGCGCCCTGCAAGCGCCGCAGCGCGCTAGAATTCCCTCAGCCTCCCATGGATGCGCGCACATGCGGGCCGCGGCACACCCCTCCTAGGGCTGCGGCACTCCTCGCTGAACCCAGAATTCTTCATCAATTTTCCTCCCTTTTCATCAAGCCAACCCTCACCAAAACTCACCTATCTAACCCAAATATTGAACACATACTTCAGCCCAACAACAACTCAGTAACATATCAGAATCCATCAAAGTCTACGACAAAAATCCAATTAGAACCCTAAGAACAAATCAAACTTAACTAGCATGCAACTCTTTAAAACCAGCAGAAAGCTAAAGTATAACCCTGTAATTAAAAATTACCCTCTTGCTGAACTCAATCCTTGAAGTTGATCTTCATCTCCCCAAGCTTCAAGCTTCAAGCTCCCAAGTCCTTGGCCCAAATCCTTGCTTAAACTAGCTTACAACAATTTCCCTTAAGTTGTTTCTTAGAGAGTGAAAGAGAGAGATGAAAGTGGTGAGAAATTCTATCCTTAGCTGAAAAACAGAGACATAAGTCGGTTTCCCAAAACTTCTACATGTTTCCCCTTTTTGTTTTATTTGACTTAAGTCTAAAGGGTTACCTCAAAGCTCGGGGTACCAAAACGTCCCCGAGGGCAAAATGGTAAAATTCCCCAATATTCCCGCCTAGACATTCTATCCTCAAATATATCTCCAAATATTTATTTTCATGTCTCGATAATCCCATAACATACCTAGTACCCAAATTACCCCTCGACTCGCCCCGAGTCGGAATCTCAACCCCGTTGTGACCCTCTAGCTAACCGCTCCCCAGGACTGTCTCGGATCGTGCTGCACAGACATTTCACATGTATACAACATATATCACATTCACGCCCCTAATATCCAGTCGGGGCCCACATGCATATTTAACTCACTAAACATGCATCACTATCATATATTCACATTAATTCACCCATTAACACATTAAGGCATAATAAATCATTTATTGCCCTCCGGGCATACTAATCAAGGTCCTAAGCCTGATTAGCAAATTCGAGTCGTTACACTCTCTCTCCAAATCTGGTCCTCGGCCCCCTCAGCTGTAAGGGCCTTATCCACAACCTGAGCATAGGTAGTAGTCTCTGGATCCAAAGTGATCTTTACATCACGGGCGATCATAACATTCAATCTCCGCATAAATCTGTCTCTTCTTGCCGCATTAGTCGGCACTAAATCTGGTGCAAACTTCACCAACCGATCAAATCTCAGAGCATACTCAGTAACTGTCAACCGGTTCTGAGTCGGGTTGATGAACTCGTCAACCTTCGCAGCTCGAACTGCAACACTGTAGTATTTCTAGTTGAATATGTTCCTGAACTCTTCCCACGACATACTAGTCACATTCCTTCTCTGAACCACTACATCCGACCATATGCAGGCATCCTCTCTGAACATGTAGCTAGCACAAGATACCCTCTCATTCCCCTTACCCCTCATAAAATCAAGAATTGAGGAAATCATATTCATCCACTGCTCTGCCAGTAGTTGGTCTGATCCACTCTCAAAGGTGGGAGGATGATGTTTCCTGAATCTCTCATATAAAGGTTCCCACATGTTCTCAATCACAGGATAAACCGGCACTGGCACCACAATGTGCTGAACTGGCAACCCAGTGACCTGTGGAGGGGCCTACTGCCTCAACTGTCAAAGTTCTTCCTCTGTTCATTGCAGTCTTGCTTCCATTTCGGCAAGCATCACTTGCCAATTCTGTGGGGCAGGTGGTGGGTCCTGACCCTAGTTATCATCCCCGACCCTACTGCCACGGAGTCTAGATGATTGTCGAGGCATCTCAACAAATATGCCTGCAATCACGATGCCGCTCATCATGCATGATAACAGAATCCAAAACCACCTCCCAATTCACGTCAGCCAACCCATAAACAACAATCCACATAACATACAGATAGCATATAACACACAACAGGCCATGCCCTGGCATCATGCATATGTTAACTCATTCATCATGCTCTATATGAAATAACTAGGAAAATAGGGCACTCAAGCACATATTCAAGCATATTAGTCATTCATACCAACCAACCCTAAGTCAAGCTTGTCAATGACAGCAAGCGTACATGTTCGGTCAATCTCCAGAAACCATAAACCTTGGCTCGTTCTGATACCAAGTTGTAAAGCCCTACTTCCTTAGAGTCGTTACTAAGTGAGTTTAAAACGTGCATTTAACTCGCTAATCGAGGTTTTAAGACAAACGTGTACTTAAACCATAAATAAGGTCATAAACTTTGAAAATAATTCCATTTACTGAAAATCATAAAGTTTTTAACATTTGGGATCCCAAAACACTATTTAGAAATGTTTACAACACATAAACACAAGCATAGTCGACTAGACGAAAAAATCCAAGTTTAGTACAATCATCTCCCAAAATACCCCTAGCCGTGGCAGCCAGGCAGGCTAAACATGTACGCGCCGCTTCACGTTCTCCGTACTCATGGTTGGTCGACTTTTCCCATGCCCTTACCTGCACCACAGAGCACCCGTGAGCCGAAGCTCAGCAAGAAAACCCTCACAAGCAGATAACATTTGCATATCAACACTTAGTTTATAAGCAGGCCATCAATAGGCTATACACATATGGCCATGCCGTCCCAGGCACTTTACCAGGCCCTGGGTTCATGGTCCACACCGTGAGGATATCCCAGGGATCCTTTAGGGTCTCGCCCTGGCAACTCGTACTCTGCATGCTAAACGCTGCTCTCGGTCCCTTGCCGCACTCGGCCTTGCAGTCCACGTGCTTAACGTCGTTCCCGGCCACTTGTCGTTCCCGGCCTTGCCGATCTCGGCCAGCACCGTTCCAGGCTCTTGCTGAAAATTTACACATATGCGTACATAGCATAATAAAGCAAATACTAAACATGAACAAACTCAATCAAAGGGATATGCCCTGCAACGTAATCATATAGGTCCCTGCCCTACATACAAGCACTATGGGATCAGCAGCTTTCTTACCTGTGTCCTAAGCTATTAAAACACCGATGTCCTGAGCACAGTCCTCTAATCTGAGCCTCACCGAAACCCTAGTCACAACACATTAACAATATGCATCCATCAAGTCCCAATCCATTTTATAACTTCGAGCCATAATTCTAATCTCCGGGACCTTGAATTCTATCAATCCGGGTGATAAAATCCATCCCAAGCGTTAACCTTTGAGTTCCCAAGCCTAAACACACTTTAAAGCTCAAAATTGAACTAAGAGTCACGGCCCCATCAGGCCATGCCGTGCCCCGCCCCCTAAACACAGAGCAACCCCAAATCAGGGTAGGAGCGTCGTGGCCCTAGCTAGGGCATGCCGCAGCCCGCCCCTTTTCTAGGCCACCAACATGCTTCAGAGGGCCGCGGGTCAGCAAGAACAATGCCGCGGCCCGACCCTTCGAACCCAGAAAAATCCTCCATTAACGCCACGAAAACCAAGCCAATTTATCCCAAAATCAACCCAACAATCCCACTCAATCATCACAACATTTCCAGAGCAATCCTAGTGCAAAACCCACAAAACTAATCCCAAAACTTACCCAAATAATCAAGAGAATTCGCCATTTTACTAACATGCAAACTCATGAAATATCAGCGGAGAATCAATACAGTTCATCAAGATAAAGGCTTACCTTTGCTTAATTAAATCCTAAGCTAATCCTCTAAGTTCCAAGCTTCAATTCCCCAAAGCTCCAGCCTTGAATTCTGAGTTTTCTTAGCTTAATCTCCTCAAAGTTCCCCTTGATATGGTTTAGAGAAAGAACGAGAGAAAGGAAGAGGTTTAGGTCAGTTTCTCCAAGCTTCTAAGTGTTTCCTTTGTTTTATTTTATTTAACTTAGTCTCTAAGGTTAACTCAAGGCTCGGGGTGTCAAAAACGTCCCCGAGGGAAAAATGGTAAATTTCCCCAATATTCCCTCCTAAACATTCTAACCTCAAATATATCTCCAAATATTTATTTCCATAACCAGATAACCCCCATAAAACATCTATGTAACGCCCTGGTTACCCCAGAACAGTTACGGTGAACCGGAAATTTGACCCGCTACCCGAGTCCTTTGATTAAAAACGTGCTCCAAGTGTGATTAACAGGTTAATGTGGAAAACTAATAAAAAGAAATGGATATTTTCATTACAAATCGCTCTGCAGAGCTAATCAAAACATTTACAAGTTGTTCTCAGTACAAAATGGTCATTACTGTTTCAAATTTACAATCCTGCCGACCTAAGCGGCAAAGATAGGGTAACCCCCTAGTTCCTCTGAGAACGCCTTGGCCGTGGTGATCAAGCGGCCGCATATGTACACATCACCACCTAAGCTCTCCACTCAAGGCTGGGTGAGCTTTTCTATCCCTTTACCTGCACCACATAGAAACCATGATCCAAGGCCCAGCAAGAAAACACAATAAAGCATAATATAATATCAACAATGATCGTAATAATCATTCAGGACCATCTGTCCAAACAAATAGGTGGCAGTCGCAACAGTCACAAAAGTGGATACAGCCCCCCTTTAGACATGTGACGATAGGGTCACTCGGGCTTAACTGATTAGTGAACCTTTCATAAGTTTGAACAGGATAGGTGTATGGAGACTGGTCACCAACATAACCCTCCTCATGACTTAAAGTCATTACCCTGGAACAGCGTTCCCTAGCCATGTGACAAACAGTCACCGGGGACATATGCCCTAGCTCTGAATAACTGGTCTTAGACCAGACAAGCGCTTATAAGTCCATTGACCTTAGGGTCAGTCCAGCATTAATGCCTTAGAGCCATTCAACGCTGATATCGATTAGATCTAATCTTCATTTGGCTCAGCGTTCATGACGCTATGCCATTTCTGACTCTTTAGGTCAGTTTCCCTGACAAGTTAGTACATATACAAGTATTCAACATTCACTAGCATTCAATAGGCAATCCATGTCCACATTTATCAATCATCATGCCTCAATAATAATCACGCATGTCATATATACACAGGGTGTAGTTTTTTTACCTCAGATTCGAGCTAGGAAGATTAAAAGAACGACCTGTGAGAACGATCAACCTTTAGTCCTTTAGCGGTCACCTAATCATAACCAAACACGAGACACCATTAATAATAATGGTCAACATAGGTTTCCACACCAATATCTAGCCTCTGAGAGATCAATCCCAACTAATCCAAGTAGTAAGAACACTCCCGAGGCCTATAGCTAAGTTCCCGGGGTCAAAACGAACAAACGGGGTGAAAACAGGGCAAGGACTGCGGCCCTGGCACAATGGGCCGCGGTGCCCAGCCAAGACAGAACCCTCTCTTCTTACTCATCGAGCCAGGGCCGTGGCGCCCAAGAACAGGGCCGCGGCCCCCAACCCTGGGCAATTCATGAGGACCTTATCCTTTTTGTCGAGTATCTGAACAGGCTGTTCCTCATAGGAGAGATCTGCCTCAAGCTCCAGATCTTCATAGCTAAATATATGATTAACATCAGGCACATACCTCCGAAGAGCTAAAACATGAAATACATTATGCACGGCAGACAACGCCGGAGGCAAAGCCAACCTATAAGCCATCTGACCAACCCTCTCCAGGATCTCAAATGGACCTACATATCTGGGGCCCAGCTTGCCTTTCTTCCCAAACCTTCTTACCCCTTTCCATGGCGAGACTCTAAGGAAGACGTAGTCTCCTACCTGGAACTCCACGTTCCTGCGTTTGGGATCTGCATAGCTCTTCTGTCTACTCTTAGAAGTAAGCATTCTAGCTCTAATCTTCTCTATGGCCTCATTGGTCCTCTGAACTCCTTCAGGACCTAAGTATCTCCTTTCACCTATCTCATCCCAATGAATGGGAGATCTACATTTCCTACCATACAACATCTCATAAGGTGCAACCCCAATGGTAGACTGATAACTGTTGTTGTAGGAGAATTCTATCAAAGGCAGATACTTACTCCAAGATCCACCAAAGTCCAGCACACATGCTCTCAGCATGTCTTCCAATATATGGATCGTCCTCTCAGATTGCCCATCTGTCTGAGGATGATAAGCAGTACTGAACTTCAACTGTGTCCCCATGGCCTTCTGCAAACTTCCCCAAAACTTGGAAGTAAAAGTAGGGTCTCGATCTGACACGATCGACCTAGGCACACCATGGATTCGCACGATCTCTCTCACATAGAGATCTGCATACTGGTCAACTGTATAAGTAGTCCTCACTGGCAGAAAGTGAGCTGACTTGGTGTAGCGATCCACTATCACCCAAATAGAATCATGCTGACCAACAGTCCTGGGTAAGCCCACCACAAAATCCATTGTGATGTCTTCCCACTTCCACTCTGGGATATCCAGAGGCTACAATAACCCTGCCCGCCTCTGATGCTCAACCTTGACCTGTTGACATGCCAAGCACTTAACCACATACTCTACTACATTTCTCTTCATCCCTGGCCACCAATATAACAATCTCACATCCTGATACATCTTCGTGGTGCCTGGATGCAAAGAGTAAGGTGTAGTATGAGATTCATCCAAAATCTCTCGCCTCAATGCAGTGTCTAACGGAACATATATCTGCCCCTTGTATCTCAACAAGCCTAGCTCAGACACTGAATAATCTCTGGACACTCCAGCCAGAACATCCTCTCTGATCTTGATCAACTGGGGATCACTCAGCTGACCCTCCTTAATCCTCTCCAACAGAGTAGACTGTAGCGTAATATTAGCCAACTGGCCCACCAGCAACTCTATACCAACTCTGGTCATATCATCAGCTAACTCCCTGGCTATCAGCCTCATACCAGAAATCTGTCCCGGACCCTTCCTGCTTAAAGCATCAGCTACCACGTTGGCTTTTCCTGGATGATACAAGATCTCACAATCATAATCTTTTACTAACTCTAGCCAATGCCTTTGCCTCATATTAAGATCTTTCTGGGTGAAGAAGTACTTCAGGCTCTTGTGGTCTGTATAAATCTCACACTTCTCTCCATAGAGATAGTGCCTCCATATTTTCAAAGCAAAGACCACAGCTGCTAATTATAAATCATGAGTAGGATATCTCTTTTCATACTCCTTCAACTGACGAGAAGCATAGGCAATAACCCTCTCTGATTGCATCAAAACACAGCCTAAACCCTGATGAGAAGCATCGCAGGAAATTACAAACTTCTCCTGATCTGTTGGAAGACTCAGAATCGGAGCTGTAATCAACATCTGCTTCAGTTCCTGGAAGCTGTTCTCACACTTATCTGACCACACAAACTTCTGACCCTTGCGTGTCAGCTCAGTCAATGCACTAGCAATCTTTGAGAACACTTCCACGAAACGTCTATAATACCCTGCCAATCCAATGAAACTTCTAACCTCAGAAGCATTTTTTGGCCTTGGCCAATCTCTGACCGCTTCGATCTTTGCTGGATCTACCTTAATCCCCTCCTTACTGACAATATGTCCAAGAAAGGATACCTGAGATAACCAGAACTCACATTTCTTGAACTTAGAAAATAGTCTGTCTTCCCTTAGTCTCTGTAGAACCAACCTCAGGTGATACTCATGTTCTGACTCTGACTGAGAATATACCAGAATGTCATCAATAAAGACAATCATAAACTAGTCTAGATAATCCTTGAACACTCTGTTCATCAGATCCATAAAAGCAGCAGGGGCATTAGTCAATCCAAATGACATAACTAGAAATTCATAATGCCCATACCTGGTACGAAAAGCAGTCTTGGGTATATCTCCTTCCTTGACCCTTAACTGATGATAACCAGAACGAAGGTCAATCTTTGAGAATACCTTCTTGCCTTGCAACTGATCGAACATATCATCTATCCTTGGCAAAGGATACTTGTTCTTAATTGTCAGCTTATTCAGTTCTCTATAATCAATACACATTCTCAGAGAACCATCCTTCTTCTTTACAAATAGGACTGGCGCACCCCAAGGTGAGAAGCTAGGTCTGATAAAACCTAAATCCAATAGTTCTTGCAACTGCACTTTCAATTATTTCAACTCAGCTGGGGCCATTCTATAAGGCACTCTAGACATTGGCTCCGTCCCTGGTGCCAGTTCTATAACGAACTCAATTTCTCTATGTGGTGGCAACCCTCGCAAATCTTCTGGAAACACATCCAGAAACTCACAAACTAACCTGGTATCTTCTGGTCTCACTGGCACGACCTGAGTGGTATCAACCACATTGGCTAAGAATCCAATGCAACCTCCTTGCAATAAATCCCTAGCCCTCAATGTAGAAATCATAGGAATGCGAGGTCCATGCACAGCACCAACAAACACAAAAGGATCCTCACCTTCAGGCTCAAAGGTGACCATCTTCCTTCTGCAATCAATGGTTGCCCTGTACTTTGCCAACCAATCCATACCCAGTATCATATCAAATCCAGTCATAACCAACTCTATTAAATCCACTGACAACTCTCTGCCTTCCACTGTCACTGGCAAAGATCTGACCCATCTCCTGGATACCACTAACTCTCCAGTGGGTAACAAGGTACAAAACCCCACAGCATAAAAATCACAAGGCCTACACAGTCTATCAATAACACTACTAGCAACAAAAGAATGTGTAGCACCAGAATCAATCAACACATTATAAGGGGTTCCAGCACTAAGAAGCTGACCTGTAACAACTGAGGGAGAAGTCTCAGCTTGTGCTTGAGTCAATGCGAACACTCAAGCTGGGGCCGAGCTGTCCACCTTTCTAGGTTCTTCCTTTCTTGCCTTAGGGAAATCCTTTTTAAGATGACCCACTGCTCCACATGAGAAGCAGGCCTTTTCCCTACACTCTCCCAAGTGATGCCTCTTGCATCTAGAGCACTCAGGATAAGACTTCCAGGCTTCACCACCTCCAGGACGACCCATAGAAATACCACGGGGCCTCCTGTCAGGACCAAGAACTGGGAAGGTGTCAGGAACCTTCCTCTTCTGATCACTGGGGCCAACACCCCTACCTGAACCCACAATGGAGGACCTGGCCTCCTGAATTCCTTTCTGGCTGCATTGTCACGCCGAATTCTGTTCTTTGCACTCTCAGCTGTGAGTGCCTTCTCCACCACCTGTGCATAAGTAGTAACCCCTGCCACAGTGGTGATACGTACATCTCAGGCTAACCTGGGCTGTAGCCCCTGCAAAAATCTCTCTCTCCTGGTCCCATCAGTGGGCACCATCTCCATGGCAAACTTTTCCAAATGATCAAACTTCAAGGTGTACTCAGTGACTGATAAGTTCCCCTGTAGTAGCCTAATAAACTCATCAGCCTTCGCCACCCTAATAGCATCATTATAATATTTTTCATTAAATAGAGTCTGAAACTCTTCCCAACTCAGGGCATTTACATTCTTAGTTTGGGTAATCACTTCCCACCAAATCCGGGCATCCTCCCGAAACATATAAGTGGCACAGGCCACCCTCTCATTACCAGATACCCTCATAAAATCAAGGATAGTGGTAATCATACTCATCCATTGTTCAGCCTTGGCAGGATCTGCACTGCCCTTAAATACTGGAGGATGTTGCTTCGTGAACCTTTCATAAAGAGTCTCCCATTTATTTCCAACCTCAGGCAGCTGCCCAGCTACTGGCACTGACACAGGAGGTGCCTCTAATCCACTGGCCACTGCAAGCCCTTGCTGTTGCTTCAAGAGACGAAGCTCTTCTCCCTATTTTAATATTGTAGCCTGGAAATCACTGACTATCTGCTGCCAGTTTACAAGAGCTGGCTGTGGAATCTGTGACTGGTCATTTTCCTGACCCTGGCTATTATTATTATTCTGGCCCTGATCACTCTGGCCAGCTGAAGTGTCTGTCTGCCCTGGATTCATAATTCTGTCACTGATATCTTGCTGAAATAATGATCAATACGGCCAGTCAGGTAGTAATAACTAAACCTCTTGCCGCCTTACAATCCAAGAACAAGCAGACAATTATCACATTCCACAGTCATATAGATATACAAGCAGATACATGTCTATAGCATTTAGCACTCAGCATGTATCACATAATAGTTCACAATCAATCATACTTATAAGCATTTTCCAGCAATTCCCAGTACTAATAAGCACACAGCTACTAAGGATATAATATTTCAGGGCACGGGTTTAACATAGTGCTTCATACATACAGGTAAAGCATATATGTTGTATTTAAGCAGTCATGCACATAACTGCATAATTAGTTACCAAACCATGAGTCGAGCTTGACCTCAGTGATGTGTGTACATGCCCAGCCAGTCTACAGGAACCCTAACCTTGGCATTGCTCTGATACCAAGTTGTAACGCCCTGGTTACCCCAGAACAATTACGGTGAACCGGAAATTTGACCCGCTACCCAAGTCCTTTGGTTAAAAACGTGCTCTAAGTGTGATTAACAGGTTAAGGTGGAAAAATAATAAAAAGGAATGGATATTTTCATTACAAACTGCTCTACAAATCTAATCAAAACATTTACAAGTTGTTCTCAATACAAAATGATCATTACTGTTTCAAATTTACAATCCCGCCGACCTAAGCGGCAAAGATAGGGAAACCCCCTAGTTCCTCTGAGAACGCCTTGGCCATGGTGGTCAAGCGGCCGCATATGTACACATCACCACCTAAGCTCTCCACTCAAGGCTGGGTGAGATTTTCTCTCCCTTTACTTGCACCACATAGCACCCATGAGCCAAGGCCCAGCAAGAAAACACAATAAAGCATGACATAATATCAACAATGATCGTAATAATCATTCAGGACCATCAGTCCAAACAAATAGGTGACAGTCGCAACAGTCACAAAAGTGGATACAGCCCCCCTTTAGCCATGTGACGATAGGGTCACTCGGGCTTAACTGATTAGTGAACCTTTCATAAGTTTGAACAGGATAGGTGTATGGTGACTGGTCACCAACATAACCCTCCTCATGACTTAAATTCATAACCCTGGAACAGCGTTCCCTAGCCATGTGACAAACATACACCGGGGCCATATGCCTTGGCTCTGAATAACTAGTCTTAGACCAGACAAGCGCTTATAAGTTCATCGACCTTAGGGTCGGTCCAGCGTTAATGCCTTAGAGCCATTCAATGCTGATATCGATTAGATCTAATCTTCATTTGGCTCGGCGTTCATGACGCTATGCCATTTCTGACTCATTAGGTCAGTGTCCCTGACAAGTTATTACATATACAAGTATTCAACATTCGCTAGCATTCAATAGGCAATCCATGTCCACATTTATCAATCAACATGCCTCAATAATAATCACGCATGTCATATATACACAGGGTGTAGTTTTCTTACCTCAGATTCGAGCTAGGAAGATTAAAAGAACGACCTATGAGAACGATCAACCTTTAGTCCTATAGCGGTCACCTAATCATAACCAAACACGGGACATCATTAACAATAATGGTCAACATAGGTTTCCACACCAATATCTAGCCTCTGGGAGATCAATCCCAACTAATCCAAGTAGTAAGAACACTCCTGAGGCCTATAGCTAAGTTCCCGGGGTGAAAACAGGGCAAGGGTTGTGGCCCTGGCACCATGGGCCGCGGCGCCCAGCCAAGACAGAACCCCCTCTTCTTCCTCATCGAGCCAGGGCCGTGGCGCCCAAGAACAGGGTCGCGGCCCCCAACCCTGGGCCATTCCCAAACATGTTTTCAACTTCTCCAAGCTTCCAAAATCATACCTAACCATCCCCAATCATCAAAACAAAGTTCCCAAGCTTCCCAATACTCCAAAACCCTCAAAACCCAAGGTTCAAACCAACCAAAAACTCAACAATTCACAACGTCCAATTCAAAGCTTAGAAACTCGATAAACTCAAAACTTAAACTTCGATTACCTTTGATTGGGTTGTTTTCCGTCAAATCCTTCAATTAAGAAGCTTCTAATCTTTCCTAGGATTGTTATGCCTCGATCCTCGCTTGATTCTGACTTCTAGAACTCGAGATATCTTCGAAAATGCTCAAACGGTAAAGCAAACTATCAAAAGGGAGAACGAGAGGTTTTCTAATCGTACGTTCTATCTGACAGCTACTTCAAGCTTAAGTAACCTCAAATATAACCTAATGCTCGGGGTCCCGAAAATACCCCCGGGGACATTATAGTCAAAACCTCCAACATTTCGCCCTAATCTCAAATATTCCCAATTTATCATCAAATAAACATTTCTATTACCTCAAAATTGACCCCATTATGACAAAACCGCTAATCCATTATATATGACCGTCTCATGCCGAATAGCTCGAATATATCTCCATAATAATGAAATCTCATTGACAAATCACATTATGCACCCAAATACATATTTACCCTCAATGGGACAAATTATCAAAATAGCATAATTATTCAAATGTGGACCCACATGCACGCATATAACATCATATCATAATATAAGTCACGTATACATGCATAATATCATTTAATGGCATAATTAAACAAGTATGGCCCTCCCGACCTACTAATCCCGCCATTAAACCATACCGGAGAATTCAGGGCATTACAATCTAATACCGGGAATACCCCTCGACTCGTCCCGAGTCAGATATTCAACCCCGTTGTGACTTCCTGGCTAACGGCTCCCTAGCACTGTATCGGATCGTGCTATACAGATATATCACAAGCATATCACATTTATCTCATTTATCACATTTATGCCCTCAACGGGCTAAAATTACAAACTTGACCCTAATATCCAAACGGGGCCCACATGCATATTTAATTCAACTAAACATGCATCTCTAATCACATATTCACATATATTCACATATTATAATCATAATTCACTTATTTCCCTTCAGGCACGCTAATCAAGGCCCTAAGCCTTATTAGCAAATTTCGGTCGTTACAAAAACCACCTCCCAATTTCATCAACCAATCACAACCAACAAATCAACATATCACAAATAGCATATAACAATCAAGAGGGCCATGCCCTAGCATCATCCATATATCAACACATTCATCATGCTCTATCTAAATATTCAGGAAAACAGGGCACTCAAGCAAGCAATTAAACATATAATTCATTAAATACCAACCAACCCTGAGTTGAGCTTGTCCCTAGCAGCGAGCGTACATGTTCGGTCAATCTCTAGAATTATAAACCTTGGCTCGCTCTAATACCAAGTTGTAATGCCCTACTTCCATAGAGCCATTACTATGTGAGTTGAAAATGTGTCATTAACTCGCTAATCAAGGTTTTAGGCTAAAACTGTAACTAAATTGAAGTAAAAGTCTTGTAAAGACATTAAGTATAAATAAAAAGGTAGTCATTCATTGAAATCATAAAGAGTTATACATTTGGATCCCAAAATACTGTTTAGAAAATACTTTACAACACAAAATTATAATTAAGGTCAACCTAGGGGACAAAACAACCAATACAATACATCTTCCCAAAATAACCTTGGTCGTGGTAGCCAGGTAGGCCGAACATGTACCCGTCGCTCCACGCTCTTCGTACTCATGGTTAATCAACCTTTCATTTTCCCTTACCTACACCATAGAGCACCCGTGAGCCGAAGCCCAGCAAGAAAACTCCACACAAAGCATATAACGTATATATGACATTCCACAATATATAACAAACAGACAATGGGCTAAACATATAGTGGCCAGTGACATCCCAGGCGCTTTACCAGGTCCTAGGTTCGTGGTCTTCAACAAGAGGGTGACTTCAGCACCCTAGGATGGTCTCACCCTAACATCCTGTACTCAACGTGCTCAATGTCGATCTCGACCCCTTGCCGTACCTGGCATTTTGCCATTCCCGGCCATCGTTGTTCACTCACAAACATGCGTCACATAGCATAATAATCACAGATATTTAAACACATACTAAACATAAACATTAGAGCTACACCCTGCAATTCAAACAATAGGGCCACGCCTTGCTCTATAGGTACAACAGTTTTCTTACCTGTGTCCCGAGCTATCTGAGCACCGCGATCACGAGCACAGTCCTCTAACCCAAGACTTGATGAAAACCTAGTCACAACGCATTTATAATAACCATCCATCAAGTTCTAAACCAATAAATAACTTTGGAATATTAATCTAGCCTCCGGGACCTTGAATTCCACTAAACCGGGTAGTAGAATTCTTCCCGAGCCTTAAAGCCTTAATTCACCCTTTTTCCCATTTAGGGCCGCTGCATGCCCTTTAGGGCCACAACCAGCTAATTGGTCAGAGGGCAGGGCCCTCCCTGCTAGGGGACACTGGCCGCGACCTGCACCCTAGGGTCGCGGTATGCCTAATCAAAACAGAGGCCTTCCAACCTCTTCCAGCACACAGGTCACGGTGCTTGAAGAACAGAGCCGCGGCTGGGCCCCCAAACCCAGAAAATCACCATTTTCTCAGCATATTTCCCCGAACCTAACCCATAAATTCTCACCCAAACACCAATTAAATCCAGAATTAAGCCTAGAATTCTTATCCTTATAGCCTAAACATCCTAACCATCCCATAAACAACCCCAGTGACTTCTCCAAATAATAAAAACCAAAACACAATTCAGCTCACATACTACTTTCAATTCCCAACAGAATTCAACAGAGAGAATTGAGTTTAATAGCTTACCTTAGAGATGAGTTCAATCTTTGAGCCACTCCCCAAGCATCACAAGCTTCAATCCTCACAAGTTCTAGCCTATAATACTCCAATTTCTTCAACAAACTCCAAAACCCAAAGGGTGAGGTGTGAGTCGAGTATGAGAGAGAGAGCTGAGAATGTTTCATTTGTTTTTCTTTTTCTTTTGTTTTCTTCTCAATGGTTCTAGGGTCTCAACTACCCAAAGAATCTAAGTCTACCCCTTAGCAAAAAGTCCACAATACCCTTAAGTCGATCCTAATCCTCAAGTGTCACCAAGCGCAATATCTTCATTTTCCATACCCCGCTAATTCGTCAAGTGTTCTTATAAATCCCCATTGAATCCTGACATGCCAAAATAATTACTTAACTACTACCCATTACTCGATAAATCCCGAACACATATTTCTTTCCCAAAATACCCATAGATGGAAAAATAATCACAACTGCTCTTGGGGGCTCAATCGTTGGTTATCTGTACCCAAAAAAAAAACTATGGCATGCAGGCCTATTCAGACACGACATCTTCTAGTAACTTGGAGGATGTTTCCTCCAAGACAGATAGCTTTGACCTCTCTGTGACCAGTTGGTCCTCCACTTCTCAGACACGGGCCCTGGTGTCCTCCACCTCTTTATGGAACTGCAAATGTTCCTCCAGGGGGACTGCTGTAATGCCCCAAATTTTCTAATAAGGTTTAGGACCTTGATTAGGCGGCCAAAAGGGCCACAATTGATTTAATATGATATTAAATGATTATATGCATGTTTAGGTGTATTAAATATGCATGTAAACCCATTTCTGAGTAATTGGGTGATTTTAATATTTTGGCCATTTCGGGCATATTTGGCATATATGTGATATGTGTGTGGTGCTATATTATTATTTGGTTATGCCAGGGTTAACCAACACGAGACGATCCTAGGAGGTAAGCTAGTGGGAAAGTCACAACGGGATGTATTCTTGACTCGGAGTGAGTCAAGGGGTATTTAGAACATTACCAGGTTATTGGGTAATGGGAATAAATATTTGGTGATAAATTGGGAGTTAGTAAGATCAGGGGGAAATTCTGGAGGTTTTGACTATTTTGTCCCCGAAGGTGTTTTTGGGACCTCGAGTGTTAGGATTTGTTTGAATCTACTTAAGCTTGAAGTAACCTTTAAAGAAATAAAAAATACGTTCTGTACGTTCTCTCTCCCTCAAAGTTCCATTTTCGTCTCCCGATCGCATTTTCGAAGGTAACTTGAGTTCTAGGACTCAACTTCAAGTGAGGATTGAGGCATAGTGATCCTAGGGAAGATTAGAAGCTTATTAGCCAAATGATTTAGTTGGAAACAACTCAATCAGAGGTAATTCAAGTTTTAAGTTTTAAGTTTTTTAAAGTTTTTAAGCTTGAATTGGACTTTGTGTTTTGATGAGTTTTTGTTAGGTTTGAGGCTTAGGTTTTGTTGGTTTTGGATGATGGGGATGTTTGGGAACTTTGATTTTTGAGTTTGGATAGGTTTTTGGGAGGTTTTAAAAGGTTCAAAATGGGGGAAAATGGCTGGTCCGAGGTTGGGCCGCGACCCTGTTCTTGGGCACCGCGGCCTAGGCTCGAAGAAGCAGGTGGAAGGTTGTGTGTGTGCTGGGAGCTGCGGCACTAGGTATGGGGTGACGCGGCGCTTTCCCTTGATGCCTCTATTTTGGCTGGGGGTCGTGGCTTAGTGAGTTGGGGCCGCGGCGCTTGAGGGTATTTATGGCCGAAATGATGTTTTAAGCTTGGGAACTCAAACCATAGGCCTTGGGATCATTCCTACTACCCGGTTTAGTGGGATTGGATGTCTCGGAGGCTAGGTCTTGGTTCCGAGATTGGTTTTAGAACTTGAACTCATTGGAATAAGGATCGTGCTTGTGGCTCGTTTATTGGTAACCTGTGCTTGGACCAAAGGTAAGAAAACTGCACCCTATGAATATGACATGCATGGTTATTCTTGATGCATGTTGGATGCTTAAATGTGACATGCATGGATATTCTTGATGCATGTTGGATGTTTAAATGGGACATGCATGGTTATTGTTGAGGCATGTCAAGTGATCAAATGTGATGCATGTGTTTCATGAGAAACATGTGATTAGGGCATGCTATGAATATTGAATATGAGATTGTTTAGAGCTTGAGTCTCTGTGTTTATGCATGATCCTAATTATGCTAGAAATTATTAAGTAAGCATGCTGAATGCCCTATATTCAGATATTTGACATATGATATATGTTTGGTAGCATTACTTACTTGTGTATGGTACTGACTAGTCAGGGTCGGCATTGGTCGCGTATTACTGACCTGAGAGTCAGAAATGGCATAAGTGTCATGAACGCAGGGCCAATAAAAGATTAGATCTAATCGATATCAGCGTTGAATGACTCTGGGAGCATTGATGCTGGACCGACCTGAAGGTCTATAAAAATTATAAGCACTTGACTAGTCTAGGACTAGTTACTCAGAGCCAGGGCCAAAGGCCTAGGTGACTGTTTGTCACATGGCTAGGGAACGGAATCCCATGGTTGTGACTCTATGGTCATGCGGTAGGTTATCTTGGTGACTAGTTCATCAAACACCTATATTGTTTAAGCTAGTGAAATGATCACTTATCTATAAAGCCCGGTGACCCTATCGTCACATGGCTAATGGGAACGAAACCCACCTTAGTGACTATTGCAACTGTCACTCCACTATTTGGGGTTAAAAGCCCAGGATGATTATTATGATCATCGATTGATGTTGTATATTCATCATTACGTGAACTTTTTTGCCTGCTTGAATAGGGCTATATTTGCTAGGCGTGTGCCTTATGATTTGATGACATGTTATTACTGTTCATGAGCATATTGAGTTTTCTTGCTGGGCTTTGGCTCACAGGTGCTATGCGGTGCAGGTAAAGGCAAAAGAAAGCTGGACCATCCTTGATTTGTAGAGCTTAGGTGACGATGTGTACATATGTAGCTGCTCGCCACGACCGAGGTTTGAAGAGGAACTAGGGTTAAACCCTATTTTGCCGCTTAGATTGGCTGGTTGTAAATATTTTGTTGTAATAAAACTTTAAATTATATTTTTGGGATCCCAATGTATACAGTAAACGTTCTAATGAAACGTTATATCTTAACCAAAAATTTTAGTCCCTAAACCGCTAATCATACTTAGTTATACGATGTTGGCCAAATGACTCGATTAGCGAGTTTAGCACTGTTTATAAGGCACACCGTAACAGTCCCTGGAGTTTAGGGTGTTACAAATGCTGTAACGCCCTACTTCCTTAGAGCCGTTACTAAGTGAGTTTTTAAGACAAAACAGTGTGAAATGAACTCGCTAACCGAGGTTTTGAAACAAAAGTGTGACTAATTAAAAGTTAAGGCTGTAATCTTAAAAAAAAAACGCGTTGTTTCCATTAAAACTTCCAGAAATCAAACATTTGGGATCCCAAAATAAGGTTTGAAAACTATTTACATCTTGAAATAAGTTTACAGTTGACTAGTTATAAAAATCATAGGTTATTACAGCCATTTTTTGTATAAACCCCCAACCAAAGCAGTCGGGCAGGCCAAACATGTACGCGCCGCTTCACGCTCTCCGTACTCATGGTTGGTTGACTCAGTCATTGCCCTTACCTGCAACACAGAGCACCCGTGAGCCGAAGCCCAGCAAGAAAACTCACGCAGAACATAGCATATGCAATTTATACAGTTTATCATAACAGATAATCCACAGATAAACAAGTCAACCATTAGACTAAGCAAACACGGCCATGCCGCCCCAGAAGCCTTATCGAAGCCTGGGGTCTCGGTCATCACCGTAAGGATATCACATGTATCCACCGGCCCCTGCCCTGACTATAAGCATCCCATGTGTTAAGTGTTACTTCCGGCTCCGCTGCCGTTCTCGGCATTGCCGCCCTCGGCCATAGCCGTTCATTTCATTATAATCATATATAGCATAAATCAAGCAACATTCAAACAAATGCCAATTTATTTAAATCTGCACCCTAACATGTAATGCAATATAGGGCCATGCCCGGCAATCATCTCATCATGCAACATGCAATATAAGGCCGTGCCCCGCAATCACACTATGGGCCCATGCCCTATCCTACGGGTGTTATAGTTTTCTTACCTTTCCCTTCAATAGCTTAGATCACCTAACTCCTTGAGCACGATCCCACTCGAGCCTTAGCGCACACCTAGGCACAAACATAGGTCAAAGTCAACACCGAACCCCAAGTCCGAATACCTAGCCTCGGGGCCAATCCCGAGCCCCCGGGAAGTCCTAAATCCCCAAAACAAAGTGGCGGAATCGAGCCCCGAACCCTAGGTCAAAATCCCTCATCAAAAACCCAAAAATTCACCTCTGTGAACAGTGCAGCGCTACAGCGCTCTAAAGAGGGCGCTGTAGCACTACAAGCAGAACTCACCTCCCCAGAACAGGGGCTAGCGCTACAGCGCCCACTGACTAGCGCTGTAGCGCTAGTTGCAGCCCAGAAAACCCAAAATCGCATTTCTGCGATTTCTTTCAACCAATCTTAAACCAAACTTCCCCAAATCTTTACCAAACTCAAAATCAAGCTTATGAACACTCTCCATTCATCCCAAGCATCCCAAATCCTCAAATCCCAAGAACATTTATCCCAAATCTCAAAATCTACCATGATCAACCCTAAACTCAAAAATTCAGTCAACAACAAAGTTAAAGGCTTAGAATTCTTACCATTGATGCAAATTTCGACCTTGATTCAACCCTAGGCCTCCATAGCTTGCTCTCCCTCAAAGCTTGCTCAGAAATTCCCTAAAATTCCCACCATCTCAGCTCAAAACACAACTCAAACCAGCCAAACCCTTAAAGCTGAAAACTCTAAAAACTTACCTCAAAAGTTGATGTGTTCTTGCTAATCCTTGCCAAATCTTCAATTGTAACCTTAAGATCCTTGATGCTCAGCCTATCCTAGCTCTCCACTGAGCTTTGCCCCAAGAAATTTGAAGAGAAGAGGTGCTAGAACCCCAAACCGATCCTTTGGAAAACCCATCTATTTTTCTCTCTTTTCTTTCTTTCCTTTTCCTTTCTTTTCTTTCTTTTTCAGCCTTCACTCTTTTCTACAAAATCCACTAAGTGTATAAAGCCTCAACATAAATCTCTCAAAAGCCAATTGACCAAAATGCCCTCCCTATTAATTCTAAACCCATTAATCCAAGTAGGGCCATTTTAGTCAATTTACCCAATTCCCGCTAATCCTCAAGTGTCTCTAATATTTTCCCGTTGCTTTCCAACACCTGATAAATCACCAGAACAATATTCCTCGATATCAAAACAAACGCCAATAAACTCAACAGATCCTATTTATACCCCAGGCTCGCCCCGAGCCGGGTACAAATTCCCGCCAGCACTTACCGCTAGCCTGCTCACTGGGATCGCCTCGAGTCACAAAGTACAGATACACCCACATACCACTATGGTCTCAACAATCATCACATATCGATACAGTTATGCCCAACATGGCCAAAATTACAATTATGCCCTACTAACACGATCCGGGCCTACATGCATACTAATACACATAGTCATGCATCTCAGATAAACAAATAGTCATATAACATGCTTTAAATCATAACCATGCATTTAACTCATCAAATCACACATAAATCCCATCTTGCCCTCCTGGCACGCTAATCAAGGCCCTTAAGCCTTATTAGCGGATTTGGGTCGTTACAAATGCAGTCTCCTGGAGTTGAGTAAGCTCCATCTGGACACGAGACAGCTCCTCCCGAGTCTTCTTCAGCTCGAGAGACTGCGTCAGCACTAGGTCCTCGGGTCATTGATTGAGGGCTGCAGTCTGTAAAATCAGAATAACAAGTCAGCCAAAAAGACATAAAATATTCATTGAACATGAACAGAAATCAAGACTTACTCTCGTGGAAGCATGGTGGCTGGTTGCTACCAGTACCACTTCATTTTCACTGCCGCAACAGGCGAATCTGCCAGTGGACATCTCGCATAAGGATGCCGCTAGTCCCTGCATGAGCTCTGTGCCGAGTGGTAAGGCTTTGTCTCCTATTCTCCCTGCGAGAAGAGGTTCCAGCTCTTCATGACGAGGAGGAAAGATTGGTTCCTTTGGCCAGTCCTCGTGCAAGTATTCGGCCAGTAGTCGGTCATTCTTGTTGCCCTCACCGATACGAGTGTTGTAGTACTCGGTGACCTCCTTGTGCAGCTCCAAGTCATCGTCTTCATAGTGCTTCGGGAAGATGACCAACCGGGGCACCTTGGCTTGAGGAGGGTTGGAAGGGATCTCTTTGCCTTTCCTGAAGAATTTTTCATCTCAGGGAGAGCAGGTCTCGAGGTCAATAACCTCACCAGCAACTGTTGCGCTCAGGGCAGGGGCCATTGGAGCAGCGGTAGAGGGTGCTAGGGCAGTCAACGAGGGCATGGGCACCACTGTTGGAGCTGGCAGGGTGTCAATCTCAGAAGGCCCCAACACCCTTTGACATTTTGAATGCACCAAGTCAGAAAGGCCCATACTGTCTGCACAAAGGAAACACCCTGTTTAGTCATGATAAATGAAAGGAAAACCATAACAGAATAAAACATGTGCAGAAAAGAAAGATAAAACTCCTCGGGAGCCCCACCACGATCACGCTCCTCAGAACGGAGGACGGTATTAGCAAATTCATGTACGAGATGACTCATCTCCTGTTTAAGTTGGTTTCATACTGACAAAACCACGAGGCGTGTATGGTCATCGACTCGTCAAGAGGCACGAAGCCTTGAGGGTGTCTCTTCCTCCTCAGGTTGTGGAGGAACACGTCAATGAGATCCTAGTAATCTTGGTATTCCTTCGCAAACCAGCAACACTCCAAGACTTGGTCGCATTTGAGAAAGGAGGGAGAAAATAATAAATTGTCAGGGCTAGTTCCCTCCCCTATACGACTAGGGTAGTAAAGTGTAATCAGAGATTTACCTTGAGGCATGGAAGATGATCTGATTCCCGCCTCGAGCTCCGCCTCGAGTTCCTCGTCTTCCTTCGCTTCTGCAGCTTCCTTAATAACCAGGACGCTCTCTGTGTGCTCCTTACGAAGACGTTGTAAATATTGGTGTTGTACCTTGGCCGTCATGTACTCTCTGTGTAGCCTTTCCACTTTCCGAGATTTCCCCAGAATTTGGTTAGCACCACTGAATTTATAATCTGCCTCACCTATAACAGTCCATATCATTTAAGGTGGATGTCGGTGACGAGGAACCCGAGCTCTAGCTCCTCGGGATGAATGGATCCCATCACCCAAAGTCTTTCATTAAAAAAGTCGATGAATAGAGTCCGACGAAACAGACCTGATTAAGATGATGCAGACAAGAATGAGTTGTGAACTAGACACATTGTACTAATTTGTGCAAGGACAGGAGTACTTACCGATTGTCGCGAAGTCCAGGAGTAGTGTGGGGTTGGTCCTTGTTGGGAAGCCATTTTCCCAAAAGAATTGGTCCTTATAGGCCTGAGTGTGATTCTCATTGCCGCACGGGGCTTTGTAGACTCTCCCTGGGATCGTGTGTTCATTAGGGTATAATATCCCCCTTTTCTCCTTTCTTCACGCATTGGCGAAAACTATAGATGTACAGTATTTCAGCCGGGGATGGAGTAGGCCAATTCTGCCTCTTGTACAATACGTACAACCTTGCCAGCACTCGATATCATTTCGAGGATAGTTGGAAAGGAGCTATGTCGAGAAACATGACAAAGTTTCCATAGAACTAGTGCAGCGGCAGGGCTACACTAGCCTGAAGATGAGAGGCACTCCAGGGCCCAAGCCCATGATTGCTCTCGTGTGCCCCCTCATCCTCCTGAGTTAGGCACACCAATATCTCACTATCGTCCACCTCATAATTCTTGGGAATCCGCTGTAGGGAGCCTTTATGCCGCAGTTTGCTCAGGAGGTCTACCGCTTTGAACCCTAATGCAAGGTAGGGTTAGTCCGAAGGTGTTGGGTCCATATTGGCCTCCTCCTCCGAGAGACCAGCTTTGAGATCTCTCATCATCGATGGTTCCGAGTTCTCTCGTACCAGAAGAGCTTGGCTGCTACCAACCACTTGTTTCCCCTTCTCGGGGCATTATTCTACTTCTTGGACCATTTGAAGGATTTTGGTGTCAAAGGCATAGAACTCTTGTTGATGGAGCTGATGAAGCTCCTCAGACATCTGAAAACAAACACCAAATAGTTAGCGCCTTGACTCGAAGAAAGTTAGACCAAAATGAGAACCCCTAAGACAACTGCTCGGGTGTCCTCAGAGCCAAGCACATGGCACCAGAGACACCACCGGAAAAGATGAACACCATCGGAAATGATGAACATCGTCGGAATCTGGAAAAAGACATAGAATGAAGGAAAAATGCCCCAAACGCTTCAGAACACCTAAATGAGCCATTTAGGCCATTTCCAACTACAAATAAGGCAAAAACAACCTCTAAAAGCCTCAAAAAACAACCCCTAAGCATGCATCCTAAATTATCAAAAACGCACACAAACGGAAAGTCATATTTCAAGGATACTTACTCAAAATGTAGCATTGGATTGTGCTGAATCGAGTACGAACTCTAAAGAACTGCTTTTCGTTCACCCAGAAGTACAAAGCTTCATGCCAGTCATCCAGAATGGAAAAGGAGTTGGGGAGGATGCAAGGTTGGAAAATGGGTTGAGAGACTGAGAGAAACTGAAGAGTTGAAAGCTTAAGAAATTTGAAATGGGCTAAAATAACGTTGAAAAGTTTATTCTTGACCTTTTATAGGTCCAATGCTTGCGGGTAAAGAAAGTTCACCCCAACCGTTAGATTACCTAGGACATAGGTACTCGAGAATGATCCAAGGGTAGAATATCAAAAAGGTGCGGATCGTGATCATTGACAATGGAAAAGGGAAATCTAGAGTATAAGTTGAAAGGACACCTAGGGTATAGAAAAGACGTTTTGGGCCGCGGACCAGACCCTTCATTAATTGCACGGATTGATGGGCCCAGCAATGGGGATTCAACATGTAGCAGGAAATCTCGTAGTGGTGTCAGCAGAAGCCCAAAAGTTTATATCTGATGACTATTTCCCCAGTTTTAAGTCACCACTATCCGAGGACGAGTAGAGACTTGGGGGGAAAATGTTGTCCTTGTTTTAACCCAAGGACACGTGGCAGTCTGAGTAGGACATGTGGCAAGGACGTGTACTTCTTCAGATGAGGCCACGCCCCAAGGATCAGTCCTTAGAGGGTTGATCTCTTCGTTAGAGATTACTCCCCTCGGATAAAGGTAAGACACAGACGTCTCTCCAAGGCCATGCCCCGAAAGCTGGTTGGCAGTCCACAGTTTTCTTACCATCAGTTATCTTCTAGGGCGAGGACCTTGTCCTCAGGATCTAAAGGGCCAGCTAGGTATCAACCGACGCAGGTTTTTAGCATCAGAAGATCACCTGACAACCTTTTGGGCGATCTGTCCACAATGTTGTCGATTGTATGACTCGACAATTCGCACTCCCACTATGCTGCCTGACACGGAGATACATACATCATGCCCTGACAGTACCTGGGGCATGTTCCCCATAAATTAAGTGCCTTTCTGCAATGGGCCCCGCAGATCTCTCTTGGGTTGTGGTCTCTATTCAATGCATTCCAATGCAATTAATTGGTATTAATCCTCCCAATAACGGGAAGAATGTATGTTAATTACGAATGATTAGTATTAATAAATCCAACCTCTATAAATAGGGCTGGGAGTCTCATTGTAAAGGGTTCAGTTTTTTAGAAAGAAAATACCTTGTGCTCAAAGCAATCTAAACGTTGCCTAAGAATACACCATTGGAACTTGCCATAATAAGCTTCAAATCCTCTTAATACCAGAGACTCGTGGACTAGGGTTCTTTTATAACTTGAACCACGTAAAAATTCTTGTGTTCATGTTATTTATTTATTTAATCTCTCATTTTAACGTTGATAGTAAAAAAGGCAGTCAACAAATATAAATTGATTATTTTAAAAAATTTATTTTGGCTATAAATAGGTAGTTTCAAGAGCATTTTGGGGTGCATCATTTTTTGGTTACTATCATATTTTCTACATTTTCTCTCTATAATTTATTTCTTCCTTTTGGAAGACCATTTTGTGCCAAGTATATATATCGTATGTTATATGTTTTGGATTCTAGTTATGTGCTTCTAATATTTTTTCATAAGATTATTAAGATCATGATGAAGCAACTTGTAACTAGACAGTATTTATTGTTGTATGTTGATTTCCTTTGTAATGCAGCAAAGTTTATGGAATTTTTCTTCTTCATATATGTCTTTCATCTTTAATATCTTGTATTTTGGATTGTTGGTTAATATTACACTTTGTTCTTCATCTTACAAAACATAATATTCTTTTATTAAGATGTGTCATTAAATTGTACACATACAATGCTTAGAACAAAAATATTATGTTTTGCCTTATAAATAATGTTATTTTTTTCATTAAGTTGATTCACATTAAATACTTTAAAATTATATTTTTGAAAAGTGATGAAAAATCCTATCTTTTTTTAGAAGTAATTTGTGCTTAAATTATAAATTTATTTTGAAAATGATAGTTTGAATTATTTTAACTATCAATAAAACATGGGAATCAATATACTAATAAATATTATTAAACTTACATTTTATGGATTCTAGTATCTTAATAATCTTTCTTTTACAACTTTTTTGCAAATCATAACTTGTTTATTTTTCTTGTCTTAAATATATTTATTTTCTTTACACAAAATCTTATCAATCTTTTGAGCTAGGCTAAAGTTTATTTAATTTTGGTTGAAAATAGTTTCTTTTTCATTTTATTCAATTCCCTTGGGTTCGACAGCCTTGCTTACATTATCATTATTCTATATACACGATTCGTACGATTGCGATTTACATTTTAAAACATTCCATTTTTTGGTCCATCATTACTCCAACGCGCTTTCGAGCCTGCTTCATGCTTCAAGCTAATTGGAACATTAACATTGCCACCTTACCGTCAGACTTCCGAGACTATCCTTTGGAAGGAACCTCTACCTTCGAGCTCACATTGCATGCTCAGGTGCTAGTGATGTGGCACCTTAGAGTGATTAATTATCTACATAAGTAACCATGTTGATTATTCTCTGCATATTTGATCTCCACACTTGTGAGCCTACATTTCGAGGCTGCTATTTATATCTCAAAATTTGGGGTGTAACATAACTCATGTAATTTAATTAACCAAAATTCCATTTTTTGCTAAATATGTATTTTTCACAAAAATGCATTTTTAAATATTTTTTATACAAAAGTCAAAAAATGTTACCTTAATATACAATAATTCTATAATTTTATGCCCAATAATATTTTTTCATAATTATACTTCTTCAATAATATTTTATCCGATAATTTACTCGATTAGGGTTTCTATTTCGGTTTGGGACCGAAATGCTCGGTTTATCACAAAACTGCACATTTCACACTTTGGCTAACAATAAAAACATGAAATTTTCTTGTCAAGCATATATTATTACTCAAAATAATATTCATACATAACTTACCACCCCGTTCTTAGATACTAGTAGGTGCCCGAAATGCGGGGTATACATTATGGGAAGCTAGGAATAGAGTTTTTTTTTTTATAATTATTCTATTGTGTCAAGCCTTCATGCTCATCTCCATTGATTTATTACATTAAATCATAATTTTATGATTTTATGTAACTAGGGTTTCTCTTGAGAAAGGTCCTCTCTTTCCATTGTCTCAAGTTGTGTTATTCTTCCATTATTTATGAGATTATCTAGATTTTAATTATTCTGAATTATCATATTAACTTTGTGATAATAAGCTATGCTCCCAACAACTTTCACACAGAAAGCCCTCAATACAATGTTTCTCTCTAAACCTTGTTCTCTCTCTTTTGTTCTAAATAAAATGACTCTTTTTCTAACCTTTCAACAAGACAAAAGAAATCAACATATATATAGGCAACTAACCTAACTAAGAGAATTAACCATTGTAACTAACATCCAACCATAGTTAGTTACAATATCCAACAAATCATTGTTGACACGACTTAGGAAATTTAAGGAGTGTGAAAGGAGGAGAACATTCAATCCAAGGCATTGTTGTCCATAGATGTTCTCACTAGGTTGAACACAACATACTTGATGCTTGATGTTGGATCAAAATTTAAGAAAGCTTTTAGTAGTTTAGAGGGGGAATTAAATTTCACTTGGTACTTTGATGAACCTTTGAATGGTAAAGAGATAGATGGCCCACCAAATAAGTTAGATTGGGATAGTGTTATGTGTTTGTTAGGATTTTGAAGACTTTTTATGAGTTGACTCTTAGTGGATAATTGTACGCCAATTTCAACCTTTACTTTTTAGAAATTTGTGAAGTGAAACAGGAGTTGAATGTTCTATGTGAAGACTCAGACAATTTGCTGGGTAATATGGCAGCTAACATGTAGAGGAAGTTTGACAAGTATGAGGGGATCCTCAAAAGATGAATGTTGTCCTATTCCTCAGTACATTACTAAACCCATACTATAAATTGGAGTGAATGTGTGTCTTAACTATATCTATGAGAAAACAATTGTGGATACAATGCATAGGATGTTCCATGAAACAATGATATCCCTTCCCAGCCCCAAGTTCAACACAAGTCTCTCAACATACACAATCAATTAGTTCTCCTTTCTATTTCTTCCATAAGGTGCTAGAAAACAAATTTTATCGGCCTTCATGTGACAGAAGATGATAAAGCAAGGTGGGAGTGACAATGAAATTGATCGATACTTGAATGAGATCACCAAGGACTAAGGTGATGACTTTGATATACGAGCATGCTGGAAGGTAAATGCTAGTAGGTACAAAGTATTGTCAAGAATTTCTAGGGATGTGATTGCATCTCTCATTTCTATAGTTGCCTCAAAGTCTCTTTTTCTACTCAAGGTCGAATCTTTGATTTATTTAAGATTTTGTTATCTGCTACGATGGTTGAGGTATTGATTTAATCTGATGGTGCACCCGTTGTTGCAAATATATGGATGAAGTTGAAGGTTACAAAGATTGTGCTGAAGTTCTCCATGTTATAGTCTATCAACTCTCAAATATTGTTTTCTTTTTATTTATTTCATATTTACTTATGTTTATTATATGTTAACTTGTTTTTTTTTTTTTTTATTTTGTTTTTAAATGAGGTCTCGTGTCTTGCACAATAAGCTTTGGAAGTGGTTGAGTAAATTTATTTTTCATTAGAAATTTTTTTCATAGTTGCCAACTTATATACTTACTCATAGTATGATTATAATTTTTTTTTCTTATAATTTGAAGGATTGATGGCTAGAGGGTTTGGTGTTCGACTCAAGTTTGAAGGATTAATGTCTTCCTTATGTTTCTCTTTAATTCATTATTTGGGACTAAGAACTATGAGTATAAACTGTGATTTGAGTTATACATGTTCTTATTGTGTAGAATATAGATACCTAAGACTGTGATTTGCGTTAGGTTTTTATCGCCTGAACTATGAATATTATGAACAATTATGAAGTATGTTTACGTTTAGAGAATTTCTTTTTATTATTACTGACTTTTTCTTGTCTTATTTGTTAGGTTGGAGAAATGATAACTTTGAAAAAAAGAAAAAAAATCTTAAGCAAAAAAATGAAACAATTATAAAGTACACCGTGGTTCCAAACCACACATAAGTGTTTTGGTTTGTTTTTACAGCATAATTCATCTGCTTTAGTTTTGAATTTTTAGAAAACCACAATAATGATTTATTGGTTTGAAAAAATGCTAACCCCTAAGAAGTAAGTTAAAGACATGTACTCAGCATTAGCCATTATGATCTAAGTTTGTGGTCTGTAAATTTCCTTTTCACACTATTACAATTATTTTTGTTTTGGTTGACAGTGGAAAGTTTATATTATATTCAACAAAACGTTGAAAAGACATAATTACCCCCAAAAAAATGTTCTTCAACCAAGAACCAACCATAGACACTTGTGCCCACTCCACAAATTATAAAATACCATTCATACTGTGTAACACAATAGACTTGCACGCAATTCAAGACTCTTTTTATTCGGCTCTTCAATCTTGATCGATCGGTCCTTGACCTATTTTCTTCTCAGTAAAAGGGAGTGAGCTTTTTGTTTTGGAACAACCACTTGACTTTTGAGTATATTTATAAGACAAAAAACTTGCAATTAATAATGTAATGTACGGCTTTAGAGCTAACTGATCTTAGAGGGAAAATGAGTGTTTTCGGAAGGTTCAACAAAAGAAAATTGATCTTCGTCGTTGCTAGTCGACGGGGCATCATCTTGGGATGTAATATCTGAGCTTTGGCTCTTGAAAAAGCTATTACTTGTTTTTTTCTGCATGTCAAACATCCTCTTTAGTTGCTTTCCTTGTTCTTCAATTTGAAGCTGTAGATTTCGCTGAATCTGTGTATAATTTGGACAGGTGATAAACAAAGTTCAGAACTTGTACTAAAACAAATGGTGTGAGCATATCTCTAGTAGAGTTCCAAAAAAGTATGGGTTTAATTGTGTTCTAAAAAATATGTCAAAATTAGCCCAATAATTTGACCCAACAATAAATGATAATTTTTTATTTACTTTATTACTACTAATTTATTAGTTAACAATTAATAACTAACAATGTTACTTTTTTTTATTCACTTCTTTTACAATATAAAATAAAAAAATAAAAAAAATTTGTATATTATCAATAAATATTAAATGAATTATTAATTTTTTTTGTTAACTTGTATCTTGTCTATTATAGCATAATTACAAATATTGAGTAAAATATAACATTGACTCATTTTTTGTGTCAGATTTTGTACAAAATTTCCATCTTGGAGTTGGAGATGTTCAAATATCACAAGACAATCATTCCTTATCTAATAATTTGTTAGAGTTTATTATCTTCCAATAAAACTGTGTCGTCCAGGGGCGGACACACATTGGAACGAGTGGGGTCAACTGACCCCAGTGAATTTTTAAAAATTACATGTACATATGTTAATATTTTTGTAATATTTTAAGTATTTTAATAATTAAATGTTTTAACCCTACTAAAATATTTACATTTTCATTTTTTTTTTAAGATTTTATAATTCTGTTTGTTTATTTCAAACTTTACCACATGTACTTTACTTTTAATTCATGAGAATATTATTCATATGTATTTTTGTTAATAGATTTTTTTTTTTTTTGAAATTTTCTTTTTGACCCAGTAAAAATATATTCTAAGTCCGCCCTTGGTGTGGTCTCTATGTCAATAAAAAACCAAGAGAACCTACTTACTTAATTTGTTTTAGTATTAAAATATATATACATATGAATTTTCTGATATTCTGCTAAGTGATATCAAGTCAGATAATTCTTCGAGACAAAGTAAATGTGACTACATGAAAAAACGTTAGGAAATAAAGACAGAGCATGTTTGGCTACCTCTAATTGCTCATGAAGACGCCTCTGTACATCTAGTTGTAGTTGCAGGGCCTCTCTGATCTGGGAGCCACTGCTTAAAAGTAAAAAGATAAATTCATTTAATTAAATAAATTATACAGTTATTTATCAAAGAGTTTCATTAAAAAAGAATAAGATATTAGAATTATATTTAGAGTAAAATGTGTATTACGTTGTAGCTTCAAACTGAGTTGTGTCATTCATGCTGGTTCTTTTATCATATTTTCCTGCAGATAAATGACAAATACTCAGATATAAGATACTGATAATGCAATTTATTTACAATAAATAAAACACTTAAACAATAAGTTACCAGTGCAAAATAAGGGCAAGCTTATAGTGAGAATCAATAATGGCCAATTTGGATATAGAGTTTCCAATAATACAGACTAAAATGTTAGCATTTGAAACTTTTAGTTGTGTATAACTTTTGAGCCTTTATTTGGCTACTTTCAAGGTATATGCTTCTATTACCTTATTCATAGACTTGGTACTAGTAGTCACAGAATATTATAAACCAATTAGCACATAACTAAATAAATAAACAAATAAAAATATCAATTTGCATTCGAAAATAAAGTTCCTCTCCAAATTAAATTTCCACCAATCTTTTTTTCTCTTCAAAATAAATAATAGATTTTTGTCTTAAATAGATACAAAATATATATTTACCTTCGGCAGAATCTGGCAAATATTTTGCAATTCGATATTTCTGTGACAAAAAAATAATAATTATAAGTTAGGATAAAATAATAAAGAAAGAAATAAAATATAAATAGTGAATTTATTGAATATCAATCAATACCTGCAAATGACTTTTTACATGAAATATCGTTAATCCCTCTGACTCCATTAGTTTAAGTATTGCCTTGGGAGTTGCCTCTATTAGCCAAAGAAAATGCATAATTATTATTATTGAATATGATAAATACACTTAATTAGTGTTAATAATTATTAAAAAAAACTAACTCTCAGCTCCGCCAAGACGATTAACACACTCAACAAACTTCTCGTGAAGGTCTTGGGTCCATCTTATACGTGTTTTGCTTGAGTTTGAAGGCCCGTTTAAAGCAGAGTTTACAGCACTAATACAAACATTATTATTACTATTAATATTATTATTTGCAGACGATAAATTTTGGCACTGCTGCTTCTCTTGATTATGTGACCCAAAGCTCAGCTGTGTGTATGGAGAACTATACGAACTATTATATCCCTGTACCAAAATTAAAGTAACAAAAAAAAGATTAAAATCCATTTGTAATATTCCACATATATTAAAAAAAATCACCGAAACTAGAGTAAAACACACCTACAATATTCTATGTGGAAAAAAAGTAATTCAAAAGCTAACCGAAAATATTGTAGAAACTTAAAACCCAGATATAATATTCTAATTGAAACACAAAAATTATATATTTCAAAAACAGCTCCAAAATTAGAGTATAACCTATTGAAGTAATATTCCATCTAAAAACACATAGAATGGGGAAAAAACAAAATAACAAAAAAAAAACACTACATTAAAACCCATCAATAATATTCTGCGGAGAAGAAAAAAAAATGGAATGTATATTTATATTAGGGAATAAAAAAAAAAAACTATGCAACAATTTTAGAGTGAAACCCATTCATGAGGTTCAATAAATAAACACAAATATATATATATTTATATATATATATATATTAATACCGGAAGGATTCTAACGGAGGTAGAAGTATCTACATGGAGATTGGATTCATGTCCAAAGAGTCCATTATTTCCGAGAATATTACTAGTGGGGAAGGGGAGTTGAGATTTCGCCATTGATGGAAGAGGATTTCGGAAATCGAAATTGGGCTGGTCGGATTGTTCATGGGCTGAATCTTCAATAGCTGAGTAGTTTTCAGTCTGAGAATGGGCCGAAGAGATCAACTGAGAGCCCGGAGACGAAAAACCCACCTGAGAATCATATTGCGGGAAACCCATGCATCGCTCGGTGGCGTAGAAAGCCGAAGCCGGCGTTTCGAATCGGCTCATGATAGTCGAAGAAGAAGAAGACAAAAGTTTCGCCTGAACGGCGCCGTTTTGGAGATGGTGAGATCTAAATTCTTCGTCCATGGCTGCCGGAGATTGTGGAACCCAAACTCCCATGTTGCCAAAAAATTGAGAGGAACGTCGAGAGCCGATTCCGAAGCTAAAATCGGAAATCACTCCATTAGAGTTTTGTTGGATTAATCTTTCTTGGTAATCAATCTTTTGATCGTTCATTTACAGAAAATATAAATATATGAATAAAGAAGAGACTTTCCCGAGTGAAAAAAGTAGATAGAATAGAAAAACAATAGAAGATATTGAATTTGGAATTTAAAGGGCTGAGGAAAATTCTATGTCGATATTAATATATATTCTGAAGAAAAAAAAACTTCTGACATAAGTTTTGAATTTAAATGTTGACACTATATATAATTGTATTTACAATTATTTTATAAAAGAATGACCAATTGTTATGTGTTGGTATTATCAAAGAAATTCTTTTAATAAATGTTATTTGTCTTTGAATAGGGATTAGAATCATACTATGCTATACTATTATATAAATAGGAATATGTAAAAGAAGAAGAAAAAAGTAGAATGAGATTATGGTGAGTTTGAGCAAACAAAGAGATTTTTGGAGAATTAAATTGTATAATTATTACTAGCTCTCACAAAGTACAATTTTGAAGTGTTAGTGGTCTTTTAGGTTATATGATTAGAAAAAGAATAAGTAGAAGCCTGAATAGCCTTCTATAAAAATAGTATAATTTTAATTATTTTACTTAAACATAAATATTATGTAAAAAAAATATTTATAAAATGTAAATAAAACTATGCATGTATAAAGAAAGTGATATTTCACAATTACAAGAGGTCAATAAAATAAATGTAAGGAGGAAAAATTGGAATTTTGGAGGATGGAGGAAAAAGGTTGTGGGCATCTATGGCTTCATTATTTAATGGGGGGAAGATACTCGCATAAATGCAAGGAAACAGATCTTACAATATTCTTATTGTGGATAGGATGACTCATTTTGCCCACTAAAATAAGTTGAATTAAATTTTGTTCTTAATTTTTATTTCATATAAATTTTGTTTTATTAATTTGCACATTCTAAAGTGGGTATCTAAATTTACCAAAAATATTCAGTCTGGTAAAAAAAATGGACTCAAAATCGAAGAAGAAAAATTTAAGCATAGGATTCCCCAAACTTGTGGAAAACACCATGTTATATGTTATGTATACTTGGCGTTTATTGAGTTATGTTATATATGTTTCTTATGGATTATTTAAAGTAACATCCTAAAGTCAACTATTTTTAAAGTTAGCACCTTCGAGATTGCGTAAAGAAAGTTCAACTTTTCCTATCATTTCAGGCTTAAAGAAAATCTGAAGAATTTCATCTTTTGCAATGTCAGTTGGCTTGATTACTATTTCATAAAATGAAGTGAGAGTGGTAAAAAAAAATTATGTTCTTAAATTAAGTTTCATTTTTTTTTATGATTGAGACACATTTGCTTACACACAATTTGTGCAAACAATGAAATATTAATATTATTAATCACCCATGATAAGTTACAAGGTCTCACTCTTAATAAATTGTGTGGATAAAAAAATTGTGATATCATTATGTATGTAAAAGAATGTGTATGTTTAGTATCACTCTTTTTTTATTTTTCTTTTTCTTTTCTTATTGTTAAAATTTTGAGTCATCTTCATTTAGTAGGAGAAATATAATTTTTGCCCTTATCATCTTTCAAAATTATAACCCTAAATTATTTTACATAACAAATTTTCATTAAACTAAGAAATGAAAAAAAAAAAATTATCTCCTAAATTATCATCCTTGTTGAGTTCGGATTATTTCATATTGTGAAAATTCCCCTAAACAAATTAAACTACTAATAGTAAGAGAAGATATAAAAATGATGTTTAATAGAGAAATCGCCTATGATTGTTGTTATACCCAAAAATTGGAAATCAAGGACGTGGCAATAAATGTGACAAGTAGCAGTGCATGGTCAGTAAAAGACACGTTAATAGTCAATAAATACATTGACTCCTTAGAGTTGTGATAAAGTGACCCGGTAGACTGACGAAGAATTTGGACTGCTTCAAAGATGTCATAACCAAGCCAAGTGCACCTTGGTCCTAGGAGGCTAAGGAGAATGCATCCTAGGAGAGCTAATGAGAGTGCATCCTAGGAGGCTAAGGAGAATGCATCCTAGGAGGCTAAGGGGAGTGCATCCTAGGAGAGCCAAGAGAGTGATCCTAAGAGAGCTAAGGAGGTTGCATCGAGGAGAACTCAAGAAAGTATTCCTAGGAGACCCCAAGGAGGAAGTGGTCCTAGGAGACCACAAGAGAGTGATCCTAGGAGACCCCAAGGGTGAGATGCCAAGGAGGTTGCCTCGGACCTATCCGGGGTGAGATGCCAAGGAGGTTGCCTCGGACCTATCCGAGGTGAGAAGCCAAGGAGATTGCCTCGGACCACCTTGGTCCGAGGAGAAGCCAAGGAGATTGGTTCGAGAAGAAACATGGCATACTAGAGGAGAGTGTCATGTTAGAGGAGAGAAGTGCATGTCCTACCACCTTGGTCCGAGGAGACCCCAAGGATTTGGTCCGAGGAGAAACATGGCATGCTAGAGGAGAGTGCCATGTTAGAGGAGAGAAGTGCATGTCCATCATGAACAAGTCCTACCACCATGCACGTTCGACCAACACTTGCATGGGTGGTCAGTAGGAGGTGGGTCAACTAGCTAGAGGAGACTAAGTCAAGATTCCCAGAGACAGCTTCAACAACATACGCGGGAATCTCTCATTCTTCCCACAAATGGGGGGTTTGTTACATTTCGAATTTTAAATGTTTCTTTGTAATATAAATATAAGATGAATAATAAAATATCCCTATCGTAAGGGGATATCAGTTGAGGATCCCAGGCCTATAAATAGAGAGCTTATGGGATGAGAGAGGGGCTTCTTCTGCTTCTTCTTTCTAGAGAGAGAAAATTGGGTCTGTGTATTCTAGAGAGAGAAAGTGCTGATATTTGATAGAACTCTTGTATTTTCACAATATCTGTACTGAAGAAACTCAGTTGGCTCAGTCCATCTGATCTTGAGTATAGATCTATAAATCACAACTCTAAGTGGATTAGGCTTTTACCGACAATCAGGGCTGAACCACTATAAAAATCTCCTGTGTTATTTACTTTTCCTGTTTAAACCGTCTGTGTGTTTTAAATTCTATTGAAGGTTTGTCATATTTGACGTTCTCACGTCGTTGGCTAAAAAGACAGTCAACAATTGTAGCAATAGTGGAAAATATGCCTTCAATGTCATTTTCCCATGCATTTAAGTAATCAAACAAATTGAGGGATATTTTTGTTCTCTTTCCACTCCATCCAAACAAACCACCACCTTAGAGTAGAAAATTTAAGTGAAGTAGATAACCTTTCTCACATGAAAATAATACAACATGATATAAAAATGTGTAAGAACTTGCTTATTATCGATGGGAATAATATATCGTATATTTTCCACTAGTTTACGCTATATATGATATAAGCGCATACACCTAGCAAGGTATAAACTATACTAAACCAAAGCTACACCATTTTTACTTCCATAACCTATACATTAAATATTTTAACTTACCTACTAAATGTCTTATCTTTTCCACCTCTTCCTCTAGCACTGGCGTTCATTTGCAATTGGAAGATGACATTAAGTTAAGAACTTTGGAGAGAGCTAGAAAGAATTTGACTTTTAGAGAGGAACAAAAAGAAGAAAGAATGAAGATGAATATTATTGGGAAATTTCATGTTATGTGCATAATAATTGAGTGCAATTTTTTAATATGCCAACATAAGTTATTATCCTAAATATATGTCAATTTCAATTTTTTAGACAAAAATACCCCTAATATGCAAACACTTATTTTCTCTCTCAAAACCCAAACTTTCTCTCTCTAACATCTCTTATTGTCTCACTCTCTCACTCTCTCTAACATTCTAATCTTGTAGATCTCGAAAAAATACCAAAATTAAAAAAAAAATCATCTGAAACCGACATTTCAGTGCAGAGCATCGAAATTGCATCGAAAAAGCATTGTTTTTGACAAAAATTAAGTTTTCATAATTGCATCGAAACATCATCGATGCACCATCGATTTTGCATTGAAATACCATCGATTTAGCATCGAAACACCATCGATTTTGCATCGAAAAGTCATAGTTTTGGCCAAAAAACAAGTTTTTATGATTGCATCACAAGAGCATCGAAACACCATTAATTTTGCATCGAAGCACCATCGATTTTGCATCGAACACCATCAAAAAAGCATCTAAATTGCATGAAAACGATGCCTTTTCGATGCAAAACCGATGCAATTTCGATGCTCTAGTGATGCAATCATGAAACTTAGTTTAGGCAAAACAATGCTTTTTTTATGCAATTTCGATGCAAAATCGATGGTGTTTTGATGTTCTTGCGATGCAAATATGAAAACTTGTTTTTCGCCAAAATGATGCTTTTTTGATGCAAAATCGATGATGCATCGATGGTGTTTCGATGCAAAATCGATGGTGCATCGATGCTGTTATGATGCAATCATGAAAACTTGATTTTTGGCCAAAATGATGCTTTTTCGATGCAAAATCGATGGTGTTTCGATGCTCTTTCGATGCAATCATAAAAACTTGTTTTTTAGCCAAAATGATATTTTTTTTCGATGCAAAATCGATGGTACATCGATGATGTTTCGATGAAAAATCGATAGTATTTCGATGCTGTGGCGATGCAATCATGAAAACTTGATTTTTGGCCAAAGCGATGCCTTTTCGATGAAAATTCGATGCAAAATCGATGCTCTGTATTGAAATTTGACGAAAACTTTGGAAGTTCATATTTTTTCACTCAAATGTCTGTTTTAGATTTTTTTTAAAATTTTGGTATTTTTTCGAGATCTACAATATTTGAATGAGAGAGAGAGTGTGTGACAAAGTGAGAGAATGAGATATGTTAGAGAGAGAGAATTTGGATTGAGAAAGAAATTTGGTGCTTGAATGTTAGGGGTATTTTTGTTTAAAAAATAGAAATTGTCATATATTTGGGATAATAACTTATGTTGGGATATTAAAAAATTTCACTAAGTTATTATGCATATAACATAAAATTTCCCATATTATTAGGGTTCTTTTTTATAGTATGATTTGTTTGGAGGGATTTTTGTAATATGAGGGGCATAACTCTCCAAGGACAATAATTCAAGAAGCAAAAATCTTATCTGTCGATTCCCATCTTGTCATGTAGCCATACTATAAAAAATTTATCTAGAAGCATAACAATCCTAATATGTGAAATAGATTGTATAAGATTGTCACAAAAATTAAAGAGGAACGATAAAGTATACCTCCAGCCATTAATTTTGATAATCTTGATCTAAGAGCTTTAGATCTCTAGCCATTAATTTTGATAATCTCGATCTATGAGTATTTTATCTGCAAAAATAAAATATAAGAGTATTAGTGAGGGTAAATGACTTACAAGCTCTCACTAACTCCTAGATGGAGTATGAGAATGAGCGTTGTGAGCTTGGGGATCAGAACTCTACATTTATATAGGTGAGACATTCCATCAAGGTCTCAACCATAATTGATGTTAGAATATATTTGACAATTAATATCATATGAAATATTTAGTAACTCAATATATGAAATTGAGTAACTGAATTAATGTTGACCATATTGAGAATATTTGTCAACTGATCTCAATATTGACTTTAATTAGAATTAATAGTTTTTGGTAACTCTAATTAATTAAATAATATTCTAACATTCTTCCACTTTGTTTGCATTTAAACTAAAGTACCACTTAAGCCCAATGATTATCCTTGTTAGGTAACAAACACATGAATCATAGCAATAGACCATATTTTATGACGAGTATTATCTTCCATGTATTACAATGTATTTATTGCTCAATAATAAATTTTATATGGCGATGCAACTTAATGAATCAACCCTATGCTTATTCAGGTCCTATGAAGATACAATTTTCTCAAATAACATTAAGATGCGCATAAATACGAGAAAACTTCAAAATAAGAGTTTCGTTAATAATTTCAGTTATACAATAAAAACTACATAAAGGAACCAAGTCCCATGTTCATTATATGATCATTGAATTTAGAGGTGGAAAGACCTTTGTCAAAGGATCAGTTTTCATCAATTGAGTGCTTATACGCTAAATGAACACTTTATTTTCTTTAACACATTCTCTAACAGCTAAGTACTTAATGTTGATGTGCTTGCTTCGACTACCACTTTTGTTGTTCTTAGCCATGAATACAGCAACTGAATTGTCACAAAATATTTTCAATGGTCTAGAAATATAATCTACAACTCTAACGCCTAAAATGAAACTTTAACCATACACCATGTGATGTAGTCTCAAAACAGGAAACGAACTCGACCTCTATAATAGATGTAAAACTCGAGTTTTGTTTTATTAGCTATCGTTGCCCATATTTTCCACATTGAACACGTGGCATGGTCAAACAAGCTTCATGGGCTCTCAGGAGAGGCCCGAGCCCAACCAGTGCCCAGCGAACAATGAACAACCAAACCCTATAGGCTCGGACCATGCTAAGCCCAATAACTAGCGAATAACACAAGCATAGTAAGGGGCCCATATATGAAATGTAGGTCCGAACCAACTTCAGGAGCGCACCCAATCTCCATCCTCCGAGATTTATATTATGGTGGTGGACAATCCATTCCAGGAGACGGATACCATCATGAGGGATCTAGATGAAGTTTCCAAGTGCATCCTCAACATTTCAACTCGCTATCAGGATACATCCATTGATCCATCGTTGCTAACTGATGTTCACCTTGGAGAATGAACCCAGGTCTTGGTAAATGAACCTGAACCTTGGTAAATGATCCCAGACCATACGTCCGGGTAGAACAAGATCAGTTCTTCATGCAGCTGACGTGTCCCCGAGAAATCTAGAAGTTGGTCTCCTCAACTAACCCACAGAGGCGGTACGCACAGAACGTACGATATTCCTAGGGATCGATTCTGCCACTGCTGATAGATCCTAACATCCGAGTCCCCCTGAGGGCTCATGCGCATCTGTCCGTATCAATGTACAACAGGCAGTTTTAAGGCTCTACCATCCTTAAGTCTGCCCTGTGGGCCTAGACTAAACCATTTGTAATCATGTTACACACTTGTATTGTAGCTCTATTAGGGAAAATTTATGCTTATATCCTTATTGGGCCCGGATTAGTCCGACCCAAGCCACATGACCACCTATAAATAGGGTCTTTTGTGCACTGTAGCAAGGACCCAATTTTTCATGCAAGCATAAATGTTGCTGAACTTGCAGAAAACCTCCATTGCTAAACTCTTTAAAGCTCAATATTATTGATTTGTGGACTAAGGCTCATTAACGCCCCAACCACGTAAAAATTGTGATATTGTTCATTTATTTGCCTTTCGTTCTAGCTCTTACTTCTCAATATATTTGTAGTTTTTGAAAAAACTCAGAAAATAACTACTATCACAATTTGACATCAGCCCAGAGAATTAGAGTTTGGTATTTGTTATGGTTGGTTAAGATTGTTAGAAAAAATTTATACAGGATCTTTATTTATTTTCATGTATATCTAATATTATTAAAAAAATTAATACAAGATAGCCTAAAACATGTTTCTAAAATTGAATTCAAAGAGAAACAAATATTAGAATACTTACAGTATACGTAGCGGAATTAAAGAGTCATTCCTTCAGTTTCTCTAACTCTTGTATCCTCTCTGTCGCAGAGTATTATCAAGAAACTGAATCGATCTTCTATTTTCTTCACAGCCTTCCAATGTATCCTTAGAATCACCTAGACTAGCGTGGGCAATTCTCAACACATGAGATAGATATAGAGAGAAGAAGAGAAAATAACAAAGAGGCTTAGAAAATGACTTGTGTTTAGAGAGAATTTAAAACTATCTGAAAACCAGTGATTAAACTTGTGTTTTGACTTCTCTCTAAGCACTCCTTTTATAGACTTAATTAGGCCATTTAATTTAATTAAAAAATCAATAAAATAATAGCTATTTTAAAGCCCTAGGTCGAAATTATCATGGGCTTTAGGCCCGTGAAATTTCTCATTTGATTATAAGCCCATTGGACTTAAAATCAAGGCCTATATTATTTTCTATTGATTTAATTGATTAAATAATTATTTAGATCCTTTATCAAATTAATTATTTATAATTTGAACCTTTGATTTAAATTTATTTATTAATTTAGATACCAATTTATCTTAATTAATAAATCTGCCATAATTTTTCTTTTCTTCTCAAAATTACATAACTCTGTGAAACTATCCAAAATTGACCTGGTCAACTTTGATAATTCTAATTGATAGTTAAATTAATTAATTGAGAATATCTAGATGATTTTATCCAAGGTACAATGGGGACCATGGGCCTATGAAATCAAGCTCCAATAAGTTATCATAAATCTAACAAATAAATTTACTAACTTACTAATTCCTCGTGACTCCACTATAGACTCAGAATTGCACTCTTGAATTCATAGAACGCTTTATAACAAATATAGATACGCTATTAATTATCCATTGTTACAACCATAATTATCACTCAATCCTCTATAGACGGTCTACAATGAGATAGGACTAAAATACCATTTTACCCCTCATTGTATTGTATCCTTAAAACACTTAGTTCCTTGTAAATGATATTTCAGTAAACTAATTTAATTACTGAAATGAGATCTCTATCATTTAACACCTTGAACCAAACTAAAATGAAACCATTGTTTCACTTCTTCATCAGAAGCTATAGATGTTCATATCTATGATTAACACTCCCACTCAATTATACTACCTGTGGACGCCCAAATTCCACCAAGACAAAATATAAGGGTTATGCCAAGACGCCATGGCCACGCACGGCCCCGCTCGGGCGCCCAGGCGCGATGCTGCTAGCCTCGCTCGGCCACCTCGGCGCGAGGCGCCATGGCCTCGCTCGGCCACCTCGGCGCGACGCCCCATGGCCTCGCTCGGCCACCTCGGCGCGACGCCCCTTGGCCTTGCTCGACCACCGTGCGCGACGTCCCTTGTCATGGCCCAGCTGGGAAGCCCGTGCCACCATCTCGCACCAGCCACCTCGCATCGAGGGGCCTCGCCATAGGCCGAAGTGGCCTCGGCTCGCCTCATAGGCCGAAGTGGCCTCACCTCGCCTCATAGGCCGAAGTGGCCTCGCCTCGCCATAGGCCGAAGTGACCAAGTGGCCTCGCCTCATAAGCCAAAGTGGCCTCGCCTCGCCATAGGCCGAAGCGACCAAGTGGCCTCGCCTCGCCATAGGCCCAAGTGGCCTCGCCTCATAGGCCGAAGTGGCTTCGCCTTGCCATAGGCCGAAGTGACCAAGTGGCCTCGCCTCATAAGCCAAAGTGGCCTCGCCTCGCCATAGGCCCAAGTGGCCTCACCTCGCCGTAGGCCGAAGTGACCAAGTGGCCTCGTAGGCCGAGTGGTCTCGCCATGGGCTCGAGTGGCCTCGCCGTGGTAGCCCCGTCATCGGGCCTTGGCGCCCATGGCCTCATGGGGGCCACATCCACAACACACTCAACCTCGGGGACAGCCAAAGAGCCGCGCCGCCTGGTGGCCACGTAAGTGGAGCCATACACCAAGGGTCCCATTCCTTACATCTTGAGACCCCTATGCTTAGAGACTCCAGTACAAGTCAAATGGGACATACTTGTACGATCTAATGCTGGGTATGGATACCAGTGCCAGTGGGACTGCTGGGATAAGAGTCATGGTCTGTACGTCTACGGCCAAAGGTCAGAGCCGACACCACTACCTCTTGTGCCACTATGCCTGCCACCATTCATCAGACATGGGTACAGACAAGTAGTGGAGGCATTCTCCTGACACCTGCTCCTGTACTGGATGTACGACCACAACCTCTGAAGCCACTCCCCTGACATAGTACTTATGTACCCCATGGTCTCCTGGACCACTATGTAACTAAGGCCACTAGAGCCTACTATAAAATGAACTCTAACACCACCTGAAAGGGGGTTGGGAGTTTGACTGTAGCAAAGGCTTGAGAGTTAATGAAAGATTGATTGATTTCTCCATTGTTATCCTGTCATAATTCTTGAGTTATTGCTTTGATTTCTATAGATTTTTTATTGACGATCCTAACTTAATAATTTCTTCCAACTCAACTTAGTTGACGAGTTCTCACCGTCAACACTACCGAGTTCCCAAGATGTAAGTATGGGCTAGTTCATAGGGTAAGCTGGTAACGAACAAGTCAAAGAACTCAAATAATACAATCAGTTAGAATACTAACCACTCAGAATTGAGATTGAATTGACCTATGGTCAACTATATGACATGACTAGAATAGATAATAAAGGTATGTTTACTTATCTTATCAACTGTCAATATCGGTCCAGTCCGATGTAACAAATACATCCGATCTTTTCTACTTTGCTAATGTTCTGGAAAGAACATAACACTGTAATGTGTAAGTAGATCATATCGTAGATTGGCAAGTCAGTGTAAATCATGTGCACTGACTAATCTTAGGACTAACTTATTTTGAACATATAATCATATTTATATTCCACTGTGATTACGTCACTATAAATAAGATTAACTATATGCTCGGGATTTAATAGAAGTTTATATTAAACAAATAATCATGAAAATAAAACATGTGAGTAAAGTAATTGACCAAGTCAAAAAATGATTTCTATTCTTTTATTGATAATAAAATGAGATTATAAAGAATTTGGGTTTTAATTAGGGCATAAAACCCTAACAAAGATATTTGTGGGTTAAGTTGTCATTTTATCTTTATGGTTATTAGATATGGTTGGTTAAGATAATTGTGGATTAATTTGTCATTTTATCTCTAAGGTTATTAATTATGATTAGTTGTAGATTAGGATGTTATTTTATGGTTAGTTAAGATATTTGTGGAATAGGTTGTTATTTTATTGTTAATTAGATAACTAAAGGGAATTTTCGTAACTTTAGGGTGTTGTAACTTCGGACCCGGTTTTGACCCAGTTATATTACGATTTTGGAAAACTAGTATTTCTACAAAGTTGTAAATATTTGAATTAGCTTTCCAATAGTACAAATATTTTCTAAATTGAACTCTAAACCTCTAATTATGTTCATTTTACTACAGGTAGGTCCAAAGTTATGAGATTTATAGGAAAGTTAATTTTCTATCTCTATAATTTTAGAGAAAGAGGGCAATGACATGGAAGAGAGAGAGAGAAAGGGAAGGTAGTTAGAGGTTGAGAGATTCTTTCCTAGGTAGTTTTATGGTTATCTTATTCCTCAATTATTTAATCAAAATATTAATAAGATAATGTAGAGATATTCTCTCTAGAGGTTAGGATTCCATTTTATTTGAATTTCAAATTTGAGAGTAGTTGGAGTAGAATTTGGAGAGAAGTTGGGACTCTAACCCTATAAATAGACCATTTGTGCTCTTTATTTTCGCACACACTCAAAGCTTCAAACACTCTTTCATTTTCAAAAACTGCTCTCAAAAGTGTTGACGTCGTTTTTCGTCAACAATGAAATAAGAGCACGAAAACAATAATCAGTAATGACCAATAAAAATATGATAACACAAACGAGATTTTTTACGTGGTTCAGCAGTTAAATCTGCCTAGTCCACAAGCCTTTGTTATTAAACTTAAGATGATCTCTGAAAATTCTTCAAGGATGAATTCTCCAGAGTTTCTCTCAAGATCACAAAAATTCGGTCCTTAACAATGGTGCATGACCTCTCTATTTATAGAGAAGATTTCAGAATACTATCCCACATATTTTGGGAAGTTATTCTGTATATGCAAATAAATTTAATGGCATTCAAAGCCTGTAATCCTATATACAAGGAAACGTCCCCTGAAGATCAGGGGGCGTATAACTGAACAATTAATATCCCTTGATGATAGGGGATTTATAGTAATCAATGTAGACCGCGTCTCTCATTGATGATTCACTAAGATCCTCAAAGTTATTATCTTATATCGCCAAGACCCTATTCACCCAGGTCTCTTATCGATTTTCAAGCTATAGCATCTTCCCGAGATCACATGACTTCGAGCTCATACTTGTGTAAGGCTCGGAGTCCCTGATCCGAGGCCCTCCTGAGAACGGGCGTACTTCGGTGTCTGTCTTTTGAGCTCGTGAGGATCTTGAGGCTACCATCTTCGAAGTCGTCTCTGCTTCGCAGGGTTGATGCCTAGGCTGCGGACACGTTTCAAACATTACGAGTCCATTCATTGCGAATCCAGCTTTCGAGATCACAATCCTAATGGCTCGAAATCTGGGTGTAACATTTTGCCCCCTCAAAAGTATTTGTTCGAATCCTATGAGAAGGAAACTTTTGAACTACTTTCTTCGGGAGCCGCACCGCCACACACTTGAAAATGGACACGTGTCAGTTGGGTATTGCTCATTCAAGGTACTCGAGTACCTTGGAAATCCGCCCATGATCGTTCGTCTGCCACCTTTTCGGTACCATCATGTCATCAATCCCTAACCGTTGGATTTTATGAGGATTCTGGCCAATGGCTCAGATCAATCCTTTTTTACAATCTATATATAAGACCCCAGTCATCGTCTTCCTCTTATTTTACACGCATCAGAGACAAAAGAAAAGAGACGAAACCAGAAGCCATTTCAGAGAGCTTTTTGCTTGTGTATGTTTTCCCGGCCGAAGAAACAAAGGACCACTAGTTTGCTCGAGACCGTAAGGTTATACCTGCAGCCTCTCCTTCAATCAACGATTTCTCTGCAATCGCCGTCAGTGTGTAAGTATTCGATGATCTTTTTGTTTTCCTTTATGCCAGCTTTTGTCTGTGCTGTTCTTTTATTTCTGTGAATGCACTAGTTTATTTTCTTAGTTTGTCATGTTAGGAGATTTTTGACCGATAGGCTTTCACGTTTAAGTCTCCATGCTAGGTTTAAATCACTGGTTCTAAATCCAGTTTTGGTGTAGAACAAGGTCTTTTTTTTTTCTGGGTTTCAAAATTTAAAAGACATATCTTGCACACCAAGATATCGGGTACAAAATCTTGGTTTTAAAGAACGCACGATACCCAAGATTACCATTTCTGAATAACTGCCACCCTTTTTCCCTTATATTTTGGGATTTTCAAAAAAAAATTATCCACTCCTCCTTTTTCTCGTAGAATACACGTTTCGACTCTCAATCAGAGTCTTAGTATCGAGCTCATTTCGTTCTTAAGCATTCACCGAGCTTGTCTTGTCAAGCTCGCAATTCTTGAACCCTTGCATGCATGGCCCTCACCATTTTTTCTTTCTCGCTAGATGTCACAGAATCTGGAAAGACGGTGGGGGTCGTTGCTGGCAATCCCTTACTCGCCAAAAACCCCGAGCCCAGAATCGCTGTTTGCTCGGAATCAACGTTTGATTCGTGAGTACGATCTCGCGCGCGAACAGGAGGAGACCCAAGCTCACTATCGCCGCCAAATCGTTGAGGTCATAGAAAAGAAGAGGAGAACACTTTGGGAGGCTCTTTATCCGGAATCTGATTCAGGACCCAGGCCGATCCCCGTCGACCCTAAATTAAAAGTCACCATCGCATATAGTTCGGGAGAGCTCCAATTCTCGTTGATGGTGAGCCTTCTACCTCGCAATCGAGGAGAGAATTCTTCGAGGCTGAGCACTACTGGAGCTCGGTTACCTCACTAGGCCAGATAACTGATATCCTGGCCTTCCACGGTCTTAGGCTGTCAAGCACCCTAAGGTGTTGAGCCCCTACCTCCAGTGAGCGAAGCTGTCGTGCCCCAGGAGATGGAAATCCTGATAACAAGTTGAGGTACGCGACTTGGAGCCAGGAGCATATGAAGGCAGGAGTGTTACTGCCTTTGAAGTCATTTTTCAAGGACTTCACGGACTTTGTTGGGCTGGCTCCATTCCAGCTCAACACCAATTCTTATAGGGTTCTGTCTGCCCTGAGGTCGTTATACCACGAGCTGAAGTGGAAAGGACCTTCACCACAGGAGATTTTATATCTCTTCTGTCTAGAAAGCAATCCCTCCCAAGCTCGGGGAGGAGACGGCTTCTACCATCTCTCGAGCTACCCCAAAGAGAAAAATATGTTTAAGGACCTTCCTAATCATCCACCTGACTTCAAGAAGGCCTTCTTCTGGACAGATGGCCTATCCCCGTCTCGATATTACTCATTCAGACGGATCCGTAAGTATCCCAACCTTCTTTATCTCTGTGCTCGGACTTTTGTTTGTAGGTTCACACTTAGTTGAAATGTGTCTTATTTTCCAGCCAACTTTCATCGTCCTACTCCTGACGACGCGATGAAGGAGCGTAGAGAGACTCTACTCCAACTCCCTTATGGCAGGAGGTCTCTCTCAAATCTTTTGCATGAGAGTAAGCTCCGAGCTTATGGGCTTTTGGGAGATGGCCAGTCCACCTCGGATTGGTCCAATAAAAAGTACCACCTTTGGGAGCTCGTGCCTCTGCCAACTGGCATCCTTCCTCCGAGGGGAGAGGTGAGGCCCCCGCCTCCGGCTTGCCGGCGGAGCCCGCAGTCGGGGAACGAGGCCAACAACGAAGCTTCAAGCTCAGGCTCGGATGATCAAGGTACAGTCATCCTTAGCTTGAATATGTGGTTCCCCACCTTATTAAAACACAAACCCGATAGGTTAGTTTTATGCCCGGATGATAGGGACCACTTCTATACATGGACTTGGGTAGATGACCGAGTTCATAGGTTTGATAGTTGGCTCGGGAAGTATGACATTATGTACAGTCTGAACGAGGTGTGGGACGGGATAGTCGTCCAATATGGGACCAATGACTATAGGGACCTTTCGAGGTTGACGTCCACCTATAGGGAAGGTACTCCCCCCGCCTCTTCTGAAGATGGGGGAATTTCATGGTCTCCGAGTTCGAGCTCGGAGGAGAGTTCCAGTAAGGTTTCTTCTATCATTATTTTGTATATCTACGTGATGCTGAATCACTTTATATACTTTTTCTTTTTGTTATGATTCACATTGTGGCGTGATTGTGTAGGCAAGATGGATTCCGACCTTGACAACATCCTCGAGAGTGGCGGTGCCAAGAGGAGCAATCGTCCCAGGGCGGGGTCGCGAAAGGTTGACCGGCCTGCCAAAGTCCCCAAGAGGACCGAGAAAACACCTCCTCCCCCGACTCCGCCTATTACGAGATCCATCGTGGCGCCGACTTCGCAGGTCGGTGCCTCCATTATGGTCGAGCCCCAACTTCCTGTAGTGGTCCAACCGACACTTGGTCCACCTCCTGGAAAGCCTTCTGCTTCTCGAACTCACAAGCTGTCAGTTTCTACTCACGTTGAGGAGTATGTAATTGACAATGCGGCTGGATCCCATGGGTCTATGCTGGGCTCAGATGTTATGTCCCGAATCGGCCAGAGCTTTAGCAGTTTCGACGCTCCTCAATGGAAATTTTTGAACAATGCCCGAGACTGCACTGCCCTCTATGAGAAGAGTATCGAGCTTGCCGCCGCGGTAATTTTTCTTCTACTTCTTAGTTATATTTATACAGTCCTGGTGTTAATGACGATTCTTTCTTTTGTCAGACTCTTGCTGTTACTGCCCTCAACTATAAGTTGAACAACGAGATCCATTCGAGCAAGTCTTATGCTCAGGTGGCGAAGGATCTTCAACTCAAAGCAAGTGATGACCTGAAGGTAGCAAATGCAAAGCTTGAGGCAGGAGCCGAGGAGCTTAAGGCCAAGGCATCCGAGCTTGAGAAGCTGAATACTAGACTCGTGGAGCTCGAGAAAGAGAATGCCAGGCTCGCGGAGCTTGAGAAGGAGAACACTCGGCTCCAAGAGGCTAACAAAAAGCTCGAAGAAGACCAGGCCGCTACTTTTGATATAATTGAGGGTGAAAAGGCTCGCCTCCTTGCTGAGTATAAAGAGAAGAAGGACCAGGCGGTTGATTTGGCCATGTACAGAATTTGGGCCAACAATGAAGACCTCGATACCATCTTCCTAGGTCCTCATGAGGCGAAGCTTCTAGATAAGTGGAATGCTCGGCTTGAGGCGGAAGAGGCTGCTCGGGAGGCTGCCTCCGAAGGAGCTCAAAAGGATAGTCATGCTATTCGTCCTGAGGGGTCCAGTGCTGCTGATGCTAAGAGGGCCAAGGAGACTGCTACTTCTTGAATTTGATCTCGGGGAAATCTTATCTTGGGGTTGCGCCCCCTTATTTTTGTAATTACTTTAATTTATGCCCGTAGGGCTGATACAATTTCTTTTTATGTTAATACATATGCTTTACATTTTTTGGTTCGAAATATTTTACACATTTTATATTAATGAATCGTTTATGTTTATTTATTCATACAAACATAGTTTGGATTTAGGCTCGAGACTCAACGCATTCATGCATCGTTTGCTCGAATTATCCGCTTCCGATCTCGTTATTTATCAAGGTAGGATATTACTTTAACCATGAACCCGAAAGTACTTGTATGGTGTGTAATACAAACGGTTTAGTTATATCCTATTGCTTAGTTACTTTTTCTCGTCCTCGGTTATTTCTCCGAGGTTATGAGTTCAAAAATATTTTCCCATAAGATATTCCAGCCTCGATCTCGACTTATCTCGAAGTAGGTTCAGGTTCCAACTTATCGTCGATTAGTTTTAGCTGGTTTGCTCCAAACCTATTAAGGTTGTGTTTGGTTTGTAATCCATACACTTATATTTTTAACCTGGTTCGTATATTTGGTTGTATCCAAACATTTTTATCTTTTGATAATTTGGTTACGTCCAAACTATCTAAGCTCGCGCATCTGGTTACATCCAAACACTTGTATGTATTTCGTGCATGTTATTTTATTTTTCAAGCTAATGGTATATATACCAATGATGCCCCCTTAATATCCTATGAGTGTGTCCATAGGTTATTAAATTAAGAGAGATTGCAAAATAAAGAGAAATATAACATGTTAAACGAAATAGATCTTTATTTGATGGAATTCAAAAGTAGACAAAGTAGTACAGATAAATAATCATGGTTACAGGCAACACCCTTCCTATACTATTGGTAGTAAGGTATTAGGTGTTCGCCATTCCATGCTCGCGGTACCAGGCTCCCATCCAATCTCGCTAGCTTGTAAACACCGGGCTGGATGACTGACTCTATCTGGTATGGTCCTTCCCAATTTGGCCCGAGCACACCAGCTGTTGGATCTCGTGTTGCTAAAAATACGCGTCTCAACACCAGATCTCCCACACCAAACTTTCGATCTCGAACCCTCTTGTTGAAATACCTTGTAGCTCGTTGCTGGTATGCAGCGTTCCTCAACTGAGCTTCATTTCTTTTTTCTTCAATCATGTCTAAGGTTTCTTCGAGCTGAGTGTGGTTCGAGTTTTGGTCGTAAATATGAGTGCAGATTGTTGGAATTTCGACCTCGATAGGCAACATTTCCTCGCAACCGTATGCTAGAGAGAACGGGGTATGCCCCGTTGATGTTCGAGTTGTGGTCCTATATCCCCATAGGACTTGGGGAAATTCTTCGGGCCATCGTCCCTTTGCTTCCTCCAACTTTTTCTTTAGTGAACTCTTGAGAGTTTTGTTTACAGCCTTGACCTGGCCATTCACCTGAGGATGAGCTACTGACGAAAAACTCTTTATTATTCCATTCTTTTCACAAAAGTTGGTAAACAAGTCGCTATCGAACTGGGTTCCGTTGTCGGATACAATCTTCCTCGGCATCCCATATCGGCATACGATGTTTTATACCACGAAGTCAAGGACCTTTTTGGAAGTTCTTGTTGCCAATGGTTCAGCCTCCATCCACTTCGTGAAGTAATCCACAGCGACAACAACATATTTCACACCGCCCTTGCCAGTTAGGAGAGAGCCTATGAGGTCGATTCCCCATACCGCGAATGGCCATGGGGAAGTCAACATGGTCAGCTCGGATGGTGGAGCTCGAGGAATCGTGGCGAATCTCTGGCATTTGTCGCATTTCTTCACGTACTCGAAAGAATCCGTTTTAATGGTAGGCCAGAAATATCCTTGGCGTATGATTTTCTTGGATAGGCTATGCCCCCCGGTGTGATCTCCGCAGAACCCTTCATGAATTTCTTCAATGATCTTCTTAGCTTCGGGTGGAGTTACACACCGAAGTAATGGCATGGAGAACCCCCTTCTGTACAGCTCTCTGTCCAAAATAGTGTAACGGGGAAGTTGATACATCAACTTTCGAGCCTAGTTCTGATCTTTTGGAAGGACTCCGGTCTCGAGATATTCAACTATTGGGGTCATCCAGGTAGGCTCGGACTCGATCATACACACCTCTTCCTCCTCTGGCTCATTAATGCTAGGTGCCGAGAGGTGTTCTATGGGCACAACGTTTAGTTCATCATTCTCAGCGGAGGTGGCGAGCCGAGCTAAGGCATCTACATTTGAATTCTGTTCTCAAGGAAACTGTTCGATTGCATAAAATTCGAAATGTTCCAATGCGGACTTTGCCTTCTCTAAATAAGCTGCCATTCTCATGCCACGAGCCTGGTATTCTCCCAAGATTTGATTAACCACGAGCTGAGAGTCGTTGTAGCAATGTATTGCTTTGGCTTTGAGCTCTTTGGCTATACGAAGTCTCACCAGTAAAGCCTCGTATTCGGCCTCATTATTCGACGCCTTGAAGTCAAATCTTAAGGTAGAATGAAATCTGCTCCCTGCGGGGGTAACCAAAATGACCCCTGCCCCCGATCCATTTTCATTAGATGAGCCATCGACGTAAAGTTTCCACAGCTCGTGGGCCGGGGTTATAACTTCATCATTAGTCATGCCAGTACATTCCACTATAAAGTCTGCCAATGCCTGTGCCCTAATGGTTGTCCTCGGGTGGTAGGTGATCTCGAACTGCCCGAGTTTAACCGCCCATTTAAGAAGTCGACCAGAAGCCTCTGGTTATGCAAGACTTGCCTAAGTGGTTGATCAGTCAACACATGGATGGGATGAGCCTGAAAGTAGGGTCGAAGTTTACGAGATGAATGAATTAAATTGAGAGCCAGCTTCTCCATCAAGGGGTATCTCGATTCTGCCCCCAGTAACCTTTTACTGATGTAATAAACGGGTCTCTATACCTTCTCTTCTTCTCGCACGAGCACTGCACTTATCGCGTGTTCGGTGGTGGAAAGGTATAGGTATAGTACTTCTCCCGTAACAGGTTTTGACAGGATGGGGGGTTCTGCGAGGTGCTTTTTAAGCTCCTGGAAAGCCAACTCGCACTCCTCCATCCATTCAAATTTCTTACCTCCCCTCAAAAGGTTGAAAAACGGAAGACAACGGTCCGTAGATTTTGAAATGAACCTACTTAGGGCCGCCATTCTGCCGGTCAAACTTTGGACATCCTTGTGTCTTTGAGGTGAGGGCATGTCAATCAGAGCCTGGATCTTGTCGGGGTTGGCTTCTATTCCACGAGCGTTCATGATAAAGCCCAGGAATTTTCATGAAGATGCTCCGAAAGTACACTTCTGGGGGATTTAGTTTCATGTTATACTTTCAGAGCACGCCAAAGCACTCTTCGAGGTCATCAACATGGTTATTGTTAAGTTGAGACTTGACAAGCATGTCGTCAACATAAACTTCCATGTTGTTCCCTATCTGTTCTGAAAACATCATGTTCACGAGCCGCTGGTATGTGGCCCCAGCATTTTTGAGCCCGAATGGCATGACATTATAGCAGTATAGCCCCTTATCTGTTATGAAGCTCGTATGTTCCTGGTCGGGGGCATGCATGGGAATCTGGTTATGTCCAGAATAGGCATCCATGAACGACATCAGGCCATGCCCCGCCGTGGCATCCACGAGCTGGTCAATCCTTGGTAATGGAAAACAATCTTTCGGGCAAGCTTTGTTGAGGTCCGAATAGTCAATACAGGTCTGCCACGTCCCATTAGGTTTTGGGACCAACACCGGATTGGCTATGAAGTCAGGGTAAAAGGCATCCCTAATGAATCAGTTTGCTTTTAACCTGTCAACCTCCTCCTTCAGTGCCTTCTTTCTGTCGTCATCCAGCTGTCTTCGCTTTTGTTGCTTCGGAGGGAAGCTTTTGTCTATATTTAGCGCGTGGCTTGCTATATTCGGACTTATCCCTACCATGTCTGAATGTGACCATGCGAAGACATCCTGGTTTTTCTTTAAAAAGCAAATTAGTTGCTATTTTGTCTCTTCCTGGAGGTGTTTTGCAACCTTTATCTTTTTTGAGGGATCGGTTTCCTCGAGCTGAATTTCTTCGAGCTCTTCTAAGGGTTCGAGGTCAGCTTTCTCCTCAACCCTTGGATCGATCTCTTCATCAATCTCTAAGGTTGTCCCGTCTTTACTTTGAATAGTGACGAGTGCTTGTGCGCTCGTCTATTTCTTTCCTCTTAAGGAAATGTTGTAGCATTCCCTCCCAGCTAACTGATCTCCCTTCAATGTCCCGACACCGCTTGGGGTCGGGAACTTAATGGTCAGATGCCTTATTGATGAGATTGCCCCCAGCCTGACCAGGGCGGGTCTCCCGAGCAGCACATTGTAGGCTGAAGGTAGATCCACTACCACGAACTCCATCATCTTGGTTGCCGAGACCGGGTAGTCTCCCAAGGTTACGGGGAGATCGATGGATCCCATACAGGCGGTCCCTTCTCCTGAAAAGCCGTATAAAGTAGTCGCACATGCTTTCAAGCCGCGAAGGGAGAGTTCCATCTTTTCGAGGGTTGCTCTATAGAGAATGTTAACTGAGCTCCTGTTGTCTATGAGAACTCGGTGGACCCTTTTATTAGCCAGCTGGAGAGTGATGACCAGCAGATCATGGTGAGGAAACTGAACATGGGACGCGTCTTCCTCAGTGAAGGTTATTGGTTGGGATTCAATCCTTTGACTTTTCGGAGCTCTAGGTTCGGGTTCATAGGGAGACCCGTCCCCAGTCTTCAGCTCGTTAACGTATCTCTTTTGGGCATTTCTGCCCATGCTTGCAGGATGAGGCCCTCCCGAGATGGTTATCACGTCTTCTCCATCTATCGACGGGGGCCTATCTTCTTCCCGAGCTCGGGAATTATTGTTTTGTGTGGGCTGCGACGCGGCTGCTTTCTAGCTCGCGGTCGCCTGATTAGTACTCTGGTTCTTGACATATTGTCTGAAGTAACCCCTCGAGATCAATCCTTCGATCTCGTCTTTCAGCTGTCGACATTCATCGGTAGTATGCCCGGTGTCTCTGTGAAATCGGCAATACTTGCTGGAGTCCCTCTTGGACTTCTGATTTCTCATTGGGTCCGGATGCCTAAAGGGGACCTGGTTTTCATTAGCCAGGTATATGTTCTCTCGAGACTCGTTGAGCTCGGTGTACACTCTGTACACGGAGAAATATCTCTCCCCCTTATTTTTCTTTCCTCCTTCGGCCTCGGGGTTACTCCCTTCGTTCTTTTTTCTCTTGGAAGGGTTTTCCGCAGCAGGCTTTGAAGCTGGTGGGTCCGTCGAGGTTGAGGCAGAGTTTACGTTTATTATTGTAGTTGCGGGCTGGGAAGTCACATTAAGTGTCGACCTCGCTTCCTCTACATTGACAAACCTCTGTGCCCGCTTGTTAAACTCGGTTAGGGACCTCACAGGTTTCCTCTGCATGTCGTCCCAGAGAGCACTCCCTGGCATAACTCCAGCTCGGATAGCCATTAGGTGACTGCTGTCATCCACGTTCCGAGCTCGGGCAACTTCCAAATTGAACCTCGTAAGGTAACTTTTCAATGTTTCTCCTGGCTGCTGCCGAACGTTAGTCAGGGTTGACACCTCAGGTCTAACCCCCATCATGGCTCTGAACTGCTTCTTGAAGTCTTTAGATAGCTGCTCCCATGAAGTTATTGAGTGTCTTTTATATTTTTCGAACCAGCTTTTGGCTGGTCCTGTCAAAGATGCTGGAAATAACATGCATCTGAGCTCGTAACCCACGTTGCTTGCTCTCATTATGGTGTTGAACGTACTTAAATGGCTGCATGGGTCGGACTTTCCCTCAAACGTTGGGACCTGAGGGATCCGAAATCCTTGGGGAAAAGGAGTGTTAGAAATATGGGGAGCAAACGGTTCAAGCTCCTCATTAGAATCTTCATATCGATCCTGACCTTGCTCATTTTTCAAAAGCCTAAAGGCCTTTTCCAACTGATCAATTCTTTCCTGGACTGGGTCCGCGAGGGGTACTATCTGGAATCGGTTGTCGTCGATCACAATTCCAGGCTCGCGTCTCCGTAGGGGTCTTTTCGCCTATTCAAGCAATCCCTCAGGTCCGGGTTTATCGGGTTAACATTACCCCGACTTTGATTCAAGTGTTCTCGTAAGTCAGAGCGATTCCTGCGGCTCCCAGTATTCTTTCGACCTCGATTGTGCATGCTGACCGATCTGGTGTCTCCAGAGTCGTCACTAGTAAAACTTGTCGCATGGTTATTTCGAGATGGGTCTTTTCCATGCCGCCTCGTTTCCGCCGTGCGAGACTGAGATGTTTGACTCCTTTCAAATAGGGCACCTCTCTGCTCCTGGAAAGCTTCCCTGTTTCCTTGTCTCCTCTCCGCACGCCTTTCATCTTGATCTCAAACTGGTTGAGCATTCCTGCGAGGAGGTGAAGGATATCTTATAGGCGATGGAGGGAACCGTATGGGTGATGGTGGTTGCCACCCACTTCGCGGCCTAGATGGTCCGGAGTTTGCCCGAGATGGGTTGGTTGCATTCGGTGCGCTCCCAGGGACTTGAGTCTGAGCCTCTGCAGGGGCATGGTTGTTCTCAATTCCCGCAGGTACTTCCACAGGTGGATTAACCGGGGCCCTAGCCCGTCTCTGGGGCCTTGGGGGAGCAGATGGCTCTGCTGGTGCCGGAGGTTGTGCCGGCCTTCTTGTGGCAGCATTCTTTCGTGGACGCCCACGGGGCCTGCGAGGAGGAACATGCACGTCCCTAGGAGGAGGAGCTTGGTTTTCATGCGGAGGCGGGGGCTGAGCCACCTGCGCCTCTGCGGCTATCCTTGCTAACTCCTCAATTCGCTTGTTGGCTTCTGCCAACTGCTGTTTCAGCTTTCGTTTCTCAAGTTCCACCATGGGAACATATCGCTCAGGATTGTAATACATATCCTCATCTCTTGGTGGAGCGGGTGGTCCCCGAGAATCGGAGGATCCACTTCTTTCTTCAACGTCTGGGTTTTCCATCGGCTGTTTCCCAGGACGTCTTGGATAATTTTCTTCAGGAACATTCTGATTATTATCGTCCATAACTTGTTCATGGACTTAATGCTTAAGGCTCTCAATGAAAGCACCAAACTGTTGACGCCGTTTTTTGTCAACATTGAAATAAGAGCATGAAAACAATAATCAGTAATGACCAATAAAAATATGATAACACAAACGAGATTTTTTACATGGTTCAACAGTTAAATCTGCCTAGTCCACGAGCCCTTGTTATTAACTTAAGATGATCTCTGAAAATTCTTCAAGGATGAATTCTCCAGAGTTTCTCTCAAGATCACAAAAATTCGGTCCTTTACAATGGTGCATGACCTCTCTATTTATAGAGAAGATTTCAGAATACTATCTCACATATTTCGGGAAGTTATTCTGTATATGCAAATAAATTTAATGGCATTCAAAGCCTGTAATCCTATATACAAGGAAACGTCCCCTGAAGAACAGGGGGCGTATAACTGAACAATTAATATCCCTTGATTATAGGGGATTTATAGTAATCAATGTAGACCGCGTCTCTCATTGATGATTCACTAAGATACTCAAAGTTATTATCTTATATCGCCAAGACCTTATCATCCAGGTCTCTTATCGATTTTTGAGCTATAGCATCTTCCTGAGATCACATGACTTCGAGCTCATACTTGTGTCAGGCTCGGAGTCCCTGATCCGAGGCCCTCCTGAGAACGGGCATACTTCAGTGTCTGTCTTTCGAGCTCGTGAGGATCTCGAGGCTACCATCTTCGAAGTCGTCTCTGCTTCACAGGGTTGATGCCTAGGCTGCAGACACGTTTCAAACATTACGAGTCCATTAATTGCGAATCCAGCTTTCGAGATCACAATCCTAATGGCTCGAAATCTGGGTGTAACAAAAATTTCTATGATTTGTGCTCAAAATCTCCATAAAGTCAAAATCTCCAAAGAACACTAATAATGTTTGAAATCTTCTTCTTTTCTTTTAAGTTTGAAAACTAGCCTCATCACCATCACCATCATAAATCCTCCACTTAGCCAAAATATACCAAGCCCAAATAATCATTTATATAGCTAAAAATACCATAAGCTTATTAAAGTTCAAACTTTAGTAGTTTTGAAGATAGTCGTTGTTCTTATAGACTCAGGATATTTAGATCGTGATATATTGATTCTAGGGTGAAGGTATAGTTTCTATGAGGTTTAAATTTTGGAATTTAGTTACTATTATAGATTCTAATTTAGTCTTTAATTATTTTATGTATAAGGTTTGGACGTGATCCACTAATGTTTTCAAGCAATTTCTCTACTCTTTTTCTCCACTATCAAGGTAAGAAAAATTAGATACATTTAGATTATGGTTTTAAGTGACTATATGACCCTAACATTTCAGGTACAAGGAGATAAGTGTGGCTAGACCTAAGTGATGTTCAGAATTTTATGATAGACCTAAGTGATGTCCGGTAGGCTTAGATGCCAAAAATTGTATGACGGACCTAAGTGATGTCCGGTAGGCTCGGATATCAAAAACTATATGACCGACCTAAGTGATGTACGGGGCTTGATTTCCAACCTTTTAAAAGCACTTGTATTTCTCTTGCCTAACTTGTTATTAGCTATTATGACCTATAAGAATAGGACCAATTGTTTATGATTATGAACTAGAATATTTTATGATTTTATATGAATTCGTTATCTTGATAAAATAATGTTATTATGAAATCTTGTATGAATTTATGATGATATGCATTGTATGATATGTATGATTATATGATTGCTTTGTATGCATTTTTCTTACTGGGCTTATAGGCTCACTCCTTATAGTATACTTGTGCAAATCAAAGGTAATTAGGATAGAATGGCTGGTGGCAGGTTGACCTGAATAGTTGTTGGTGTATTCATGAGGACCATATAGTTTATGGAAGATCTAAAGCCTATATGTTGTTTCTTACTAGTATTTTTTCATACCTCTAAAAATAAATGTTGCTGTATTTTAGTTTTAAAGACATTTTTTTTATTGTAAAACTGAGATCCTATATACTTTATGTTATTTTTCAATAAAGGGCAACATTTATGTTTTTTGTTTCAACGCTAGTCTCTGTATTATACTTATGAGAAAATAAGAGCGTTACAGTAGAAGTAACAGTCAATGTATGTTTGGTAATCCTCCGAGACACAACTCCACTGACAAACATAAACACGTAATAGAGGTTGATTTATGTGAGTCAACACAACCAGCAAAGTCTGAATCTAAGTTGTCAATTACTTCCAGATTATCGGTTCATTTGAAAATCAGTTTATAATCTTTAGTACCTTACAGGTACTGTAACGCCCTACTACCTAGGGACCGTTACGCTGTGCATTTAAAAAAGTGCTAAACTAGCTAAACGAGTCATTTGACCATAATTGTGTAACTAAATGTGATTAACGGTTTAGTGTTAAAAATTTTGGTCAAATATACAATGTTTCACTAAAACGTATACTGTATACATTGGGATCTCAAAACATATTTTAAAGTTTAATTACAATAAAAGATTTACAACCAGCCAACCTAAGTGGCAGAATAGGGTTTAACCATAGTTCCTCTTTAAGCCCTCAGCCGTGGTGGTTGAGCAGCCACATATGTGCACATCGTCACCTAGGCTCTCCAACTCAAGGATGGTCCAACTTTCTTTTGCCTTTACCTGCACCACATAGCACCTGTGAGCCGAAGCTCAACAAGAAAACTCAAACACATGCTTATAAGTAGATAATAACATGTCACCAAATCATAATAAGCATGCCTAGCAGTAATAACCCTATTCATGCATGCAAACATGTATAGATAAATGATTGTGGAGTCCTGCTCTCTGAGGTAGATGACTAATAAGTATATCTTTGTATAGAAGACTAATAAGTCTATCTCTGTATAGATGGCTAATAAGTCTATCTCTGAGGCAGATGACTAATAAGTCTCTTTGTGGTAGATGACTAATAAGTCTATCTCTGTGTAGATGACTAATAAGTCTATCTTTGTCTAGAAGACTAATAAGTCTATCTCTGTATAGATGACTAATAAGTCTATCTCTGAGGCAGATGACTAATAAGTCTCTCTGAGGTAGATGACTAATAAGTCTATCTCTGTGTAGATGACTAATAAGTCACTCTCTGAATAGATGACTCATAAGTCACTCTCTGAATAGATGACTAATAAGTCTATCTCTGGATAGATGACTAATAAGTCATTCTCTGAATAGATGACTAATAAGTCATTCTCTGAATAGATGGATAATAAGTCACTCTCTGAATAGATGGCTAATAAGTATATCTTTGTATAGATGACTAATAAATCACTCTCTGAATAGATGACTAATAAGTCTATCTCTGGGGATCTGCTCCCTAAGCAGTGTGATGTTTCAGTCACTTGAGCCTTTTGGCTCCGACTCTACGTAACTAGCCTTTAGACTAGACAAGCGCTTTAGTTTTCTTTGACCTTGGGGTCGGTCAAGCATTTAATGCTCATGTTGATTAGATCTAATCATTTCAGCTTGCGTTAAACACGCTAATACCGTTCTTGACTCATAAGCCAATACTATAGATGATCTTGACTGATAAGTCATAGCTTCACAATCAATACTGACACCATTGTCACTCCTTGACTAATAATTCAGTGCTTCCTCAATGAGGTTATGCAAACAGGCATATATCATATGTCAAATATCCAGATATAAGGCATTCAACATGTTTAATCAATAATCACAAGCATAATTATAATCATGCACAATTACAGAGACTCAAGCTCTGGAAAATTCCATATTTCACCTTCATGCCATGCCATAATCATATATATTGCATGCATCACATGCATCACATACTGGGGGCAGTTTTCTTACCTTTGGTCCAAGCACTTTCCCCTTAGAATTAAGTTCCCACGGCTAAAAACCAAATCTTGGCAAAAATGCACAAGCCAGTCGCGACTTGGCCCTGAGGTTCACGACTTGCCCCCAAGTCAGAGAGCATTTGCCTGGGCTTCAGGGTGTGGGCCGCGACTTGGCCCCTCTTAGGTCGCAGCGCGACCCCCAGGCAAAGCCTCCTTGGCTCCTGGTTCATCCCGATCGTGACTTGCTAGAACAAGGTCGCGACTTGACCACGAAACCAGCCATTTTCTACGGTTTCTCCCACTTAAAACCTTCCAAAAACCTATCCAAACATATCCAAATTCAAAAATTAAAGTTCCCAAACATCTCAATTATCCAAAACCAATAAAATCCAAGTCTTAAACAATCCAAAAACTCATCAAAACATAAAATTCAATCAAAGCTTAAAAACTTTAGAAACTTAGAACCTAAAACTTGGATTACCTCAGATTAAGTCGTTTCCCAACTGAATCCTCCGGCTAATAAGGTTCTAATCTTCTCTAGAATCACCATGCCTCAATCCTTACTTGAATCCGAGTCCTAAAACTCAAGTTTCCTTCAAAAATGCGAACGGATGTCGAATAGGTAACGAGAGAGAGAGAACGTTTCTGAACGTTCTTTTATAATTTTAACAGGTTACTTCGAGCTTAAGTAACCTCAAGCAAATCCTAATGCTCGGGGTCCCAAAAACGCCCTCTGGGGTAAAATAGTCAAAACTCCCAGAATGTCCCCCTGATCTCACTGACTCCCAATTTATCATCAAATATTTATTCCCATTACCCAATATCTCGGTAATGTGCCAAATACCCCTTGACTCACTCCGAGTTAAGTATGGATTCCGTTGTGACTTTCCCACTGGCTTGCCTCCTAGGATCGTCTCATGCTGAGTAATTCAAGCATAACTAAATAATAATGAAGTACCACACACATACCACATATATGCCAAATATACCCATAACAGGCCAAATTATAAAAATTACTCAATTAAACAGAAATGGGCCCAAATGCATATTTAATACACATAAACATGCATATCAAGTCATATTATAATATTACTCACATAATCACATAATGATACACATAAATATCATATAATCACCTAATTCCAAAATTTGTCATCCTGGTCTCCTAATCAAGGCACTAAGCCTTATTAGGAAATTTGGGTTGTTACAGGTACCTCATCACTTTCTTCCTTGTTCTCCAGTGGTCTGGTATCCTCCTAACATTCTAACAAGAAATGCAATGTTAGGTCTTGTTGTTGCGATATTTTTGCTATGCAAGTGCACACAGTCGTAATTCGTAATAAAATGGTAAAACCAAGTATCGTCCTCAAGGAATGATTTATCAATTACCAGTCAATTAATTTCTTGTTCTATTTGATGAATTGAAATTCTTGATTTTTGTAAGTGCAGCAAGAGAAACTATAAAGTGCAGAAACAATAATTGAAAATTGAACGGAATAACAACTAATAGAGAAACTTTTAATTTAATCACTGAGAAACAATTAGGATATTCAATCTCATCAACTATCCTCCCTATTATTCCCTATTGCAAAGTGTGAATTCTTCTTCTTTTTACCTAATTCAATTAACAAGTTGATACAGCAGCCTATAATCATACTATGATTTATAAACTCAACCTAGGTGACAATTTCCTATATTTCTATGGTAAATTGAACCACAAAGGTAGCATTAATCGCGACAACTTAATAACAGTTACACAATTAATTCAGATACTTTCGTTCTAAATTAGAATTATGTCCAATATAACCACAGCAGAATTAAATCTCACCTCTCAGATTTTGACTTAAAAACATATGTATATGACTAAAGATGGCCAATCAATAATCAATCTATAAAAACAAGTTATATGGAATTGAAGAAGATTGAAGAAGAAGATTATTAAAATTGCATTATTTCATAACAGGGATTCAAGTGATTCAATTAAACATCCTAAACAGAAAATTAGTTCATAGTCATAATGCTAATCACAACAAAAATTAAAGATAACATCAGGAAGAAGAAGAAAAACATGTAGAAAATACTCTAAGCCTGAGCCTTCAAAACCAGCACTTCTCCCTCGTCCGTACGTATTGGTTCTCTTTTCTTTTTTTCGCCATATTAAAACCTAGGACTTCAAATTTTAAAGAGGCGGGCCACGGCTCTACATACACTATGCCGCGGCCCGTGTCCAATTTCCGGGGCAAAAGGTCCTCTTCATGCCGCGGCATTAGTCAGCCATGCCGCGGCCCGTGTCGACGAAATCTGGGTTGATGCTCTTCAATGCCGCGGCCCTCTCTAGCCATGCTGCGGCCCTAGGATTTCCTTAAAAACAAAGGTTCTGTTTCCCACCTAGCCGCGACTCTACTTTGCTCATGCCGAGGCTCTTAAGGGATTTCTCAATTTTTTCGAGTTTTTATCCCAAAAATTCACCAACACTTCCAAATTATGTTGAGAACCATTCTTCCTCAAAATATGATGAAAAACTTGGTTATTTCTTCCATTTCTTTGACATTTTCTTCCAAGAGCTCAATTCTTCCTGATATTCACAAAGACAGACAAACAAAGCATAAACCCGCACTAAATGATAGAAAAACAAAATAAAAGACTACTAAAACATCACCAAAACATGATAAAACTAGACTCAACACTTGTGCACACTTAAGCATACATTAAGCTTCCAACAGCAGAAGCATGGATGATTTTCTTCATTTCTTCCATTTTAAAATCGTTCTTTGGACACTGGGTCAAATTTACTTATCACCCTTAACAATAGGAGCAACACTTGGTGAATAATCATTTATCTGAAATCTCTCTAAAAATTTGTTGATGTAAGCTTCTTGAGATAGACCTAAGATACCTTGATATCTATCTCGATTGATCTTAATGAGAATGTCTGGGAATGACATAAGATGCATCATCCATATCCTTCCTCTCATAGTTCTTCAAGAAGAATTGTTTCACCTCATGGAGAAAACCCTTATTGTTGGTTGCAAGTATAATATCGTCCACATATAAAACAAGAAAGCAAATCTTACTCCCACTGACCTTCTTGGATATACATTGACCCATGACATTCGTCTCTTCAAACCCAAAGTAAGAGATGACATCATGGAATTTTAAATACCATTGGCGGGACGCTTGTTTTAATCCATAGATGGACTTCTTAAGCTTGCACACCAAGTGCTCACCACCACTGGAGGAGAATCCTTCTGGTTGTTTCATGTATACCTCCTCCTCTAGGTCACCATTCAGGAAAAAAGTTTTCACATCCATTTGTTGTAGCTCTAAATCAAAATGAGCAACTAATGCCAATATTACTCTAAGGCAATCTTTCTTAGAAACAAAAGAAAATGTCTACGTGTTATCAATTCCTTCTTTTTGAGTGAATCCCTTTGAAATGAGTCTTGCTTTATGTATTTCAATGTTTCCTAATGAGTATGTCTTTGTTTTAAAGACCCATTTACACCCAATGGCCCTTGCCCCATTAGGCAACTCAAGAACATCCCAGACTTTGTTGCTCTTCATAGAATTCATTTCTTCATTCATAGCATTGTATCACAATTTCGATTCTTGGCTATCCATGGCTTGTGAAAATGTTTTTGAATCATTTTCGACTCCAATATTGTAGTTAGATTATTGCAAATACACAATGTAGTCACTAGGAATAGTCGATTTTGTCGTTCTAGTGGATCTTCTTAATGCTACACCAACAGACTCTTAAGGAGTAGGTGGTTTAGTTGGTGTTCATCAACTGTAGGTAATTCGTGAACAACTTGATCTACTAGAACTTCATCAATGACTTGTGGATTTTCAATGACTTGTTGTGGTTGTTCAACATCCATTGGAACTTGAGGGATATTTTGAACCACTATCAATCTAGATCCTAAGGTGGAAGGTTCTAAATAATGATCTTTCTTAGAATTTGAGTCCTTTGATTGATCACCCCCACTAATAAAGTCATTTTCAAGAAATTTTGCATTTCTTGATTCCACAATCCTAGTGCTATGAGATGGATAGTAGAATTTGTATCCTTTGGAACTTTCTGCATATCCAATGAAATACCCACTTATGGTCCTAGGGTTCTACTTCTTTATTTGTGGGTTATATACCCTAACTTTAGATGGACATCCCTAAATGTGTACATGTTGCAAACTTGGTTTCCAACATTTCCATAATTCAAAAGGCATTTTTGAGACTACCTTGGTTGGAACATGGTTTAATATGTACACAACTATTTTTAGAGCTTCAGTCCACACGGTTTTAGGATGTTTGGAATTGCTGCTAAGCATACTCTACACCATGTTCTGTAGTGTTCGATTTTCTTTCTGCAACACCATTTTGCTCGGGTGTACCAGGCATGGTGTATTGGGCAACGATCTCATTTTCTTCAAGAAACCTTGCAAACGGGCCAGGTTCTTGTCCATCCTCAGTGTATCTACCATAGTATTCTCCACCTCTATCAATTCTCGCTATCTTAATTTTCCTTTTGTTTCTGTACTTCAACTTTAAATATCTTAAAGACATCTAATGACTAGCTTTTGTTATGAAGTAAGTAGAGATATGTGTACGTGAGTAATCATCTATAAAGGAGATGAAGTATTTCTCACCACATGAGTCCATATTTAGACTACATATATATGTATGTGTTGACGATGAGAACTCGTCAACGAAGTTAAGTTGGAAAAATTATCAAATTAAGATCACTAATCGGAAAGCTGTAAAAACTTGAACAATAACTCAAGAACAATGATAGAACAATAATGGAGAATTCAGTCTTTCATTCACACTCAAACCTCTGCTACAGTAAAATTCCCAACCCCCTTTCAGGTGGTCTTAGAGTTCATTTTATAGTAGGCTCTAATGGCCTAAGATACATAGTGGTACAGGGGACCAAGTGGTACATACGTACTGCGTCAGGGGAGTGGCTTCAGAGGTCGTGGTTGTACAACCTGTACAGGAGCAGGTGTCAGGAGGATGTCTCCACTACTTGTCTATACCCATGTCTGATGCGTGGTGGCAGGCGTAGTGGCGCGGGAGGTAGTGGTGTCAGCTTTGTCCTATGGCCGTAGACGTACGGACCATGATCCTTACCCCAGTAGTCTCACTGGCACTGGTATCCGTACTTAGTACTTGGTCGTACAAATATGTCCCATTCGACTCGTACTAGATCTCCTAAGCATAGGGATCTCGAGGTGTAAGGAATGGGACCCTTGGTGTGAGGTGGAGATCTTGGGTCCTTGGTATGGGATATCCGAAGCCTCCTGAGGTCACTCACGAGTCTGAGCGATAGGCATGTGGCCCTGGCAGATGTCTAAGGATGCGTGGCGAGACGCACTCCTTGCGACCCCCTCGAGGGCGTGGCTCCCTAGCTACCCACAAGGTCGAGTGCATTGTGGATGTTGCCCTCATGAGGCCAGGGGTGCCGAGACTCGATGACGGGGCTACCACGGTGAGGCCCCTCGGGCCTAAGGCGAGGCCACTCGGGTGGTGTAGCTGAGACCTCTCGCGAGGCCACTTGGGAGGTGTGGCCTAGGCATCTTGCGAGGCCACTTGGGAGGCGTGGCCTAGAAACTGTTGCGAGGCCACTTGGGTGGCGTGGCCGAGACTTCTTGCGAGGCCACTTGAGAGGTGTGGCCTAGGAATCTCGCGAGGCCCTTTGGGAGGCATGGTCTAGGCATCTCGCGAGGCCACTTAGGAGGCGTGGCCTAGGCATCTCGCGAGGCCACTTGGGTGGCGTGGCCGAGACCTCTTGCGAGGCCACTTGAGAGGTGTGGCCTAGGCATTTCGCGAGGCCCTTTGGGAGGCATGGTTTAGGCATCTCGCGAGGCCACTTGAGTGGTGTGGCCTAGACATCTTGCGAGGCCATTTGAGAGGTGTGGCCTAGGCATCTCGTGAGGCCACTTGGGTGGCGTGGCCGAGACCTCTTGCGAGGCCACTTGAGAGGTGTGGCCTAGGCATCTCGCGAGGCCCTTTGGGAGGCATGGTCTAGGCATCTCGCGAGGCCACTTGGGAGGCGTGGCCTAGGCATCTCGCAAGGCCACTTGGGTGACGTGGCCGAGACCTCTTGCGAGGCCACTTGAGAGGTGTGCCCTAGGCATCTCGCGAGGCCTTTTGGGAGGCATGGTCTAGGCATCTCGCGAGGCCACTTGGGTGGCGTGGCCTAGACATCTCGCGAGGCCACTTGGGAGGCGTGGCCAAGCGAGGCCATGGGGCCGAGGGCATAGGCGAGGCCGTGGGGCCGAGTGCGTGGGCGAGATGGGTCTCGCGAGGCTACTGAGCCTTGGCACTTATGCCTTGCCAATGTGGGCCACTTGGCATCGACTCCACGAGAACCGAACCCAGACTTGTGTTGTGATGGCGCGATGGCTTTCCGAGACGACGGTGGCCTAAGGGCCTTGCCTCGGCCTCATACTTTCTGTTGATGAGATTATGAGCATCAACAGTATGTATGATTTCTAATAATTCAGAACTCCTATGGACACCACTTTTCTTAAACTTGTTGGTATGCTTTCCCTTAATGCAATCCACATAAGTTTTGAAGTTAGTAAAATCCAAGGTATTAAGTTCCCCATCATTTACTAACCTCTTAATCTTATCAATGGATATATGTCTCAATCTTCGGTGCCATAATGTAGAGGAATCCTCATTAATAACACATCTTTTATTGTGTGTGCTATTATTTTATAAATTAACGCAGTAAAGATCATCAAACAAAATACCATTTCCAACACATTCAAATGTATATAATAAATTATGAGAATTGTCTGAAAATGTAAAGGAATAATCAAAAAGTACAAGCCTTGAAACTGAAATCAAGTTTCTAGAAAAACTTGCAACATAAAAGATCTTTTCTAACTTTAAAATAAATCCACTACTTAAAACTAAATTGCAAGTTTCTACAGCCTCCACATATGAGCCCATCTTGTTTCCGGATAAGATGTTTTTGCTCACTTCCCACTGGCTTCCATAGGTTTAGTAAATCGGGTACGGATTTTGAAATGTGAATTGTTGATCCAGAATCAATCCACTATGTGTTCATATTGACATTAGTCATATTAGATTCACAACATCCAAAAGAAATTGGATTACCTTTCTTCTCCATTCATTGTTTGAACTTGAGGCATTTTTTCTTCACATGTCATTTCTTTTTACAGAGAAAAAAAACACTTGTTTCAATCCTTCTTTATGTCAGCTTGGGGAGGTATTTTCTTATTTTCCCCTGTATCCTTCTTAGATGGACCTTTAGGATTTCATTGAGTTGCCATGTGAGAACTTTCTCCTTGCTCCATCAGCAGCCTTCCTTCTTCTTGTACACACATGTTCATCAGTTCATTGATACTCCACTTGTCCTTGTGTGTGTTGTACGAAATTTTGAAAGACGTATATGGGGAGTGAAGATTGTTAAGGATGTAAAGAACAAGGAATGAGTCAGGTATCACCACATCGAACTTCTTCAGTTGTCCAGCGATGTCCCTAGTCTTGGTAATATGCTTGTGTATGCCTCTTGTTCCTATGAGGTTTGATGATGAGAATTGCATGATGAGAGTATTGCAAAGGGGCTTGTCAAAGGTGTCGTACTGCTCGTCAATGGCTTTAATCAAGTATTTGATCTTTTCATGCTGCTCCACTGATCCATGTATTCCAGAGGAATCTTCATCATGATGTACATGATACTCAGACGGTTGGATCGCTCCCATTTGTTACACATGGCGATCTCATCCTCAGTGTTGGTCTCCTTGATTGCAGTGGGTTGATCATTCGTCATTGCGTAGTCCATGTCCGTGCATCCTAAATGGAATAGAACTATTTCCTACCATATTTTGAAATTGTCACCTCTAAGCTTAGGAACTTCGGTTAGGATAGCAGCAAAACTAGAGGCGGGTTGAGAAGCTACATGAATAGGATTACAAACTTAACAATCTAGAGAATTAAGGCTTGATGAGACCATGTTTTTACCAATGTATAAACATGAATAATATGAACTCTGATTAAACAAAAATTGTATGTGGGCTAAAATTTTAATTTAATAAGAATGAATGTACATTATGATAAATTAATCAAACAATGAAAAAAAAAACTTAAGGTTCAACATTTCTATCAAACTAAACTTTATGATAAAACAATTAAATTAATTGTCATAATTCTTGTGGGCAGATTAAGAAAATTCATTTAATATAATATCCTAACTAATTATATAAACATAATAAAATTCTTGTGTGGTAAAATTATTATATCTATATAACCAGTCACAATTAATGTCTATTATGTGATCCTAATGAGCTTAATATATAATTTTATATTATAAAAGATGTTGTGGCTACTCCCTAATTATTTAAATTTATATGGGCTACTGGACATTATGTTTTAGGCTCTACTTAATTCCTAAGAACAACTATGCATCAACATAATAGACAATCACTAAGAGTGCTCCTAGTGTGGTTGTCCGAAGATCATTAAAAATCGTTCTAGATTGAACATTGTCTCAGTATCATGCTTTTCTATGTTAACTACAAAAATTATTTATGTATTATTCATAACTTAATTATTATATCTAAGTAATTATTTAATTAATTAGAGAATATTTTATGAAACTCAATGTACTAAATATTATTTAAATAATCAATATGTTAACTATAAGCTTAATATATTTAGCACAAATATGGAATATATCATGAATTGAAAACAAAAAATCATACATATAATATCTCAAAATTAATTGTACCAATAATAAGTATTGCACGAATTTAATCATAAATAAACATACAAAATTAGTACAATAATCTACATTTATATATATGATGAAAAATAAATGCAATAATTTCATAAATAATTAAATGGCAGAATTAATTTAAAAAATTAATACTTAATAAGGCAATAAATCAAGTACGCAATATTGGTAAATTAATAAATAATTGTACCAAAACTTAATTTTAAAACATACTCAAATTAGCGCAATTATTATAAATTCATGCACAGTAAAAAATAAATCATGCAATAAATATATTAAATAAAAACTTTGCAGATTTTAATTAATTTTAAAATAACATATAAATTACCAAAATTACATGCATAATTAAAAGAAGCAAAATTAAAAAATTAAATTTATTGCCTAAATTAATGTAGAAATCAAGAAAATATTAATTATAAAAATATTTTGAAAAATCTTAAATTTTCTGATTTTTCTGATTTTTTTTAATTCTGCAATTTCCCCTTAAGTGTGTCATATGACCCGTCAAACGACAGGTCGTTTATCTTCAGCAGCCAAACCGGGTCGTTTTGATCCGCTCTCCAGCAAGCATGTCACACAACCTAGTTTCAAAACCCGTTCAGATTTCTTGATTTTGACGCCCAAAAACAAGTTTTTTCGCCCAGATTGACTAGAAAAAAAGTGATATGAAGATTTCTAACTTTATTTTACTCAAACAACAGCTAAAAATCAGGCTTTAATTTTGAAAAATGTTATCGACCATAAGCGGTTTTCAACATTTCAAATGTTGTTTTTATGAGTTTAAAACTCGTTTTTCATGCAAATATTAACTTGAAGATTTCTTAAATTTATTTGCAAAAACAACACTTGCAATACAAACTTTAAGTGTTCAAAACTCTCGACCAAAACTCAAAATTTTAACTGTATTTTCAAACCACATTTCTACAATTTTATCACAAAAAACATAGGGAATAATAAAACTAAAGTATTCCTTTCAATTAATATGCAATAAAAACATATTAGAAATAAAATACACAATACAAAAAAAAAAAAAGCATTCGGACAAGACTATATTCAACATATATATGTATATGCGGATACAATAATATCAAGGTAGGGATATATAATATGGCTCTGATACCAAATGTAAGAAATTTATCTAGATGCATAACATTCTTATATGTGGAATAGAATGTATAGGATTGTCACAAAAATTAAAGAGGGTTGATAGAGTATACCTTTAACCATTGATTTTGATAATCTCAATCTAAGAGCTTTAGATCTCCCACCATTAATTTTGATAATCTTGACCTAAGAGCTTTAGATCTGCAAAAATAAAATAGAAGAGTATTAGTGAGGGTAAATGACCTCCAAGTTCTCACTAATTCCTAGATGAAGTATGAGAATGAGCGTTGTGAGCTTGGAGACCAGAACCTTATATTTATATAGGTGAGACCTTCCATCAAGGCATCTACCACAATTGATGTCAAAATATTTGACAATCAATATGATTTGAAATATTGGGTTACTCAATATATGAAATTGAGTAACTGAATTAATGCTGACCATATTGAGAATACTTGTCAATTAATCACAATAGTGACTTTAATTAGAATTATGAATTTTGGTAACTCTATAAATTAAATAATATTCTAACAAATATCTCTATTTATTTTTTAGATGAAATCTAACAAAAGGATTTTTTATTTTTTTTTAGTTGAATTTTGTTTATGTAATTTTTTTGCAATATGAAATAATTCGATGAGTAGAACTTTGCAAGAGGGATAATTCAAGAAGTGAAATTCATATTTGTGGTATGAAGAGGTATTAAGAAGAGAGATTAAAGAAATAAGCAATAAGAACACAAGGATTTTTACGTGGTTCAGGTTATAAAAGAACCCTAGTCCACGAGTCTCTGGTATTAAGAGGATTGGAAGCTTGTGATGGCAAGCTCCAATAGTGTAATCTCAGGCAGCGTCTAGATTGCTCTGAGTACAAGGTGTTTTCTCTCTAAAAAACCAAACCCTTTACAATGAGACTCCCAACCCTATTTATAGAGGATGGGGCCATTAATACTAATCATAAGTAATTAATACACATTCTTCCCATTATTGGGGGATTAATACCAATTCAATGCATTGGGATTCATTGAATAGAGACCACGACCCAAATGAGATTTGCAGGGCTCATTGCCGAAAAGCCCCTACTACTTATAGGGAACATGTGCCAGGTACTGTCAGGGCATGCTGTAAGTACCTCCATGTCAGACGACATAGTGGGAGTGCGAATTGTCGAGTTGTGCACTTGACAACACTGTTGATGGCTTGCCCATAAAGTTTTTCAGACAATCCTCTGGCTTTACAAACCTGCATTTGCTGACACGTTGCACCTTATCTTAGGTCTGAGAATTAGAACCTCGAACCTGAGAGATGACTGAGGGACGAAAGCCCTCGCCTTAATTGCCCGAGCTGGAGAACCTCCAGCTCTGAGGATGAACCTTAGGGAGTAATCTACGAAGGCACCCACGACCCACTGTCAAAGGCAAAGTCTCACCTAGGAGGACCCTTGTAACGACCCCAAATTCGCTATTGAGGCTTAAGGGCCTTGATTAGTGTGCCGAGAGGGCATTACTAGGTTAAATGCGGTCTGCATGACTTTATTGACTTAAATGCATAATTATATGGTTAATAATGCTTGTGTGATTATATTGGCTTTAATGTGATATGTATATATGGTAATTGTGAGAACCACATTATTATGTGGGTAGGTTTGCAGAGCACGACTCGAGGCGATCCTAGGGCTAGTTAGCGGGGAAAAGTCACAACAGGGCTTAACAGCTGACTTTGGATAAGTCAGGGGTATTTTAGGTATCGGGTAGCTATTTAGACTATCGAGTTATGAAAATAAATATATGGAGATATATTTGAGGTTAGGAAGTCTAGGCGGGAATATTGGGGGATTTTACCGTTTTGCCCCCGGGGATGTTTCCGGCACCCCGAGCCTTGGGATTAACTTAACGAATAAGAAAAACTCAAGGAAACCCACAGAAAGAAATAAACTGACCTATTAACTCTTCTCAGCTTTTCTATCTTTTCTCTCAAGGAAAACACAAGGGGAAACTAGGTGAAAATTCAAAGGAGAAGCAAAGAAATTCTGGGACTTTTGAGCTAGGAATTGCTGGGTAATGAGGTTGGATTTTGAGGCTTAGTTCAAGACTCATCCAAGGAATTGAATCAACACTAAGGTAAGCAGGGATTTCTCTTTCTTTGGTTTAAAAATTCTGAGTTTTCAGCTGGGTATTGAGGTGTTTGTACCATTGATGCTTAGGGTGGAATTTGGGCTGGAAAGCTTTGGAAACTAGGTGGGTTTTGAATAGAGAAAGGATCCAACTGAAGAGGTAAGATTTAATTCACAAATTAGAGGCTTGAATTTGAGTTTTTGACTGGTTAGCTTTGGGTGTTTATGTTCTTAAGTTTCACGAATTAAGTGTGTGATTTCTATGAGTTTTAGGTTGAATTGTGTGGCTTAACTTGCTCTAAAAATGTTGGAGTTGTTGGGTGTTGAAATGGGAAGCTTTGGGATGGCTTTGGATGAGGTTTAGATGTTGTAAATGGTGGGTTTTCTGGGCTCGAAGGGAAGGGTCGCGGCTCTATTCTAGAGCGCTGCGGCCCAAGGTTGAAGATGAGCTAAGGAGGCTCGGCCAAGGGTGAGCGTTGCGGCACCCAATGCAAGGGTTGTGGCACGTGTCTTTGCCCAGGGTGGTCCTTGGTTCTATTTTGAGGCTAGGGCTGCAGCCCTTAGTTGTGCACTTGAACTTTTGGGGGGTTTTAGGCATGGGAATGTGATCTAGAATGCTCGGGATCGATTTCACCACCGTGCTTGGTGGAATTCGGATTCCCAGAAGTTAGTTTTGTAACCGAAAACCCTAATTTGAATATTAATGGAACCTTGTACTTTGATTGTGACTAGGTGATAAACGCTTAGGCTCGGGAACGGATCGTGCTTGAGGAGTGTTGCTCATAATCAATAATTGTAAAGACTAAAGGTAAGAAAAGTGCACCTGGTTGAATATTTGTGACGGGACTAAGGGTTCCCTATTGAGTATGCTTGAAAAGATGGTATTATGCCATGCAAGCTAATTAGTGAACCAACGGCCTAATGGTGCCAAGGGTTACACTAGCGCACAGGGCGCAGCTTGGCCACTGGTAGCCAAGGACAGCTTAATATGCACTGAGCTCGGTTTAAGCGGGCCAGAGTCAATGGGGTAAACAGAGGGTGTAGCGTAAGTTGTCTGCCCTGACTATTGTGTGATATGAATTCTATAAGTGTTTGATTGCATCCATGACTCTGAATATATGTTGAATGATATTATGTGGATTTCTTGATAAGAGTTCATGCTTAGTGAATTTACTATCTGTTATCACTGTTTGTGTTGCATATGTTTTCTTGCTGGGCCTTGGCTCACGGGTGCTACGTGGTGCAGGTAAAGGCAAGGGCAAGCTTGATCAGCCTTGATTGGAGAGCTCTGCGAGCGGAATGTACATGGCCAGCTGTTCAATTGCCATGGTTTAGGTTTAGGCAGGGACGCGGGACTCAAAGATTGTCTATTTTTCCTTAGAATGGCTAGTGATTGTTCATGTACTTTTGGAAGGCTGTAAACCAACTTTTAACTCTGTATCTTTTAGGATCCCGTGTGTATAACAGTTTAATTATATAAAATGAAACTTTTGAAACCAAAACCTTTCTAACCCTAGCTCATACATGTTTAGTGACACGTTTTTAAATTAATGACTTGATTAGCAAGTCTTGCACCTTCATATGTACACAGTGTAGCGGTCTTGGCTATCCAGGGCGTTATAACTTGGTATCAGAGCGTCCTAGGTTTAAGGGTTTATGAAGACAGGCTGGACATGTACATTCGCTGCTAGAGACAAGCTCAAATCAGGATTCTGTAATATGTATATGTGCTTATGTGCCTGAAATGAGCTATGAATGCTGTTATTTACTGTATTATTATGAAGCATGAGATACTGATAGGGCCTGGCCCTTGACTGTTGTGTGAGAATATTGGGGCATGTTTATTAGCATTGCCGTGCATGTAAATGAATATATGGATGACTAATTGTATATTGTGCATGGGTGAATGCCTGTTTTATGGTTATTGTGTAATGAGATTGGAGGCATGCTTATTAGCAGCCAGTGCATGAGAATGGATGCTTATATGTTGGTTGTTTATGGTTGGTTATGTTCTATTGATGAATCTTGGAGAAGTTTTTACCCTGTCATCATGGTCTGACTGCCGAGTCGTTATTTGCAGATTGACTTGGATAGCTATGCGTCCAAGAAAATCTACACGACTAGCCGGCACTAGGTCTGGGACCGGGAGTGATGATCAGGGATCCGCCAGTCCCTGGGAACTGGCAGTAATTAATGGCAGATATGCAGGCTCGATTATAGAGTCAAGATGAGCAAATCCGTATTATGCGACAGCACACTCCATTAGGGAATGCTGCCCTTATTGTACCACCTGCAGTGGTACCGATTGTGCAGTCGGGGGAGGTTGGTAACAAATGGGAGTCGTTGTATGAGCGGTTTAGGAAGCAGCAACCCCCAATTTTTGAGGGTGGACTGGATCCATTGAAAGCCAAGCAATGGCTAACTATGATTACTACAATTTTGGATTTCATGAGGATAGAGGGGCATGATAGAGTGCCCTGTGCCACCTATATGTTGAGGGAGGATGCCCGCATCTGGTGGGAAGTGGTATCGCAGACCAGGGATGTTATCACTTTGAGTTGGGAAGGTTTCAGAGACTTGTTTAGTCAGAAGTACTACAATGTTGCTGTCAGAGCAGCAAAGGTTAATGAGTTCGTGAGTCTTGTGCAGGGCAATATGACTGTTACTGAATATGTTCTAAAGTTTGATAGGCTTGCGAAGTTTGCACCAGATCTTGTGCCTACTGATGCTTCTAGGCAAGATCGATTTATTAGGGGGCTTAATGCTATGATAGCCCGGGATGTTAGGATTACAACGATACCTGGAGGAACAACTTATGCCCAGACCGTTGAGAAAGCTCTTACTGCTGAGGAACCGGAGAACAAGATATGGAGGGAGAGTGCGGTGAGGCATGAGGGCCGCAGAGCGGTGCCTCCTTATTTAGGGACAGGTAGGGGCGGAGGCCCCAATGACTTCAAGAGAAATGCTCCTGACACTTCGGCTGCTGCTGGTCTTTATAGGAGGGGTCGGGGTGGCCGTCAGGGTGGCGGCGAGGCATGGCAGACCTATCCAGAGTGCCCGAGGTGTAGAAGATGCCATTTGGGTGAGTGTCGGGCCAATGCATGCTTTGTGTGCAGGGCAGTAGGGCATCTCAGGAAAGACTGCCCAACGGTGAAGAAAGGTGAAGTAGGAAAGGTGGATAGCTTGACTCCAGCTTGAGTATTCACCTTGACCCAGGCAAAGGCTAAGGCCAGTCCCTTGGTAGTGACAGGTCAGCTTTCTAGCGCTGGCTTTCCTTTTACAGTATTGATTGATTATGGTGCTACACATTCCTTTGTTTCTAGTAAAGTGATTGATAGATTGTGTAGACCTAGTGAGTATCGAACTGCAGGGTTTGGGACTTTACTGCCTAGAGGGGAACTGGTAGTTTCTAGGAGATGGATTAGGGCACTGCCAGTGATGGTTGATAGTAGGGAACTTTCGGTGGATCTGATTGAGTTAGATATGGAGGATTTTGACATGATTTTGGGGATGGACTGGTTGGCTAGATATGGGGCTACGATTGACTGCCGGAAGAAGATGGTTACTTTTGAGCCTGAGGGCAATGACCCTTTTGTCTTCGTGGGTACGGTGTCTGGACCCAGCGTTCCCATGGTTTCAGCGTTGAGAGCTAGAGACTTGTTGCAGGGGGGATGCATAGGTTTTCTGGCTAGCATAGTGGATACTGCTAGAGTTATGCTGGCAGGGCTGGGAGAGACCAGATTGGAGTGTGAGTTCTTAGATGTATTTCCTGAGGATCTGCCAGGGTTGCCGCCGCCCAGGGAGAGTTTGAGATTGAGTTAGCACCAGGGACAGAACCAGTATCTAGAACACCGTATAGAATGGCACCAACAGAACTGAAAGAGTTAAAGATACAGTTGCAAGAACTTTTGGATTTGGGATTCATCAGGCCTAGCTATTCTCCATGGGGCACTCCAATGTTGTTTGTTAAGAAGAAGGATGGGACTCTGAGGATGTGCATAGATTACAGAGAATTGAACAAGTTGACTATTAAGAATAAGTACCCTCTACCAAGGATTGACGATTTGTTCGATCAGTTGCAGGGAAAGACGGTGTTCTCAAAATAGATCTTCGATCTGGTTATCACTAGCTGAGGATCAAGGATGAGGATATACCGAAGACGGCCTTTCGGACACGATATGGGCATTATGAATTCTTGGTCATGTCTTTTGGTCTGACCAATGCCCCAGCAGCTTTTATGGATCTGATGAATAGGGTGTTCAAGGATTTCTTGGATCAGTTCATCATTGTCTTCATCGACGACATTTTGGTTTACTCCAGTTCAGAGACAGAGCATGAGCAACATCTCCGGCAGGTTCTACAGAGGTTAAGGGAGCATCAGTTGTATGCTAAGTTTAAGAAGTGTGAGTTTTGGTTGCCGGAGGTGACTTTTCTTGGGCACATAGTTGGGGCAGAAGGGATTAAGGTGGATCTGTCCAAGGTAGAAGCAGTAAGGGATTGGCCGAGGCCAAGGAACGCCTCGGAGGTGCGAAGTTTCCTGGGGTTGGCCGGTTATTACAGGCAGTTTGTAGAAGGGTTCTCAAAGATTTCTTCACTGATGACGGAGTTGACAAGAAAGAATCAAAAGTTTGTTTGGTCAGAGAAGTGTCAGAACAGTTTTCAAGAGTTGAAGCGACGACTTATTTCTGCACCTGTGTTGAGTCTTCCTTCGGAGGAAGGAAAGTTTGTGGTCTATTGTGATTCATCGAGGATGGGTTTAGGCTGTGTGTTGATGCAGAATGAGAAAGTTATAGCCTATGCATCTCAGCAACTGAAGGAGTATGAGCAGCGGTATCTGACTCATGATTTGGAACTGGCGGCGGTGGTATTCGCACTGAAGGTGCGACGTCATTATTTGTATGGGGAGAAGTGCGAGATATATACTAATCATAAGAGTTTGAAGTATTTCTTCACTCAGAAGGACCTGAACATGAGGCAGAGACGTTGGTTGGAGTTGGTTAAGGATTATGATTGTGACATCCTTTACCACCCTTGGAAAGCCAACGTGGTGGCTGACGCGTTGAGCCGGAGGGGCCCAGAACAGTTGTATAGCTCCACCCAGATCTCAAGGGAATTAGCTGATGAGATGGCCAGGGCAAGGATAGAACTGGTGGTAGGCCAGTTAGCTAATATTATCTTGTAGTCGACCCTGTTAGAGCGGGTCAAGGAGGGTTAGTTGGTGGATGCGCAGTTGCAGGAAGTTAGGCAGCATGTCTTAGCAGGGACAGCTAAGGATTATTCTGTTTCTGAGACAGGTTTGCTTCGGTATCAGGGACGGATTTGTGTTCCAGCAGATGAGGGGATCAGACGAGAGATACAAGATGAGTCTCACACTACGCCATACTCACTTCATCCGGGTACCACGAAGATGTATCAGGATCTACAGTCATTATATTGGTGGCCCGAGATGAAGAAGGATGTGGTAGAGTATGTGTCTAGATGTTTGACATGTCAGCAGGTTAAGGCTGAGCATCAGCGACCAGCGGGATTGCTTCAGCCTTTGGGTGTCCCAGAGTGGAAGTGGGAGGATGTTACGATGGATTTTGTGGGGGGATTACCCAAGATAGTTGGACTTCATGACTCGGTGTGGGTGATAGTGGACAGATACACCAAGTCAGCTCATTTTCTACCAGTGAGGTCGACCTATACAGTGGAACAGTATGCAGAGCTGTATGTGAGGGAGGTAGTTCGTCTCCATGTGGTTCCAAAGTCTATTGTGTCTGATCGAGACCCTATCTTTACCTCCAAGTTTTGGGGACCTCTGTAGAGAGCCATGGGGACTCAGCTGAAGTTTAGCACAGTTTTTCATCCTCAGACTGATGGACAGTCTGAGAGGACGATTCAGGTATTAGAGGACATGCTTAGGGCATGTGTGATTGATTTCGAGGGGTCTTGGAGTAAGTATCTTCTGTTGATCGAATTTTCATATAACAACAGTTATCAGTCCATGATTGGAGTGGCTCCTTATGAGATGTTATATGGGAGAAAATGTAGATCACCCATACATTGGGATGAGATGGGTAAGAGGAGGTACTTAGGACCAGACATGGTTCAGAAGACAAATAAGGCTATTGAAAAGATTCGAGGAAGAATGCTTGCTTCGCAGAGTAGACAGAAAAGCAACGCTAATCCTAAGCGTAGGAACGTGGAGTTCCAGGTTGGGGACCACGTGTTTCTGCGAGTTTCACCATTGAAAGGAGTGAGGAGGTTTGGAGTGAAAGGCAAGCTGAGCCCTCGGTTTGTCGGACCTTTTGAGATCCTGGAGAGGATTGGACAGGTGGCTTATAGGCTAGCCTTGCCACCGTCGCTATCAGGAGTTCATAATGTGTTTCATGCCTCCATGTTGCGGAAGTATGTTTATGATACAACACATGTGTTAAAGTATGAGGACTTAGAGTTCCAGACAGACTTGTCCTATGAAGAGCGACCAGTTCAGATTTTGGATCGGAAGGACAAAGTCTTATGGAATAAGACAATTCCGTTAGTGAAAGTATTGTGGAGAAATAGTAAGGTCGAGGAGGCGACCTGGAAGTTAGAAACAACAATGCGAGATCAGTTTCCCGAGCTATTCAGGTAAATTTCGAGGACAAAATTCTCATTAGGAGGGGATAGTTGTAATGTCCCCAAATTCGCTCTTGAGGCTTAAGGGCCTTGATTATTGTGCCGGGAGGGCATTACTAGGTTAAATGTGGTCTGCATGACTTTATTGACTTAAATGCATAATTATATGGTTAATAATGCTTGTGTGATTATATTGGCTTTAATGTGATATGTGTATATGGTAATTGTGAGAACCACATTATTATGTGGGTAGGTTTGCAGAGAACGACTCGAGGCGATCCTAGGGCTAGTTAGCGGGGAAAAGTCACAACAGGGCTTAACAACTGACTTTGGATAAGTCAGGGGTATTTTAGGTATCAGGTAGCTATTTAGACTATCGGGTTATGAAAATAAATATATGGAGATATATTTGAGGTTAGGAAGTCTAGGCGGGAATATTGGGGGATTTTACCATTTTGCCCTCGGGGACGTTTCTGGCACCCCGAACCTTGAGATTAACATAACGAATAAGACAAACTCAAGGAAACCCATAGAAAGAAATAAACTGACCTATTAACTCTTCTTAGCTCTTCTATCTTTTCTCTCAAGGAAAACACAAGGGGAAACTAGGTGAAAATTCAAAGGAGAAGCAAAGAAATTCTGGGACTTTTGAGCTGGGAATTGCTGGGTAATGAGGCTGGATTTTGAGGCTTAGTTCAAGACTCATCCAAGGAATTGAATCAACACTAAGGTAAGCAGGGATTTCTCTTTCTTTGGTTTAAAAATTATGAGTTTTCAGCTTGGTATTGAGGTGTTTGTACCATTGATGCTTAGGGTGGAATTTGGGCTAGAAAGCTTTGGAAACTAGGTGGGTTTTGAATAGAGAAAGGATCCAACTGAAGAGGTAAGCTTTAATTCATGAATTAAAGGCTTGAATTTGAGCTTTTGACTGGTTAGCTTTGGGTGTTTATGTTCTTAAGTTTCAGGAATTAAGTGTGTGATTTCTATGAGTTTTAGGTTGAATTGTGTGGCTTAACTTGCTCTGAAAATGTTGGAGTTGTTAGGTGTTGAAATGGGAAGCTTTGGGATGGATTTGGATGAGGTTTAGATGTTGGAAATGGTGGGTTTTCTCGGCTCGAAGGGAAGGTCCGCGGCTCTATTCTAGAGCACTGTGGCCCTAGGTTGAAGATGAGCTAAGGAGGCTCGGCCAAGGGTGAGCGTTGCGGCTCCCAATGCAAGGGCCACGGGGCGTGTCTTTGCCCAGGGTGGTCCTTGGTTCTGTTTTGAGGCTAGGGTCGCGGCTAAGCTTCAAGGGACGCAGCCCTTAGTTGTGCACTTAAACTTTTGGGGGTTTTAGGCATGGGAATGTGGTCTAGAATGCTCGGGATCGATTTCACCACCGTGCTTGGTGGAATTTGGATTCCCGAAATTTAGTTTTGTAACCGGAAACCCTAATTTGAATATTAATGAAACCTTGTACTTTGATTGTGACTAGGTGATAAATGCTTAGGCTCGGGAACGAATCGTGCTTGAGGAGTGTTGCTCATAATCAATAACTGTAAAGACTAAAGGTAAGAAAACTGCACCTGTTTGAATATTTGTGACGGGACTAAGGGTTCCCTATTGAGTATGCTTGAAATGATGGTATTATTCCATGCAAGGTAATTAGTGAACCAACGGCCTAAGGGTGCCAAGGGTTACACTAGCGCACAGGGCGCGGCTTGGCCACTGGTAGCCAAGGACAGCTTAATATGCACTGAGCTCGGTTTAAGCGGGCCGGAGTCAGTGGGGTAAACAAAGGGTGCGGCCTAAGTTGTCGGCCATGACTATTGTGTGATATGAATGCTATAAGTGTTTGATTGCATCCATGACTCTGAATATATGCTGAATGATATTATGTGGATTTCTTGATAAGAGTTCATGCTTAGTGAATTTACTATCTGTTATCACTGTTTGTGTTGCATATGTTTTCTTGCTGGGCCTTGGCTCACGGGTGCTACGTGGTGCAGGTAAAGGCAAGGGCAAACTTGATCAGCTTTGATTGGAGAGCTCTACGGGCGGAATGTACATGGCCAGTTGCTCAACCGCCACGGTTGAGGTTTAGGCAGGGACGCGAGACTCAAAGATGATCTATTTTACCTTAATATGGCTAGTGAATGTTCATGTACTTTTGGAAGGCTGTAAACCAACTTTTAACTCTGTATCTTTTAGGATCCCGTGTGTATAACAGTTTAATTATATAAAATGAAACTTTTGAAACCAAAACCTTTTTAACCCTAGCTCATACATGTTTAGTGACACGTTTTTAAATTAATGACTTGATTAGCAAGTCTTGCACCTTTATATGTACACAGTGTAGCGGTCTTGGCTATCCAGGGTGTAATGCCCCAAATTTCCTAATAAGGTTTAGGACCTTGATTAGGAGGCCGGGAGGGCCATAATTGATTTATTATAGTATTTCATGATTATATGCATATTTACGTGAATTATATTATTATATGACGGTGAGTGCATGCATATGGGAGAATTTATTATTGTGAGGGTATTTTGGTAATTTGGCCACTGTGGGCGTAATTGTATATCTTGGGTGCATGGTTGTGATTAATTAATATAGCCACATTATAAGGTGGATTGGTTCGAGCTATCGACATGAGACGATCATGAGATGTAAGTGTTCGGTCTAGTCATAACGGGTTTAAGTCCGGGGCTCGGGGTGAGTCTCGGGGTGAATTTAATGGTTAGAGCATTACCGAGAATTAAAGGGTAATGGGATATGGCTTATTGGTGTTTGAGAATATTGGGAATAGCGGGAATTGGAGGGTGTTAATTGTGATTAATGAAATAGGTGTGAAAGGACAGTTTTGCCCTTGGTGGCTGCTAAGGTTTCATTTTAGACCTAAGGGTATTTAGGTCTTTTTACCCTAAGAGATATATATCAGCCATTAAGGCTGTAAAAGAGTAACAAAAACAGAGTCTCTCCTCCTTCTCTCCCGATAGATTTTCTTCCTCTTTTCTCTTTGGATTTTCAAGCTCAGTTTGAGGAATCGAGCCAAGGAACCAAGCTTAGCCAAGCTAGGGTTATGCTCCACCATTGAAGAGGGTGTGTTGCCAAGATTAAGGTGAGTTTCTAGCCACTAGAACTCTTGGTTTTGCTCTGTTTTTCTTAGTTAAGTTTCAGCTGGTTTTTGGGTTGGAAACTTGGGAATTGGTTGGAGTTTTGGCTAGGGTTCTTGGGGTTGTGGTCCCTAGGACATGTGTGGATGGTTTTTGGGTTCATTTGGCACCAAAAATGGGATTTGGAAGCATTGGAATCGAGTTAGAATTGAGGAAGTCGAAGAAGGAAGTTTCAGGGGTGGTGCTGTCTGGGGGTAGCGCTACAGCGCCCATCAGAGGGCGCTATAGCGCTACACAAGGCTCAGTTGGGCAGTTTGTGATTCTGTCTTGAGCGCTGGGGCGCTAGAAGGGCAGCGCTGTAGCGCTACCCTGTTCCTTCATAACCCTGTTTTGGGTGTTTTTAAGGGCTTTTGGCTTGGGGTTTCAATCCTTAAGGCCCGGGATCGAATCTACTCACTATGTGGGCATGTTTTGAGGTCCCGAGAGTGGGGTTTAGGTTAAGATCCTATCTTTGGTAATTTTCATTAATTGGAGGTTGTTTTGGTTATGACTAGGTGACCGTTAAAGGATTAAGGATCGATCGTTCTCAGGGGTCATTCTTGTTCTAATTCTCACTCGAACCGGAGGTAAGAAAACTGCACCCTGTGTATGTGAGACATGCATGGTTATTATTGATGCATGTTGGTTAATTATTATGTATGACATGCGTGGCTGTTATTGGTGCATGTTAGATTGCTGGATTTATTGCATATGATGCATGAGAAACATGTGATTAGGACATGCTTTGTGTACTGGGTATGATATCGTTCAGAGCTTGAGCCTCTGTGTTTATGCATGGTCCTCGTTGTACTAATACCTGTTTAGTAAGCATGCTGAGTACCTTGTTTATGGATATGGAACATGTGATATATGATTGGCGGCATGACTTACTTGTGTATGGTGCTGGCTTATTAGTCAGAATCGACAATGGTGTCAGATCCGTCTGTGAAGCTGTGACTTATTAGTTAAGTTCTCCACGGGCTGAGCACTGGTCGTGTTTTACCGACCCAAGGGTCAGAAGTGGCAGTGCGTTGTGAACGCCGGGCCGATTAAAGATTAGATCTAATCGAGGCCGGCATTGAATGACTCATATGGGGTATTAATGCTGGACCGACCGGAAGGTCAATGAGAACTATAAGCGCTTGCCTGGTCTATGACCAGATGTTTTATGGCCAAGGTATATGACCCCGGTGACTGTTTGTCACATGGCCAAGGGACGCTGTCCATTGCACGACTCTAGGGTCGGGAGGAAAGTTATGTTGGTGACCATTCACCATGCAACTGTCCTAATCAAACTTATGAAAGGATCACTTATCAGTTAAGCCCTGGTGACCCTATCGTCACATGGCTAGAAGGAGCGATGCTCATTATTGTGACTTTTGGCTATTGTCACCTATTTGCTTGGACTGATAGTCCTGAATGGTTATTATGATCGTTGTTGATATTATATCATGCTTTATTGTGTTTTTCTTGCTGGGCTTTGGCTCACGAGTGCTACGTGGTGCAGGTGAAGGCAAGAGGAAGCTGGACCATCCTTGAGTTGGAGAGCTTAGGTGATGATGTGTACATATGCAGCTACTCGTCTGCCACGGCCGAGGTTTACAGTGGAACTAGGGTTGAACCCTGTTTTGCCGCTTAGAACGGCCTGTTGTAAATATTTTCTGTAATAAACTCTGAAACTTTATTTTCGGGATCCCAATGTATATATTAAACGTTCTAGTGAAACGTTACACCTCAACCAAAATGTTTAAACCCTAAACCGCTAATCATACTTAGTTACACGTTTTGGCCAAATGACTCGATTAGCGAGATTAGCACTGGTTGCAAGGCGCACCGTAACGGTCCCTGTAGTTTGGGGCGTTACACAGGGCATTACAACCCTTGCTTCGACTAGAGGCCTCGGGCAATAACATGCCCTGATGATGTCTATGAACATCTGAGCCAGTCACTGGGGGTTGCCACATGTCAGAGGTGAAAATACAAACAACAAATGTGGCTCGGATACCAAATGTAAGAAATTTATCTAGATGCATAACATTCCTAATATGCAGAATAGATTGGGATTGTCACAAAAATTAAAGAGGGTTGATAGAGTATTCCTCCAACCATTGATATTGATAATCTCAATGTAAGAGCTTTAGATCTCTAGCCATTAATTTTGATAATCTTGATCTAAGAGCTTTAGATCTGCAAAAATAAAATTAAAGAGTATTAGTGAGGGTAAATGTAACACCCTGGATAACCAAGAACGTTACACTATGTATTTGAAATAGTGCAAGACTTGCTGATCAAGTCATTTGAATAAAAATGTGTTCCTAAGGTCAACTATCAGGTTAGGGTTAAAATATTTTGATCATAAATAGTTAATTTTCACTAAATTGGATGTTTGGTACACGGGATCCCAAAAATAGGGTTTAAAGACAATTTACAGTTCTCAACAACCAGTGGCCACTCTAATGGCAAAATACAAATTTTAGGCTCTGTTCCTGTAATATCCCTCGGTCGTGACAGACAAGTAGTTGACAAAGTACACCTTGCCCCAGTGCTCTCCAACTCATGGTTGGTCTAACTTTCCCTTGCCTTTACCTGCACCACATAGCACCTGTGAGCCAAGGCCCAGCAAGAAAACCATAACATCAAATACATAATTAGTAGTAGCAATCAATCAATCATAAAACAATCATCCAGAAGTTCAGCAGGTCATAAGCATCAAACTATTAATAGTAAACATGTACATTCCAAAATATAACTCAACCAATATACGAGTGATCAGGGTCGCCGCCCTTAGCCCGAGCCCTATGTTTACTCAACCGACTCCAGCTCACTTAGGCTGAGTCCATTTTTTATTTAGTTGACCCCGGGTCATAGTGGCCGAGCCGTGTCCTGTGCGCAAGTCATCAACCCCGACTCTCTTAGGCCGTTCATCTCATATTTTTCATAACATTATCACAATTACACAACACATATATCCAGATACAGGGAATCTCAGTCCCAACCGAGCCACAAAAGGGTGCAGTTTTCTTACCTTGAATTTCTGAGCGAAGGATTAAGAATTGCCCTGAGCACGATCCTTAGTCCCGAGCTTAGCGATAAACCTAGTCCCAACGGCCAATGGGTAAACATAAATTTTTAATTAAGATAAATACCTAGGAAACAATAGCTAGCCTCCGAGACCTCAATTTCTACTAAATCGGGTAGTAGAAATCATCTCGAGCGCTTAGGTTTGAACCCTCGAGCCTTACCAATCCTAGAAACCAACCTAAGGCAAAATCCCCTAGGCGGGTCACAACCTAACCCCAAGGGTCGCGGCGCGCTTCTAAGTCAGAGACTCAATCTTCAAGCATCAAGGGGAGCCGGGTTGCGACTTGCCCTCCTAGGGCCGCGGCGTGCCCTCAAGAAAGAGCCCACCCAGGGCATTCTGGGCATGCGGGTCGCGGCGCGTCCCTACAAACCTAGAATTTCTGGGTTTGCTTCACATCTTCCCAGCCAAAAACCTCAAAGCTTCAAACTTAACAAACCTCCTAGCTAAGACCAAATTCATCTACGAGTTTAGGACTTTTAACCACCCATTTTAAAAACAAAACCACAACAATTATACTAAAGCCACTATCCCAACTCAGTAGAAATTCATACTCAATATCCAGCTTAATTCTACCCCCAACAACCAGAATTCTCTAACATAATTAGAGACAAGAACTGACCTCAATTGCTGTTGAATCCTCACAAGCTTCCTGCTTCTACCAGCCTCAAATTCCTAACTTCTTAAGCTTCAAATTCAGCTTTTCCCCAACTTAGCCTAAGCCTTTCCCTTTCAATTCCTTCAGCTGCTCAAGCTTCAATCACAAGAGGGAGTGAGGGAGAAATCGTGAGTGAAAGAGAGATGAGAGAGATCTAAGAGTCTTCCACAACTTTCTGGCTATTCCTAAGAATTTTTAACAAGTATATCCCTTGCTTAAACGAAAGACTATTTTTCCCCTTTAAGCCTATTAATCCTCTAATTGTCCCTAGGGGTAAAATGGTCATTCCGATCCCGGTTCCCTATAATTCCTCAAGTGTTCCTGCTACTAAATAATTAACCTTGTCATGTCAAATTAATTACCAAATACTTATTCATTATCTAATAACTTCCAAAATATTTCCCCTAAATTCCCAAAATAACCCTAGGCTTCCCCCCGAGCCAGGTATTAAACCCTGTTGACGCGGTTCTTCGGCAACAGGTAATTAAGAGAAGAAGAGAAAGAGATTAGTACTTAAAAGTAGAACCGCCGCAGATATGAAATCTTTGTGAAAAGAACTAGGTGACCTTAAACACGTTTTTAAGTGGTTCGAAGGTTAAAAATCCTTCTACTCCACTAGTCAATATTATTGATCTTTTCTGGGTAATTGGTTTACCAAATATATAGTTCTTACAAGACTATTTTTTCCAACCCCTATCAATTCCCAGGGTCTCCATATTTATAGGAGAAGGCACCTGGAAATTGGTAGGGAGGTCATCCCGTGACCTTACCATTTGTCATATCAAGTCTGTGATATTCATGATTACTTCCTAAACCTGACACACAAGTGTGGTCTAATCAGTATGGAAGGAGATAATGGGCCGCACGGCCCAACCCGTCCGTGGGTGTCTGAATACGCACGTTCCTGCGGCGTGTCCGAGAAGTCAGGGGGATATCGGACACGTGATGGCAGGATTATGCACGTTTATCTTGCGTGTTGACTTCCCATAGGGTCAGAGCTTCCTGAGAAGCTCGCTACCGGAGCAATCCATAACCCGAGCTGATCCGTCAGTGGTCGCCGGATGTTGTTCCCAGCTCCTGGAACAACAAGAGGGAGCAGGGAACTCCATCCCCTCGAGCTAGAAAGGGCCCGTCCTGAAGATAAAGCCTTTGGCCTGTGGAGCCTCGGGCTAAATCATGTTTAGTCCGAGGATCGTCCTGCTAAACAGCCCGTGGGAAATCCAGGGCGTACATCTGCCCCCCAAGCTCCTGCTCGTGGTCCATGACGTCAGACATGGGAGACCACAGTAGGAGCTTTTAGACTTCTCCCACAACCCTTCGCATTCCATGCTTTTCGCATGCATCTGATACGTGGAACGCCGTGGGTGGCGACGGTACACTCTACGAGAACCGCATTAAATGGCCTAGCCTACTGTCCAGCCGTCGTTTCACATTTCGAGTGGAGGGTCTCCCAGGAGCCTTTTACACGTGATCCCCCCTTGTATAAAAAGGGGGGTGGTCATCCCCCTCACGGACCACCTTACCATTCAGAACCTCTCAAATTTCCTTCTTTTCTCTCTGACCTTCCGAAGAACAAAACCCTCATTTCCATTGCTCTCATCTTCTCCGTTCACGAAGCTTAAGCGTGCGAGTTCCTTCAAGGCCTTGGAGACTACTGTGCCAACGAAGCTCCTACCAGCGCAGCAACCTCGCTCACCATCCAACCCTATACTGTAAGTCTTCTGTCCCTGTTTATTTTTGAAAGCATGCCACTGTAGCCTAGGTAAAAATTTTTACTGTAGCCACATGCAGAGGTTTTCTGGGTCGCGCGGATATGGAGGGTGATGGCCCTTCTTTGATTAGGGCACACTTGCCATGGGACATCGCCTTAGAACATGGGTTCCATGATTCTCTCTTAGGAACAATTTCTGGGTAGGATCCGTAGGAACTTTGGGTGCAAAAACCGGGTAGCTTAGGGAATACGCCTTAAAAGCGGTTTTGCCACGCCTTGCCTGTTGAAACTTTCCCCCCAAGGCAAATTTTTTTTTTCTTACTCTGAGCCATCTGACACACGAATTCCGAGTAATCTGGGATCTGTTGAGGGCATAGGCGCGTGTTCCTTGGAACGCGTGGCACCACTCTCCACGGGCTGGGCTTACCCCAGCTCGTGTACTTACTACTTGCCTCACTCTCCTGCTTGGGTCGCCTTTTCTAAAGTGTTTTCTTTTGTTCGATAGGCGACCAGATGGCTCCAAAGAGAAATCTGCCACAGAAGAATGTGGGAAGTTCGGCCTCCCAGAAGGATAAAGGAAAGGCGGTGGTGACCAGCTCGCCAATTCCTCACTTTGGACCGGCGGTGGAGAAGCAGGCCAAGGTGGCTCCTGACGCGTTTTTCGAGGCGGAGAGAACCGTCTCGAAGATAACCAGCCAGGCAAAGATCACCAAAATCTTCCTTAACCACAACATTCCTCTGGGGAAGACCTCCGTGATCGCCCGACCTGCTGCGGATGGGGAGAGGAGCTGCACGCCGCTCGACGAGTCGTTCGTGGCCTGGAGCGGGGAACACTTCAAGGCAGGGGCCTTCCTCCCCCTGGATCAGTATTTTGCTGATTTTCTGAACTATGTGGAGTTGGCCCCATTTCAGCTCCCCCCCAATTCCTACCGTCTGCTGGCGGGACTGAGGTATTTGTTCCAAAAGCATGAGTGGGAGGTCCCCACTCCTGCTGATATCTTATATTTCTTCTGCCTCAAAGCCAGCCCGGACCAGCGGGGGCGAGGCGACGGGTTCTATTACTTAACCCGCTTCCCTAACACAGCAGCAGTGATCGAGCTGCCGAGCCATCCAAACGACTTCAAAGACCAGTTTTTTATGTCTACTGGGTTCCGACACTGCGATCATCATTATTTCAACCGCCCTCGTAAGTAATCCTCCATTTAGCTCGCCTTTTAACGGTTATCTTATTTTAGCTCGTCCCTTATTCCAATTCTGATTTCAACCAACCTTGCAGCCATCTACTCGAGGACCGAAAAGTCCGTGACCCTCGGGGGTCAATACGATACACTGGCGAACCTGCCTCCCAGTGAGAAAGACTACCGCGTGCTCGTGACAGACGAGGCGATGGTATTCTGCAAGCTGATTTTCCCAAATCAAACTTTGAATTTGAAAAGGCCCCGGGGTCCTCCCCCAGCCCGCGACAACAGGCCGACCGTCGCGGAGGAGGTCGTAGATGACGAAGGCGTGGAAGAAGGTGAGGAAGTTCCTCTGGTGAGGAACAGGAAGAGGAGCTTGGAGGTCGCCCAGGGGATGATCGAGGAGAGGGCCCAATCCGGAGCAGCCGCGGGTCCTTCCGGTCAAGGTAACTTTTACTTATTTAAGAACGTAGATAGGGCCACTGCAGACCCCCGGCTGGTTAGGTTCAACCCTAGGCAGCTCGTCCATCGTCACCCAAGGAATCCGAACCTGGACACGCTTCTGCTCCACTGCGTTGACTAGCTCGTGCTGGACAACCAAGGGTACCGTAGTAGTAGATAATACCCTAGCCTTTAGGTCGGCCATTTTTGAGGAGTACGGGACCAATTTACGCACGTGGCCTGCGCTCCTGAGGGGCGTCTACGCTCCGGGGATTAGGCAGTACGTAGAAGAGTCCAGCCCCGATTCAGAACCGAACCTAGAACCTTCGCCAGTTCGTGAGATAATCGTCCTAGGCTCTTCCAGCTCGGGGGGTAGGGCTCCCTTAGTATTTGCTTTCTTATTGCCTTTATTTCTGTATGATTGCTGATAACCGTGTTTTTTTCTCTTTGGCAGAAGAGATGTCTCAGCCCGGGAATAGTCTGCGGGGCGTTGTGTTTGGTGGGAATCCCCCAGCGGGGCCGAGGTTAAAGAGGCTTCGCGAGTCCAAGAGCTCGACCGGGGTCTCCACCAAATCCCCAGCTACGGAGAAGGAGAGAGACCCGTCATCCCAGGTCGCGGGGGCGAACCTCCCTGTTGCCAGGACAGGACTCATGCATCCGCCACCCCAACGATCTCCACTGGCCGCCCAGGACGGGGTAATAGAGGTCGGGAATCTGGCCGCGGCAGCCCCGGACGTGCGTATCCCGGTCGACCCCCGGGCTCTGGAGAAGATGCCCGAAGCATTCCGGGGTACGGTGTACGAGTCGGCCAGCTACGCCGTCAGCCACTATTACAATATCAGGGAGAAGGAGCTCCGGGCCATCGAAACAACGAGCCCGGTCCGAGTTATAGAGTCCGCTATGGACATGACTTTAACGGTAAAGTGCCCCCTTCTTCTAAGGCTTTGACACTCACACGCCGCCTTTCTCCTTCCAGTTTGCTAATTTATCACTCTTTTCTTGCAGGGCATGGCTGCCGCCTATAGAGGCATCGTTAGGACCAAGGCCCAGCTCGAGGGTTTGGAAGCAGATCGCCAGACTGCCCTCCAGGAGTCTCAGGAGGCGAGAGACGCCTTGGCGACCTCAAAAGCCGAGTTAGAGAAGGTCCGCTCGGAGAACCAAGAGCTTAAACGCTCCCTGGCCGCATCCGAGCTAGATAAGCTTCGCTCCGAGAACCTAGAGCTTAAAAACTCCCTGGCCGCATCGCGGGCAGACCTTGAGGTGGCGAAGGCCGAAGTCCAGACCTCCCAGGCCGCTCTGAAAGACGAGCGGGTCGTGTCGGAGCAGTCCTTACAGGACCTATTCTATCACTGCTGGTCCCACAATCCAGACGCGGACTTCTCCTTCATGCCGCCGGACCTCTGGGCATTCCTGTTGCCGCGGCTTCAAGCCCGCCTGAATAAGGAGGCTCCTCCATCGGAGACTGGAGAGGCCTCTGCCGCGGCGGAGCAGGGTGAGACCGCGACCTCCAAAGGGCCAGCTGATGGGGCTTAGGATGCTTCTTGTTTTCGTATTTTGAACACCTTTTTTTTTTTTTTATTGTAATTCTCTTTTTTATGTGAGGCGTTTCCGCCTCGAGACAATTTGCTCAACCAGTTTTACATATATATTTTTATGCATTTGGTCATAATTTATCTCTTTATTTTTATGAACGTAGTTCGAGTTAACTTTATCCGTATCCCGGGCTCTTTAAATAAGATCCGCGTTCAACAAATTTTTAGTTCACTCCTAAGTTTTCTGACCTGGTTAAGACCAGGAACTTATTTTGAAAAAACTTAGTTCGCGTCAACTTTTATCCGTATCCCGGGCTCTTTAAAGAAGAACCTCGGTCAACAAATTTTAGCTAACTTCTAAGTTTTCTGACCTAGTTACGACCAGGAACTTATTTTGAAAAAACTTAGTTCGCGTCAACTTTTATCCGTATCCCGGGCTCTTTAAAGAAGAACCTCGGTCAACAAATTTTAGCTAACTTATAAGTTTTATGACCTGGTTAAGACCAGGAGCTTATTTTGAAAAAACTTAGTTCGCGTCAACTTTTATCCGTATCCCGGGCTCTTTAAAGAAGAACCTCGGTCAACAAATTTTAGCTAACTTCTAAGTTTTCTGACCTGGTTACGACCAGGAACTTATTTTGAAAAAACTTAGTTCGCGTCAACTTTTATCCGTATCCCGGGCTCTTTAAAGAAGAACCTCGGTCAACAAATTTTAGCTAACTTCTAAGTTTTATGACCTGGTTAAGACCAGGAGCTTATTTTGAAAAAACTTAGTTCGCGTCAACTTTATCCGTATCCCAGGCTCTTTAAAGAAGAACCTCGGTCAACAAATTTTAGCTAACTTCTAAGTTTTATGACCTGGTTAAGACCAGGAGCTTATTTTGAAAAAACTCAGATCGCGTCAACTTTTATCCGTATCCCGGGCTCTTTAAAGAAGAACCACGGTCAACAAATTTTTGTTAACTTCCAAGTTTTATGACCTGGTTAAGACCAGGATAGGACTTAGTTTGTGATAACTCTTATCCATAGATAAAAATTAACACCTAAGTCGTTAAGGAGACCTGGATATATCCGGGTACCATATGCCCCCCAAGTAACTGGGAAAGGGTCTTTCGTTGTTACTTTAAAATTACCCTTGCAAATAACGAGAAACATTTGATTTTTATTTATACATGGAAGGTGACCTTCTAGGTCTTACAAATGTTTATTGATAATATTTCTTTAGGTGGATTGCATTCCAAGTCCGCGGGACCGCCCCTCCACCAAGTCGAGCTAATTTATATGTCCCTTCTTTGATGACTTCGATGACCTGGTATGGTCCTTCCCAGCTTGGTCCCAAAACCCCATCTTTGGGATCTTTCCCGGCCAGGAAAACTCTCCTCAAGACCAAATCGCCAACGCTAAAGGCACGTCTTTTGACCTTAGTGTTGAAGTAGCGAGTGATTTTCTGTTGATAATGGGCGAGCTGGAGTTGTGAATCCTCTCGCCTCTCATCCATCAAGTCTAAGGAGTGGCATAGGAGCTCGTGGTTCTTTTCTTGTTCGTAGGACCGGACCCTGTGCGACAGGACCTTTACCTCCACGGGGAGGACCGCTTCACTTCCAAAGGTTAGGGAGAAAGGAGTGTGACCCGTGGGAGTCCGATGTGAGGTCCTATAGGCCCACAGAACTTGGGGGAGCTGTTCTGGCCAGATCCCCTTTGCCTCACCTAACCTCTTCTTGAGGCTTGCCTTCAGAGTTTTATTGACAGCTTCGACCTGGCCGTTCGCCTGGGGATAGGCCACGGATGAGAAACTTTTCACAATTCCGTTCTTTTCGCAAAATTCGGTGAACAGGTCGCTGTCAAATTGAGTGCCATTGTCGGAAACGATCTTTTTGGGTAGGCCGAATCGACAAACGATGCTTTTAACCACGAAGTCTAGCACCTTTTTCGATGTTATTGTCGCCAACGGCTCTGCTTCGGCCCACTTTGTGAAGTAGTCAATGGCTACCACGGCGTAACGGACCCCGCCCTTTCCGGTGGGCAGGGCGCCTATTAGATCTATGCCCCAAATGGCGAAGGGCCAGGGAGACGATATCATTTTTAGCTCGGCCGGGGATGCTCGTGCAACCGCGGCGAACCGCTGACATTTGTCGCACTTTTTTACGTATGAGATCGAGTCTTTGGACAGAGTCGGCCAGTAAAAACCCTGCCGAAGGATCTTCAAGGCCAGGCTTTGCCCCCCAGTGTGATCTCCGCAGAATCCGTCATGAACTTCCTGCAGGATGGCCTTCGCCTCACTTGGAAGAACACACCGGAGGAGAGGTAATGAATGCCCACGTCGGTACAACACCCCCTCGACTAACATATATCTCGGAGCTTGATAAAGGACTCGCCGTACGTCGTTGCGCCCTTCGGGTAACTTGCCCTCGACGAGGTACTCAACAATGGGAGTCATCCAGGTCGGCCTGATGTCAATCATCTCAATATCCGCTCGATCTCCGTCTATGCTTGGTTTGTCCAAGAACTCAATTGGCACCAACCCCAGGGTTTCTGCCTCCCCCGAGGTGGCGAGCTTGGCGAGAGCATCTGCATTGGCGTTCTGCTCCCGAGGTATCTGCTCGATCGACCCTTGCCCAAACGTAGACAATTCGGATTTTACCTTAGCCAAATAAGAGGCCATCTTGGGACCCCGCGCCTGATACTCGCCTAAGACCTGATTCACCACGAGCTGGGAGTCGCTGAAGCATTGGACAGAGCTTGCCTTTAGCTCGCTAGCTATCCTAAGTCCGGCTAACAAGGCCTCGTACTCTGCCTCGTTGTTGGACGCCTTGAACCCGAACCTCAGCGCCGAATGGAATCTATGTCCTTCTGGGGATATCAGAATGATTCCGGCCCCGGAGCCGTTCTCGTTAGATGAGCCATCAACGAAGATCCTCCACGATGAGCCTGAGGATGTGAGCTGCTGTGAATCTTCCGATGGGATCTCACGGAATCCCGCACATTCTGCCACGAAGTTGGCCAAGGCTTGACTTTTTATGGTAGTTCGGGGAGTATAGAAAATCTCGAACTGACTGAGTTCGACCGCCCACTTTAGCAAGCGTCCCGAGGCTTCAGGCTTTTGCAAAACCTTCCATAGAGGCTGATCGGTCATGACGTGTACAGAGTGGGACTGGAAGTATGGCCTGAGTTTTCGCGAGGCCGTGATTAGGCAGAACGCCAGCTTTTCCATCAACGGGCACCTTGACTCAGCTCCGAGGAGTCTCTTGCTGATGTAATAAACGCGGTCAGATCCTCCTTTCTTCTATCGCAGAGGTTCTTTCCAAGCTTCACCGTCCGTGAAGGATTTTGTTCATCGATGCCTACCTCCTCGAGATCTTCAATAACTTGGAGCTCGGACCTGTCCTCGCCTACTCGGGGGTCAATGTCCTCGCTTAAGGCGAGCTTTTCGTCTTCGGAAACCCGAGGTTTTTCAATCTCAGGGGTCGCCTTGGGTCCCTGCGATTCCTCTTCATCCTGAATGGCCATCGCCACCTGCCCGGGTTTAGATTTTCCCTTCATGGAAATGCTGTAGCATTCCCTGGCAGCGAGCTGATCGCCCTTGATAGTGCAGACCCCTGTCGAAGTAGGGAACTTCATGGCGAGGTGCCGGACGGATGTGATAGCTTCGAAAGCAACGAGCGTTGGTCGGCCCAAAATTGCATTGTAGGCAGCGGAGCAGTCAATGACTACGAATTCGAGCAGTTTGGACACTGTTCGGGACTCGTCGCCTAGGGTGATCACCAGCTCGATCGTTCCTATCGCTGCTGACCCTTCGCCTGAAAAACCATATAGCATCATCGAGGTTGCCTTTAGCTCGGAGACGGTCAGACCCATTTTTTCTAAGGTTGAACGGAATAGGAGATTCACCGAGCTCCCATTGTCCACTAACACCCTCCTTACTCTCCGGTTGGCGAGCTGGACTGCTACGACCAAGGGATCGTTATGAGGGAATTGGACATGGCCCGCGTCCTCCTCCGTGAAAGTGACTGGTTGTTTCTCTAATCTTTGTTGTTTTGATTGACGCTGTTCCGGGACGAACTCCCCTCCATTGTGGGCCTTCAACTCATTTATGTACCTCTTCTGGGCGCCTCTGCTCGTGCCAGCCATGTGTGGCCCTCCAGAGATGGTGGAAATCTCTCCCTCGATCACGGGGGGAGGGACATCCTGATCTACTCGAGGTCCAGGTTGACTGGCTGGGATCTCCGGAGCGGGTCGACCTGTGGGGACCCTGTTCCACGAGTATTGCGCCAACGGACCTGCTCGGATGAGAGTCTCGATTTAATCTTTGAGGTGCCTGCAGTCGTCGGTATTGTGCCCGACGTCGTTATGAAAACGGCAGAATTTGGAAGCGTCTCTCTTTCCCTTAGGGTGCTTTATTGGCTCCGGTCTTCTCCAGGGGACTCGCGTAGCGTTGGCCAGGAAAATATTCTCTCTGGTTTGGGTGAGTTCGGTATACGCTGTGAACACGGGCTTGAATTTATCCACGGATTTATTCTTCTTTTGACCGTGCTGGACGTTTTCACCATTTCCTTTTCTTTTGCCGCCACCGGGCTGGTTGCTCTGCGTGACGTCGGGAGTCGCTACTACGATCTCTGTTCCCGCCCCAGCGGGTTTCTCGAGGACCTGGCTGGTCCCCGCGGCTGAAGCTTCAGCTTCCTCCAAATTTATCCATTCTTGGGCTCTGTTAAGGAATTCACTAACTGAGCTGACCCCCCTCCTTTGAATATCCTTCCACAGATCTCCGCCTACTAGGATCCCGGTCCTCATAGCCATGAGTTTGGAGCTGTCGTCGGCGTCTCTGGCTCGAGCAGCGACATTTGCAAATCTGCTCAAGTAGGCTTTTAGCGTTTCTCCAGGTTGCTGTCTCACGTTAGCTAGGGAGTCGGCCTGGACCCTGGCGGCCTGAGAGGCGCGGAATGCCCTCTTGAAGTCAGCCGAAAAGGTCTTCCAGGAGCTGATTGACTGCCTTTTACTTTGTTTGAGCCACTGCCTGGCAGGTCCAGTTAGGGTGGAAGGGAAGATCAAGCAACGAAGCTCTGGCCCGATGTTATGAGCCATCATTAGGGTGTTGAACATCCCTAAGTGGTCAGATGGGTCTCCATCCCCGTTGAACTTTGACAAATGAGGCATACGAAAGCCAGAAGGGTATGCCGTTGCTGCTATGTTGGGGGCGAAGAGCTCCATCTCATCCCCTGAATCATATTCGTCTTTTTCTTTCTCTGACAGGAGCTTCTTCATCAGCTCCTCCATTTGAGTTAAGCGCTCTAGGGTTTTGTCCTGAGATCCTGGGTTATTCCGGGGCTGTTCAACAGCTCCGGACCCGTTGTACATATTAGGCGGGTTATTGCCCCTCCTATCTGGAGATAGGTCATTTGGGGCATTCCCGCCATTACGTACTTCGGATCGGACCCCAACTGAACGGGCCTGGCTACCATCCCTAGCTGGACCCTCTCTGTGAGAGTTGAGGCGATCTCGAAGGTCGCCTCCATGGGAATTATGGTGACTTTGTGTTGAACTTAGTCGCTGTCGCAGGTCCCCTCCCGAAAGATCACTCCGTGCGCTACCGGTCCAATGACTCCTGCTGGACAGGCTCGATGTGCGTCTTTGGCGGCTCCGACTTGCTCCTCCTCCCGGCGCCCTGCTGCTGCGGGAAGGCCCGGCCGATGGCGGGTCTCTCCTACTATTTTCGTAGGTCGGGATGTCTCGGATGGTCTGAGGAGACGGATATCTGATGGGAGAAGGAGGATGCCTGACCGGAGAGGCGATCCTAGTGCCGTCTGGACGGACTAAATTTGGTGGGGGCCTCTCGGCCCTGCCAGCTTGATGGTTTCACGCTGGGCGATCTGGACGAGGAACTGGACGCTCTTCGGGGACGGGCTGACGTCTCCGGATCTCCTCGGCCCTCCTTTGGGAATTTCCCCTATCTCTGCTGGGTGTCCTCGAGGAAGGCTGAGAGCTAGGGGTTGATGTCCTAACCGAACGGCTGTACTGCTGCGGTTCGGTCTGAGGCATTTCCCTGAAGTTCGCCTCTTGATGGCGTGATGAAGGGGTGGAGTTGGCTGCAGGGAGTCTACCCGAACGGCTATGCCTGGATCGATTACTCCGGCGAGACTTAGGAGCCTCGCCTTGCCTCTCTCCAACGTTACCGTTGGTTGTGAGAGGGGGTAGTCGACTCAGAATATCCTGGATTTGCTGACCAGCTGCTGCTAGCTGGCTCCTCAGTTGAGCATTCTCCATCTCCACCGCAGTATAATAACCTGGATTCAGATTAGGCGGCCGGGGCGTCGAACTACCAGTGTCGTCTTGGCCGGCCGGCTGCTTTCCTGGCCTTTGCTGGACTTCAGGAACTTGCTCCTCGGGGCGGGCAACATGGCGGGCCTCCTGCCCATCATGCTGTTCTGTCTCGTTGCCATGTTTGGATCGAGTGGTCACCATAGTTGTATGTTTGTGGTAGTACTAATTGGACTTGCTCTCAATGAAAGCACCAAACTGTTGACGCGGTTCTTCGGCAACAGGTAATTAAGAGAAGAAGAGAAAGAGATTAGTACTTAAAAGTAGAACCGCCGCAGATATGAAATCTTTGTGAAAAGAACTAGGTGACCTTAAACACGTTTTTAAGTGGTTCGAAGGTTAAAAATCCTTCTACTCCACTAGTCAATATTATTGATCTTTTCTGGGTAATTGGTTTACCAAATATATAGTTCTTACAAGACTATTTTTTCCAACCCCTATCAATTCCCAGGGTCTCCATATTTATAGGAGAAGGCACCTGGAAATTGGTAGGGAGGTCATCCCGTGACCTTACCATTTTTCATATCAAGTCTGTGATATTCATGATTACTTCCTAAACCTGACACACAAGTGTGGTCTAATCAGTATGGAAGGAGATAATGGGCCGCACGGCCCAACCCGTCCGTGGGTGTCTGAATACGCACGTTCCTGCGGCGTGTCCGAGAAGTCAGGGGGATATCGGACACGTGATGGCAGGATTATGCACGTTTATCTTACGTGTTGACTTCCCATAGGGTCAGAGCTTCCTGAGAAGCTCGCTACCGGAGCAATCCATAACCCGAGCTGATCCGTCAGTGGTCGCCGGATGTTGTTCCCAGCTCCTGGAACAACAAGAGGGAGCAGGGAACTCCATCTCCTCGAGCTAGAAAGGGCCCGTCCTGAAGATAAAGCCTCTGGCCTGTGGAGCCTCGGGCTAAATCATGTTTAGTCCGAGGATCGTCCTGCTAAACAGCCCGTGGGAAATCCAGGGCGTACAAACCCCGCTGTGACTATTTCGCTAATTCGCTCACTAGGACAATCTCGAGCCATATACTGCTAATATATCCACATAATAATGTGGTCTCAATCATTTATCACATATAATCACATTTATGCCTTCAACGAGCCAAAATTACAAATATGCTCTTATAAGCTATAAATGGCCCACATGCATATCTAATACTCGTAAACATGCATAACACATATTCATATAATCATATTAATCATGCATACCACATAGTCACACGTTTAACTATTTAAACATACATATAAACCAATTATGCCCTCCCGGTACGCTAATTAAGGTCCTAAGCCCTATTAGCAATTTTGGGTCGTTACAGTAAATGACCTCTAAGTTCTCACTAGCTCTCTAAGTTCTCACTAGCTCTTAGATGAAGCATGATAATGAGCGTTGTGAGCTTGGGACCAGAACTTATATTTATATAGGTGAGACATTCCATCAAGGTCTCTACCACAATTGATGTCAGAATATTTGACAATCAATATGATTTGAAATATTGGGTTACTCAATATATGAAATTGAGTAACTGAATTAATGTTGACCATATTGAGAATATTTGTCAATTAATCCTAATAGTGAATTTAATTAGAATTATGATTTTTAGTAACTCTAATTAATTAAATAATATTCTAACAAATATCTCTATTTATTTTTTAGATGAAAGCTAACAAAAGGATTTTTTTTGGTAGTTGAATTTTGTTTATGTAATTTTTTTGCAATATGAAATAATTCGATGAGTACAACTTTTGCAAGAGGGATAATTCAAGTAGCAAAATTCATATTTGTCCTTTATTTTAATTCAATTTTCTTTTAGTAATGGCATAGTGATTTTAAATAATTATTTGAAGAACGTAAATTTAAATAAATAATGACGTATGAAAATTTGAGTTGTGGAATAATGAAGAGAAATAATTTGATAACATAATTTTTTTATTAAAATAATAGTAATACTACTACCAACCTCAATCTTTTATATTAGGGTATTTATTAGTAATACTACATTTTGATCTCTCCTTTTTTTTTTCATTTCTACTACCCCTAATATATTATATTATATTCAAACTTTAATTTTTTAATTTTTTTTATATAAAAAGGATATTGCATTCTTTGTTTGAATTCACAGACAAAAAGATTTTTGAAATACACACCATTACAATAACTCTTTTTTACATCGGTACTACGTCAATCAAACATGATGACAGCAAAGTTGTTAAGGTTTCCAGATTTGGTTGCATGCATTCTCATATCTATTGTCTTGTCTTTTCCTAAAATCGGAGAACGCAAGGCAAGCCCTGGCGCTCCTGAGGCTCAGAGAATGCAAGCCAATTCTCTCTCCTACTCATCTCATCTCCACGATTCAGATGAGGCTCAAAGGACATTTAATCATTGGTACGTGGACAAAGTGGGGCTAGCACTCCACGGCGTGATCAAACCGATCATCGCTTGAAACCCTATCTTTTGGGAATTTCCATTTTTGCAAAAAATATTTTTTTTTTTCATTTATAAATGAGTATCTTTCTGGATTGGGGAATTTAAATGTTTACATTTAGAAATTGAATAAAGGAGCTAGTTATTCCGATCATAAAAAATGTATTAATCTTTTTTTTCTTTTCATTGTTGTTTTGTTGTGTTATACCCTAAAAATACGAATTTGATTTTCTTGCTCGGGATACAGGTAACAAACAATAAATAAAAGAAATTGGACTCCGGAGACATTTCATTAACTCTAGATTGAACAACTCGAGGTTAAGGGTGTTCATAAAACCGTTCACTTTAGAACTGTAATTTGCACTTTAGAACCCTTCACGGTGCAGTTGCAGTTTGTATTTTTTCCAAACCGCGCTGTACGGTGCGATTTGTAATTTTAAATTTTATAAATGTTGTTCAAACTGCACTACACCGCATCATTATATATATTAAATTTAATATTGTACGCCCTGGTTTTCCCACGGGCTGATTAGAAGGTCGTGCCTCGGATTAATCAAGTTTAGTCCGAGGCGCCCGCAGACCGAGGACATTAGCTCGCCCAAATTGCCCAGAATTAGAAGACCGAAGGTCAGATCAGGGGAGAAGCTCGTATTACGAGCTTCTCATGGCATGAGCTGCCCGCGATGCTCTGACCCTCTACGAAGTCAACACACGCAAGATAAACGTGCATATATCTGACATCACGTGTCCGATATCCCCCTGACTTCTCGGACACGCAGCAAGAACGTGCGTATCAGACACCCACAGCTGGATTGGGCCGTGCGGCCCATTATCTCCTTCCATGCTGATTAGACCACACTCATGTGTCAGGTTTAGGAATTAATCATGAATGTCACAGAGTTGATATGACAAATGGTAAGGTCACGGGATGACCTCCCTACCAACTTCCAGGTGCCTTCTCCTATAAATATGGAGACCCTGGGAGTTGATAGGGGTTGGGAAAAATAGACTTTGAAGAACTATATACTTTGTAAATCAAATACCCAGAAGATATCAATAATATTGACTAGTGGAATAGAAGGATTTTAACCTTCGAACCACTTAAAAAAAAGTGTCTTGAGTCACCTAGTTCATCCTATAAGATTTCATATCTGTGACGGTTCTACTTTCAGTACTAATCCCTTTCTCTTCTTCTCTTAATTACCTGTTGGCGAAGAACCGCGTCAACAGTTTGGTGCCTTCGTTGAGAGCAAGTTCGATTAGTACTACCACCAACATCCAACTATGGTGACTACTCGATCCAGACATGGCAACGAAACAGAACAGCATGATGGGCAGGAGGCCCACCATGTTGCCATCCCTGATGAGCAAATTCCTGAAGTCCAGCAGAGACCAGGAAAGCAGCTGGCAGGCCAAGATGACACTGGTAGTTCAGCGCCCCGGCCGCCTAATCCGAACCCATGCTATTATACTGCGGTGGAGATGGAGAATGCTCAGCTGAGGAGCCAGTTAGCAGCCGCTGGTCAGCAAATCCGGGATATTCTGGACCGACTACCCCCTCTCGCAACCAACGTTAACGTTGGAGAGAGGCAAAGTGAGGCTCCTAAGTCTCGCCGAGGTAATCGATCCAGGCGTAGCCGTTCGGATAGGCTCCCTGCAGCCAACTCCACCCCTTCATCACAGCATCAGGAGGAAAACTTCAGGGAAGTGCCTAGAACCGGACAGCAGCAATACATCCGTTCAGTTAGGACGTCAACTCCTAGCTCTCAGCCTTCCTCGAGGACGCCCAGGAGAGATCGAGGAAATTCCCGAAGAAGAGCCGGGGAGGGCCAGCGACGACAGCCCGTCCCCGAAGACCGTCATGCGACTCATCCAGCTCGCCCAGAACGAGATCAGCAAGCTGGCAGGGCCGAGAGGCCCCCACCAAATTTGATTCATCCAGATGGAACTAGGATCGCCTCCCCAATCAGGCATCCTCCTTCTCCAATCAGACATCCGTCTCCTCAGCCCGTCCGGGACATCCCGGCCTACGGGGGTAGTAGGGGAGACCCGCCGTCAGCTGGGCCTTCCTGGCACAGCAGGGTGCCAGGGGAGGGATCAGGTCGTAGCCGCCAAAGACGCACCCCGAGCCTGTCCAGCAGGAGTCACTGGACCGGTAGTCGACGGAGTGATCTCTCGGGAGGAGACCTGTGTCAGCGACTAAGTTCGGCACAGAGTCACCAGACTACCCAGGGAGGCGACCTTCGAGACCGCCTCAATTCTCACAGAGAGGATCGAGTTAGGGATGGTAGCCAGGCCCGCTCAGTGGGGACCCGATCCGAAGTACGTAACGGGGGGAATGTCCCAAATAACCTGTCTCAAGATAGGAGGGGCAACAACCCACCTAATATGTACAACGGGTCCGGAGCTGTTGAACAGCACCGGAATAACCCAGGATCTTAGGACAAAACCCTAGAGCGCCTAACTCAAATGGAGGAACTGATGAAGAAGCTCCTATCGGAAAAAGAAAAAGACGAATATGATTCAGGGGACGAGATGGAACTCTTCGTCCCCAATATAGCGACAACGGCATACCCTTCTGGCTTTCGTATGCCCAACTTGTCAAAGTTCAACGGGGACGGAGACCCGTCTGACCATTTAGGGATGTTCAACACCCTAATGATGGCCCATAACATCGGCCCGGAGCTGCGTTGCTTGATCTTTCCTTCCACACTGACTGGGCCTGCCAGGCAATGGTTCAAGCAGAGTAAAAGGCAGTCAATCAGCTCTTGGAAGATCTTTTCGGCTGACTTCAAGAGGGCATTCCGTGCCTCTCAGGCCGCCCGAGTCCAGGCCGATTCCCTAGCTAACGTGAGGCAGCAGCCCGGTGAGACGCTGAAAGCCTACTTCAGCAGATTTGCAAATGTCGCTGCTCGAGCAAGGGACGCTGACGATAGCTCCAAGCTCATGGCCATGAGGACCGGAATCCTGGTCGGCGGAGACCTGTGGAAAGATATTAAATGGAGGGGAGTCAGCTCGGTTAGAGAATTCCTTAACAGAGCCCATGAGTGGATAAACTTAGAAGAAGCTGAAGCTTCAGCCGCAGGGACCAGCCAGGTCCCCGAGAAGCCCGCTGGGACGGGGACGGAGATCATAGTGCCGACTCCCGACGTCGCGCAGAATAACCAGCCCGGTGGTGGCAAAAGAAAAGGGCATGGTGAAAATAGCCAACACGGCCAGAAGAAGAATAAGTCTGTGGATAAATTCAAGCCCGTGTTCACAACTTATACCGAGCTCACCCAGTCCAGGGAAAATATTTTCCTGGCCAACGCTACTCGGGTCCCCTGGAAGAGGCCGGAGCCATTGAAACACCACAAGGGAAAGAGAGACGCTTCCAAATTCTGCCGTTTTCATAACGACGTCGGGCACAACACCGACGACTGCATGCATCTCAAAGATGAAATCGAGACTCTCATCCGAGTAGGCCCATTGGCGCAGTACTCGCGGAACAGGGTCCCGGCTAGTCGACCCGTTCCGGAGGTCCCAGCCATTCAGCCCGGGCCTCGGGTAGATCAGGACGTCCTTCCCCCCGTGGTCGAGGGAGAGATATCCACCATCTCTGGAGGGCCACACATGGCTGGCACGAGTAGAGGCGCCCAGAAGAGGTATGTGAATGAATTAAAAGCTCACAACGGAGCGGAGTTCGCCCCGGAGCAGCGTCAGTCGAAACATCAACGATTAGAGAAACAACCGATAACTTTCACGGAAGAAGATGCAGACCATGTCCAATTCCCTCATAACGATCCTTTGGTTGTAGCAGCCCAGCTCGCTAACCAGAAAGTAAGAAGAGTGTTGGTGGACAATGGGAGCTCGGTGAACCTCCCATTCCGATCCACCTTAGAAGAGATGGGCCTGACCGTCGCCGAGCTGAAGGCGACCTCGGTGATGCTGTATGGCTTTTCGGGAGAGGGATCAGCAGCAATAGGGACGATCGAGCTGGTGATCACCCTAGGAGAAGAGTCTCGAACAGTGTCCAGACTACTCGAGTTCGTGGTCATTGACTGCTCCGCTGCCTACAATGCCATCTTGGGCCGACCTACGCTCATAGCTTTCGAGGCTATCACTTCCGTCCGGCACCTCGCCATGAAGTTCCCTACTTCAACAGGGGTCTGTACTATCAAGGGCGATCAGCTCGCTGCCAGGGAATGCTACAGCATTTCCATGAAGGGAAAATCTAAACCCGGGCAGCTGACAATGGCCATTCAGGGCGAAGGGGAATCCCAGGGACCCGAGGCGGCCCCTGAGATTGAAAAACCTCAGGTTCCCGGAGAAGAAAAGCTCGCCATAAGTGAGGACATTGACCCCCGCATAGGCGAGGATAGGTCCGAGATCCAGGCTATTGAGGAGCTCGAGGAGGTGAATATTGATAAACAAAACCCATCACGAACGGTTAAGCTCGGAAAGAACCTCTGTGACAAAAGAAAGGAGGAGCTGACTACGTTTTTGCAGAGAAACCTAGACGTATTCGCATGGTCGCACGAAGACATGATAGGGATCAGTCCGAGCGTCATCATGCACACGCTCCACCTAGATAAAAGCATCCCTGCCAAGTCTCAAAAGCAGAGGCGTTTAGGGACGACCCGAGCCGAAGCCCTTAAAGAAGAAGTAGCCCGGCTCAAAAAGTGTGGCTTTATCCGCGAAGCCAAATTTCCCATTTGGGTTGCCAATCCCGTGTTAGTTCCGAAGCCAAACGGGAAGTGGCGGACCTGTATCGACTTCTCCAACCTGAATAAAGCCTGCCCCAAGGATTGCTTTCCATTACCAAGGATCGATCAGCTGGTGGATGCCACGGCGGGGCACGAGCTAATGTCCTTCATGGACGCGTACTCAGGCTACAATCAGATCAAGATGAATCCGGCAGACCAGGAGCATACCAGCTTCATGACCCCGACTAACGTCTATTGCTATAAGGTCATGCCGTTTGGCCTGAAGAATGCCGGAGCGACCTACCAAAGACTAGTAAACAGAATGTTCGCGAACCAGATCGGGAAAAACATGGAAGTGTACGTCGATGACATGCTTGTCAAGTCAAAGACTGCCGACAACCACGTTGCCAACCTGGAAGAATGTTTTAACATATTGCGAGAATATGGCATGAGGCTCAATCCTCAGAAATGCACTTTCGGCGTCGCATCGGGGAAATTCCTGGGTTTCATAGTAAATACCCGAGGAATCGAGGCAAACCCCGACAAGATCAGGTCACTGCTCGAGCTTCCTTCCCCCAGGTCGCGAAAAGATGTCCAAGGCCTCACAGGAAGGGTGGCAGCGCTCAACCGGTTCATTTCCAAGTCAACCGACAAGTGTCTGCCCTTCTACAACCTGCTCCGGGGAAACAAGAAATTTGAGTGGACAGTAGAATGCGAAAGCGCATTCCTCGACCTGAAAGCGCATTTGGCTGAACCACCTGTGCTATCCAAACCCAAGGCAGGAGAACCTCTTTTCCTCTACATGGCCGTCACTAAGGATGCAGCTAGTGTTGTGCTGGTACGAGAAGAGGACCAGGGTCAGAAACCAGTCTACTACATCAGCAAGAGACTCCTCGGAGCTGAATCAAGATACCCAGTGATGGAAAAACTGGCGTTCTGCCTAATCACGGCCTCACGAAAGCTCAGGCCGTACTTCCAGTCTCACTCTGTACACGTCATGACCGATCAGCCTTTAAGGCAGGTTTTGCAAAAGCCTGAAGCATCAGGACGTTTGCTAAAGTGGGCGGTCGAACTCAGTCAGTTCGAGATTTTCTATACTCCCCGAACTACCATAAAAAGTCAGGCCTTGGCCGACTTCGTGGCGGAATGCACGGGTTTCCAGGAGAATCCATCGGAAGACTTACCTCAGGTCGCCTCCCCGCATTCGTCGTGGAAGATCTTCGTTGATGGTTCATCTAACGAGAGCGGCTCCGGGGCCGGAATCATTCTGATATCCCCCGAGGGACATAGATTCCACTCAGCGCTAAGGTTCGGGTTCAAGGCGTCTAACAACGAGGCAGAGTATGAGGCTTTGTTGGCTGGACTTAGGATAGCTAATGAGCTAAAGGCGAGCTCTGTCCAGTGCTTCAGCGATTCCGAGCTCGTGGTGAATCAGGTTCTGGGCGAATACCAGGCGCGGGGACCCAAGATGGCCGCCTATTTGGCAAAGGTAAAGTCCGAGCTGTCTGCGTTTGGGCGAGGGTCGATCGAACAGATACCTCGGGAGCAGAACGCCAACACAGATGCTCTCGCCAAACTCGCCACCTCGGGGGAGACGGAAACCCTGGGGTTGGTGCCTGTAGAATTCTTGGAGAGACCAAGTATAGAAGGAGATCGGGCAGAGATTGAAATGATTGACATTAGGCCGACATGGATGACTCCCATTCTTGAGTATCTCGTCGAGGGCAAGTTACCCGAAGGGCGTAACGACGCACGGCGAGTCCTTTATCAAGCTCCTAGATATACGATAGTCGAGGGAGTGTTGTACCGACGTGGGCATTCCCTACCTCTCCTCCGGTGCGTTCTTCCAAGTGAAGCGAAGGCCATCATGCAGGAAATTCATGAAGGATTCTGCGGAGACCACACTGGGGGGCAAAGCCTGGCCTTAAAGGTTCTCAGGCAAGGTTATTATTGGCCGACTTTGTCCAAAGACTCGATCTCATATGTGAAAAGGTGTGACAAATGTCAGCGATTCGCTGTGGTTGCCCGAGCTCCTCCGGTCGAGCTAAAAATGATTTCGTCTCCTTGGCCATTCGCCGTCTGGGGAATAGATTTAGTAGGCACCCTGCCCACCGGAAAGGGCGGGGTCCGTTACGCCGTGGTAGCCATTGACTACTTCACCAAGTGGGCCGAAGCAGAGCCGTTGGCGACAATAACATCGAAAAAAGTGCTAGACTTCGTGGTTAAAAGCATCATCTGTCGATTTGGCCTACCTAAGAAGATCGTCTCCGATAACGGCACTCAATTTGACAGCGACCTGCTCACCGAATTTTGTGAAAGGCACGGAATCGTGAAAAGCTTCTCGTTCGTGGCCTATCCTCAGGCGAACGGCCAGGTCGAGGCTGTCAACAAAACTCTAAAGGCAAGCCTCAAGAAAAGGCTGGATGAGGCAAAGGGGGTCTGGCCAGAACAGCTCCCCCCAAGTCCTGTGGGCATACCGGACCTCACATCGGACTTCTACGGGTCACACTCCTTTCTCCCTAACCTTTGGGAGTGAAGCAGTCCTCCCCGTGGAAGTTAAAGTCCTGTCGCATAGAGCCCAGTCTTACGACCAAGATAGGAACCATGAGCTCCTATGTCATTCGCTAGACCTTATCGATGAAAGGCGAGAAGATTCACAACTCCAACTCGCCCATTACCAACAAAAGATCACTCGCTACTTCAACACTAAAGTCAAAAAACGTGCCTTTAGCGTCGGCGATCTGGTCTTAAGAAGAATTTTCCTGGCCGGGAAGGATCACAGAGAAGGGGTTTTAGGACCGAGCTGGGAAGGACCATACCAGGTCATCGAAGTCATCAAGGAGGGAACTTATAAGTTAGCTCGACTTGATGGAGGGGCGATCCCGCGAACTTGGAATGCCATCCACCTAAAGAAATACTATCAATGATCCACTTGTAAGGCCTGGAAGGCCACTTTCTATGTATAAATAAAAATCAAATGTTTCTCTTTATTTGCAAGTGTGATTTTAAAGTAACCACGAAAGACCCTTTCCCAGTTACTTGGGGGGCATATGGTACCTGGATATAACCAGGTCTCCTTAACGACTTAGATGTTGAGTCTTATCTATGGATAAGGGTTAACACGAACTAAGTCCTATCCTGGTTTTAACCAGGTCATAAAACTTAGAAGTTAACTAAAATTTATTGACCGTGGTTCTTCTTTAAAGAGCTCGGGATATGGATCAAAGTTGACGCGAACTAAGTTTTCAAAATAAGTTCCTGGTTTTAACCAGGTCATAAAACTTAGAAGTTAACTAAAATTTATTGACCGTGGTTCTTCGTTAAAGAGCTCGGGATATGGATCAAAGTTGACGCGAACTAAGTTTTCAAAATAAGTCCCTGGTTTTAACCAGGTCATAAAACATAGAAGTTAACTAAAATTTATTGACCGTGGTTCTTCTTTAAAGAGCTCGGGATATGGATCAAAGTTGACGCGAACTAAGTTTTCAAAATAAGTTCCTGGTTTTAACCAGGTCATAAAACTTAGAGGGTTAACTAAAATTTATTGACCGTGGTTCTTCTTTAAAGAGCTCGGGATATAAATAACGGTTAACCCGAACTAAATTTATAAAAATAAAGAGATGAAGCGTAGCCAAAGGCATGAAAAAATATATAAGTTGAAATTGCAAGGCAAATCGTCTCGAGGTGGAAACACCTCATGAAAAAATTACAAAGACAAAATAAAATAGTTCAAAATGCTCAAAGAGAAGTGTCCTAAGCCCCATCAGTTGGCCCTTTGGAGGTCGCGGTCTCGCCCTGCTCCGCCACGACGGAGGCCTCTCCATTCTCCGAGGGAGGTACCTTTTTGTTTAGTCGGGTTTGGAGCTTCGGAAGCAAAAAAGCCCAGAGGTCCGGCGGCATGAAAGAAAAGTCCGCATCCGGGTTATGGGCCCAGCAGTGATAGAACAGGTCCTGCATGGACTGCTCCGAGATGGCCCGCTTGGCTTCCAAGGCGGCCTCCAGGGCAGTCTGGGCCTCGGTCTTCGCTTCCTCGAGATCTGCTCGCGAAGTGGCAAGGGAGGTTTTAAGTTCTCGGTTCTCGGAGCGGCTCCTCTCTAGCTCGACCTTCGAAGCCGCCAGCGCATCTTTCGCCGCCTGAGCTTCCTAAAGGGCGGCCTGGCGCTCAGCCTCCATCTCCTCGAGCTTAGCCTTGGTCCTAGCGATACCTCGATGAGCGGCAGCAATGCACTGCGAGAAAGGAATGATAAGTTGGCTAAGCGGAGAAACAAGGCATTGTGCAAGTGTTACAGCTTTAAAAGAGTGGGGAAGATTACCGTTAGGGTCATGTCCAACGAAGACTCTATGACTCGGACCGGGCTCGTTGCTTCGATAGCCCGGAGATCCTTCTCTTTGAGCTTGTAGAAGCAGCCGACGACATAGCTCGCTGACTCATACACCGTCCCCTGGAATGCTTCTGGGATCCTTCCCAGATCCTGGGGGTCGACCGGGATGCGTACGACCGGAGTCCCGACCTCCAGTACCACGTTCTGGGTGGCTGGTGGAGACCGCTGGGGCGGCGGGGGCATGTGCCTTGCTCGGGCAACAGGGAGGATCGCCCCCTTGACCTGGGATGGCGGGGTCTTTTCCTTCTCCTTAGCCGGGGATTTGGTGGAGGTCCCAGCCGAGCTCTTGGACTCTCGAAGCCTTTTCAACCTTGGCCCCGCTGGGGGGTTCCCGCTGAAGACCACGCCCTGCAGATTACCTCCGGGCTGAGACATCTCTTCTTCCAAGGACAAAAAACATGGTTATTACAGGGTAGCAATCATACAGAAATAGAAGCGAAAGTTTAAAGGCAACAAGTAAATGAATGCTAAGGGAGCCCTACCCCCCGAGCTGGAAGAACCTAAGGCGATTATCTCACGAACTGGCGCAGGTTCTAGGTCCGGTTCTGACTCGGGGCTGGACTCCTCTACATACTGCCTAAGCCCCGGAGCATAGATGCCCCTCTGGAGCGACGGCCACGTGCGTAAGTTGGTCCCATACTCCTAAAAAATGATCGACCTAAAAGCTAGGGTGTTATCTACTACTACGGTACCCCTAGGCCGACTCTCTTGGTGATCCAGCACGAGCCAGTCAACACAATGGACGAGGAGTGTATCCAAGTCCGAGTTCCTCCCGTGACGATGGACGATCTGCCTAGGATTGAACCTAACCAGCCGGGGGTCTGCAGTGGCCCTATCTACATTCTTAAATAAGTAAGGGTTACCTTGGCCGGAAGGACCCGCGGCTGCTCCGGATTGGACCCTCTCCTCGCCCATCCTCTGGGAGACCTCCAAGGTCCTCTTCCTGTTCATCACGAGAGGAACCTCGTCGCCCTCCTCCTCACCTTCGTCGTCGGCAATCTCCTCCACGATGGTCGGTCGGTTGTCGCGAGCTGGGGGCGGCCCCCGGGGCCTCTTCAAGTTCAAAGTCTGATTTGGGAAAATCATCTTGCAGTATACCATCGTCTCGTCCGTCACGAGCGCGCGATAGTCTTTCTCACTGGGGGGCAAGTTCGCCAGTGTTTCGTATTGACCCCCGAGGGTCGCAGATTTTTCGGTCCTCGCGTAGATGGCTGCAAGATTGGGTAAAATCAGAAGTGGAATAAGGGAGGAGCTAAAACCAAATAACCCTTAAAAGGCGGGCTAAGGTCAAGGATCACTTACGAGGGCGATTAAAGTAATGATGATCGTAGTTGCGGAACCCAGTTGACATGAAGAACTGGTCCTTGAAGTCATTCGGGTGGCTTGGCAGCTCGATGACCGCCGCCGTATTAGGGAAACGGGTTAAGTAGTAGAACCCGTCGCCTCGCCCCCGCTGGTCCGGGCTGGCTTTGAGGCAAAAGAAGTATAGTATGTCGGCAGGAGTGGGGACCTCCCACTCATGCCTCTGAAATAAATACCTCAACCCCGCCAGCAGACGGTAGGAGTTGGGAGGGAGCTGAAATGGGGCCAACCCCACATAATTCAGGAAATCAACGAAGTACTGATCCAGTGGGAGGAAGGCCCCTGCCTTGAAGTGTTCACCGCTCCAGGCCGCGAACGACTCGTCGAGCGGCGTGCAGCTCCGCTCACCCTCCGCAGCAGGTCGGGCAATTACGGAGGCCCTCCCCAAGGGAATGTTGTGGTTGATGAAGATTTTGGTGATCTTTGCCTGGTCAGTTATCTTCGAGACGATTCTCTCCGCCTCGAAAAACGCTTCGGGGGCAACCTCGACCTGTTTTTCCACGGCCGGCCCAAAGTGGGGAATCGGCGAGCTAGGGACCACCGCCTTTCCTTTCTCTTTCTGGGAGGCCGAGCTTCCCACGTTCTTCTGGGGCAGATTCCTCTTCGAGGCCATCTGGTCGCCTATCGAACAAAAGAAACACTTTAGAAAAGGCGACCCAAGCAAGAGAACGAAGCAATTATTCGTTACCCGAGCTGAGGTAAGCCCAGCCCGGGGAGAGTGGAACCACGCGGTACAATGAACACGCGCCTATGCCCTTAACAGATCCCCGATTACTCGGAATTCGTGTGTCAGGGGGTTCAGGGTAAAAACTTGCCTTGGGGGGAAAGTTTCAGTAGGCAGAACGTTGCAAAACCGCTTTTGAGGCGTATTCCCTAAGCTACCCGGTTTTGCACCCAAAATTCCTAAAGATCCTACCCAGAAATGGTTCCTGAAGGAGCATTTTGAAACCCATGCCCCAAGGTGATTTCCTACAATAAGAGTGCCCTAGTCTAAAAAGGGCTGTCACCCTCCATATCCACGCAACCCAGAAACCCCATGCATGCGACTACAGTAAAAATTTTCTTACCTAAGCTACAGTAGCATATTTTCAAAACGGACAGGGTCAGAAAACTTACAGTGTATTGCTGGGGGATGAGCGAGAGTGTTGCATTGGTGGGGGCTTCGTCGGTGCAGTGGCTTCCAAAGCTTGGGAGAAACTTGTGCGCCTAAGCTTCCTGAACAAGGAGAGTGAGGGCAGCAGAGATGAGGGTTTCGTTCTTCGGAAGGTCAGAGAAAGAAGAAGGAAATTTGAGAATTTTTTGAATGAAAGGGTGGCCCGTGCGTAGGGTGGCCACCCCATTTTATACCAGGAAAGGATCACGTGTAGAAGACCCTTGGGTGACCCTAGTGAGGGATCTGAGGCCTTCCACTCGAAACATGAAGCGACGGCTGGGCAATAGGCTAGGCCATTAAATGCGGTTCTTGTAAAACGTACCGTCGCCACCCACGACGTTCCACGTGTCAGACGCCTGTGAAAAGAATGGAATGTGAAGGGTTGTGGGGAAAGTCTGAAAGCCCCTACTGTGGTCTCCTATATATGACATCACGTACCACGAGCAGGAGCTTGGGGGGCAGATGTACGCCCTGGTTTTCCCACGGGCTGATTAGAAGGTCGTGCCTCGGATTAATCAAGTTTAGTCCGAGGTGCCCGCAGACCGAGGATATTAGCTCGCCCAAATTGCCCAGAATCAGAAGACCGAAGGTCAGATCAGGGGAGAAGCTCGTATTACGAGCTTCTCATGGCACGAGCTGCCCGCGAAGCTCTGACCCTCTACGAAGTCAACACACGCAAGATAAACGTGCATATATCTGACATCACGTGTCCGATACCCCCCTGACTTCTCGGACACGCAGCAAGAACGTGCGTATCAGACACCCACAGCTGGATTGGGCCGTGCGGCCCATTATCTCCTTCCATGCTGATTAGACCACACTCATGTGTCAGGTTTAGGAATTAATCATGAATGTCACAGAGTTGATATGACAAATGGTAAGGTCACGGGATGACCTCCCTACCAACTTCCAGGTGCCTTGTCCTATAAATATGGAGACTCTGGGAGTTGATAGGGGTTGGGAAAAATAGTCTTTGAAGAACTATATACTTTGTAAACCAAATACCCAGAAGATATCAATAATATTGACTAGTGGAATAGAAGGATTTTAACCTTCGAACCACTTAAAAAAAAGTGTCTCGAGTCACCTAGTTCATCCTATAAGATTTCATATCTGTGACGGTTCTACTTTTAGTACTAATCCCTTTCTCTTCTTCTCTTAATTACCTGTTGGCGAAGAACCGCGTCAACAAATATTAATACATAAATATTTATATAGTATAATATACATAATTAGAAAAAAATATAATGTTTCATATGATACTAACATATATTCTACTTCAATCTAAATATATTCATTCTTAATTAAAATATTTACTTCTACATTACATTTTTTCTTTATTATTAGTTTGTTGTATTTTTATTATTTTGCCAAAAGTTTATTAGTTTGTTGTACATTTAATTATTTTGTTTAACAATCTATAGTTATGAGATTTATTATGAATATTTATTTAAATAATATTTAACTGTAAATTATTTGGCGATAGGTATAAATCGCCAACACCACACCACATTTTTGCAGTGTAGTTTATGCGATTTGTGATCTATGCGGTGCGAGTTGCGATTTTGAAAATTGATCAAACCGCATATGCGGTGCGGTCCAAAAAATTAGAGAAAACTGCACCACCCGCACCACGAATACCCCTACTTGAGGTTGTGCCACCAAGTTTGGGACAACTTGAGATTCTCCAGATCGCCTCAAATGCCAATGACATAGATAGAGATATATGGTGTCCAGATTGCCCTCATCCAGCTCCAAGCATGATCCAAGTCAAATCGTCATGCTCCCATAACATCTAGTTCGAGTAGCGCATCAAGCTCGCGGAAGTCCAACGATGCGCATAAGGAAGAATCCCAACAGACTCGGAGTTTCTTCTTGCTTAATAGATGTTTATAATCGTTATGTATCCAATCCTCAATATTACAACCGTATGTTTAATTTGGACATTTATGTATTTGGGAAGTTACCCAATCTTGTAAGTTACATTTTATTGTACGGTTACCCAATATTATCTACCACAATTCCCTATAAATATAGAGGAAATTGACAATAAAAATGATTGACTTTTTGTATGCTAAAAAGTCTGCAGAAATTGTCGTAAACAATTTATCCAAGAGTTCCTAAACAAAAATAAAGGTGACTCGTGGACTAGTTGGATTTTAACTACTAAATCAAGTAAGATCTTCTTTGTTCATACTTTCAGTTTATTACAAGTCTGATCTCTCTATTTCGGATTTCTTAATCCCTTGTTGGTGAAAAACTACGTCAACATGTATGTTGCTATTGTGTTGTTATGATTTTGGCTTTAAGAAACATCATCTTTACATAATAGTTGCAGATTATTATCCTATTTGTTAGTCTATATAGTCTCGAATTCTATGTAAGTTCCACTGTAACATTATATTTATAAATACAGTGAAGTCTTTGTCTCAATATCTTAATGAGACTCACCCCTTTTAGAGAAATTTACAAAAAAAAAAAAAAAACTTGATTTTGCCAAATAATTACTTTTTTATGTTCTAACAATGTTTCTTTAAAATTATACTATTTTAAATAAATTTTTATAAGGTTTTGCTTTTTTTTTTCTCTTTATTTGTCTTAAGTTATGTTTAGGTTTTTTTTTTTGTAATGTTTAGTTGTTCTGATGTAAATTATTTTTTGTGTTATTTTCAAGTTGATTTTTAGAATTTTATTTTATTTTTTTATTTTGGATTAATATGTTGAGTTGATATCAAGTTGTTTTCTAGTTGATTCGTAGTTTTTTTTAGTTACTTTTTTTTTATACCTTAGTTTTGTAATTATGAAACTTTAAAAGTATATATTTTAACACTTGAGTTAGTATAATTGAAACAAAAATAAGGATCATAAAAATATAAAAAAGAATTAAAATTGTGTATTTTCTTAAAAAAAAAAAAAACCTTTATAGGATTTGGATATGACTTTAAATTCAAAAACATTATATGAGTCGGACTACTATAATACTTAATTAGTTGTTAAAAAAATATTAAGGATTTAAATTAAAAACATATATTAAACTATTTGTAATAATTGAAAATATAACATTTTCTCTCTATTTTATCAATTCGAAAACAACAAGCTAATTAAATATTTGAAAACACATAATTTTATTTTTTATTATTGTTTTCAATCATAAAATTTCAAACTAATATTTCAAAATCATTATTTTGAAATAGAAAACCGATTCCACTTTCCTAAGTTGGTCTTATAGTTAAGCAAATGGCATCTTTGTCGGGCTATGTTCTTTCCTTTAATCCAGGCCATTTGAAGCTTCTTTTCATCAGCTCCCATTTGTTATTTTTGAATCACATTTTATTTATCACATCGATTTGGAACCAAATGTAAAAAGATTTTCACGTTGGTAAAAAAAAATTCACGTCAGTTTGTAACGAATGTGAATTGTCTATCTTATAGTAGAAACATTTTTTATGATCACCAGTTTCTTAGATAGACCGCTAGACAAATTTTAAATTTAAAAAAAAAATTCTCCAAAATTTACTTTAAATTCATTATATATAGAACGTCATAATTATATGCCAAATAAGTCCAGTGTTATAGTAATTACATAGAAACCAGTCATTTGATACATAATTAAAAATTATCAACAAAAAACTTTACTTGTAATTAGTATTATGAATTTTTTTCAAACTATTGATTTTTTTTCCTCATGAAGAGTATCGTGTTGTTTTATTAGACATTGCAAAATAAAGTAGGTTTGCAAATATCTCTTGCGTGATTAGAAAAACATGAAATTTTAGTTTTATATATGCATGATTAGTTAACTTTTTTCGAATGTAGTTAGATGTAATAGGTTGCAATAATCCTTTGTATGTAGTTTAAAACTAACTTTTTTATTATTATTATAATTAAATTTTAGACTATTTAGGATTTTTACCCCAAATTATGACCAATATATTATTGTGCTCCAGATTTTTTCGAGCCATTAAAAATTACTCCTGAACTATTCACGGTATTTTAAAGTAGGACTTCTGTTAAGTTTATACTATGTAGTTAACGAATTACTAACTTGTCATTGTTACGTCAGCGTCATGAATATAATTTAAAATAAAAAATCATTTAAAATTAAAAAATATATATTTCTTATAAAATATTAAAATTCAAAATATTTTAAAAATTAAAAAAAAAATCTTGTTTCTTTTTTAATTCATAAAAGATTATATATTTTTAATAAATTCTTAAAAGATCAATTAAATAAAATTTTCAAATATTAAAAATAACTAAAAATGATAAATTTTTCTTACAAAACTTAAAGTAACCTAATTTAAACTTTATTAATTCCATCATTATTAATGTTGCCCATATTTTTCACCTTGAACACGTGACATGGTCAAACGGGCTTCATGGGCTCTTAGGACAGGTCCGGGCCCAACCAGGGCCCAGCGAGCAATGAGCAACCAAACCCTATAGGCCCGGACCATGCTAAGTCCAATAACTAGCAAATAACACAAGCATAGTAAGGGGCACAGATCTGAGACGTAGGCCCGAACAAACTTCACGGGCACGCCTAATCTCCATCCTCCGAGATTTAGATTATTGTGGTGGGTAGTCCATTCCAAGGGACAGATCCCATCATGTGGGATCCAAGATGAAGTTTCCGGGTCCATCCTCATATTTCAACTCGCAACCAGGCCACATCCTTCGGTCCGTCATCGCTCACTGATGTTTGTCTTAGTGAACGAATTTGAACCTTGGTAAATGAACCCGAGACTTAGTAAATGACCCTGGGCTAGAGTAAATGGACTTGACCCTCGGTAAACGAACCTGGACCATACATCCTAGAAGAACAAGACTAGTTCTTCATGCAGCTGACGTGTCCCCGAGAAGTCCGGTAGTTGGTCTCCTCAACTAACTTGCAAAAAGGGTACACACGGAATGTACAATGTTCTTAGGGATCGGTGCTGCCACTACTCTGATAGATCTTGTCCCTCGAATCCCCCTTGGGGCTCATGCCCATCAGTCTGTATTAAGGTACAAAGGGCAACTGTAAGATTCTATCACACTTAAGCCGACATAGTGGGCCTAGATTAAAACACGTGTAATCATGCTACACACTTGTATTATAGCTCTAGTAGAGAACATTTATGCTTATATCCTTATTAGGCCCGGATTAGTCCGGCCCAAGCCATGTGTGTAACGCCCTGGATAGCCAAGACCGTTACACTGTGTGTTTATAAAGGAGCAAGACTTGCTAATCAAGTCATTTAGTTAGAAACGTGTTATTGAAACTACCATTGAACTAGGGTTAAAAGATTTTGGTCTCAAAAGTTTCATTTCTTATAATCAAACATTTTCTTTACATGGGATCTCAGAAGTAGTAAAGTTAAAAGCCTGTTTACAAAATTTCAGGATTAAAATACAGTTACTAGCCACTCTAAGGCAAAACAGACAATTAGGCTTTTCTCGTCCTATACCACTCCTCGTTTGTGGCGGTCGATTGGCTGACTATGTACATTCAGCCCCAAAGCTCTCCATCTTAGGACTAGTCCACTTTGCCTTTGCCTTTACCTGCACCACGTAGCACCCGTGAGCCAAGGCCTAGCAAGAAAACACAATAAAAGAGCATAATTATCAAGCAAACAACCAGATAACTCATGCAGTAAAATCATATACTCAACAGTCCAAACATTAACGTTATTCAAGTATTCAGCATACCAAGTACATCATTTCATATTAATAATCAATTTACACAAGATAACCAGGGTTAACGCCCTTAGGCCGCACCCTCTATTTATCCCACTAACTCCAGCCCGCTTAAACCGAGATCAGTGAATGTTAAGCTGTCCTCAGCTACCAGTGGCCGAGCCGCGCCCTGTGCGCAAGTAATATTTACGGCACCCTTAGGCCGTCTAACACATGTCCCACGACATAATACCATCTATGACATGATACAGATATAGGGAGCTCTTAGTCCCATCACAAACACATAACCGAATGCAGTTTTCTTACCTTTAGATTCTGATAGCTTTGTTCAATTCAACCCTCAAGCACGATCCCGTCTGAGCCCTAGCGTACACCTAGTCACGATCACAAGTTTGAACCAACTCCAAACCTCAATTCCAAAACATAGCCTCGGGACCAATCTCAAGCCTTTGGGAAGCCCTAATTCCACCAAACGGGGTGGTGGAATCAAACCCCGAGCCCCCGGGCAAAAACCCTAAGAAATAACCCAAAAATCCCTTTCTGGGAAAAGGGTAGCGCTACAGTGCCCTAAAGTGGGTGCTACAGTGCTACAAGCATAGCCAAAAACACCCCAGACCACAAAGCCTAGCGCTGTAGCGCCCAAAGGCTAGCGCTACAGCGCTAGTCACAGCACAACAAACCCTGCATTTTCTTCCTTCGATTTTCCCTGAGCCAAACCTTTCCAAAACTCTTCCAAACTTAAACTAAACATCAAAACAAGCCTACCAACATCTCCAACTCACCCCAAATGACCCAACCATAAGAAATTCAATCACATGCACCCCAAAACACAAAATTCACCATGGCTGAACTTAGTGCTCAAAAACTCAACATAAATCAACTGAAATCACATAACTTAAAGCTAGGATTTCTTACCTTTGATGGATGAGCTCAACCTAGGTTATCTTCTATACTTCTCTAGCCTTCACCTCCTCAAACCCTTAGGTTTACTTCCCTAGAATTCCCACAGAAACTTAGCTTAGAAAACCAATTCAATACCAAAACCAAGAACTGAATATCAACCTCAAACCTTACCTCAAGTGATGAATAACCCCTACTGAACTCCTAAACCTGATCAAGATCCCAAGTGCAAAGTCTTAGCCTAAAGTTCTTCTGAAGTTTAGCTTCAAGAGACCTCAAGAATTGAAGAGGGAATCCCAAACCGTGAGAGAGAAGACCTCTATTTCCTTCTTCTTTCTTTCCTTTTCTTTCATTATTTTATTTCTTTTCTTCAGACTTCTGAAACCTTCTACATATTCCACTAAGGTATAAATCTTAATAATACCTATCCCTTCTTTTAACTCAAATGACCAATTTGCCCTCCCACTTAAAACTAAGTTTTTAAACATCTTAAGGGCATTTTAGTCATTACACCCAATTCCCGCTAATTCCTCGAATGTCTCTAATATTTACCGGTTACTTCCCGACACCTAACTAATCACCAATTATATTCATCAATATCAAAATAGACTCCAATATATTTCCTAAATTCCCAGAAATACCCCCAGGCTCGCCCCGAGCCGGGTATTAACCCCCGCCATGACTTTTTCACTATACCGCTCACTAGGATCGCCTCGAGTCGCAGATTACAAATTTATCCACATAATAATGTGGTCTAAAATATTTATCATAGTTATTTACATTTATGCCCTCATCGGGCCAAAATTACGAGTATGCCCTTCTAACCTAATCAGGGCCTACATGCATACTAATACACATAGTCATGCATCACAGATATTCAAATAATCATATAACATGATTTTAATCATTAAATCACATATAATCCAGTTATGCCCTCCCGGCACACTAATCAAGGCCCTTAAGCCTTATTAGTAAATTTGGGTCGTTACAACTATCCCCTCCTAATGGGCTGACTTGGTGTATCTGTCCACTATCACCCACACCGAGTCATGAAGCCTTACTGTTCTGGGTAATGCTCCCACAAAATCCATTGCAATATCCTCCCATTTCCACTCGGGAATACCCACGGGCTGAAGCAACCCTCCTGGTCGCTGATGCTCAGCTTTCACCTGCTGATAGGTTAAACATCTGGCTATGTACTCTACCACATCCTTCTTCATTTCGGGCCACCAATATAACGTCTGTAGATCCTGATACATCTTCATGGTACCCGGATGAAGTGAGTATGGCGTCGTATGTGACTCATCCAATATCTCTTGTCTGATTCCCTCATCAGCTGGAACACAAATCCGTCCCTGATACCGAAGCAAACCAACCTCAGAAATAAAATAGTTCTTAGCTACTCCCGCTAAGAAATTATCTCTAACCTCCTGTAACTGGGCGTCTACCAATTGTCCTTATTTAATCCGCTCTAGCAGGGTCGACTGCAGAGTAATATTGGCCAACCAGCCCACCACCAATTCTATCCCCGCTCTGACCATCTCATCAGCTAACTCTCTCGAGATCTGGGTGGAACTATACAACTGACCTTGGACTCTCCGGCTCAATGCATCTGCCACTACGTTGGCTTTCCCCGGATGGTAAAGAATATCACAATCATAATCTTTCACCAATTCTAGCCAACGTCTCTGCCTCATGTTCAGGTACTTCTGTGAGAAGAAGTACTTCTAGCTCTTGTGATCGGTGTATATCTCACACTTCTCCCCATATAGGTAATGCCGCCAAACCTTCAGTGCGAATACCACTGCTGCTAACTCCAAGTCATGGGTAGGATACCGCTGCTCATATTCCTTCAGCTGTCGTGACACATAAGCTATTACCTTCTTGTCCTGCATTAACTCACAACCTAAACCCAACCTTAACGCATCGCAGTAGACGACAAACTTCCCTTCCCCCGTAGGAAGACTCAACACAGGTGCAGTAATAAGTCGTCGCTTCAATTCTTGGAAACTGTTCTCACACTTGTCTGACTAGATAAACTTCAAGTTCTTCTGTGTCAATTCTGTGATCAGTGCCGCTATCTTCGAGAAGCCTTCCACAAAAAGCCTGTAGTACCCTGCTAGACCAAGAAAACTCCGCACCTCTGAGGCATTCCTTGGCCTCGGCCAATCCCTAACTACCTCCACCTTAGATGGATCCACCTTAATCCCATCTGCACCCACAATATGTCCAAGGAATGTCACTTCTGGTAACCAAAATTCACATTTCTTAAACATGGCGTACAACTGATGCTCCCTCAATCTCTGCAGAATCTGTCAAAGATGAATCTCATGCTCTGCCTTTGAACTGGAGTACACTAAGATGTCGTCAATGAAGACAATAACAAACTAATCCAGAAAGTCCTTGAACACCCTGTTCATTAAGTCCATAAAGGCTGCTGGGGCATTGGTCAAACCAAACGACATGACCAGAAACTCATAGTGCCCATACCTCGTTCAGAAGGTCGTCTTCGGCATGTCCTCGTCCTTGACCCTCAGCTGGTGATAACTAGATCGAAGATCAATTTTTGAGAACACCGTCTTACCCTGCAGCTGATCGAACAAGTCATCAATCCTTGGTAGGGGATACTTATTCTTGATAGTCAACTTGTTCAATTCCCTGCAGTCTATACACATTCTCAAATTCCCATCCTTCTTCTTCACAAACAAAACTGGAGCACCCCATGGCGAGTAGCAAGGCCTGATGAACCCCAAATCTAGAAGCTCCTGTAGTTGTATCTTTAATTCTTTCAGTTCCACCGGTGCTATTCTATATGGTGCCCTCGACACTGGCTCTGTCCCTGACGCCAACTCAATGACAAACTGAATCTCTCTACGCGGTGGCTCCCACAAAGACAAAGGGATCCTCGCCTTCCGGCTCAAAGGTCACCATCTTCTTCCTGCAGTCAATAGTAGCTCCATATCTAACCAGCCAATCCATACCTAAAATCATATCAATGTCCTCCATACTCAACTCAATCAAGTCTACTGACAATTCCCTACTATCTACCATCACTGGAAGTACTCTAATCCACCTCCTAGAAATTACCAGTTCTCTTGTAGGCAAAATAGTCCCAAACCCTGAAGTACAATACTCACTAGGTTTACATAGTCTATCAATCACCTTACTAGAAACAAACGAATGTGTAGCACCAGAGTCAATCAATACAGTAAAAGGTGAGCCAGCGCTAGAAAGCTGATCTGTCACTACCGAGGAACTAGCCTCGGCCTCCGCCTGCATCATGGTGCACACTCGAGCTGGAGTCAAGCTGTCCACCTTTCCCGCATCTCCCTTCTTCACTGTCGGGCAGTCTTTCTTGAGGTGTCCCACCACCCCGCACACATAACAGGCCTTAGCCCGACACTCGCCCGGATGGCATCTTCTGCACCTAGTGCACTCAGGATAGGTCTTCCATGAATCGCCACCTCCTTGATGGCCACCCTGAGTACCTCGACCTCTCCTATCAGGACCAGGAGTGGTCGAAGCATCAGGGATCTTCCTCTTCAAATCAATGGGGCCTCCGCCCCTACCAGAACCAAAATATGGAGGCACCGCCCTGCGTCCCTCCCGTCTTGCTGCACTCTCCCTCCATATCTTATTTTCCGCTTCCTTAGTGGTAAGAGCCTTCTCTACAGCCTGGGCATAAGTCATCCCTCTAGGAACTGTTCTAATCCTCACATGTTGGGCTATCATAGCATTAAGCCCTCTAATAAACCTGTCCTGCCTAGCTGCATTAGTAGGCACAAGGTCTGGTACGAACTTCGCAAGTCTGTCAAACTTTAGGGCATATTTTGTAACTGTCATGCTACCCTGAACCAGCCCCACGAACTCATTTCCTTTCGCTACCCTGATGGCAATGTTATAGTACTTCTGACTGGATAGGTCCTTGAATCCTTCCCAAGTCAAAGCAGTAACATCTTTAGTCTGTGTTGCCACTTCCCACCAGATACGGGCATCCTCTCTCAGCATATATGTTGCACAGGCCACTCTGTCATGCCCCTCTACCCTCATGAAATCTAGGATAGTAGTAATCATGGTCATCCACTGTTTGGCCTTTAGTGGATCAAGTCCTCCCTCAAAGATCAGGGGCTTCTGCTTCCTGAACCGCTCATACAACGGCTCCCATCTGCTCTCAACCTCTACTGGCTGTACCACTGGTACCACTGCAGGTGCAAAAATAGGGGTAGCACCCCCTGATGGAGCCTGCTGTCGCAGAATTCGAATATGTTCATCCTGGCTCTGTAGCCGTGCTTACATATCAGCCATAAGCTGTTGCCAGTTCTCAGGGATTGGCGGAGGGGTCTAGCCCTGGTCATCATCTTTAGTCTCAAACCTGGTACCGGCTAGTCGTGTAGATTTTTTTGGACGCATAATTATCCAAGTCAGTCTGCAATCAACGACTCAGCAGTCAGACTATGATGACAGGGTATAATCCTTTCATGATCCACCATTCAAACCCAAACATTCACAAACAATCAGAATATAACATTTTATCCAGGTATTCAAATATTTTCATTCACATGCATAACAGTGCTAATAAGCATGCCTCAATATCATCATGCAATAGTCAAGGGCCAGGCCCTATCAGTATCTCATGCTCCCTATTAATTAAACAGATATCAATAGTGATATTCCATTCTATTCATTTAAGCATATAATCATGTATACACAATTACCAAACCCTGAGTCAAGCTTGTCTTTCGCGATGAATGTACATGTACAGCCAGTCTTCAGGAACCCTTAAACCTAGGATGCTCTGATACCAAGTTGTAACGCCCTGGATAGCCATGACCGTTACACTGTGTGTTTATAAAGGAGCAAGACTTGCTAATCAAGTCCTTTAGTTAGAAACGTGTTACTGAAACTACCGTTGAACTAGGGTTAAAATATTTTGGTCTCAAAAGTTTCATTTCTTATAATCAAACATTTTCTTTACATGGGATCTCAGAAGTAGTAAAGTTAAAAGATAGTTTACAAAATTTCAGGATTAAAATATAGTTACTAGCCACTCTAAGGCAAAACAGACAATTAGGCTTTTCTCGTCCTGTACCACTCCTTGTCCGTGGCGGCCGATCGACTGACTATGTACATTAAGCCCCAAAGCTCTCCATCTCAGGATTGGTCCACTTTGCCTTTGCCTTTACTTGCACCACGTAGCACCTGTGAGCCAAGGCCTAGCAAGAAAACACAATAACAAAGCATAATTATCAAGCAAACAACCAGATAACTCATGCAGTATAATCATATACTCAACAGTCCAAACATTAACATTATTCAAGTATTCAGCATACCAAGTACATCATTTCATATTAATAATCCATTTACACAAGATAACCAGGGTTAACGCCCTTAGGCCGCACCCTCTATTTATCCCACTGACTCCAGCCCGCTTAAATCGAGCTCAGTGAATGTTAAGCTATCCTCAGCTACCAGTGGCCGAGCTGCACCTTGTGCGCAAGTATTATTTAGGGCACCCTTAGGTCGTCTAACACATGTCCTACGACATAATAACATCTATGACATGATACAGATATAGGGAGCTCTTAGTCCCATCACAAACACATAACCGAATGCAGTTTTCTTACCTTTAGATTATGATAGCTTTGTTCAATTCAACCCTCAAGCACGATCCCATCTGAGCCCTAGCGTACACCTAGTCACGATCACAAGTTTGAACCAACTCCAAACCTCAATTCCAAAACATAGCCTCGGGACCAATCCCAAGCCTTTGGGAAGCCCTAATTCCACCAAACGGGGTGGTGGAATCAAACCCCGAGCCCCCAGGCAAAAACCCTAAGAAATAACCCAAAAATCCCTTTCTGGGATCAGGGTAGCACTACAGTGCCCTAAAGTGGGTGCTACAGCGCTACAAGCAGAGCCAAAAACGCCCCAGACCACAAAGCCTAGTGTTGTAGTGCCCAAAGGCTAGCGTTACAGCGCTAGTCACAGCACAGCAAACCTTGCATTTTTCTTCCATCGATTTTCCCCGAGCCAAACCTTTCCAAAACTCTTCCAAACTTCAACCAAACATCAAAACAAGCCTACCAACATCTTCAACTCACCCCAAATGACCCAACCATAAGAAATTCAATCACATGCACCCTAAAACACAAAATTCACCATGGCTGAACTTAGAGCTCAAAATCTCAACAAAAATCAACTGAAATCACAGAACTTAAAGCTAGGATTTCTTACCTTTGATGGATGAGCTCAACCTCGGTTATCTTCTATACTTCTTTAGCCTTCACCTCCTCAAACCCTTAGGTTTAATTCCCTAGAATTCCCACAAAAACTCAGCTTATAAAACCAATTCAATACCAAAACCAAGAACTGAATATCAACCTCAAGTGATAATTAACCCCTGCTGAACTCCCAATCTTGATCAAGATCCCAAGTGCAAAGTCTTAGCCTAAAGTTCCTCTGAATTTTAGTTTCAAGAGACCTCAAGAATTGAAGCGGGACTCCCAAACCGTGAGAGACAAGACCTCTATTTCCTTCTTCCTTCTTTCCTTTTCTTTCTTTTCTTCAGACTTCTGAAACCTTCTACATATTCTGCTAAGGTATAAAGCTTAATAATACTTATTGCTACTTTTAACTCAAATGACCAATTTTCCCTCCCACTTAAAACTAAGATTTTAAACATCTTAAGGGCATTTTAGTCATTACACCCAATTCCCGCTAATTCCTCGAATGTCTCTAATATTTACCACTTACTTCCCGACATCTAAATAATCACCAAATATATTCCTCAATATAAAAATAGACTCCAATATATTTCCTAAATTCCCAGAAATACCCCCAGGCTCGCCCCGAGCCGGGTATAAATCCCCCCCATGACTTTTTCACTATACCGCTCACTAGGATCGCCTCGAGTCACAGATTACAAATTTATCCACATAATAATGTGATCTCAACAATTTATCACAGTTATTTACATTTCTGCCCTCAACGGGCCAAAATTACGAATTTGCCCTTCTAACCTAATCAGGGCCTACATGCATACTAATACACATAGTCATGCATCACAGATATTCAAATAATCATATAACATGCTTTTAATCATTAAATCACATACAATCTAGTTATGCCCTCCCGGCACACTAATCAAGGCCCTTAAGCCTTATTAGTAAATTTTGGTCGTTACAATGTGACCACCTATAAATAGGGTCGTTTGTGCACTGTAGCATGGATTCAATTTTTCATGTAAGCATAAACAGTACTAAACTTGCAAAAAACCTCCATTGCTAAACTCTCTAAAGCTTAATACTATTGACTCGTGGACTAAGGCTCATTAACTCCCTAACCACGTAAAAATTGTGATCTTGTTCATTTCTTTTCCTATAATTCTAGCTCTTACTTCTCGATATATTTGTAGTTTCCGAAAAACTCAGTAAACATTTTGGTGCTTTCATTGAGAGCCAGAAGAAAGCTTGAATTAGTCTTTGTCATCTACGAAGATGGTGAATACCAGACACATTGTGTTTAATCCTGCTCAATAGCTGCAACAACAGGACAATGGAAAACCATTGCAAGACCAACAACTTCCTTAAGACCAACTAGAGGATGTACCTTTTCACAGGCCCTTGCCTGATGACTCCCATAACTTCGGAGAAGAGGGAGAATACGACAAAGAGTATTACGAGGAAGAAGGAGAGGGGTATGAAGACCATTAAGTCAAAAATCCCATGGATCCCATCGAGAATGAAGTGGAACCTGAAAAGGAGGACCTGGAAAGTGGTTCATCTAAGATGACATGTCCTCGATCAAGAGGCAAGGATGGTGGAACAACAAGAGACCACCCGCAAAATTCAAGAATATCTCCTGGTTCTTCAAGCATTTATTGCTGCTCAGGGATTTATAGTCAATCCCCCATCTGTTCCTCCCCCAGGAACTCAACTACCTGTCCCACCTACAGGGACTGACACTCCCAACAACGCTACAATCCCTACTCCTCCTCAGGGACGATCAACTCATCCTATAGCCGATCCTTCTAACCCAGACAAAGAGAAAGGGAAGGCCAAAGTGGCCGATCCCATAGAAAAAGCAAACCCCCAAGAGAAAACTCCTCCCACTCTAAAAACTAGGGTGGACCCTGGGCTTTTCCCTAGGAAAGAAAGGGTGAATCCTGTCCTAGGACATAATCACCCGAACAATCTAGAGGGGAAACACCTGCAGGGCACCAAGCCTCGGAATGTTTCGAGACATGATGACCAGAGAAGATGTTTTTATCCCAGAGCATCCGTGAACAAGGATCACAGAGGGCATAAACGCGGAGAGGAGTCGGAAGCTGTTAGTTCAAGAGATGACACATCCCGCGTAGATTTGCGAGACGACCTAAATGCTCAAAAGGAGCAGGCCCGTAAAGAAAAGATTCACCCTCAGGGAGGCAACTTGAGGAATAACCTCAATGACAGGAGGAACAAGAGAGTTCCAATTGATGATGGAATGGCCAGGCAGTTCATGGAGCAGCCGGCCAATCTCAAAATGGTCACGGAACGCTTGGTCTGAAAACAAGAAGGTGGAGGTTCCGATTCCAAAGATGAAGAAAAGGAACCGTGTGCAAAACACATCCTAGATGTCGTGTGACCCAATCGGTTCAAGATGCCGGATATACCCACATATACCAAAAATATCGACCCTAGAGACCATCAATCCCTCTACAATCACTTGATGACTGTAGCCCATGTCTGTGACAATGACAAATGCCTGTGTTTTTCGATCACCTTGGTTGGATCCGCCGAAGAGTGGTGGAAAAGGCTCAAGACAGGATCAATCCAATCTTGGTCTAGATTACAATCGACTTTTTGTAATTCGTAGTCACCCAGAAACTGGACATGGAGGTCAGTGCGCTGGCCAACATTAAGCAATATCCCATTGAGACCCTTTGGGCTTATATCCAACATTTCATAGAGGAATCTTCAAAGACTATCTACCTTGGTGGATACCCAGTACACAGAATACACGAACTTGGTTGATACCCGGGAGAATATCTACCTTGCAACGGGCAATGTAGTGCACTACCAGAAACCAAGCCTCATGTTTATAGGGGGAAATAACCCAAGAAACACGAGCAAAAGATGTGCCTATCACAAGGACATAGGCCATACAACCGAGGAATGTCATCACCTGAAGGAAGAGATCGAGAATTTAATCAAGCTAGGACACCTCCACCAATGGGTCAGGATGCTGGCTGGAGTTCCAGGACAACCCATAGCTCCCAGACAACCTTTTGCCCAGGGAGCACAAGAATAGTTCAGAACTTCTCAGGGAGGGTACGCTCCAGGACTTGGAGCACAGGCCCTTCAGGGGGCCCCAATAGTGCGACCTCCTGGAGGCCCTATGGCTCCTGGATCTTGGATGCCATATCCCCCAGAACTGCGCCCCCTTGAGTAGATGGCCACGTAGCCACCACCTCAGGAGGCTCGCACCAGGGAGGACCGTTACATAATGACCAAATAGGTACCTTAGTGAGATCGACCACAACCATGTGATGTGTGCGTTGGTCCAAACTCTAGCCCAACTCTCAAAGCTGGTGAATCTACTGATAACGTTCACATGGGAAGATGCCCGAAATGTCCACTTACTGCATCACAGTCCCTTGGTCATTGATGCCCAAATCGCCAACAAAAGAGTATCCCGAGTGTCGGTGAATAATGGGAGTTCTGTTAATGTCTTGTTCAAGTCGGCCTTCACAGCAATCGGCCTAACAGAGGCAGACCTAGCATCGTGTCCAACGCAGGTCTACAACTTCAATGGGGATTCATTGCTCCTGATGGGCAAGATACAATTCCCTGTTACATTGGGGAATGATGTTCAAAACACATTCAAGTACTGCACATTCACGGTGGTGGATTGTCCCACTGTGTATATTGTGATTTTTGAGCGCCCCGCTCTAGTTAATTTTGGTTTTGTTACCTCCATCCGCCACTTATGCTTGAAGTTCCCGTATGATAATGGTGGAGTGGGGGCAGTACGGGGAGATCAAAAGAGTGCCTAGAAGTGTTATCACGTCTTCGCTAGACCAATCTTCATGGTTCGCGAAGAGCCCCTTGAAGAGGACAATGTCACCCCGATCCCACAACCACAACTAGCACGGGGGTGGTCTGGGAAGACGACAAATTGGACCCCCAGATAGAGGCGGACAGGGCATTAGAACTAATGGAGGAGAAAGAAGAGGTGTGGATCAGTGACACTGATCCGACCAAAGTAATCCGAGTAGGAAGAAATCTGAATCTGGAGGTCAGAGCTGCCATAGTTACTCGAGTAAAAGAAAACAAGGAAGTCTTGTCCTGGTCCCACTCGGATATGACCGGGACTGACTGCAACATTATATATCACGCCCTGAACATTGATGAAAACGCAACTCCAGTTCAACATAAGTGAAGGATTGGGCATGGAATGGGCAGAGGCTCTCAAATTAGAAATCAAGAAGTTATCATCGATTAACTTCATCTGGGAAGCATTGCACCCCGTTTGGCTGGCGAACCCGGTGTTGGTGTCAAAACCAAACAGGACATGGAGAACTTGCATAGATTTCACAGACCTCAACAAGGCATGTCCAAAGGACTGCTTCCCTCTACCCCAGATAGACCAGATGGTGGATGCCACATTTGGGTATGAGTTGCTAAGCTTCATGGATCCATACTCTGGCTACAGCCAAATTTTGATGCACGTAGCAAACAAAGAAAACACACCAGCGTCCAGAAGAATAAGGGTGTATACTGCTACATTGTCATGCCTTTTCGGGTAAAGAATTTCGGAGCCACATGGAAGTCTATATAGACGAGATGTTGTTCAAGTCCAAGACGTCGGCCAAACATGCAGACGGCCTGGCGGAAGCATTCGCCATTATCCGGAAGTATGAGATGAAGCTAAATCCCAAGAAGTCCATTTTTGGCGTGGCATTCGGAAAGTTTCTAGGCTTCATAGTAAGCTTGAGAGGGATAGGAGCCAACCCGGATAAAATCAGAGCTTTGATTGACATGCCATAGCCACAGAAATACAAAGATGTTCAGATCCTGACAGGAAGAATAACGACTTTGAGCCACTTTTTGCAAAGTCCACAGACAAGTGCACTCCGTTTTCAACATACTTTGCGGAAACCAGAGGTTCGAATGGACAATCAAGTGTGAAGAGGCTTTCCAAAAATTGAAAGAGCATTTGGCTCAAGTACCAATCTTGTCAAAGTCGGTAGATAGGAAACCATTGTACCTGTATTTGGCCGTGTCAGAACATGCCATAAGAGCCACCTTAGTGTGAGAAGAGGGCTTGTCCAAACTCCCGGTCTATTATTGTAATGCCCTGGTTAGTCAAGACCGTTACATTGTGTATTTTAAATATTGTTTAACTTGCTAAATGAGTCATTAAGCCATAAACGTGCATATAAATGTGATTAATGGTCCAGGGTTAAAAATTGCAGTCAAAAGGAATGGATATTTCATTAAAACGTTAAACTGTACATGGGATCCCATAATAAATATTTACAAAGTTGTTTACAGTTCCAAATGGTCATTACAACTAAAAAGTTCCAATCCGCTGACCTAAGCGGCAAAAATAGGGTTTAACCCTAGTTCCTCTGAGAAACCTTGGCAGTGGTGGTCAAGCGGCCACGTATGTAAACGTCACCACCTAAGCTCTCCAACTCATGGCTGGTCCAGCTTTCCTTTCCCTTTACTTGCACCACATTGCACCCGTGAGCCAAGACCCAACAAGAAAACTTAATACAAGTGCATGAACAATATATATAGATTTAGATGTATATATAGCATGTCAGCAGTAATAACCTACTCATGCATGCATACAAGTACAAATAAATGATTATAGAATCATTCTTGGGCTTGCAGCCCTAATCAGATGATCATAGAGTCAACCTGGGGCCCTTTGCCCTGAATTGATGATCATGGAATCAACATGGGGCCCTTTTCCCTAGCTATGTGACCATAGAGTCACCCGGGGCCTTTGGCCCTAGCTCTGAGTAACTAGCCATAGATCTTTATTTTTCGAGAGACCATAAGATCAGTCAACGTAGTAGTACGTCCCTGATCAGGCTCGAGCCTTTCGATCAGTGCAGAGTGCACTATTGGCTTTATTGACTAATAAGTCAAGGCTCTAACAAGTATTCAGATATCCTACTATAAATGCATATACAAATACAAATACAGATACAGATAGGCATACTTTGGATAATTCAAGTATGCATACGGGACAATCATATATTTAAGCCAATCATATACAAACATAGTAATAACCATGTTCCTTAACAGGGTCGAGCCCTAATTATATAGACAATGTAAACTATTAGTAACCAATCATCCAAACACAGAGCATCCAAGCATGCTTAATCAACGAGCATAAACATGGCCTTAGTCGCATTCATTCTCAGGGGCCCGAGCCCAATTCATAGTTATAATCGACAATCGAGTCAAGCCCTAATCACGTATACCACGATTTGGGTGCAGTTTTCTTACCTCTGGTCCGAGCACAAGTTATATATATATATATATAAACGACCCTTCGAGCATGATCCTGTCCCAAGCCATAGCGGTAACCTAGTCACAACAATAAAAGGTGTTTCAATGAGTTTAAATTTCAAAATCCAATCCCGCGCTCTCGAGACCTCCAATCCCACCAAATACGGTGGTGGAATCATCCCCCGAGCCCTCGAGCCAAAACCCCCAAAAAGTACAAAAAGTTCATGCCCTAAAACACAGTATAGCGCTACGGCGCTGCCTACCAGGCGCTACGACACCAAAGTCAGAAACGCCAACCTGACAACCCAACCCGCGCTGTAGCGCCATCTACTGAGCGATATAGCATCAAAGATAGAGACCCAATGGCATTGTAGCACCACCTACTGGGCGCTACAGTGCCAAAGACAGAGAACCCAATTTATGAGTTTTTCTCTTCGTGTTCTCCGAGTCTCAAACCTCAAAAATCAACCCCAAACCTGTCCTATTCCAAAAACAGACTACGAACAGCTATAATACCTCCAACACAACTCAAAAACACAATACTCCAACAAAATTCACTACTAACACTCAAAAACACCACTTGAGTTCTTGAAACTCAAGAGCACTAAGAACTTTAGCAGAAAACATCAAAATCTCATAGAGAATTAAGGTTGAAATCCTTACCTTTATGGCTGAGATAACTTCCTAGCTTTACCCTAACAATTCCTAGCTCAAAACCTTCAAAAATCCAAACTTTGCAAGGGAAATTTTCAAGAGTTCGAGAGGGAGAGAACCAACCAAGAGAGAAAAAGATAGAGCTCTGTTTTGTGGCTGTGTTGAGGTTTCCTTTGGCAGAAGGAAAGTGACTAAGTCACTAACTTATCACCAAAATGAACTTTTGCCCTTAAGCCCTTAATTTGCCACTTAATGCCCTCAAGACAATTTTGGTCTTTTATCACATCAATTCACCATTTCTTTAAATAAGTCTCAACTATCTCCAAATAAAATTACCATTACCCAAAATTCCCAGTAATGTGCTAAATTACCAAATTACCCTTAGGCTCGCCCCGAGCCCGATTTTTAACTCGTTATGACCAAACCGCTACTTTTCTCGCTAGGATCGTCTTGTGCCACATAATCCAAATATATCCACATAATAATATGGTCTCATCATATATCACAAATATATAACCATATATTCAAATATACCCCTAACGGGTCAAAATTACGAAAATGTCCTTCTAATAAGAGACGACCCACACGCATATTTAACACACTTAAACATGAAATATTAGTCATATAATAATATAACTCACATAATCATGCATATTATCACATAATAATACCATAAACAATTATTTCCCTCCTGGCCCCCTAATCATGGCACTAAGGCATATTAGGGAATTTGGGACGTTACAATTACGTAAGCAAAAGGTTGTTGGGCGCATAGTCCAAATACCCTTTGATTGAGAAACTAACATTTTGATTACTAATTGCTTCTAGGAAGTTAAGACCTTACTTTTAGGCTCATCCCATCAAGGTACTAACGAACCATCCCCTACGACAAGTATTACTAAAACAGAATCATCAAGAAGACTTTTGAAGTGGGCCATGGACACCACAACAATGTTTAGTATATATTACAGTAAAAAATGACACATATTTAAAAGTGTTATTAATAGATAATTAAAAAAAACATGGTCAAGAGTCACTTTTTACAGAAGACACACAGATGAAAATAATTTGGCGCCATATGAAATATAAGTAAGCGCCAAATGAAAAAATTATGGGTCTAATTTCTTTAATTTCTCTCAGCCTCCATTGAATCCCTAAACCTAAGATACCCAAACAAGTTTACATTGTCGCCTCTCTACCTCTCTTTCTTACACTCACTCTCTCTCTCTCACACACACACTCTCCTCTCGTCTCATCTATCTCAGCCTCACGCGAGTCGCTAGAGCACACGACGTCGGTGCGAGCTTCCGGAGCACACAACGACCCCTTAGCACACAATGACTCTTGAGTCACACACTCTCCTATTGTCTCTTCTATCTCTGGTACGTCACGCCGTTTGATGCACGAGGATTCTCCCCTGCTGGAAGCAAGAACATCTCTGTGAGGTGATTTTTTTTATTATACAGATTTCATATAATCAATATATAAATATATATTTATGTGTATATGTATTTATAATGTGTTTGATGGTTTTGTGATGTCCCTCCCTGCATTTACTCTCTCATTCACTCTCTTTCGTTTTCTTTCTCTCTTTCTCATTCTGTTTTGCAAGTAATAGGCAGTGTCGACAGTAATGTTCTAAGCTTGCAAAAGTTAGGCATTTTAATTTTTTTTTTCACTTTTGAGGTTCATATTTTTTCTTTGTATTTGTGAAAGAGGTCTTCATCTGGGTCACTTTTTCTTCACCTATTTTCATCGTAATCTCCTGGTAAATCAATTACATTCATATATATATACTTACATATATGAATATATATATATTGTTTTTGAATGAGGTCTTCATCTGGGTCACTAAGATTGTGAATTTTTTTGAGTCATTCCATTCAGATATATTTAACAAAGATGGGTCTTTATCCGTTTTAATGTTTAGATTTAGTGTCTTTTCGAATAAGAATAAATTAGGAATGAATGTTTGTATGTAGGCTAAACTATTTTCGATTGATTGTTATATAATTTCAAATTTTAGGATTATTTAGATTCTAAGGTTGTCCTTAGGATGTTGGAAAATGGATTATAGTTCTACATAAGAGTATGCTTAATTGAGTAGGTAGTATTAAGCTTTCTTTATTTCTTTGTAAGGTTATTTGAGTGAATACCAATACTGTTGGAGTTTTAGGTTTTTCTAAGCCTATTCATGTCATTAGTAGACTAGCTAGCTAAGATAGGTGATCTATGGTGGCGATCCTAAGAAATTTTCAGTATTAATTCTTGCTTGAACTCTTATTTATTATAGTGGCACTAAGTATTTTTATTTGTCACATCTTAGCTATATCTCTATCATCTATATTGATCTTAGATGTTACTCAATTTAATGCAATTATTATCAATAAAAAATTGTAGCATTAGACAGGTTAGCCCATTTTTTTTTTGTATGCTATGTTTTTTATTCATATCATCTCTTGGTTAAAAATTCAAGTCTAAAGCTGAAAATAATGAGACACATTGTAGTTGTCTCTCCAATTTATTATGCTTTGTCAAAAACTCTTACAATTTTAGCAAGTGTGTCATTATGTTAATTCATTAAAGTAGTTTGTTTTTATTTTTTTTCTCAATTTCTCACTCACTGTAACATTTTATTTTCTTGGTTTTTCAAGATTGGTCAAAGTGCTTTTTATGTTAGTATTGTGTGGGTTCATAATCATAACTAAGTGTCTTTTCTAAAACTATCATTTTACAGTTACAATTATGTACAATTCAATTCTGGGTGACATTTTTATAAGATTCTAACAAGAAAATCTTAGAGCTAGTTGGCTGTGTTTTCTCTATATAAATTAAATAATTCAGGGCTAGATTGTATAAATAAATAAATCAGTTTGAGCATGATAATAACTATATGATATACCACATGTTTGATAAAAATTGCAAGTAAAACACACATGTTAATCCATGAAACTCATTCTATGTCTCTGTTCATGTAATTTTATATTTTGATCTTATAAGCATGTTGTTCTTTCAATATGAGATAATTGTGACATGAATTTTTGATTTATTGGGTTCTCTACACAAGTTTTTAAATTTCTTTAGAACTCTTGTAGAAATTCAGAAAAGAAGACAAGAACATTAGGGAACTGAGGCATTTATAAAGGGATATCATATTTTCATCTCAGCTAGGTTTGGTTCATTTGGCTATTTTTTCACTTTCAAGGTATTCATTATTGTAGAGAATATGCTCAAGATAGAACAAACTTTCATGGATTTATCATTTCCCTTATTTGTATTGATAATAAATCTGATTTTTTTCATCCTTTTAAATTGGAATACAAACTGTTTTTGGTTTTTTGTTCTTTCTATGTGTGTTGTGTGTGCTTTTCTTTTTATTGTTTGCTTTATTTCAAACTGTTGCATTATTGTTGGCCTTTGCTATTAGTTTTTTTGCTGCTTTTGTGGCCTCTTGTCATTGTATTTAAGAGTTTTGTTGTTCTTTTTCTTTTGTGAGCTATAGTTTCCAAGGTCTCTGTAGTGGGTTTGGATAGTTTTGTTGGTTGTAAGAGTTGTAATTTTTTTTAATGATGACTCCTAATTAAAGGTCGAATGATGTTGATAGTTTATTAATTAGTATGTCATTTTGCTTTCATTTTAGTGGCTTCATTGGATTTCATATTGGAAGGAAGCATTATTTACAACAGTTTGCAAGAGGTATGTTCTATTTTATTTTTGTTGAAATATTTTGCAAATGTTAGAGGAGTTTGAATATCTTAGATATTCATCCATAGTGAAGTAGGTTCTGAGATTATTATTATTGTGTGTTGCGGTGATAACAGAAGGTTGAGAATTTGTATGTCTTAGTGAAGTAGGTTCTGAAAAATTTGTGTGCTGCGGTGAGATAAGGAAGAAAACTTGTCTGTTGTTTGAATATTTTGAATTGATAATGATAAATGGTTGGTTAATAAATATGGCTGGAATGTTTTCTGATTTTATATAGAACCGAGGCGTTTTCCTCAACTGAGGCGAAATGCAGGTATAGTATTTTAGTCCTAAGTCTAGTCTTTTTAACCCTAAAATTCATATAGTATTGCAAACATTTTTAAACCAAAAGTTATCAAGACAAAAAAATTTTTGGAAGAAAAAAGGAGGTACCATTAAAACCTCACTCAACACCTTGGTGACAATGAAATGTCAAAAGTGAATGTGACAGGAAGGTAATATAACATAACGAAATTGTACAAAATATTTGATTAATACCTAATTACCCAATATATTTTTTTACAAACAACAATTATTAAGTACTTAAAAGAAACTAAACCTCATACTATGTGGAACTGTGGAAGCAAATCACATGAGTGACTTTCAGAGCTATCTTTCTTGAGTTCTCTTAAGTATCTAATATTAAACATACAAATCATTATTTCTTTAGTGGAGAGCTACCCTACTTTTGAAATATGAATTTAAGAGGAAAATCTTCCCATGTCTACTTGAGCTAAGCAGCCACAAACAAAGTAAAGATATAAATGATGTGTAAGCCATAATATTGCTATAAGAGTCTTCTCGTGAAGAAAAAAAATGGCCGGTGCATGGTTTTATGTAGATCTGGGAAGAAAAGTCTCAAACACAAACTTTTGAACCTATCAGATAAGTGAGTTGGCTTAAAAAGTCAAAAGAAATGAAAATAAATTGAAATTTGGGAGAAGTGAGGAAAGAAACCAAAACTAGGAATAAGTGGATAGTCACTTCATTAGCTATGTTTCATTTTGTGTGTGCTTAGATTTGTACTTAAAATAACATTCCAAATGATTTTCTGTTAGCTATTTATGAAATGTATAATCTCAATATGTTTCTCTCATGATTTTCTATTTCTATGGTTCAGTAGTCAGTATAGCTCAATAATTTACTCTTTTTTTATTCTTGGTATCTGATTCTTTTGAACTTTAATTCTCTTGATATAATTGTGTTTATTTGAATATGACTGCATTATCCCTTATGTTCTCATAAAAATAAAGGTGTTGTTTTTAGTAGAATATTTGGTTTGCTTTCTTAGCCACTACATAAAAAATTGTATTAATATCTGAAAAGCTTGTACATTACAATCAATAATTAATTTATAATTACTCTTTTGGATTCATAGTCACAATACTTCTTTACACTGCAATAATTTTCACTTTTAATGACTCTCTATAATGACTTACACCAATGGTGTAAGTCATTAAAAGTATTCAGGGATATTTAAAGTCTAATGGTGTAAGTCATTAAAAGTTCTTGTTGATGACTACTGTTGATGCTCAAAATCTCATCAAGGAAAAACACGCAGTTTACAAGGTGTGGATGCTAAGATGTCATAGCCTTGCACGGCCCCGCTCAGATGCTTAGGCGCGAGGCGGCATGGCCTCGCTTGGCCTCGTGAGTTGCCTAGGCCACACCTCCCAAGTGGCCTCGCGAGAAGGTCTCGGCCACACCACCAAAGTGGCCTCGCGAGATGCCTAGGCCACGCCACCCAAAGGGCCTCGCGAGATGCCTAGGCCACACCTCCCAAGTGGCCTCGCGAGAAGGTCTCGGCCACACCACCAAAGTGGCCTCGCGAGATGCCTAGGCCACGCCACCCAAAGGGCCTCGCGAGATGCCTAGGCCACACCTCCCAAGTGGCCTCGCGAGATGCCTAGGCCACACCTCCCAAGTGGCCTCGCGAGATGCCTAGGCCACGCCACCCAAAGGGCCTCGCGAGATGCCTAGGCCACACCTCCCAAGTGGCCTCGCGAGAAGGTCTCGGCCACACCACCAAAGTGGCCTCGCGAGATGCCTAGGCCACGCCACCCAAAGGGCCTCGCGAGATGCCTAGGCCACACCTCCCAAGTGGCCTCGCGAGATGCCTAGGCCACACCTCCCAAGTGGCCTCGCGAGATGCCTAGGCCACGCCACCCAAAGGGCCTCGCGAGATGCCTAGGCCACACCTCCCAAGTGGCCTCGCGAGAAGGTCTCGGCCACACCACCCAAGTGGCCTCGCGAGATGCCTAGGCCACACCTCCCAAGTGGCCTCGCGAGATGCCTAGGCCACGCCACCCAAAGGGCCTCGCGAGATGCCTAGGCCACACCTGCCAAGTGGCCTCGCGAGATGCGTCCATAGTTTCGCCCATGGCTTCGCCCATGGCCTCGCCCATGGCCTCACCCATGGCCTCGCCCATGGCCTTGGAGGCGAGAATACTCACAAGGGGCACGGTACATGCATGAGTATGGAACGTGCCTACAAACCTAAAGAAGTCAGAGTACGGATATAGTACCCCTACCAGACAAGTAGTGGGAACGCCAGGAGTGGGTATGCAAGGATAGGAGTTATGGTCCGTACGTGTACGGCCATAGGTCAGAGCCGACACCACTACCCCCTGCGCCACTACGCCTGCCACCACGCGTTAGACATGGGTACTGACAAGTAGTGGAGACATCCTCCTGACACCTACTTCTGTACGGGATGTACGACCACAACCTCTGAAGCCACTCCTCTGACACAGTACGTATGTACCACTTGGTCCCCTGGACCACTATGTATCTAAGGCCATTAGAGCCTACTATAAAATGGACCCTAAGACCACCTGAAAGGGGGTTGGAAATTTAACTGTAGCAAAGACATTAGTGTGAATGAGATACTGAATTCTCCATTGTTGTTATTCCATTGTTCTTGAGTTATTGTTCAAGTTTTCATAGCTTTCCAATTAGCGATTTTAATTTGATAATTTTTCCAACTTAACTTCGTTGACGAGTTCACACCGTCAACAGTTTGGCGCCGTCTGTGGGAAGGTAAGCACCAAGCTACTGTTCTGCCATTACTTCCGGCAAGGAGAAATGCCAAGACGTTCGAAACGACTCAGGGAGCCTCAAGAAGTGGAGGTCCACCTTACCGGAGTCCAGCTGAAGGCCTCCATGAAGGATCCACCTCCACCCCGGGACGTAGAGCCCCCAAGGGACCCTGAGGTTCACGAGAATGACAAGGAGGCCTCGTCACCGGCCATCCCACACGGTGAAAGTCCTCCAAGGACAACTACTGCACCACCCGGGAATACCAATGAGTTCCCTCCTCCCAAACCACCACAAGTACCGAACTCCGGCCGCCAAGACCCGGGCCCCTCGACGCGTAGACACGATAAGCAACCCCGGGTCCATTCCATGAGCTCGAGTTCCAAATCTTGTTTCTATGAAGAGGAGATTCGTGAACTGCACCGTAAAAACCAAAGACTAGAGACTACCCTAGAGAACATGCAGGAGGTGCTGAATGGCCTGTTGCAAGGTAAGTCGAACATGACCCTGCCCCAGAGGAAAGAGAAGGGTCGGGAAACCACTGTCCCAGTAGACGATGGGAGGACCAGACACTCCACCAGTAACACCCCCAGGGAGAAGCCGCAGGAGCGTCCCGGACCGTCGAGGCCACCCCAAGGGCCAAGGCAAGGGAACAATGGTGGCTCTCACAACGACATCGAGGTCACATCAAGGAGGACGCCCGCGGATCTACGAGAGGAGCTCAACAAGAAGAGGGCGGATAAGAGGACTACCCCTCCTACTGTCCCTCGGGACGGCGATGGAAAGGAAGGTGTCGACCCGTCCATGTTAAGAGACTCCCTGAGGAAGAAGAGGCAAGACCTCGATACAGAGATGAAGAGCCTGCGGAGTAAGATTGTTACCGCGTCTGGAGGGCAAAGCCTTGAGGAGGAGTTCGACTATGAATCACCCTTCACCAAAGAGATCCAAGCCATCCGACTCCCAGCCAACTTCAAGGAGCCTCATATGACCCCGTATGAAGGAAGCACCGACCCCAAGTACCACCTAGACACATTCAATGACTTGATGAAATTAAGAGGGATAAGTAGTGGGGCTAGATGCCACTGTTTCGCAGTCACGCTGAAAGGACCCGCATACAAATGGTTTAAGAGACTTCGGCCGGGATCCGTCAGGTCTTGGCAACAGTTTTCAGATGAGTTTCTCCAACAACATCATGCCGTGCGTGATTATACTATGCCGGGCACCAGCCTCGCCAATGTAAAACAGGGCGAAAATGAGAGTCTCAAAAGCTACATTCACAGGTTCAACATGGAAGCAGCCAAAGTGGGGAGCTTGACCCGCAGAGAGTTAAAAATGGCCATTACCGCTGGAGTGCTCCCAGGAAGCAAGTTGTGGGACAACATGTTGAAGAGGGAAGTCGCCGACTTAGACGACTTCTATGAGAGAGCGCAGAAGTACATCCGCGTGGAGGATGGCCATGCAAACCTGAAGGTGGGAAAGGAGGAGCCCCCCGCGAAGCCCCCAGCTAACGACGGGTCGAATGTAGCAAAGAAGAAAAGGGCATACGATGGATCAAGAGATGACCACCAGAGGAAAACCCAACATGGGAATGATCGCAGGCAAGCGGCTTACACTTACTACACAGACCTCACAGACACCAGGGAGCACATTTACCTCACCAATGAAGATCGAGTTCCTTTCAAAAGACCCCCACCAATGAGAAAGGACCGGTCCAAGAGAGACCCTGGTAAATACTGTCAGTACCACAAGGATACCGGTCACACCATGGCAGAGTGTATCCATTTGAAGGAAGAAATTGAGGAACTCATCCGCAGGGGACATTTGGACAAGTATGTGCGCAAGGATAACCAGAGGCCGGAAGGAGGAGTGCCCACCTCACGGGCACGTGAGATGGCCCCGGAAGTGCAGGGGGAGGTTAGGACCATCTTTGGAGGACCAGGATTCGGAGGCGATTCTAGGAAAGGGCGAGACAGGTATGCCAGGGAGGCCCGGAAAAGTCCACCACATTGCGTTTTAAGTTTGGAGCAACGCCCCCCGAAGAGCTTCAAGGGCGAGAATGACTCAATAACTTTCACTGAAGAAGATGCGCAGGGGGTACACTTTCCTCATAATGACCCCCTGGTGCTAACCGCCCAGCTAGCTAATATGAGGGTACATCGGGTCATGGTGGATAACGGGAGCTCTGTGGACATCTTGTATCGACAGGCGCTGGAAAGGATGGGGTTGAGCCTCCGTCACCTAAAGCCTTGCACCACAACTTTGTATGGGTTTACGGGAGATTCGATGCGACCCCTGGGGACGATCGAATTAACCCTCACCATGGGGGAGCAACCCAAGCAAGCCACCGTAATGGCCAACTTCGTCGTGGTAGAATGCACCTCAGCCTTCAACGTGGTGTTAGGGAGACCCTCTCTGAGAGAATTGAAGGCAATAACTTCTGTATATCACCTGGCCATGAAATTCCCCACCCCTGGGGGAGTAGCATGTGTGAGAGGGGAGCAGAAGGAAGCGAGGGAATGCTATAACATGTCCCTCCGTGCAGCCACCCAACCGTCCGTGCCAATGGCGATGGCTGTGCATGAAGGAGCGACCTGCACAAGTTAGACCCGCACAAGATTGGACCCGCAGGTTACGGAGCCTCTCGAGAAGTGCAACCAGCAAGACTTCAGCTCTTAGTGCCAAAAGAACCTATGTTTAGCTTGTTCTTCGTTATGTTAGCTTAAGTAAGAATCAAAGAGACTACCCTAGGTAGCCTCCTAGTTATATGTAACCTTTTTCTTTTTTATTTACAAAGTTATATGTAAACCGCGTGCTATAAATGAAACTGTTTGCTACTTCCCGTGTTTACTTTCTTCGCTGCACAAGCATCAGCCAAAGTGCCTGCCGAAATAAATTTCACCAAGCGCTTGGGGGGCAGGATAGGAGGCAATAACATGCAGCTAGCAAGGGGAACCTAAAAAGGGACCTCTAACGGAGGATCTTAGAAAGGACCCCTTGCCCTCCTAAAAAGGAGACTTCTAAAAAAAGAGGCTCCTAAAAAAGACCCTTTAATAAGGGATCTTAAAAAGGGCCCTCAATTAGGAGTAACCTAAAAACGATCCCCTATCAGGAGGATCCTAAAAAGGGCCCTCCATCAAGAGGAAGTGGCCCGTGGAGACGAAGCAAGCAACAAGCAGGAGAATCCAAAGAAGGACCCCTTGCACCAGGATCCTAAAAAGGATCCTATGCACCAGGAGGATCCTAAAAAGGGCCCTCCATCAGGAGGACCCGAGAGGGACCATGGCCATAAAAAGGACCGTTTAATGGGAGGTCCTAGAAGGACCCCTTATATCGAGGCCCTAGGCGAAGTCCCTAAACACAGGAAACAGTAAAAAGACCTTGCAAGGCGTCCCCTGGGTTTACAAGGATTAGCTACCCTTGTGAACATCAAGGAGGCCAAAAGGCCTTACAAAAAAAAAAATTATATATATATAGTGACAACACTAATAAGTCTAGAGCGGCCACCAAGCCGTCTAGCCAAAAAGGGTCCTAAAAGAGACCCTTGCAGAAATAGTACTATGCATAATGACGAGAGGGACGCTTCTCGCAAAGAAATAATAAGCGCGCGCAAGAAAAACATAAAAGGATAACTAAGACCCAAGGGGTCAAAATATCCTTATGAAAGCAACCAAGAGGCACCAAAAGAGGTCCCAGTGAACCCTTTCACATGGGCTCCAAAGGACCTCTAGCCTGATAGATAAAAGAGGGGAACCAACTAAACCCCTTCACACAGGCTTAAAAGGGCCTCAAATGCAATAGAACAAGAAATAAACAAGCAGCATATGTATTTATACATTAAAAGAAAAAGGGAGTTCTTGAGACAATACAAGAGTTACCAAAAGAGAAGTAATACTAATAATGAAGAAAGGTGCAAATATTAAGCCATGCATGAAGGCCTATGTATAAGAACCAAGATGAATAGTCTACAAGAGCACCTAAAGGTCCTCTCCTAGACTAGGGGGGCAAGTGTTGATGCTCAAAATCTCATCAAGGAAAAACACGCAGTTTACAAGGTGTGGATGCTAAGATGTCATAGCCTTGCACGACCCCGCTCAGATGCTTAGGCGCGAGGCGGCATGGCCTCGCTTGGCCTCGCGAGTTGCCTAGGCCACACCTCCCAAGTGGCCTCGCGAGAAGGTCTCGGCCACACCACCAAAGTGGCCTCGCGAGATGCCTAGGCCACGCCACCCAAAGGGCCTCGCGAGATGCCTAGGCCACACCTCCCAAGTGGCCTCGCGAGATGCCTAGGCCACACCTCCCAAGTGGCCTCGCGAGATGCCTAGGCCACGCCACCCAAAGGGCCTCGCGAGATGCCTAGGCCACACCTCCTAAGTGGCCTCGCGAGAAGGTCTCGGCCACACCACCAAAGTGGCCTCGCGAGATGCCTAGGCCACGCCACCCAAAGGGCCTCGCGAGAAGCCTAGGCCACACCTCCCAAGTGGCCTCGCGAGATGCCTAGGCCACACCTCCCAAGTGGCCTCGCGAGATGCCTAGGCCACGCCACCCAAAGGGCCTCGCGAGATGCCTAGGCCACACCTCCCAAGTGGCCTCGCGAGAAGGTCTCGGCCACACCACCAAAGTGGCCTCGCGAGATGCCTAGGCCACGCCACCCAAAGGGCCTCGCGAGATACCTAGGCCACACCTACCAAGTGGCCTCGCGAGATGCCTAGGCCACACCTCCCAAGTGGCCTCGCGACATGCCTAGGCCACGCCACCCAAAGGGCCTCGCGAGATGCCTAGGCCACACCTCCCCAGTGGCCTCGCGAGAAGGTCTCGGCCACACCACCAAAGTGGCCTCGCGAGATGCCTAGGCCACGCCACCCAAAGGGCCTCGCGAGATGCCTAGGCCACACCTCCCAAGTGGCCTCGCGAGATGCCTAGGCCACACCTCCCAAGTGGCCTCGCGAGATGCCTAGGCCACGCCACCCAAAGGGCCTCGCGAGATGCCTAGGCCACACCTCCCAAGTGGCCTCGCGAGAAGGTCTCGGCCACACCACCAAAGTGGCCTCGCGAGATGCCTAGGCCACACCTCCCAAGTGGCCTCGCGAGATGCCTAGGCCACGCCACCCAAAGGGCCTCGCGAGATGCCTAGGCCACACCTCCCAAGTGGCCTCGCGAGATGCGTCCATAGTTTCGCCCATGGCTTCGCCCATGGCCTCGCCCATGGCCTCGCCCATGGCCTCGCCCATGGCCTCACCCATGGCCTCGCCCATGGCCTTGGAGGCGAGAATACTCACAAGGGGCACGGTACATGCATGAGTATGGAACGTGCCTACAAACCTAAAGAAGTCAGAGTACGGATATAGTACCCCTACCAGACAAGTAGTGGGAACGCCAGGAGTGGGTATGCAAGGATAGGAGTTATGGTCCGTACGTGTACGGCCATAGGTCAGAGCCGACACCACTACCCCCTGCGCCACTACGCCTGCCACCACGCGTTAGACATGGGTACCGACAAGTAGTGGAGACATCCTCCTGACACCTACTTCTGTACGGGATGTACGACCACAACCTCTGAAGCCACTCCTCTGACACAGTACATATGTACCACTTGGTCCCCTGGACCACTATGTATCTAAGGCCATTAGAGCCTACTATAAAATGGACCCTAAGACCACCTGAAAGGGGGTTGGAAATTTAACTGTAGCAAAGACATTAGTGTGAATGAGATACTGAATTCTCCATTGTTGTTATTCCATTGTTCTTGAGTTATTGTTCAAGTTTTCATAGCTTTCCAATTAGCGATTTTAATTTGATAATTTTTCCAACTTAACTTCGTTGACGAGTTCACATCGTCAACAACTACCAAGGTAAGTCATTAAAAGTGGTGGGAGACGTTAATTTAAAAATATGAATATAAAATTATTTATTTATAAAATATTAGACTTGTAAAAGCATCTGACGTCTCCCCTGGGAAGACGTGCCAGACATCTAACGTCTCCCCTGGGGAGACATGCCACATGGGACGTCTCCCCAGGGGAGACGTTAGATGTATGGCACGTCTTCCCAGGGGAGACGTTAAATGTTTGGCCTAATATATATATTCAGCCTTTCTTTCTTCTTCCCCGAGCGCACGAACCAGAGGTTGAGAAGAGCGATTTTCTGGGCGATTTCAGGGCCATTTTTTGACGAATTTGCCCGATTTTAGGCTATAAAGTCTCATTTGAGGTAAGTTTTTATTATTTATAAGTGTTGTATAATAGTTAGGATAATTTTCATGCTTATTGTCTCTAGTTATTAAGGAATTGATATTGGGATTTTAGGGTTTATGAGTTGCGGTTTTGGGTGATTTTTGGCTCAACAAAGTGGATTTAAAGCATATTTGAGGTAGGATTTCAAGATTAAACAATGTATTATAGTTAGAATGGTAGAAAAAATTATTTTTGTGCATTTTTTTAATATGATTTGTGGGTTTTATTAGAAATATTAGTTTAAAGTATGAAAAATAATTTTTATGTATATTTGAGATACTATATTGTTTAATTTTAAGATGATACCATATTATTTACTATTTTTAATTTTTTATTACTATTTAATTCGAAAATTATACATTTTTTAATTAGTTTTTAATGTTTGTTAAGTATATATATGTAAATATGTTTTGCTAAAATGTATTTAATAATTGTCTAAAATAAGAAAAATAATTTAATTTGAATTTTACATACAAAATAGTAATTCAAGTTTATAATGTTTATAATTTTTTTTAATTTATATTATTTTTTAATTAGAAAATTATATATATTTGTAATCTTTATTAAAATTTAAGTAGGTTATTTATATATAGTTATGTTATTTTATTGATTTAGTAATCTTTTATTAATTAATTAATTTAAATTTTTAAGTTGTGGTTTTAAGAAAGATTTTTATTAGATTTTTGCCTCAAATTTTCGATTTCAAGCACATATTTGAAGTTTTTAAGTTTCTAAAATTTCAATAATAAGTTATTGTTAATCTAATTATTTAGTCAAGTTTGTTTAGTAATATTTTATTTATCAATTAATTTAGTTTTGTAGGTTGTGAATTTAATAGCAAAGTGCGCTCTTTGCAAAGTGAAGTAAATTTACTAGCAAAGACTATTAATTGCAAGTGGTACATATATTATCTTCTTTCTTGTTTTAGCATTATTAAACTTTTGTTAGAGGGATTTAAATATCTTAAATATTCATCCATAGTGAAGTAGGTTCTGAGATTAACATTGTGTTATTTGAATTTTTTGACTTGTCGTTCATAGATGGTTAGATTACTATTATAGGGGAAATGCTGCTCGATTTTGTCTAGAATTATGTATTTTATTATTCTATTATTATATTTGTATTGTGTTGTGCTTATTTGATTGGATTTGATTAGATTGACAGATGGTTATGTTACTAATATAGGGGAAATGCTGGCCAATTTTTCGTATGCTTATTTAGTATTTTTTTTAGTTTAAATTTTCATAGACATAGGAGATGATATAGATAGAAAATGGATGTCAACGAATAGGTTATCCGTGGAAAATAAAAACGGGGTCAACCTTTTTCTGACTAGTCTACCAAAACATCACGAGATTCCAAATTAAATATAAATTGTGCAACCTCAAGTAACTAACTACAATTTCAATTATTTTGACAATCTATAGTTGAATTTTACTAATATTCTTTATATTAAGTATTTTAAGTTAAATATTAGTGTCCACACCAACCAGACAAGTGACATTTGGATATTATGTGATGAGGATGTTAAAGGATTACATTGAACATCCACAACCTGGACATTACTTGAAGAAAGATGTATGTATATATAAATTTATACAAAGTTAACAATTTATTTATTATTAAAGTATATATAATTAAATAATAATTAACTAATATATTTTACTTTGTATTTTTTTGTAGCTAAACACTACGCCATATACACCAGCACAGATTAATGAACTGCGACAACACTGGGCGAACCATATGCTACCGATAATTCAAAGTCATCGTCCCACATATTAGGTTTTTTTTACATTTTATTTCTTACCATATGTCTAGCTAGCTAGAGTAATATTTATTAATTTTGTATGTTTAACAACAAATATTACATTTTTGTATATTTAGCTAGCAAAAACATATTATATACACATTTCAGTTTTATTAATGAAAATTCACAATTTAAATTTGCATATAATTTAGATTTTTTAATTAATATATTTAATTCTATTTCAAAAAAAATTAATATATTTAATTCTATTAATTAATATACTGAAAATAATTATTTAGTTATTTTTAAAAAAAAATTACAAAAACCAATGACGTCTCCCAGGAGGAGACGTTGGAAGTCTACAAAGTCTCCCCATGGGAGACGTTGTACGTACCTATGACGTCTCCCATGGGGAGACTTTGTAGACTTCCAACGTCTTCACTTGGGAGACGTCATAGGTTGTACACGTACACCCTATGACGTCTCCCAGGGGGAGACGTTGGAAGTCTACAAAGTCTCCCCATGGAAGACGTCATAGGGCCACTTTAGATGGCTCCTGCAACAACGTCTCCCCTAGGGGGAGACATTAAATGTCTACAATGTCTCCCCCATATAGCCATTAAATGCCTATTTTGTTGTAGTGTTAGCTTGATCTACTTGCCGACAATGTCTAAAAAAAATTAAAAATAGATTTCATTATAGAGACTTTAGATTCGTGTTTAGCTAGCAAATTGTGCATCTACCTAAAGTTAACCCCACCATATTTTAATTATATAAATATTATCCTTAATTATTATTGATAAAATTTGATTTTTTTCCCTTCAAACTATAGTTTGATAAACACCAGGTTTTTCCCCATATACATCAAATTGTGAGGGAATTCTTGTGTTTTCAATAATAATAAGAAAGACATTTTGTATTTGATTTTACATGTCTCATATACTTGTTATTTTTAAGTACCTATAAAATACTTGCTGTACGTGTAAAATTCATGGTTTCGGGGTGTTCTCAGACACTCGCCTGGGGTTGTTTTACATGTCTCGTATGAATGATCGAGTATCTCAGGTCAATTTAGTGTTTTTGTGAGAGAAAGTGTTGGCTCTTCGAGATGGTTTTCATACCGCTTTGCACTTTGGCTTTCAAGTGGGTGTGGCCAACGTGATTCTATGATTGTTATTTCTTGTTTATTCAAAGGGTGTTCTCTTCGTGGATATCTGGAACATATAGAAAGTCCCAAATAAAGTTTCAAAGGCTCAGGCTTGTGCTTCGTTCTGATCTGGAACATCCGGAGAGGTTTCACTCTGTGGATCCTCAGCAAGGAGCTCCACGTCTTCTTTTTCTTTGGCCTCAAATTTGGCCCTCTTTGCAGCCAAATCCGGATAGATGAGGAGATTCATGTTCTTGTCCTGGATCCAGGCCATATAAATGGCTTCCTCAAAAGTGGCCGCCACCATTTCTTTAGCTTGCTCTTTCTCCTTGCGAACCTCGTCACTCCACTTCAACTCTAGCTGGGCCTGGACCTCTAAAGCCTGGACCTAGACCCCAAGAGATTCTACCTTCTCCCGCTCTTGATGAAGTTAGGCCTTAGCCGCCTCCAAGAGTGCCTTGGTCGAAGCTTCCGAGCCGCGGGCACGGGACAATTCCGCGTCCAGGTTGTCCACCACCTTCTTGTGGTTAGCATCCTTCCTAGACAAATCTTCCTCATGCCGAGCTTGAACTCAGGAAGTTTCCTTGGTGAAGGCCTCTATAACGCCTTACTACCTTAGAGTCGTTACCATGTGATTTATAAATGTGCCATTAGCTTGCCAATTGAGGTTTTAGGTTGAAAAATGTAATTAAATTGAAATAAAGACTCATTTAACAACATTGGTTATAAAATATTTGGACACTCATTAAAATCATAAAAGTTATACATTTGGGATCCCAAAATACTATTTTAAAAATGTAGTACAACTCAAAAATGTAGATACAGTCGTCCTAAGCGACAAAGAAAATTATTACAACATATTTTCCCCAAAATAACCCTGGTCGTGGCATCCATGTAGGTCGTACATGTACACACCGCTCCACGCTCTCCAACTCATGGTTGGTCAACCTTTCCCTTGCCCTTACCTGCACCATAGAGCACCCATGAGCCGAAGCCCAGCAAGAAAACTCAATGCATAACAAATCACATATCAATCCAACAAAATACTGCAAAATAGTCAACATACTAAATACATAGCGGCCTATGCCGACCTAGGTGCTTTACTAGGCTCTGGATTCATGATCTTCACCGAGTGGGTGGATACTACACCCTTGGAGGGTCTGGCCCTAGCGGCCTACACTCAGCGTGCTTTTGTTGTTCCCAGCCTTTGTCGTTCTCGACCTTCGCTGTTCCTGGCGTTCGCTGTTCATTCAATAAACATGCACAAAATAGAATAGTATTTACAAGTATTCATACATATATTAAACACAAATAATAGGGCCATGCACATAAACACAAACAATGGGGCCATGCCCTGCTCTATGGGCACAAACAGTTTTCTTACCTGTGTCCCGAGCTGACAGATTAACGCGATCCTGAGCACGATCCCCTAAACCCGAGCTTTGATGTAAAACCTAGTCACAATGCCATAAAAAATAGATATCCATTAATCCCTAACCAATGAAAAACTTCGGATTGAAATACTAGTCTTCGGGACCTCGAATTCTACTAGATCGGGTAGTAGAATCCTTCTAGAGCCTTAACATTTGGGTTCCCGAGCTTTAAACTCTCAAATGGCCAATATTATTTATTTATGTCACAGCCCAGCCCTTAAGGGCCGTGACGCACTCAGGTCAGAGGGCATTAGGCTCTCATCAAAGGGCCATGGGCCGCGGCGCGCCTAGGAAAAATTATGAGGCCCCCAAGCCTTTGTGTTCAAGTAGGCAGCGACGCCTGATGAACAGGGCTGCGATGTGAGCCCCAAAACCCAGAAATCCCACCATTTTCTACGTTTTCCCCGATCCTAAACCATTAAATCACACCCCAAACAACATCCAAACATAGAATTAAGTCAAGAATTCTCATCCACACAGCCTAAGTATCACAGCAACTCCAGATATTATTCTACAAGCTCATCAAAACTCAAAACCAATATTAGAATTCAACCCTCATGCAAGCTTATCGATTATAGTAGAATTCAACAGAGAAAAACAACTTAACACCATTACCTCCCTGAGAATTTTGACCTGGGCTAATCCTTAAGCACTTCAAGCCTCCAATTCTTCAATCCCTTAGCCAAACTCAAGAATTCATCAACACCTCAAAAAAACCAAAGAGAGGAAGAGAGAGCCGAGAGAGAGAGAGAGAGTGGCAAAGCTAAGAAGACTCTAAATGTTTCTCCGTAGTTTTAGTGTGTTGTTGGCTTAAGTCTATCCTAGCTGCGTAATGACCAAAATCCCCCTAAGTCTATCCTCAATCCTTTAATGACACCAAGGGCAATCCCGTCACTTGCCACATCCCGCTAATTCCTCGAGTGTTCCTATAATTCCCCATTTAATCCCCGACATACTTAACAATCACTAAATTGCTACCCGTTACCCAATAATCCCGAACATGCACTACATTCCCATAATACCCCTAGGCTCACCCAGAGCCGGGTATTCGACCCCGTTGTGACTATTTTGCTATTCTGCTCCCTAGGACCGTCTCAGATCACACATCACACATACATCACCACAATCTTGTGGTATCACGCATAACATACATATAATTCACATTTATGCCCTCAACGGGCCACAATTACAATTATGCCCCTCCTAACAAGAATGGACTCACATGCATATTTAATTAACCTAAACATGCATTTCTAATCACATAATCATTTAATCCACATAATAACATGATCAAATAAATTATTGCCCTCCCGACACGCTAATCAAGGCACTAAGCCTTATTAGCAAATTTGGGACGTTATAGCTTCCTTGCCAGCTTCCCGTTGGTTAACAACGCCCTCCAGCTCCATCTGAGCCGTTTCCAGCTTCATGGCCATCTTGGCCACCAGGTCCGCGTTCCTATGAGCTAGTAGTGCGACGTGGAACAAAGAAAAGTTAGAAACAACAGAAAAAGATAACGGTAATAAAGAAACAAGACTAACAAGTGGCTTACCATCATGGCCTGATGACGGATGGCCTGGGAGATGAAGAGGGCGCCATTGCTAGCCAAGGTGGCGTAGTGTTTGAGCCAAAGGGAGGACATGGACGTCGCCACTTAGGCCAATAAGTCTATAGCGAACGGGGTCATGTCTTGCCCCAACTTAGGCCAAAATTCAATCTCGGTTCCCAACTGATCCACGATCTGCTGGGGAGCGTTAAAAGCCTCAGGATGCCTAGATAACTCCACCTTCTAGCAAGTAATCAAAGCCCGGGGTACCTTGTCCCGTTCGTCACGCCCCACATCTCAAACCCGGAATACCATCTCATCCTCTACTCCAGGACCACTGACTCCCCTTCCACAAGAAGAGCCGGATTGATGGGGAGCATGGAGTGCGCCTCGTTCACGATGGAGTCCCCCACTATCTTGGCCTTCTTGGACCTCTTCGTGGATGTCATGGTAGTGGCATCCGTCTTCCTTTTACTCGCCTTGCCTTTTATCGGAGGTTCCTACTCCAAATTTATGACTTGCAGAGGAGCAGGATGGGATAAATACTGCTCACCAAGCTCCATAAGGGCCGAGGCGGTAGCTTGAACTCCCTCTAGGGCCCCTGCTACCGGTTCTATATTCGTGACTATCAAATCAATGATCTTCATCCTAGTTGGGCCCGTGGCGGCCTTCTTCACTGATGCCTTGGCCTTGGCAGCCCTGGACTCAATCATTTCTTTTATCTTGGCCATGGGATCAGCAATGTCCGATTCACTTGAAATAAGAACAAAATACAGATTAATAATGAGGCGGGAAAGACAAACATAAAAGAAACATGCAAGTCTAAGTCCTTCGGGACAGACCCTTGTATATGGAATTGACCTGATTTAATTCTCCTAGAGAAAAAGCATGAATTTGTTCCCCCATGTCATCCAAGCCCAAAAAACTACCATATTGAAGGAACCAGGACGAATGCATGAGGGTCAGCGTGTCCATGGCCCACGTTGCTAACAGGTCTGGTTAAATAGTCACAGTGTCATTGCCTATTTCTAACAAATATCTCAGTATGAGGGGCATAAGTAAAAAATGGAGGCGTTTTACCTTGCCCCAAGATGCTGGCTCTGGGAGCTCCAGTGTTGGGCTGCCTCCCCTCGAGCAAGGCATCCAACTCCTTGGATTTGGCTCGCTCTGCAAGGCGCACACACTCCACCTTCAACCTCTCCACATCTTCCCTGACCGAGGCCTCCACCGCCTCAATGTGAATGAGGGCGAACTCTTATCTTAGAGCATGGTCCCTCTCGCGGTCCCTCTCGCATTACAATCCCAGGAGGTTGGGGGCCTCTATCGACTGATGGCAGGCAAATAACCCGGTCAGCTGAAGATTCAACATGTTCACTAACCCCCCCACGTCCAGATCTTCGACACTAGTGGTGGCATATATTTTCTTCCGGTCCAAGATGAACTTGGTTAGCAGGGTCTGAGCATATGGACCTGTTCAATGGAACATGAGTATCCAATAAAAAAAAGGATGAGATGTAAAATGGGAAAGGATAACTTACCCACACGCTGAAAGTCCAACACTAAAGTGGGGTTCTTCTCTAGACGGAACCCAGATGTCATAATCTAGTAGTTTCTGACATCCGAGGGTGTTTCCAGGAGCTGGATGGAGCCGGACTGACATTACGACTCTTCAATCGATAAAACCAATCACGTCTCTTATCTTGGGAGTTTAGCTGCATCTCCAACTGATAGTAGTACAATACCTCCATGGGGGTCGGCTCTGACATCTCCTTCCACGCGCAAAATGTGTGCCACCCCACAAGCAACTTGTAAGCCTGGGGTAGGAGTAGGAATGGCGCGATCTGCACGAACTTGAGAAATTACGCAAAATAGTCGTGGAGCGGGAGGGTGGCTCCCGCACTAATGTGGCCTGTGCTCTAGGCCCCGAATACACCCACTCCAGTATGGACCTTCTTCTCTTTCCGGGCCAGCCTATTGAAGAAAAGCCCCGAAGTCGACTCTTTCCCGAAGGATTTCTCCAACACGTTCAACATCCGGTAGTTTCGGAACTCATTTGTCTCCACGTCCATTTCCCACATGTTTCCAGTGGAAATCTTGTGCCCCTCCAGAATGACAGGGCTTGCATTTACTGCATCTTCTTAGTAGAGTGTGATGTTGTGAGCCATGATCAAAGACTTGGAAGCGACAAGAAAAGCAAGAACCAAACAGTTAGTACCAAAACCGAAGAAAAATTATTAAGGTACGAGGATGCTCCTAAACTGCTTGGTGAGGTCCCCTCCGGACACTGCTTAGAGAACAATTAAGGTCCTAAGAGCATGAGTCAGGAACTAAAAGCAAAATATTTTTGCAAAAGGAAACTTATTCACTCAGACGACTTTGAGGCTTTCCAGGTTCGTTGATTCAAAGTGGTCCAACCCGCTCCATTGGTCAATTTATCTACGAAAGGAAATGTCACCTAGAAAGTTCTCTATTATTCATCACTACCTAGAGCCACCCTACATAGTGGTTGCGGCCCAAACGATCACATGGTCGTGGAGGGAATATGATATTAAAATACTAGGCTTATTAGGATGTTATTCACCTTGAACTATTACGAATCCAAATCATGCCCCCCTAATTTTTAAAGTTGTTAAAAATTCCCCCTGAATTATTCACGTTATTGAAATGTGAGACTTTCGTCCGATTTTGCTAACAAAATGGTGATGTGGCAGTTTGGTGGCCGATGTGGTATTGCCATGTCAATGCCTCATTTATAATGTAAAGAATAAATAGGATTTTCCCCCTTGAACTATTACCATTACCAAATTGTGCCCCCTGAATTTTAAAAATTTAAAATTAAAAAATCTTTTGAATATTAAAAAAAAGGAAAAAAAACCATTAAAATTAAAAAAAAAATTGATGGTGACAAAAAATTGGCTTGGGTGTTGGGCATGTGTCAGAATGAGCTCAAAGTTGGTTGAGTAGCGACATCGTCGACAGATTGGGCTCATGTGGGTCCCTGGCGACATTCAGCTTTGGTGTTGCCTATGTTGCCTTAAGTTTTTATTTTGTATGATTTAATTTAATTTAATTTAAATGAATTTTAATTTAAATGCTTTTTTATATGTTCTTTTTAATATTCAAAATATTGTCTAAATTTTAAATTTTAGAATTCGAGTGGCATAATTTGGTAACGGTAAAAGTTTGGGGGGTAAAATCCTATCTATTTTTTAAATTATAGACGTGGCAAGCCACATCAGCACTCCAGTGTCGCCATGTCACCATTCTGTTAGCAAAATTGGACGGAAGTCCCACATCTCAGTAACGTGAATAGTTCAGGGGGAATTTTCAACAAGCCAAAAAATCCAGGGGTCACGATTTGGTAGTGGTAATAGTTCGGAGGGAAAATAAAGAATCGACCAAAAAACTTACTGAAGAAACTTGAACTTAGGATTTGTACATGTACATGCGAGAATGCGGGGAGAAACTCAGTGTAACGCCCTATAGCCAAGACTGATACACTGTGTACTTATAAAGGTGCAGAACTCGCTAATCAAGTCATTTAATTAAAAATGTGTCACTAACCATGAATGTGCTAGGGTCAAAAGGGTTTTGGTTTCAAAAGATACAATTTATAAAATTTAAACAGTTTTACACATGGGATCCCAAAAAGAAATAGTGTTTAAAAAATTGGTTTACAGAATCTCCAAAATACAGACAACCATCAGCCATTCTAAGGCAAAACAGACATTTCTGGCTCCCCTGTTCCTGTTTTCCCCTCAACTGTGGCAGCTGAGCAGCTGGTCATGTATATTCAGCTCGTAGAGCTCTCCTAGTCAGGGCTGATCGAGTTTGCCCTTGCCTTTACCTACACCACGTAACACCCGTGAGCCAAGGCCCAGCAAGAAAACATATTATGCATCACAAACAACAATAACAGACGAGTAATCCTTTAAACATGATCATACACTCAATACTCTTATTAGCCACATAGCACGTATTCAGAATCAAAGGTGTAACCAAGCAGTAATATCAATAAAATTACATAATAATCAGGGCCGACAACTTAGGCCGCACCCTCTGTTTACCCCACTAACTCTGGCCCACTTAAACCGAGCTCAGTGCATAATAAGCTGTCCTTGGGTACCAGTGACCAAGCCGCACCCTGTGCGCTAGTGTAACCCTTGGCACTCTTAGGCCGTTGGTTTACTGTTTACATGGCATAATACCATCCTTCAAGCATACATATTAGGGAGCCCTTAGTCCCATGACAAATACACAATCGGGTGCGGTTTTCTTACCTTTAATTTCCACGTTCACCAACTATGAGCGACGTCCTTCGAGCACGATCCATTTCCCGAGCCCTAGCTTAATCACCTAGTCACAACAAATCTAATGGATTCCATTAATATTAAAACAAAGGTTTTCGGGTACAATAATAGCTTCCGGGACATCAAATTCCACCAAGCACGGTGGTGAAATCAATCTCGAGCACTCTAGGTTAAGTTCCCGCGCTTAGAATCCCCAAAAGATCAGAAATGCAGCTAAGGGATGCGGCCCTTGAAACCTAGCCATGACCTGCCCCTAAAACAGAGCCCAAGCCCCCCAGTAAGCAGACACGTGCCGCGACCCTGCCCTATGGCGCCGCGGCGCCCTCCTTTGGCCGATCCTCCTTGGCTCTCTTGCTTCGTAGGGCCACAGTGCTCTAGAACAGAGCTGCGCCCCTACCCTTCGTGCCCAGAAAATCCACCATTTCTAGCATCCTAACCTCATCCAAAACCATCCCAAAGCACCCTAACTCAAAACCCATTAATCTCAAAACCTTTAACATGTTTCTAAGAACATAATCTAACAGAAATCCAGCTTAAAATCCTACTAAAATTCCATTTTGATTCCTGAAACCCAGCAACTCAAAACACCAAAACCAATCATGCCAAACTCAAATTTGAACCTCTAAATTACGAGTTGAAGCTTACCTCTTTTGCTGAACCACTTCCTTGACAACCTCTGAGCTAAAACCCAAGCACTCAGCTTCAATTCAACCCTTAAACATCAAAATCATAAACACCTTACTATTCAGAAAAATACTCAGAGTTCTAACACCCAAAAACACAACTCAACTCTTACCTTAGTCTTGGTTGAGTGACCCTTAGTTTGAACTAAGCTAAACCTTCATGAATCCAGCTCAAACACATAATTTTCGAGCTAATTTCCCTTAGATTTCTATAGTTTTCTTGGGAGAGAAAATAGAAGAGAGGAGAAGAGAAGAGAAGAGCTGAGAAGGTCAGTTTGTGTCTTTTTGTTCTACTGCTTTCATTAACTTAGTCTAATCTTAGTCTGTTAAGTCAATCCCGAGGCTCTGGTTACCGGAAACGTCCCCGAGGGCAAAACGATAAAATTCCCCAATATTCCCGCGTAAGTCTCCTAACCTCAAATATATCTCCATATATTTATTTCCATAACCCGATAGTCTAAATAACCACTCGATACCTAAAATACCCCTGACTTGTCCAAAGACAACTATTAAACCCCGTTGTGACTTTTCCCGCTATCTAGCTCCCTAGGATCGCCTCAAGTCCCACACTGCAAATCTACTCACATAATAATGTGGTTCTCACAGATATAACATTTAACATCATTTATATTCATATAATCATGCATTAAATCAATAAATTCACACATAAACCAATTATGCCTTCCCAGCGCACTAATCAAGGCTCTTAAGCCATATTAGTGATTTTTGGGTCGTTACACCCAGTCTTGAACTTGAGGAGGCGGTAGAACAGCTCGTTGATGTTCTCAGAAGGGTCGTCCGAGGAAAAGTTGTCCTCTTAATGAATGAAGGGCGGCTTCACTAGAAATAGGTGGGCTAAAAAATGCAGCAAACATCGCAAAATTTCGTCTGCGATTTTGGACATTCAAGGTTTTTTCTCTCAACTATCTGGTTTGAAAATTTAGAATCAGTTAAAGTGAGGAAAGGAGCCCACTTGGGTATTTATAGGAGAAGAATCTCTTGTTCGATCCAACAGTCCATATGAAATATCCTCAAAAGATCCACATCTGATGATTTCGGATAGCAAAGGTGGATTAAATAGCCCAATTAGTTGCTAATCGTGGATTCGTCAATCCATGATCCGCAACTCTCTCATCCAACGGTCCACATTGACAATCCCAAGACAATCCTCATCAGATGGTTCTAGACAATATATAAAAATTTAGTAGCCCACTCGAGTGCCAAAGCACCTTTTCATCTAGATGGGACGCTTTGAGAAATGCGTTGACATCCATCAGTCACCTAGGACAACAAAGGATTTTCCCCAGGTTATTTGGGCGCATATGGCACAAACGTACCATTTTCTTGGAAATACGTGCCGGGGTTAGTATGAATTCGAAAGGTTGGGGATTAACCAGTTGGCCCCTAACTAAAAGAACCGGGACTTAGGTAAACGAACCTCGACTCATGTACATGAACCAAGAAATAGGTAAATGATCCTGGAGCCAGGTGATTGAACCGAGACAAAGAAGCAAGTCTCCACTGCCCAGATGAAGACTTGGGGGGGTAAATGTTGCCCATATTTTCCACCTTGAACATGTGGCACGGTCAAACCGGCTTCATGGGCTCTCAAGAAAGGTCTGGGCCCAACCAGGGCCCAACGAACAATGAGCAACAAAACCCTATAGGGCCTGACCAGGCTAAGCCCAATAACTAGTGAATAACAAAAGCAGAGTAAGGGGCCCGGACTCGAGACATAGGCCCGAACAACCTTCATGGGCGTGCCCAATCTCCATCCTCTGAGATTTAGATTATTGTGGTGGGCAGACCATTCCAGGGGACAGATCCCATCATGTGGGATCCAGATGAAGTTTCCGAGTCCATCCTCATATTTTAACTCACTACTAGGACATGTAACGCCCTACTACCTTAGAGCCGTTACCAAGTGAGTTTTAAGACAAAACAGTGCAATGAACTTGCTAACCGAGGTTTTGAAACGAAAGTGTGACTAATTAAAAGTTAAGGCTGTAATCTTTGAAAATGCGTTGATTCAATAAAAACTTCTAGTATTAAACATTTGGGATCCCAAAATAAGGTTTGAAAACCGTTTACATCTTGAAATAAGTTTACAGTTGATCAGTTCTAAATTCATAGATTATTACAGCCATTTTCGAATAAACCCCCAACCAAAGCAGTCGGGCAGGCCAAACATGTACGCGTCGCTTCACGCTCTCCGTACTCATGGTTGGTTGACGCAGCCATTGCCCTTACTTGCAACACGGAGCACCCGTGAGCTGAAGCCCAGCAAGAAAACTCATGCAGAACATAACATATGCAATTTATACAGTTTATCATAACAAATAATCCACATATAAACAAGTCAACCATTAGACTAAGCAAACACGGCCATGCCGCCCGCCCCAGAAGCCTTACCAAAGCCTGGGGTTTCGGTCCTCACTGTAAGGATATCACCTGTATCCACCGGGCCCTGCCCTGACTATAAGCATCCCATGTGCTAAGTGTTACTTCCGGCTCCACTGTCGTACCCAGCCTACGCCGCACTCGGCCCTTGCCGTTCATTTCATTATAATCATATATAGCATAAATCAAGCAACATTCAAACAAGTGCCAATTTATTTAAATCTGCACCCTAACATGTAATGCAATATAGGGCCATGCCCGGCAATCATCTCATCATGCAACATGCAATATAGGGCCATGCCCGGCAATCACACTATGGGCCCATGCCCTATCCTACGGGTGTTATAGTATTCTTACCTGTATCCCGAGCTTCACAATGCACCAAAGTCACGAGCACGGTCCTCTAGCACGAGCCTCTCCAATAGCCTAGTCACAACACACATAAAACAGTTTTTAATACTAACCAACCCAAAACCACTTCCCGGGACCAATCCCGCACTCTCGGGACCTCTAAAACCTTAAAACAACACCCCGAAGACATCCCCCGAACCCCCGGAGCAAAGGCCTAAAATTGCCAAAAAAGATATCCTGAAATTGGCCTTGTGCCGCGGCACCCAGCAAGTCAGGGGCTCCACGCCGCGACACGCAAAAACTGTGCCGCGGCACGCCTTCGCAGGCCCAGAATTCTGGGTTTTCCTTCGCGTTTTCACCGAGTTATTACCTTCCCAAATCATACCAAACCAATACCCAAACCCCAAAATCAATTTAAGACTTTAAATGGACCATCTAACAACCCATAAACACTAGATTCAAGCTCAAAACACAATCACACTCACAAATCCACCCAATTGATTTCAACTTCAACAACTTAAACCCATAGGCCAAAAACACAAACCCAAGCTTGAAAAACCTAAACCATACCTCAAAAATCTTAAACCACAACAGATAAAACTCTTAAAATTGTCTAGGATCCTTACCTTTAAGTGGAGAATCCACCCTTTGCTTCCTTGAATCCATCTCCAAGTCTCCAAAATCTTCTCCTTCCCCTCTTCTTCTTCTTCTTCTTCTAACTTTTCTTTCTCTTTATTTTTAACAAAACCAAACAATGACCAAGCCCCAAACCGAGTACCCCATATAACCCAGCTGCCATATATCAAATTCCCAGCCAAATGACCATTTTACCCCTCCTTGCCTATCCTTTCCCAACTAAACCTGAAGGGCACTTAAGTCCTTTTACTTCTATTTCATTTCTACCATTTTCTATCTAGAACTTGTTACTCTCAGCAGTAACTAATGGTTACCCAGGTTACTCAATCACCAATAACTACCCGCTAAATCTCAATCTTAACCATAAAATTCCCAAAGTACCCCTAGGCTCCTCCCGAGCTGGGTATAGAAATCCCGTTGTGACTCTTAAGTTAACTAGCTCTCTAGGACCGTCTCGGCACGTGCATCACAATAATAACACCACACTCACGTGGTACAATTCACAGAATACAATTATCACATATATGCCCTCAGCGGGCTAAAATTACCAATCTACGCCTATCATGCAAACGGGGTCCACATGCATAATTATTTCACCTAACATGCATACTAACCACGTAGTCATGCATCTCAATGTTCAATTAGTCATATAACATGCTTTAAATCATAACCATGCATTAAACTCATAAAATCACACATAAATTCCATTATGCCCTCCAGACACACTAATCAAGGCCCTTGAGCCTTATTAGCGATTTTGGGTCGTTACAACTATCCCCTCCTCATAAAAAAATTTCGTCCTCGAAATTTATCCAAACACATCAGTCAGTAAACCCACAACTCTGACCTTGAATCCCAAGGTCCACCGCCTTTACTTTACTTTTCAACAACACTCTTACAAGAGTAATAATCTGGCCCCACAAGTTCTTGTCTAATAGCCATGCTCTCGATAGCCCCTTGTTAACCCTGCAACCCTGCCGAAGCCCAGGGTCTGTCTAGATTACAATGACCAATTCATTGTCTTATTCCTGATTCCAGAGATACTCAAAAGTCATCACCTCTACTAGGTGGGATCAACTTGTAGGCCCCGCTGGCCTAACCCTTAGTACAACTTCAGAATTTTATGTCGAATTAAGAGTCAGAACTCTCCCTTCTTTCTCTGAACACCTTACAGATCCTTGTCTGTTATTACGCAGAGATGCAACTCTTTCCTTCCGGAGCTTTATTTCCTCAAAATTTAGCAATTTACCAGCTCTTCATTCTTTCAAATAGGCAGACACTCCTGCCTTAAGAATTCCAACAACCTCCCTGGCTTTTCTCTGAACCAATGCCAAACAGTAGCATTCACTATTCTTTACTTCTTTCTATGTCCTATGTCGTGTTACAATAACAAGACACCAGCAACTGCCACCACGACTAACTCATCAGGGATTACACTTCCCTTAATACCTCAAATATTTGCCTACTCAGCGCTCAATTCTTTAAGATATCTGATAAACTTTCAGACTGTTATTTCACTTGCAATCAACCAATAATCCCAGATTCCCACTCTGTTCTTTTCGATCTCTATATCCATTCCAAAATTTAAAAAAATACTATTGGGTCCCAATTCAGTATCATCGGCGTTCTACCCTGAAACCAGTTCACCTGAACTAGCTACATTAACTCCATTAACTGAGTTAAAACTTTTCATGTCTGGACACCTTTCTTAAGGTCTATTGTGGTCCACTTCCACGATACACCACCACATCACTTAACCCCTCAGGGTCCAAAGGAAAACACTAGATCCTGACACCCGCTCAACCCTCCCGGTACCGTGTACCCTAGGAGGTGGAATGATGTCCATCCAGAACCCTCATTCAAAACCAAATCCTAACTAGATCCCTCACTCGATCCTGGTATTCTACTTGGACCACCATGACAAGGTCCTTCCCTGTTTCAACTCAAGCCAACACTTTGAATTCCATAGCTCAGTGACACCCACCAGCTAACCATTACCTACTAACATCATGCCGATCTCAGTCGTTGCCTTGTCCACTCCATTACAGCCTATAGCGTTATTCCTTGACTGATACACGCCTCCCAGCTAGGAGTTCCGCCTCCCATTAAATTTCCCTCGCTCAATCGAGGATTTCAACCACTGATCATTTGTCTGTTACTTTTCACCACCTCTGTGTCTCAAAGCTATCTTTCTTACTAGTACCCAATACTTAAGTACCTTATGCCCTGCACAATAGTCGACTTAACGTTCTAAGTGTATCAACTGTGATCCATTCAGTCGTCTCCCGCAAGGTTCAATCCATGCTCGCGTCAATTATACCTGGGCATGCCCAAATCGTGGTACACTCCCCCCACTTCCATGTCCTTACCATAGATCAGGTCCTTTATGCAATCACTCTCTCCTTAACCCAAAACACGCATATATTCCAGTATCACCAGATATCAATCAATTCTTACCTTGTCTTCTGAATTTCTTTCTGATGTGACACCACTCAGTCCGTCTAACCTCAAGTTTTACTGTTCTCCTCGTCTCTGATGTAGTTGTCTCCCGGAGGTGCTTGTGCAATAGATGACGCGCTTACCAGTCTTGTTATGCCTTCAATTCTTCAGACGCTCATCATTAGCTTCTTTGCGGCTTCAGATCAATTCTTCTCTTACCTGTCCTTTCTTCTTGTAGCTGTAATCTGAGAACTCATGACGACACCCAACTAACACTCCGTAGAACCTTGCCTGAGACTCTGCCTTCTAGGTACTAACGTCTTCCGCATAATAATCAGTTGCTTACCATTTCCGTCTGGGAGTAATCCACATGCACTGCTCGTGAGCTTGAAGGGGACTTGCCCAAACCGTTCACGCATTCTCTGCCTAAAGAACTTACCTGTGCGGCTGCAGCTTGAACCATTCTAGAGTCTTTGTTACCAGTTCCTCACACCCTACCCGGTGTAAACTAGACAATTCCCCGAAATGTTTCTATCCTTGGTTTCCAGCTGGTACTAACCGGGTCATAGATCAATTCTCGGGGACGTCGTCCCATCTTGTATCCAACATTGTACTTTTCATTCTAACTCGACGATGCTAACGATCCCCGCAGTGTAACACACTGGCTACACCAGGGTCAAATTCCTTCGATTGTTTCAATAGACTTTCTGTCGGCCAAAACCGTCTTTTACAACATTCCTTAAACCAATCCTATCTGTAGTCTGACCTTGAAGTATTCCCTAAATCTTTCTTTGCATACCTACATAACTTTCCCACTGGTCAGCTCTGTCTCCTTTACGTACTACAGATGATATCCTCAACAATCCATCTGCCAGAGTTCTAATTCCTTCTCAATAGGTATTACTGTCCTCAACCTCTTAAATGGCACCTTTTAGGCAACCTCTCTATGTCCATCTCCCTCTCGGAACATTTTCAACACCGAGCCCTTCCAGTTCGTTACATGCCCAAAGCATAAGCTCGTCAGTTAAATACTCATCCTTGAGGACTCAGCCTCGAACTTTGAATGTATCGCTGCATTCTAGTTCTCCGTTTCCCGCACCATGGGAAATCCATCCTAACATCTCGAGTCATTCTACGTAGAAGTCATGCCCTCACCTGACCTCCTCTCAGGTGGCATCCTCTTCTTCATGTGCATACCAAATAACCTCCTGGTTCCTGTCGCCATCTCGATAACTACCTATTCGATCAGGCTTCTTTCCAATCTCAATCTAGGTGCCCAAGCACTGTCTGGGGTCCCTTTTTCCTCAAAAATCGAGAGTCCGACCTCGCTGCGTCCTATCAACAAAAATACCATCTTATCAATCAGAATTTTCCCCCTTTCTGGCAAACCAGAAGCCATAGAACTATCCGGGGTTCCTTTAACTCGATTATCACAAATCTATCTTTACTAATTCCATCAAAAGGAAGCACTGCCAATGCGGCTCTAGCACTCATGCTCTATACATCAACCATCAGTTCCTCGAACAACATGGCCCTCTCCGCCATCCACATACAGACGATAATTCCTTACATCAGGGCAGCCCAAATTCCTTAGACTATTCCAGATCTCATATTCTTAAATGGGTCGCCATCCATTCCAGGTACATCCATCAGTATAACTTCCTGAAATGAATTACCCGATTCACCAACCCATTGATTTACATTGTTGTTACTCCCAACAGTCCAAACCAAACTTATAAGCCCACCAGTCTCCACGGTTCTAATCATGTCTTTAAAATCTCTTCTAACCATTCATCATCTAGGTTCTTTCCAACCCATTAAGCCAGTACCTCAGCCCGAGTACCATTTCCATGCATCTCCCTGCCTCAATATTTAACACAACCCTCTAATCAGGATCTCTCATCCTCTTAACCAAGGGTGGAATTAACTCTGCTCATCTATTGATAAATTCCTTGTCAACTCGAACTCTCCTCAAAACCCGAGGTTAACACCCTTTAAGCCTTTCATTTAATACCCTTTTCTGTCCATACCTCACAGTAAACCATCACCGGTAACCTTACTGTTAAAACATCTAAATCAACCATCTCCCCAGAGAATCCACTGTTCTTCTATCCCATCTCAACTAACAAACTCCACAGCTTACTCACACACTAGTGACCCTTTGCTGCTGCTCTCAGGGATAACTAGAGATCTCAACTCCAACTTATATCTAGAATCCCTCTTTTCAACACAATATCGGGTCCCCAACCCTTCTAGGAACAAACAACTCGAGTTCATCTGTCAAAACTGACCAACTCCTGAACTCTGTGGTTCATACTCTGAACCAACCCACAACTAGATCCAAATATCCACAGGTATAATGCACACACAAGCCTATACTAGGTCAAATCCACAATGTTATACATTTAGCTACCAAATTTTTATCACCACTAAGTGTATCCACACTCATCATGCTTCATACTAGCAAATAAACAGATATAACATATGAATTTAATTCAGAAAATTAACCACATACGCTCAATATGCGAACAATTATGCCAATATTCATCCATATGCATAAAAATACTATTCAGCATGCATCAATCTCAACATGCAATAATCAAGGGCCCAGCCCAACCGTATCTCTTGCATATGTCAACTCATTACTCATGCTCCATATAAATAAGCAGGCAAACAGGTCATTCAAACATATATTCAGACATGTTAATCAATCATACCAACCAACCCTGAGTCGAGCTTGTCACTGACAGCGAGCGTACATGTTCGGTCGATCTCCAGAACCAATAAACCTTGGCTCGCTCTGATACCAAGTTGTAACGCCCTACTACCTTAGAGCCGTTACCAAGTGAGTTTTAAGACAAAACAGTGCAATGAACTCGCTAACCGAGGTTTTGAAACGAAAGTGTGACTAATTAAAAGTTAAGGCTGTAATCTTTGAAAATGCGTTGATTCAATAAAAACTTCTAGTATTAAACATTTGGGATCCCAAAATAAGGTTTGAAAACCGTTTACATCTTGAAATAAGTTTACAGTTGATCAGTTCTAAATTCATAGATTATTACAGCCATTTTCGAATAAACCCCCAACCAAAGCAGTCGGGCAGGCCAAACATGTACGCGTCGCTTCACGCTCTCCGTACTCATGGTTGGTTGACGCAGCCATTGCCCTTACTTGCAACACGGAGCACCTGTGAGCCGAAGCCCAACAAGAAAACTAATGCAGAACATAACATATGCAATTTATACAGTTTATCATAACAAATAATCCACATATAAACAAGTCAACCATTAGACTAAGCAAACACGGCCATGCCGCCCCAGAAGCCTTACCAAAGCCTGGGGTTTCGGTCCTCACCATAAGGATATCACCTGTATCCACCGGGCCCTGCCCTGACTATAAGCATCCCATGTGCTAAGTGTTACTTCCGGCTCCAATGCCGTACCCGGCCTACGCCGCACTCGGCCCTTGCCGTTCATTTCATTATAATCATATATAGCATAAATCAAGCAACATTCAAACAAGTGCCAATTTATTTAAATCTGCACCCTAACATGTAATGCAATATAGGGCCATGCCCGGCAATCATCTCATCATGCAACATGCAATATAGGGCCATGCCCGGCAATCACACTATGGGCCCATGCCCTATCCTACGGGTGTTATAGTTTTCTTACCTGTATCCCGAGCTTCACAATGCACCAAAGTCACGAGCACGGTCCTCTAGCACGAGCCTCTCCAATAGCCTAGTCACAACACACATAAAACAGTTTTTAATACTAACCAACCCAAAACCACTTCCCGGGACCAATCCCGCACTCTCGGGACCTCTAAAACCTTAAAACAACACCCCGGAGACATCCCCCGAACCCCCGGAGCAAAGGCCTAAAATTGCCAAAAAAGATATCCTGAAATTGGCCTTGTGCCGCGGCACCCAGCAAGTCAGGGGCTCCACGCCGCGACACGCAAAAACTGTGCCGCGGCACGCCTTCGCAGGCCCAGAATTCTGGGTTTTCCTTCGCGTTTTCACCGAGTTAAAACCTTCCCAAAACATACCAAACCAATACCCAAACCCCAAAATCAATTTAAGACTTTAAATGGACCATCTAACAACCCATAAACACTAGATTCAAGCTCAAAACACAATCACACTCACAAATCCACCCAGTTGATTTCAACTTCAACAACTTAAACCCATAGGCCAAAAACACAAACCCAAGCTTGAAAAACCTAAACCATACCTCAAAAATCTTAAACCACAACAGATAAAACTCTTAAAATTGTCTAGGATCCTTACCTTTAAGTGGAGAATCCACCCTTTGCTTCCTTGAATCCATCCTTCCCCTCTTCTTCTTCTAGCTTTTCTTTCTCTTTATTTTTAACAAACCCAAACAATGACCAAGCCCCAAACCGTGTACCCCAAATAACCCAGCTGCCATATATCAAATTCCCAGCCAAATGACCATTTTATCCCTCCTTGCCTATCCTTTCCCAACTAAACCTGAAGGGCACTTAAGTCCTTTTACTTCTATTTCATTTCTACCATTTTCTATCTAGAACTTGTTACTCTCAGCAGTAACTAATGGTTACCCAGGTTACTCAATCACCAATAACCATTACCCGCTAAATCTCAATCTTAACCATAAAATTCCCAAAGTACCCCTAGGCTCCTCCCGAGCCGGGTATAGAAATCCCGTTGTGACTCTTAAGTTAACTAGCTCTCTAGGACCGTCTCGGCAAGTGCATCACAATAATAACACCACACTCACGTGGTACAATTCACAGAATACAATTATCACATATATGCCCTCAGCGGGCTAAAATTACCAATCTACGCCTATCATGCAAACGGGGTCCACATGCATAATTATTTCACCTAACATGCATACTAACCACGTAGTCATGCATCTTAATGTTCAATTAGTCATATAACATGCTTTAAATCATAACCATGCATTAAACTCATAAAATCACACATAAATTCCATTATGCCCTCCAGGCACACTAATCAAGGCCCTTGAGCATTATTAGCGATTTTGGGTCGTTACAGGACACGTCCTTCTGTCCGTCATCGCTAATTGACGTCCATCTCGGTTAATGAATCTGAACCTTTGTAAATGAACCCGGGCCTTACTAAATGACCCTGGGCCTGAGTAAATGGAACTGACCCTTGGTAAATGAACCTGGACCATACGTCTTGGTAGAACAAGACCAATTCTTCATACAACTGACGTATCCCCGAGAAGTCCGGCAGTTGGTCTCCTCAACTTACTTGCAGAAAGGATCACAAGGATTGTACAATGTTGCTAAGGATCGATACTGCCACTACTCTGACAGATCTTGTCCCCTGAATCCCCCTGGGGGCTCATGCGCACCAGTCCATATTAAGGTACAAAGGGCAGCTGTAAGACTCTATCATGCTTAAGCCGGCCCAGTGGGCCTAGATTAAAACGCCTGTAATCATGTTACACACTTGTATTATAGTTCCATTAGAGAACATTTATGCTTATATCCTTATTGGACCCAGATTGGTGCCTAAGACACATGACCACCTATAAATAAGGTCATTTGTGCATTGTAGCATGGATCTAATTTTTCATGTATGCATAAAAGCTGTTGAACTTGCAGAAAACCTCCATTGCTAAACTCTCTAAAGCTCAATATTATTGACTCGTTGACTAAGGCTCATTAACGCCACAACCACATAAAAATTGTGATCTTGTTCATTTCTTTTCCTTTCTTTCGAGCTCTTAATTCTCGATATATTTGTAGTTTCCGAAAAAACTCAGGAAACAAATAAAAATAAATAATTTAATTTTGCCAAACAAAAAAAAAAGATGAGTTTCAATTTATTTTTTTAATATTTAAACATTTTATTTAATTAATATTTTAAGAATTTATTAAATAATTAATCTTTTAAGAATTAAGAAGAAAAAAAAATATTTTTTGGAATTTTTGACTTATTTTTAATTTTAATATTTTATAAGAAATATATATTTTTTAATTTTACATTTTTTATTTTAAATTATAAACATGACGCTGATATAGTAATGACAAGTCAACAATCTATTAGCCACATAGAGTAAAACTTAATAGAAGTCTCATTTTAGAAAACTGTGAATAGTTCGAGAGTAATTTTTAATGGTTCAAAAAAATCAAGGAGCACAATAATGTATTGATCATAATTCGAGAGACAAAAATCCTAAATAGCCTAAATTTTAATATGATATGATTTGCTTGTAAATTTCTTACATCTCTTTAGGGTAATAGTTAGGTCATTTAAGACAATATAATAATAGGATAAAGATAGTCCACTCAAAATTTATTTGTTGCTGTCCCTAAATGTGATTGCATCGAGGGGATTTTGTGATAAAATTCAAGATATATATATATATATAGATATATATATATATATATAATTAAATCACTATAATAACGTTAAAATATTAGGCTTATAAATATTTATCATGTACTTATTAGAATTAGACAATGGTGGAACATCAATCAATTGAAGTAGGCGAAGTAAAGACAGATAATGTATTGAAGTCAAAAATATATTTTTTATATAATTTTTCACTATTTAAAATTAATTGCATTTAGTAATTACACACTTAATAATTATACCCAATTCTCACAGGGTTACGAGAAATAGATAGTGTAATTAGGATCCCTCAATTAATTCAAATTATTTTAAATTACATAATTACTGTATAATTACATGATCAGCCAAATATACTAAATTCAATAATTACTCTAAATTATACTAAATTTCAGCTAAAAATAACTTGCTAAGCACAAATCTTATCAAAAGAAGTATGTTATAAGATATTAGATGTATCCCACCTAACAATACATGATACCCACATTTATATTTAGTGTGATTTTACAACAGGTACCTATTAGAATTACTCTTTTCAAAATAACTTAATAAAAGTGTTATATATATATATATATACTTTTAAAATGTTGGCAATATATATATTTATAAAAATGGTGGTGGAGCATAATTATAAAAATATTATCTTAAGAATATTAAATCATATAACTTTTCATTTCATATGTATTGCAAAGAAACTTTCATAGTATTTACAGTTTGTCTCTTTTTTTTTCAATTATTTTTAGAAAATGATTTTCAGCTTGTACTATTAAATATGGACAAGAATTTTATTACAAAACCTCACTAATTTAGTAAAGAGTTTTTATGTCACACATGAAGTGATATAAAATCCTATTACATTAAAAATCTCAAATTTCTCCCAAAAGTTAAAACAATATAATCGATATACAATGTTAACTCGGTCGACGACGTCTTCTCCCGCCTTGGGTTAGCGAAGCTTAGTGAGCATCGTCTATGCTCTCTTTCTCTCTCGTCATCGCCATGGGTGCATGCTGTTTGCTAAGGTGTTGTTTGCTAGGGCCACTGGTATAGAGACGAGAGGCAGAGGAACGAGGGTATCAGGGAGTGAAGGAAAAATAGGGGTTTCCTCTATTCAAATTTCAATTCCAAATTAATGGGGTTTGAAAAGGTGGATCTGCGACATAGTCTTTCCCGTTGGTTTCTCTGGCGATAGTTTTGAGCGGAGTGCGTGTGTGCGCATGAGAGGAAGAAGGGTGGTGGTGTTGGGCAGTGCTCTTCCTTGTTGGGGTCGTCGGACTAGGTGAGGTGGCTTCGTCGAGATGGGGTTCTAGGTGCGACGAAGCTACGTGATGTCGACAAACTGTGAGTAGCGAGTCTTCTTGCTCACATATGGGTGCATCGAGTCTTCTTCCTCACAGATGGGTGCAGCGAGTCGATGGCTGCCGAAGACTCTTCTTTCTCATATCTGAGTTTCGTTGGGAACCTTCAACCAGGAACAACCAAGGTGAGGTTAAGAGAAATAAAGAGAGAGATTTTTTGGGCTGATAGTTTTCAGGGGAGAAGAAGATCCAATCGGTGGGGGAACCAAAATCTGAAAAATTCAGAGGTAACGTTAAGTGATGATATCATTGTAAGTTTCGATATACCCTCCTTCTTAATTTTGTTTTCAATGATTCATTTCCCATTTCCTTTAATTCCATTTGGGTTTTGGATTTTAAGGTTTTAAATTTAGGTTTCTTGATCAATTAAGGGTTATCCAGTTGGATGGGGTAAATTTTCAGACCTTGTGGCTAATTAAATGTGATTTGAATAAAATTTTAGGGGTTTCAGGTGATGATTTTGTCAGAAACGATGTTCATTCTTATAATTCATTTTAGGATAAGTTTTGTACTGAGACAAATTGATGAGTTTTTTGGATTGGGGTTGATGCCATCAGTTTTCATGATAAGAAAATATGTTCGGCTTATCATCTGTGCTTTTAGAAAGTAAGAAAAGGATATAGTGTTGATCAAGTTACAAAAAATTAAGATGAAGTATGGCTACTCTACTTGCTGGTACGATTTCGTTCCATTTGGGCTCAGGTCTCATATTCCCAATAGAAATCCTGTTTTTAATTCTTCTCTGCTCTGAATATTGATGATGATTTTCTCAATTTGCCTTGTTTTGTATTGGAATTGTTATCGTGTTTAAATTTAATACTTCTTCATTTGAATTGACCTTTTAAGGATCAGTGAGGTTAATTCCAAGCCTTTGATCAGAGTGTAGTTTCCTTTTCAATAATTATTTAATATCTTGTAATTTTATTGAATGGTAGGTATCATTCTCCGATTAGATTAAGTTATGGTTGCTTGTTTAGTTTTAGTGATAAATTGTGTAGTATTATGTTTAGAGGGTATTTTTCCGCTTTGATAATATACTAGTTTAGTGCTTCTAGTGCTAGAAGGTAGTACATTATATGTGCTGAATTTTTTTTTTTAAAATCATCTTGTAAAAGCTTCTGCCCCTATCAAATATGTATGGTTTTGAATGATGTATCTCCTTTTTCTCACTTATACAGTTAAATTATTATCTAGCTTTTTGTCTATTAGTAATATTTTTTAAAATGTAAAAGATCTTATGAAGTTTGGAAGTAGGATGTTTGTGCCTAGTTGTAGGTCTCTATATCTGTAAGTGTTTTCTCATCCCCTTTGGTAGGATTTTTTTGGGACCGTATGTGAGCTTGCTAATGCCAGTTTGTAGGCTTGTTAGCGTGCCTATTTGTAGGCTATTAAGCGTGCCTGTTTGTAGGCTTGTGTGCCTGTTTGTAGGCTTATTTAGTGTATGTCTATTGGTTGAAATTGGTCTGGTATAGTTTAGAGGAATATAGATGATATAGTTTGCTAAGATTTAAGGTGGACTATCAGCCAAGCCTAATTTTGTAAATCAACATGAATTATAGAGAATTCTAGAATGGAACAATGATTTTGGATATTAATACTCAAAACATTTACAAAATGCCCTTTAAAATCCAGTTCTTTACATTTTTCAATCAAACTTGGAGTTTCCTAATCCAGTTATTAAAACAATAAATGGTAGAAAATAAATAAATATCTTTTATTTTTAGGAAAAAAGAAATCTCACTAACACATACCAAAATAATTTTGCGTTTTTAAGTTCAGTCATAATTTGGATCAACAACTTTGGATATTAATATACTATTCAACTATTTCACAAAATGTCTTTTAAAATCTAGTTTTTACAATTTCAATTTTATATGGAGATATCTCTAAAGGAATCAAGCACTTTAATTGTAATAATATGTTTTATTTCAGCTATTAAAACAATAAAATAATTAACTACTATTTATTTTTAGGAAAACTATAAAGCATTATTACAATAATTAAATTCATAATAACACATTAATTTTAAAAAAGAAATTAGCCTTAAATAGTTTATTAAAATTAAAACAATCAAAATCTAGAAAACAAAAGAGGCCACCTTAAAATATTTCAAAATAACTATTTGTTTTTAAGTTCAGATATAAAATTAAATTAAGTTACATACAAATAAATAACATAATAATAGGAAATTCAATTATCCTATTAATAATTATAATAAATACTTTCCATAAGGAAATCAATCTTTAAAATATATAAGTGGTACTCAAAGGAATCAACACAATCAGAGAAAAAGGAACAGTTATGTTGACGCAGTTCTTCGCCAACAAGTAATTAAGAAAATAAGAGGAAGAGATTAGTGCTTAATAATGAACTGAAACAGATAGATGATCTTTAAAATGGACTGATGACACAACTACGTTATTTAGGTGGTTCAAAGGTTAAAATCCTTCTACTCCACCAGCCAATATTATTGCTATATTTCTGGTATTTTTTACAGGGTATTTTGTTATGTAATAGGATCCAACCCTTTGCAACTCCCAGGGTCTCCATATTTATAGGAGAGGGCACCTGGGAGTTGGTAAGGGGGGTCATCCCGTGACCTTCTTACCTATCATGTCACTTCTGTGACATTCATGATTAATTCCTAAAACCTGACAAATGAAGTGTGGTCTAATCAACAGGTAAGGGGGATAATGGGCCGCACGGCCCAACCCAGTCGTGGGTGCCTGAATACGCACGTTCATGTTGCGTATCCGAGAATTCAGGGATATATCAGACACGTGATGTCTGATATATGCACGTTTACATTGCATGGTTCACTTTATAAGGAGTCACGGCTTCCACCTCCAGCTCGTGCCCCGAGCTGGACGCCTACCTGACCTGCAGTCTTTATTTTCCTGACTCGGCCCTTAAATAATCTTGGTGAACATTTGGTTACCTCGAGCTAAAGAGGTAGGACCTGACGACAGCAGCCCCGGTCATGTGGTATCCACGTGGCTGATATAATTAGGCCATCTCTCAGCTCGCTAATAGCCCGTGGAAAATCAAGGCGTACAAGTTATATACTTAATAATAATTTAAAAAACGAAAAAATAAATGGGTCCTTTAACGTTTAAGTTTTAACGAGAAGCTGGATTATTGGAGTTAGTAATGGAATCAATATCTTAAAAATATTAATTTATGTAATAATAAATTGTTGCCTAAAACTATACAATTAGACATGAAATTTTTTTATTAATATTTCTACGTTATTGACCTATTTGGAATTCATAAGCAATTAATAAAATAATAAGAAATTAATAATATACTTAAAAGAAAATGTGTTTCCCTCAAATAGTGAATTAAATAGAATCATAATCTTACCACATTAATATATGCAATAACAAATTGTTGCCTAAATAGTTTACTTTTGGATATGAAGTAATATGATAATCTCCCTACGTTATTGACATTTTTTTGAATTTCATAAGAATCAAATAATATAATTAAAAAAGATAATAGGTATCATAAAATAATCAATGAAAAAAATCAATATATGTAATAATAACTTGTTGCATAAATTTTTTACAAATGGCCAAGAAAAGCTGTTAATATTTATTAACATAATGGGTATCATGCAAAAGTCAATGAAAAAGAATCAAAATCTTTACACACTAATATATGTAATAATAACTTGTTGCTTAAAAAGTACACAAATAGGAATGGAATAATTTGTTAACCTATTGACAGTTATAGGAATTCAAAAACATTTAATAATATAAAGCTAATGGTAATAATACCTTAGTCGTTGAAAGAGGAAATTTATGAATATCTTTTAATGGTTATTTTAAATAATTTTGAGGAGTATAGAGGTCAAATCTTTTATTTTTGACTATCAGATAAGCCTGATTTATAAATTAACATGAATCTAAGAGAATTTTAGACTAAAGCAATAATTTAGATTTTAATATACTATTCTACCAGCCTACTTAATGCATTTTAAAATCAAGATTATACATGTACGCCCTGATTTTCCCACGAGCTGATTAGCGAGCTGGGCTGCGGCCTAATCATGATTACGTCGTGGACATCCCCAAAACCGGAGCTGCCATCATAAGATCATACCTCCTTAGCTCGAGGTAACCTAAGGGTTCGCCTCTGGTTACTTAAGGACTGAGTCCGGGCTCTGAAGGCTGAAGGTCGAGTTAAGTATCCAGCTCGTGGTACGAGCTAGAGTTGGAGGCTATGACCCTTTATAAAGTCAACCACGCAAGGTAAACATGCATATATCAGACATCACGTGTCTGATATATCCCTGACTTCTTGGACACGCAGCGTGAACGTGCGTATTCAGACACCCATGACTGGGTTGGGCCGTGCGACCCATTATCCCCTTACCTATTAGTTTGACCACACTTATGTGTCAGGTTTAGGAATTAATCATGAATGTCACAGAGTTGATACGATAGGTAAGAAGGTCACGGGATGACCTTCTTACCAACTCTCAGGTGCCTTCTCCTATAAATATGGAGACCCTGGGAGTTAATAGGGGTTGGATTCTCTATTGTAAGAAATACCCTGTAATCAAATATCCAGTATATAGCAATAATACTGACTAGTGGAGTAGAAGGATTTTAACCTTTGAACCACTCAAAAAACGCATTATTGTGTCACCAACTCATTTCTAAGATCATTCATCTATTTTGGTTCAACATAAGCACTAATCCCTTTCTCTTCTTTTCTTAATTTCCTGTTGGCGAAGAACCGCGTCAACAATACAATATTCAATCAATTTTGGAGAAATCTCTAAATTAATTAACCATATATTTTGTAAATTCACGATTTCATTAAACTAATATTATATGTATTATAAAAATAAATTTTCCTCGTTATTAGGAATTTTATATGGCTATTATATCATAATTGATTTTATTATAATACACTATCAATTCTGCCACTTTAGTGTGTGACACCCTATCACATTTTGAAACAAACATACACTTTTAATTTCAGTTATAAAACCAATTTAATTTATCATAAATAACTTAATAATCATATAACACTATAAGAAATACAATTATCTATTATAATGATTATAAATACATTCCATAAGGGAATCAATTATTAAATTAAATGATATAACATGTATATAATTGAATCAAAGTAAAAAGGGTAAAGGGAATAAATTACCGTAAGAAAATTACTAATTAAAAATATAAAAAAGAGGAAATGACTTTTTATCTAAGAGTATTTAAGGCCCAAGTATTGTATTTATTCCTAATTACCGATTGATAGGTAAGACCCAATTATTGTAGGAAAGTTTTAAATTACATTTAAGAGAAATTGTATATAAAAGTCAAACTAGAAATCCAAACAATTTCCTAACATAGAAATAATGCTATTAATGAAAATCCCTAAGATTAAGAAGATGTTAAAGGTGTAAAAAAGAATTTCAAATATAGAAATTAATAGAGTGTAATTAGAGGTTTTTTACTGAGAATAAATTACAAGACAATTATGGTAATATCATCAAACAAATATTTTGATAGTATATTCCTTTAATGAAAATTTCTTAATATATTTTATAATATTCAAAATTAAATTTCAATTCTCATTGCCTTTACATATGAAGGAGCCAATTATATAAATCATCATTTACAAACATTACAGCCATACATAAATACCTCAACTTCAAACCTTACCATCTAAAAGATGAATTCTCCAAAACACAATCCTACAGATGTTCTGAAGCTTCATCCCCAAGAACTTGAAGTAATTTCCAGTCCCTCCCTTACTACAGAATCTGAAGAAATTGACCCTCCAAACGTTAGCTTTGGTAGAATGTGTAACGCCCTGGTTAACCCCGAACAGTTACGGTGAACGGTGAATCGGAAATTTGACTAATTGCCTGAGTCCTTTGGTTAAAAACATGTTCGAAGTGTTATTAACAGGTTAAGGTGAAAACCAATAAACAGGAAAGGATATGTTTTATTGATACATAAAACTGTTCATGGGCCCACAAGAACATTTACAAGTTATTTACAACTCAAAAAGGTCATTACTGTTCCAAAATTATAAACCCGTCGACCAAAGCGGCAAAAATACGGTAAACCCCCTAATTCCTCTGAGAACTCCTTGGCCGTGGTGGTCAAGCGGCCGCATATGTACCCATCACCACCTAAGCTCTCCACTCAAGGCTGGGTGAGCTTTTCTTTCCCTTTACCTGCACCACATAGCACCCATGAGCCAAAGCCCAGCAAGAAAACATAGCATTATATGTAAACATCATCAAATGATTATCATTATAATCACACTGAGCACAAAGCTTTCAAACAAATGAGTGAATATCACTTGAGGTCCTGATAAACCATACTAAGTAACTGACAAGCAGGTCACTAATTCAAGTGGAAGAGTGGCTGCTAGGTAAGCCACTAGCCTTCAACAGGTTCTGGTAAACCATACTGAGTGACTGAAAAGCAAGTCACTAATTCAAATGGAAGAGTGGCTGCTAGGTAAGCCACTAGCCTTTAACAGGTTCTGGTAAACCATACTGAGTGACTGACAAGAAAGTCACTAATTCAAATGGAAGAGTGGCTGCTAGGTAAGCCACTAGCCTTCAAGCACTTATAATATTCATTGAACTTGAGGTCGGTCCGGCATTAATGCTCTTTGAGTCATTCAATGCAGAAAGTCGATTAGATCTAATCTTTACTGGCTTGTGTTAAACACACTAAGACCGTCCTGACTAATGAGTCAGCACTATGTGATCAGTGCCCAGTACCACTGCCGAACCTGACTAATAAGTCACAGCTTCACAGTTGATACTAGCACCTTTGCCAAATCTGACTAATGAGTTAGTACCATGCACAAGTGAGCAACATTTGCTAAGTATTCCACAATCAATTCATGTCCACATTTATACAACCAACATGCCTCATGAATAACCATGCATGTCACATTTGGGGTGCAGCTTTCTTACCTTTGGTTCGAGCTACAATGAATAAAAGAACGACCCTTGAGAACGATCTACCTTTTGGTCCTTTAGCAGTTACCTGGTCATAACCAATCATGGGATTCCATCAATAAAATGAATAACAAAAGGTTCCCAAACAAAAACCTAGCCTCCGAGACGTCAAACACTACTAGACCGGGTAGTAGGATCGACCCCGAGGCCTAAGGCTTGAATCCCCAAGCTAAAAATCCATTTCTGGCCAAAAATGCCCTTATGGGCCGCGGCTCACCCTCTTGACAGAGGCGTTTCCACCCCTGAAAACAACATTGGCCGCGGCTCACCATATCCATGCCGTGACCCTTTACCCAAATCAGCAAACACCAGCTCGACTTCCCCTGCATTTTCCCTCAAAACCAAACCTTCAAACCAGTTCCAAACATCGACCTAACACCCAATTTAACCCCTAAACTTCATCTACAACTCATCCTCATCAAAACCCAAATTAAACATCAACCTAACTTCCATTAATTCCAACCATCCACCAAAGAATTACAAGCTAAAATCGTAAACCAAAACAGAGTAAAACCAGAAAGTTAATGGCTGAAACTCACCTCAAACTTGGAATTAAACCCCCTTCAATGGATGAACCAACCCTATAAACTCAGCTCCTTGATTTCCTAGCTTGATTCCTCACTTTGAGCTCAAAAATTCCAAAGGGAAAATGAGAGAAAATGATGTACGGGAAGGGAAATTCTTGCTCTGTTTTTGTTCTGTTTTCTACAGCCATCTAAAGCTTCATATACAGCCAAACCAAATGACCTAAATGCCCCTAGGTCATTTAAGGCTTCTAAAGTCATTCGAAGGGTAAAATCGATATTTTCCACCTATCTCGCTAATCATAATTAACGCTCTCCAATTCCCGCTAATCTCAATAATCTCAAACACCAATAATTCATATCCCGTTACCCTATAATTCTCGGTAACTCTCTAATCATTAAAACACCCCGAGACTCACCTCGAGCCCCGAGCTTAAGCCTGTTATGACCAAACCGATAATTAACATATCATGATCGTCTCATGCCGAATGGCTCGAACAAACCCACATTATAATGTGGTCTCAAAATATATCACCAACATGCATACAAATAAACAATTTACCCTCGACGGGCCAAATTTCCATCACACCCTTGTAATTAAAAATATGGACACACATGCATGCATTTAACATCATATTATAATATAATCCACATATACATGCATTTTATCAATTAATGGCATAATTAAACAAGTATGGCCCTCCCTACCTATTATTCCCGCCATTAAACCATAACAGAGAATTCGGGGCATTATAGAATGTTAACGAACAAGCCTTTCCAGAGGAAAAATCTGAAGAGCTTCTTCCAGGCATTATGGCAGGACAGGTCAGGAGTGATAATTGAGGATTACACTGATGATATCTTCATAATCACCTTTGAGTCAAAGACATTGATGAATAGAATCCTAAAGGGTCAATCGTGGCATTTTTCTGGTCATATCTTCGTCTTGATCGAATCGACTAGGGCAGATCAGATCTCTGCGGAGGATTTTCAATACATTCCATTTTGGATTCAGATTCACGGAATCCCATTGCGAAACATATCCTCACCATTAGCGCTACCACTGGGGGAGAGGATATCCAACTCTATTGGAAAATTCCTTGAGTTTGATCCAAGCAGGCGGCATACCTTTCTGTGACTAAGGGTTCTTTTAAATTCCTCCCAACCACTGTCCAAAGGAATTTTCTTGCATCTAGACAAAGAAAAGGAAAACATATGGGTCTCCTTTTGATTTGAGCGTCTCTCTACATTCTGTTACTACTGTGGATTTCTAGATCATTTCCAGAATGATTGTGGTGCTCTTAGAGATGCAATCGATATGGGTTTTAATCCAACCTTACAGTACGATGAAACACTAAAAACATCTGGTTTGACGAACATGATTCCAACTGCTTCCTCAATCTCTCCCTTGGCCTATGGATCAAAGAAAAAAATCTATGGCACAACGTGCTAAACAAGCGGCTTTATCTTATGCACAACCCTTATCTTTGGATTCGTTGGTCAAACGACAAAAACAGGGAACAATAGGTAAAATTCTTATCGTTATTATTTAAAAATCTTAAAATTTTCTCTATGAATCATAATTTGTTTTATGAATAATATTTAGAAGAAAACTCAACCTCCTTGAACAAACAGTCAGGTACAGAGATTGCTATACGAAATATGAAGAGAAATAAGCAAAATGAGATATCTTTGGACAATGATAAAAACACCTCAACACAGACCAAGAGGCCACACAAGGAAACATATATGCCAACTCCCCAAGCAGTTCTTACAATCTCTTCCCAGGAGGTGCCTGTTCATAATGAAGGAAAAATGAAAGTCCCAAAAGCATGAAGGAATTGCTTTAAAGATAAAGAAGATAAGAATGATGGTTGTCTTTCTATTTTCTCAGTTAGTATTTTAGATTTTATAATTTCAAAGAATAATATTGAGTATTTGAACTTTCCTTTCTTCCCCTCTTTTTTTTCTTCTTTTTTTGTCCTTATTGTTAACTTTTGTAAGAGGGTTTCTTGGATTGATTTAATAAGAACCATGGTTCTAAAACTTTTATGGTATGAAGAAATATTTTTAATTTTCTATTACATATTGTTGTGTTTATGGATTAAGATTTTTGTTTGGGAAGTAAAATTTATTTTGCTTCGATGGCAATGTGCATATTCCTTTTTTTTCAGTACTAGGGTTGAAACTGAATTTATTATGAGGAAGAATTATTTATATTTCCAAATAATGTTTGAACAATTTTTTATTTTTATTTTATTTAATATAAATAATTATAATTAAAAATGAGAGGAGCTGGAAGAGTGAAAGTTTTGCAATATATTAATGTTAGATATGTATAATAAAGTTGTTTTATTAATGTTGGATATTTATATATATATATATAAAGTTGTTTTTTGAAATGTTAGATATGTGCTATCCTTTGTATATATTATCTACATAGAATGAATGAATATGATATGATATACGTGTGTACAGTACTGACAGAAAGTTCTTTAAATTTTGGAGGTTTATGAAGGAATGTGTCATTGTGTTGGATTCTCAAAATCAAAAGTTACTAACAATTTAAATAAAGGTATGGTTATATTAGAGCCAAGCGGCACATGTTTTTTGACTTTAGTCTTGGTCCCGTGAACTACACAATCTGTTTTGTTAAGAAGAATTAACCAAATAGCAATATTTTCCTATCCTCTATTTTATTTATTTATTTTTAAAAAATATTAGTTTAATATTACAAGGAATGCCTTTGTTTCTTACAATTTATTAGTTTCAAGATGTATATTTTTTCTTCATTATGCTGTATTTATATACAAGTTTTAGTTGCGTAAATAATATTAATGAGTATATCTTATTTTAAACTCGGTATCTTTATTGATCTTAGTTTTTGTCCTTATTGCTAACTTTTATAAGAAGGTTTCCTGGATTGATTTAATAAGAACCATGGTTCTAAAACTTTTATGGTATGGAGAAATATTTTTAATTTTCTATTACATATTGTTGTGTTTATGGATTAAAATTTTTTGTTTGGGAAGTAAAGTTTATTTTGCTTCGATGGCAATGTGCATATTCATTTTTTTTAGTACTAGGGTTGAAACTGAATTTATTATGAGGAATAATTATTTATATTTCCAAATAATGTTTGAACAATTTTTTATTTTTTATTATTTATTTATTTTTTTTATTTAATATAAATTTTATATAATGATAATTAAAAATGAGAGGAGCTGGGAGAGTGAAAGTTTTGCAATATATTAATGTTAGACATGCATAATAAAGTTGTTTTTTGAAATGTTAGATATGCCTTTAAATTATGAAAATCAAAATAATAGTGGTCTAAAAATTGTAAAATAGTAGTAACTAAAAGCATGTATGTATATCGGCAATATATAATTGATGGAGTAGTGAATAAATTTAAAACAATATATAACTCAAAACTCAATTAAAACAACTTGATTCACATACATTTAGAAATTTTCACAATATTAGATGAAGTGGTGAATAAATATAAATTATATTATTTGATTTTCATCTATAAATAAGAAGAAATAGTCAAAGATAGGTATAATAAATATAATAAATTAGAATATTGATTATTTACAAATAACAATTATGAGGAAACTTAATTTATTATGAGGAAGAGTTATTCCTGTTTCAAATAATGCTTGAACAATTTTTTCTTTAATAGAAATTTTATATAAATAATGACAATTAAAATAAAATTAAAAATGAGAGGAGATGGAAGAGCTGACGTTTTGCAATAAATTAATGTTAGATATGCATATATAAAATTGTTTTATTACTATACATATATATAAAGTTGTTTTTTGAAATGTTAGATATGCCTTTAAATTATGAAAATCAAAATAATAGTGGTCTAAAAATTGTAAACTAGTAGAAAATAAAAACATGTTCGTATATGAGAAATATATAATTGATGGAGTGGTGAATAAAATTAAAACAATATATAACCCAAAACTCATTTAAAACAAATTGATTCACCTTCATTTAGAAATTTTCACAATATTAGATGGAGTGGTGAATAAATTTAAATTATATTATTTGATTCTCATTTTTAAATAAGAAGATATAGTCAAAGATATGTATAAGAAATATAAAAATCAGAATATTCATTATTTACAAATGATATCAGTATAATAAGAAAAATTATCATAATAAATTGCATGAAAAGTGAAGGAAATATTCAAAATTACTTATGATATGAAAGAGATCACTATTAATTATAATTAGCTTCATGGAAAAATTTATCTAGCCTACAACAATTATAAATAAAATAGCAAATATCATAAACTTGGTCCAAAGTTTCCACTAATCCCATATTCGTTTTCTCTCCAAAATTTCCACTAGTCCTATATTTGTTTTTATCCCCAAATGGCTATCGCTAGTTGGAATGCCAGAGGACTCAATGGAGAAGAAGCTATGAGGCAATTAAGATTCCTCATAAAAAACAATAGACCGGAAGTAATTTTTCTAATGGAAACAAAACTTACTAAAGATAAGGTAGCAATAATGTGCAAGCAACTCTCTTACGATAATGGCTTTGAGGTCCAAAGGATAGGACTAGGTGGAGGGTTAATGCTGCTATGGAAAGAAAATGTAATGATCTCAGTACAATCATCATCCTCAAATCACATAATTTGCTTTATAAGTTTTGATAATCAACATTTGTCTTGGCACTTCAGTGGCTTTTATGGTCACCCAGCAGTATCCAATAGACATATGACATGGGAGCTCTTACAACATTTGCGAGTTGTAGCACATGGGCCATGGTTAGTGATGGGGGATTTCAATGAAGTTCTAAGTCAAGCTGATAAAAATAGAGAAGGGCTGTGAAACGAACACCAAATTGAAGCGTTTCAAAACACACTAGAGGTATGTAAATTACAACCCTTGGATTATAGGGGTAATCAATTTACTTGGCAAAGATTTTGTGAGGATGGCCTCTTACAGGAGGGGCTGGATTGGGCAATGGTTAATGAAGAGTGGAAAGATAGTTTTACTTCAGCCTCTTTAACACATCTAGACTTCTACCATTCAGATCATAGAGCGATTCTCTTAACTCTTCAAGATGAAACTGGGTCCGACCTTTTAAGAAACAGGAAAAGACCTCGTTTTAAATTTGAAAATATATGGTCAAATGAGTAAGAATGCAAAGAAATTATAAAAAAGTGTTGGAAATCTTTTTCTTCTTCCTCCTCCCTTCTCGCAACTATGAGTAATATTCAAGCGTGCTCAACTAACTTATCCACATGGCACAAGTCAAAATTTGGATCCTTATCCAAAGACATCAAACAAACCCATTCACAAATTATCCGTTTGCAGAATTTACAAAAACATATGGAAGACCATAGTGAGTTACGACAAGCAGAAAGAAAATTGGATGATTTATTGCACAAAGAGGAAGTTCTTTGGCATCAACGATCCAGAATACAATGGCTAAAAGCAGGAGACCAAAATACAAAATTCTTTCATCAAAAGGCACGAGAGCGACAAAAGAACAATTCAATTAAAGGTACAATAATTGATTTTACTTTATATTTCGATCTTCACAAATCTTTCACAAAATGCTTAATTATTGAGTGGTGAAATATTGGCTAACAGAGTCTATATAACAATTAGGGATCCTTTCAAGGCACAATAATAGATAGAAATCAAAGAAAATCAAGGAATAATTATAAAATAAAGATACAAAACCAATAATAAACTAATTTTCCTTTATCATACATAACAAGATATATATCATTAAAAATACAAGCTAAAATGGGCATGCCATATAATTTTATTTATGAAAATAACCTTTCCAATATTATATGATAGGCATTTTCAATGATGGAAACAAATGGTGCACAAGTGATAGTGAGATCAGCGAGATCACAATGAAGTTCTACAATTCTCTCTTCACTTCTTCGTCTCCTTCAGAAGAAAAAATTGAAGAACTATTACAAGGAGTTCATACTTCTGTTTCAGATGAGATGAACATGAGTTTAGAAGCCCCATTTTCCTTGGAGGAAATAAAAGATGCAATCTTTTCTATGCCTACAGATAAAAGCCTAGGTCCAGATGGTATGAGTGCACTATTTTACCAAGAACATTGGGATATAGTTGGCCCGTTAGTATCAAAATCTATTCTAGAATGCTTAAATGGAAGTGAAGATTTGTCTACAATTAATTCAACATTAGTTTCTCTGATTCCAAAGGTGAAAAATCCAGTTACTATCAGTGATTTTTGACTAATCAGTCTATGCAATGTCCTATATAAATGCATTTCTAAGGTATTAATTAATAGATTAAAACCTTTCCTAGCTTCACTCATCAGCTCTACCCAGAGTGCTTTTGTCCCAGGAAGACTCATAACAGATAATGCACTTATAGCCTATGAGTGCCTTCACAGTTTAAAATCTAAGAAGTCAGGGAGGAAATCATTCACAACAATGAAATTAGATATAAGCAAGGCGTACGACAGAGTTGAATGCATTTTTTTGGAAAAAATGTTAATTAAGATGGGATTTCGACCTTACTGGGTTAAAAAAGTAATGAAATGTGTAACTTCAGTTCGATATTCGTTTCAAATTAATGGAGTAATCTATGGAGAATTAATTCCATCAAGAGGGTTGAGACAGGGGGACCCTCTATCACCTTATCTTTTCCTAGTTTGTGCAGAAGGTTTTTCAGCTTTACTTCAACAAGCGGAAAGTAGAAAGGAAATAAAGGGACTACGAATAGCTAATACAACTCCTTTCATTACGCACTTATTCTTTGCGGATGACAACCTCATTATCATCCAGGCATCTGAGAGATCTCTACAAGCTATACAAAACATTTTTTCTCTATACTCGACATGTTCTGGACAGGTAATGTTTTTAACCATTGCAATTAAATTCTGGAAGACACAATAGAGGCATTCACTAATAACTTGCTCCAATTAGAGATATCAATACATATGTTTTTCCAATTATTCAAATATAGCTATAACTATTATCTTTCTTTTCTACGCATATGATCAACTTTACAAAGTCTTTATTATATTTTTCTCCAAATACTTCGGAAGAGATTGCCACTTTGTATACATCCTCTCTAAATATGCAAAGAACTGATTCTATAGAAACATATCTGGGTCTACCGATGTTGGGAGGTAAAAATAAGAGAATTTTGTTTAATTCAATAAAAGACAAAGTTTGGATGAAGTTACACTTATGACAATCAAAGCTTTTTTCTCAAGCTGGTAAAGAAATCTTACTTAAAGCTGTTATCCAAGCTATGCCAACTTATCTAATGTCATGCTTCCGTATACCAGAAGGTTTGTGCCAAGAAATTGAAAGAATACAAGCCCGATATTGGTGGGGTTCTACTACTGAACAAAAGAAAATTCATTGGCACGCTTGGCATAAAATGTGTAGACCAAAGTGTGAGGGAGGATTGTGATTCCGTGGTTTTATTCAGTATAATTAGGCACTTCTGGCAAAATAGGCTTGGCGATTACTAATAAACCCTACATCCCTTCTTGCAAAAGTATTCAAGGCAAGATGCTATCAACATACAAGTATATTGGAGGCTAGAGAAGGTCATTATCCTTCAATAACATGGAGAAGTATCATCTGGGGTAGGGACCTTTTACGAAGAGGATTGCAAAGAGGTATAGGAAATGGAAAAGAAACTTTGGCCTTTAGTGACCCATGGATCCCAAGACCTCCATCTTTTCTCCCAAGTACAATTGATATATCTGATCCCCTTAGAGTACATGATCTCATTGAAACTCCTGGTTCGTGGAACATGATACGAGTCCCACAATTTTTTAATGCTGCTAATGCCCAAAACATCTTAACCATACCTATAACTCAATTTGATCATCCAGATTCGTGGCTCTGGCACTATACAAATCATGGGAACTATTCTGTCAAAAGTGGGTATAATCTAGCCTCAGCTATGGACACTGCACTGCCATCTTCATCTGTTACATTAATAGCAATGTGGTGGAAGTCCTTTTGGGGAATCAAAATACCACGTAAAATTCTACATTTTTCTTGGAGAGGCTACCATGAAATATTGCCCACTCTTAAAGGTTTAAATCGACAAAATATCTCTAAACACAGTGTTTGCCCACTATGTGGTTTTGGAGAGGATTCTAATGCACATGCTGTCTTTTGGTGTCCTTCCTCTAAAGAAATATGGGATCGATGGGATTATCCTTTCATGCCAGATAGGAAAGAGGACATTTCCTTTAAGGAGATTCTACTCTATGCCTTTGAAATTTTGGAAAAAGAAAACTTTCAAAAAATGCTTATCATAGCTTAGGCAATTTGGTTTGAGAGGAATAAAAGAACCCATGGACATCTAGCAAGACAAGGACACCAAGTGTTTGAATGGGTAACCCGATATTGGGAGTCGATAAGAAGTACACAGAGAACGACGGAGCAACCCATACAAAATGCAACATCTACAAATCAAAGAAGAGAAGATTCGGGGAATCAATCCAATATCTTATCAGTAGATGCTGCATTATCTAACCAGACAGAAACGATAGGATTTGGAGCAATCATCCTCTCCCCAGAGAAGAAAGTTATTGTAGCTTTATCTAAGCCCTTAAAAGGTAAGTGTCGTTGTTCTTTAAGTTAAAACTTACTACAAAATCTCAAAATTAACTGATAAGAGGCATTCCTATAAGTGAGCAAAAAAGGTAAATGGTTATATCAATCTTTGAAAACTTAACCAAAGGGATTCATCCCTTTGGTTAAGGTTATCTTATTGTTCTTGAGGGAGGTTTGTTTATACTCTTTTCAATTCCTATGAAATCCCTTAGTTTTGTTTTTGCCCAAGCTCTCATATGAATTATTTTGCAGGAATGTTGTCAGCCTTTCAAGCAGAAGCTATAGCACTGTTGGTCGCACTCAATTGGGCTCAAAGGCTTGAAATTCAGCTGGATGTTATCTTTTCTGACTCCCTTTCTCTTGTCCTGGCTTTAAATAATAACATAACTTATCAAAATGAACTGGGGATTATTTTTATAGATATTAAAACTTTATTGTCTACTTTTTCGGGGGCAACTCTGTCACATGATGGCCGAAAGTTTAATAATTTGGCCCATGGATTGGCAAAGCATGCCCTTAGGCTAGACGATGAGTTTTGCTGGTTGGAGGAAACCCCCCCTCCAATTTGTACTCTTTTTCCGTTACATTCTGAATAGTTATAAAATCTATTCCCGACAAAAAAAAAATCCTATTACATTGAACAAGACATGATCTAAATTTCAGTGATATAAAATCTTAGATATTTTATCTTGAGCTAGGCTCAATGTAAGAGGCATAAATTGACATAATATGTTATATATATTAACATATATTATAAATGTGAATTTAATGAAAATTGTTGTTTTTTATTAGTTTTAATATTTTTTTATTATTTTCTAATATCTTAAGTCTTAAAGTCATATAAATAAGATAAATAAATTAAAAATAATAATACAAAGTAACAAAGTAATCTAAATTAGATAAATAAATTGAAAAAAATAAAAAATAGTAAATGAGTCATAATAATTTCTCATCACATATTGTAAAATTTCATATGAAGTATTTAAATTATTCTATCAATTATGTTTTCAAAACTATAACAAAATAATATTTATACGGTTAATTTTTTTTAATTATTTATTTTGTTATTTAACGTATTTTTGTTTATCAAAATATATATGTAGTAGTTAAATAAAATAGAAATATACATATTTTTTTATTTTACCGTTTAGTTTTTTTAATGAGAAATTACTTATTTTAATTGTTCTATCCATTAAGTGAATTCTTACACCCAAAATTTGAGAATAAATAAGTAACCTCGAATTGTAGGCTTGTAAAGTAAGCTCGGGATTAACAAGTGTTACCATTATACTTGTACACATTTGTCATGAAGTACCAACGCCACATCATCAACACTTGAGCATGAGTTGCAGGCTCAGAGGAAGCAGTCACCTCCAGGAGATGAGCTCGACAGATTCATTTGGCAAGGAGGTGTTGACAACTAGAATGATGAGCTTGAAGCTACAAGTGATCTCGAAAGCACGTTGAAGTAGTGGTCAAGCTCGAAGACACGTTAAATATGTACATGGAGAAGCTGTTTGGAAATCCCTATTTCTTTGGGATTGGTTAAAATTGTGTATTAAATCCCTATTTTTATGGGATCTTTATTTAAATAATGCATTTTAATTGTATTATTATTCAAATATTCATTTGAATATATTAGGTAATTTCCTAAACTTGTGGGAACATATTTTTGTAACCAGGTCTATAAATTGCTTGGATCTGGTCATTTGTACTCACACACAATTTTGTATTGAAAAATGCTCTGTGAAAATTGTTATTTCTTAAAGCTTTAACGTAAACCTTAATAAAAGTGACTCGTGAACGTAGGCAGATTTGAACTGCCGATTCACATAAAAATCTCATTCTTTTCTTTTCTTTTCTTCTGTTTAATTGCTCTACATAATTAAGTTGACGCAAAATGGCGTCAACAGTTTGGTGCTTTCGTTGAGAGAATTAAGCAATTCTTCTTACCGGTTGGCAAAAAACTTCCCGCTTAGCAACAATGACTGTCCTGAATATTCTTAGAACCAGTGGGTGACCACTTCCCCAAATTTATGAGGAAAATACTGTTAGAATTAATGTATTAAAGGCATGTAAAGATATTTTATTGATTTAAATAAAAGTACAATTTTATTATGTTTGAATGCTATAATTAATGTTTGAATTAATTTTATAATAATATCAAGAAAATTCCTTATTCATTCATGAGAATATGATCTTGTATTAGTACGAGAGAGTTAAGATCATATATAATGAATAAAATAGTCAGTAACATATTAAAGTAAAGAATCTTTAGTGAATGGTTACTAGTGTTGTTTACGATGCATACAGAATGTGAGTGATCTAGATTCAGATTATTGATGTGGATAGACATCTTAGTAAAGTTGTTGTATATAATAGAGATTATATATGACATGACCAATGAGAATTAACTATCTTTTTCAACTTTCCTTTTGACATAAAAATTTAATTCTTATCATAATAGATGATCATTTGTAGATCATTCTAAATCTTGAGTATTCATGAACTCCTGTTTGTGTTTATTTGATCTTTTGATTCACTCGTTAAGGTGTCTTAGTATAACGAGGCTAATGACTTTTGTCTTGGAGATTTAATATAATGAATGGCTGGGAACATGATTTACAATAATGAAATCCATACTTTCCTAACGGATCGAATATTGGTTCTTTTAAGGGTTAATTCGGAACTGAATAGTTATTGAGCTCAAATCTATAATGTGATTATAGATTAATTATTCGCTAGTGAATTAATGGTACTTAAGGATAAAGAGGTAATTGGAAGGGTAAAATGGTAATCTGGACGAGCTCTAATTAACGAACCAATAAATGGAGGACAGAACTACATTTATTGATTATATCAATGGACTACAAGAGAAAACTCTATAAATATAATTCTATAAATACTTAGTGTGCAATTCCATATTTATAGTGGAGTAATCATGGAATTAATAAATAAGATTATTGGATTAAAGAGTTTAATTAATAATATGGTTTATTGGAGCTTCGTATTATAGGTCCATGGTCCCCAGATCACCACTGTCCTACCCTGTCAAGGATAAGGATGTCAAAATAAAGATTTATAGATAGAAGGATTAAATTTCAAATGAATTAATTTTGAGGGCAGGGAAATAATTATGTGATAATTATGGACAATTGATTAATTATGAATAAATTAATTATTTAACTATATACCTTTTATTTTGAAAAAGCTATATGTTAAAATAAATAATAATCGTGTTTTAATTAATTTAAAGATAGATTAATAATTATCTTATTTAAAATAAGATATTTATTTATTTAATACTGATTTTAAGATAAAGTTAATTTTAGATTGACTGATATTTATTTTGGGATAAATATATAATCTTAAATATTAATTAATTAAATAAATGAGAAAATAGAGAAAACCCTAATGTGGCTCATGCCACTCACTATATTGCACGGTGAGTGGCGCCACACATAAGAATTCCTATCCATGATATTTGAATTTTGAATTTCAAATAATTTGTTTATTTAATTATTCTTTTTTAAATATGATTTAAATTAAATAATTAAATGGTAAATTTCATTTTAATAAAATAAATATTAATTAAATTAGTTGATTATCTTTATAAATCTGAAAAGAAATGATATTTTTCAAGAATTGGTTTTCATAGACTCTCTCTGTAAAGAAAGCGATAGTTTTTCCTATACTTGAAAAACTATCCAATAAATATTCTCTCTATCAAACATTTCTAGATCTCATGTGTTGAGTACATCTAGAGAGTTATAAATCAACATTTTGAATCCTACGTGTGCATACACATCCTTGTGTGTTTGAGGATTGATATGGAAGATCAAGGTGTGAGTTTTCAGAATTTGGATTGGAACATCGTTGATTTATAAAAGAGATTTGTGAAAACTTGATAGGCTTCAAGAGGTAATCTTTAATCTATTTGTATGTGATTTAATATATCTATATATGTATAATCCTAGTTGGTATTGATAAATTTTTTAAAACCCAATTCTCTGCTGCGTATCTACGATTTACACTTTTAATACCAACAATTGGTACCAGAGCAGTCTACATATATATATATAAAATGTTTTGTGTGTTTCTTGCATTTATTATGTAACGCCCTGAATAAGTCACACTGTTACACTGTGTGTTTAAAATAGTGCGAGACCTGCTAGTCAAGTCGTTTGAACAAAAATGTGTTAACTGAAGACAATTGAAAGGTTAGGGTTTAAAGATTTTGATCATAAATGATTAATGTTCATTAAAACATATGTTTGATACACGGGATCCCAAAAATAGTATTTACATAATGGAAAACAACCCTCAAAGTCTGATACAACGATAGATAGTCTAACAAAAAAATACAGTTTAGCGCTCTAATTCTTGTAAATTCCCTCGGCTGTGGCGGTCCAGCAACTGACGATGTACACTCCGCCCCCAGAGCTCTCCAACTCATGGTTGGTCCAGTTTCCCTTTGCCTTTACCTGCACAACATATCACCCGTGAGCCAAGACCCAAAAAGAAAACCATAAACAACAAACATGAATAGCAAAATGAGCATGTAATCATCTTTTATCAAATCAGTTAAACTAATCAACAGAAAACAGATATAAAGCTAGACAGCGATAAACGTATACTTCCAACATATATTTCGATCAAAAAATACAAACAATTAGGTGTCGGCTCCCTTAGGCCGAGCCCTCTAGTCATATAGCAGATCCCAGCTCGTTTAGACCGAGTTGTGTTCAGTACGCTTATCATCAGCCCTAACACCCTTAGGTCGTACTTTCCTTTTGCATATAATATCCATACAATTATAGAATACATATGTTCAACTACAGGGAATCTCAGTCCCAACATAACCACATGGGTGTAATTTTCTTACCTCGAATTCCTAGTGATGGATGAAGAACGATTCCGAGCACGATCCTCAGTTCAGAGCCTTAACGGTAAACCTAGTCACAATCAACAATGGATAACGATCAAACTCTAATCCAATTAAATATTTTGGAAACCAATACTAGCCTCCGGGACCTCGAATTCTACTAAGCCGGGTAGTCAAATTCATCCCGGGCAATTAGGTTTAAATCCCCAAGCCTAAAAACAACCCTAGACCAAAATTGCCTAGGCGGGTCGCAACCTAGCCCTAAGGGTTGCGCTACGCCTCAAGTGACAACTTACCTCTTAGGGTCACAACGCGCCCTACAGTCAGCAACCCTCCCAGGGCCATTTGGGGCACGCGGGTAGCGACGCCCATAAACTGGGTCGCAGCGCGCCCCCGTGAACCCAGATTTCCCTGGGATTTCTAGCATTTTTCCCAGCTATAACCTCAAAGTTCAACCCCAATTACACTCCCAAACCCAAACCAAGTCCATAAACGAGTCTAGGACTCTTAATTACATAGTTTAAGCATAAAACACCAAACATTCCACTGAAATCACCATCCCAATAAACAATAATTCCTTACTCAAAAACCTAAATAGATTCAACCTAACAGTCTAAAATACCACCAGAACAAAACAGGATTCTTACCTCAGTTGTTGCTTGATCCTCTGAGTTTTCTTTGGCTAATCCTAGCTTTAATCCCTCAACTTCTCCTAAATCAAACCCAGCTTAAATACCTGGCTTTTTCTCTTTCAAATTTCAGAGTTTCCCTTAGGTTCTAGAGAGAGGAAGAGAGAACGTGTATGATGAGGGAGAGAGAGAGAGTGAGAGTTTTGAGAGTGTTTTGGGTTTTCTTAGGATTTCCACTAAGTTATTCAGCCTTATTTTCTAACCAAAAGACCAGCTGCCCTTGACACTAACCGAGCCCTCTAATTACTTCTAAGGGGTAAAACTATCATTTTTCCGATTCCCGCTAATTCCTCAAGTCATCCTACCAATTACCAATTAATCCTGACATGCCCCATTAATCACCAAATACTTACTCGTTACTCTATAAACCCCAGAATATTCTTTTAGTTCCCAAAATATCCCAGGCTCACCCCGGGCCGGGTATTATTACATGCTGTGACTATTCCATTAATCCGCTCACTAGGATCGTCTCGAGCCATAAACTGCAAATATATCCACATAATAATGTGGCCTCAACAATTTATCACATATAATCACATTTATGCCCTAACGGGCCAAAATTACAGATATGACCTTAAACAATAAAGGGCCCACATGCATATCTAATACTCATAAACATGCATATAATATATCCACATAATTATATATATATATCATGCATGCCAGATAGTCATGCATTTAAATCAAGTAATCTTATACATATCAAATTATGCCCTCCCGACACACTAACCAAGGCAATAAACCCTATTAGCATTTTGGATCGTTACAACTATCCCCTCCTAGTAAGAATTTGGTCCTCGAAATTTACCTGAATAACTCATGATATTTATCCCGCATAGCTAACTCAAGCTCCCAGGTTGCTTCCTCGACCTTGCTATTCCTCCATAATAGTGTGACTAAAGGAATCGTCTTGTTCCTCAGAACCTTATCTTTCCTATCTAGGATCTGCACTGGTTGCTCCTCATACGACAAATATGTTTGATGCTCTAGACCCTCATACCCCGAAACATGAGTCGTATCTGAGACATACTTTCAAAGCATAGAGATGTGGAATACGTTGTGAACTCTTGATAACGACGGTGGCAGAGCCAATCTATAGGATACCTGCCTGATCCTCTATAGGATCTCAAAAGGTCCTACGAATCTATGGCTCAACTTGCCATTTTTCCCAAACCTCCTCACTCGTCGCAATGGTGAAACTCGCAGAAACACGTGGTCCCCTACCTGGAACTCCACGTCCCTATGCTTAGGGTCAGCGTAGTTTTTCTGTCTGCTTAGCGAAGCGAGCATTTGAGCTTGGATCTTCTCAATAGCTTCACTAGTATTCTGAACCATCTCCGCTCCCAAATACTTCCTTTCTCCCATCTCATCCCAATGAATGGGTGATCTTCATTTCCTTTCATATAGCATCTCATATGGAGCTACTCCAATAGTTGATTGATAATTATTGTTGTACAAAATCTCAATCAATGAAAGATACTTACTCCAAGATCCCTTGAAATCTAGCACACATGCTTTAAGCATGTCCTCAATATCTGAATTGTTCTCTCAAACGTTTCGTCATTCTGAGGATGAAAGGTTGTACTGAACTTCAACTGAGTCCCCATAGCCTTATGCAAATCACCCCAAAACTTGGAGGTAAATATGGGATCCTGGTCCGATACTATAGATTTAGGAACCCCATGAAGACGCATAATCTCCTTGACGTATAACTCCACGTACTGATCCACAATATAGGTCTTCCTCACTGGTAGAAAGTGAGCTGACTTTGTGTATCTGTCTACTATCACCCACATCGAGTCATGTAGCCCCACTGTCCTGGGTAAACCTCCTGCAAAATCCATGGTAATGTCTTCCCATTTCCACTCGGGAATACCTAATGGATGTAGCAACCCTGTTGGTCGCTGATGCTTAACCTTCACTTGCTGACAGGTTAAACACTTTGCCACATATTCAACTACGCCCTTCTTCATCCCAGGACACCAATATAAAGTCCGTAGATCTTGATACATCTTCATGGTGCCTGGATGGAGTGAGTATGGTGTAGTATAGGATTCATCAAGTATCTCTCGTCTAATACCCATATTCATTAGAATACAAATCTGACCCTTGTACCGTAGTAAACCTATCTCTAAAATGGTATAGTCCTTAGCCACTCCAGAGAGGACATTCCCTCTAACCTCCTACAACCGTGCCTCATCTAACTGACCCTCTCTTATCCTCTCTAGGAGGGTAGACTGTAAAGTAATATTGGCTAACCGACCCACAACCCATTATATCCTCGCTCTGGCCATCTCTTCTGCCAATTCCTTCGATATTTGCTACGAACTAAATAACTGCCTCGGGCCTCTCCGGCTCAATGCATCCGCCACTACATTGGATTTTCTTGGGTGGTAAAGGATATCATAATCATAGTCCTTCACCAATTCAAGCCAAGATCTCTATCTCATGTTCAAGTCCTTCTGGGTGAAGAAATACTTTAAGCTCTTATGGTCGGTGTATATCTCGCGCTTCTCCCCATACAAGTAATGTCGCCATACTTTCAGCGCGAACACCACCGCTGCTAACTCTAAGTCATGGGTATGGTACTGCTGCTCATGATACTTCAACTGTCGCGATGCATAGGCAATAACCTTCTCATTTTGCATCAATACACACCCCAACCCCAGTCTTGATGCGTCACAATATACTACAAACTTTCTTCCCTCCGAAGGAAGACTCAACACAGGGGCAGTAATCAGTCGCCGCTTCAGTTCCTGGTAGCTAATCTCACACTTGTCTAACCATGTGAACTTCATATTCTTCCATGTCAATTCTGTCATTGGTGTAGCAATCTTCAAAAACCCTTCCACAAGCCGTCTATAATATCCCGCTAATCCAAGGAAGCTCCTAACCACCGAGGGGTTCTTTGGCCTCGGCCAATCCCTAACTGCCTCTACCTTGGTTGGATCTACCTTAATCTAGTCTCCACTAACAATGTGTCCGAGGAATGTCACTTCTGGTTGCCATAACTCACACTTTTTAAACTTAGCATACAACTGATGCTCTCTCACTCTCTGTAATACCTGTCGGAGATGCTGCTCATGTTCTGCCTCTGAACTACAGTAAACTAAGATGTCTTCGATGAAGATAATCACAAACTGATCCAAGAAATCCTTGAAAACCCTATTCATCAGATCCATAAACACTGCTGGGGCATTGGTCAAACCGACGACATGACCAGGAACTCATAATGCCCATACCTCGTATGGAAGGTCATCTTCGGAATATCCTCGTCCTTGATCCTCATATGGTGATAACTAGATCAAAGATCAATCTTCGAGAATATTGTCTTACCTTGCTACTGATCGAATAGGTCATCAATCCTTAGTGCGAGATACTTTTTCTTGATGGTTAACTTGTTCAACTCCCTGTACTTTATACCCATTCTCAAAGTCTCATCCTTCTTCTTCACAAATAAAACTGGAGCACCCATGGCGAGAAGCTAGGTCTGATAAACCCCAAATCTAGTAGCTCCGACAACTATATCCCCAATTCCTTCAGCTCTGCCAGAGCCATTCTATATGGTGCCCTCGACACTGGCTTTGTACCCAATGCCAACCGAATGACGAACTGAATCTCCCTGTGCGGCAGCAATCCTAGTAAGTCCTTAAGAAACACGTCCAAGAACTCACAGAATAGTCTAGTCTCTCATTGTCCCACTTGCGTAACCCTAGTGGTATCCACCACACTAGCTAGAAAGCCTATACAACCTCCTTGTAATAGGTCCCTAGCCCTCAACACCGATATCTTAGGAATGCGGGGTCCATGCATAGCACCCAAGAAAATAAAGGGGTCCTCACCCTCAGGTTCAAAAGTCACCATCTTCTTCCTGCAATCTATAGTGGCCTCGTATCTAACTAGCCAATCCATTCCCAAAATCATGTCAAAATCATCAATACCCAACTCAATCAAATCTATTGATAGTTCCCTACTATACACCATCAATGGCAGTGCTCTAATCCATCTCCTAGAAACTACCAACTCCCCTGTAGGCAATATAGTCCCAAACCCCTCAGTATAATACTTACCAGGCCTATACAATCTATCAATCACTTTACTGGAAACAAATGAATGTGTAGCACCAGAGTCAATCAATATAGTATATGAAGTGCCAGTGCTAGAAAGCTGATCCGTCACTACTGAGGGACTAGCGTCGACCTCTACCTGCGTTAAGGTGAACACTCGAGCTGGAGTCCAGCTGTCCACCTTCATTGGTTCCTCTTTCTTCAATGTAGGGCAATCCTTCTTGAGGTGTCCAACCACCCCACACGAGTAACAAGCCTTTGCTCGGCATTCACCCAAATGGCAGTTCCTGCATCTTGTGCACTCTGGATAACTTCTCCATGTCTCACCGCCTCCCTAGCGGCCACCCTGAGCACCCTGGCCCCTTCTATAAGGACCAACAGTGGTCGAGGTGTCGGGGTATTCCTTTTATGATCACTGGGGCCTCCGCCCCTAGCAGACCCTGTATATGGGGGCATTGCCATGCGAACATCCCGTCTCACAGCGTTCTCTCTCCACATCTTGTTCTCTGCCTCCTCAGCTGTAAGAGCCTTCTCAACAGCCTGGGCATAAGTTGTCTTCCCAGGTACTGATGTGAACCTCACATCTCGGGCTATCATAGCATTAAGCCCTCGAATAAATATGTCCTATCTGGCTGCATCTGTAGGCACTAGGTCTGGTGCAAACTTTGCTAGCCTATCAAAATTTAGGGCATACTCAGTAACTATCATACTGCCTTATCATAATCCAATAAGCTCATTCACCTTTGCTGCCCTGATGGAAACGTTGTAATACTTCTGGTTGAACAGATCTCTAAATCCATCCCAACTCAGAGTAGAAACGTCTCGAGTCTGGGATGCCACCTCCCACCAAATACGGGCATCTTCTCTAAGAATTTAGGGGGCACAAGCCACCCTGTCACTACCTTCCACCCTCATAAAGTCTAGGATGGAGGTGATCGTACTCATCCACTGTTCAGCCTTCACTGGATCTAGTCATCCCTCAAAGGTTGGAGGGTGTTGTCTCTTGAATCTCTCATAGAGTGGCTCCCACCTATTCCCAATCTCAGGTGGCTGTATAGCTGGTGCCACAACAGGTGGCACATTAGGTGCAACACTCCCTGACAGAGCTTGTTGCTTCAGAAGGCGAATCTGCTCTTCCTGACTTTGAAGTGTGGCTTGCTTATCAGCAAGTATCTGTTGCCAGTTCTCAGAGACTGGCAGAGAGTTCTGACCCTTCTCTTCATCTTTAGCCTCGACCCCAGTGCCGGCTAGTCGTATTGATCGCCTTGGACACATAACTATCCAATTTTATCTGCAATCAACGGCTCGACAGTCAGGCAATGATGACAGGTTAATTCCTTCCATGGTCCAACATTGAAACTCAACCAACAGTATGCATTCAGGATGATCATTCACATACAACAACAACGTTAATAAGCATGCCTTATCATAATCACAAAGTAGTCAAGGGCCAGGCCCTATCAGTACAACTCATTCTCCTTATTGATCATGCTGATAAAGCATTCATATTTCTCTTAATCATTTAAGAATATAATCACATATATATTGTTACCAAACCCTAAGTTGAGCTTGTCTTTAGCGGTGAGTGTACATGCTCAGTCAATCTTCAAGAACCCTTAAACCTAGACCACTTTGATACCAAGTTGTAACGCCCTGGATAACCCAGAATGTTACACTCTGTGTTTAAAATAGTGCGAGACTTGCTAATGAGGTCATTTGAACAAAAATGCGTTAACTAAAGACAACTGACAGGTTAGGGTTAAAAGATTTTGATCATAAACGATTAATTTTCATTAAAACAGATGTTTGACACATGGGAGCCCAAAAATAGTATTTACATAATGGAAAACAACCCTCAAAGTCTGATACAACGATAGCCAGTATAACGACAAAATACAGTTTAGCGCTCTAATTCCTGTAAATTCCCTCTGCTGTGGCAGTCGAGCAGCTGACAATGTACACTCCTCCCCCATAGCTCTCCAACTCATGGTTGGTCCAGCTTCCCTTTTCCTTTACCTGCACCACGTAGCACCATGAGCCAAGGTCCATCAAGAAAACCATAAACAAAAAATATGAATAGCAACAAGAGCATGAAATCATCTTTTATCGAATCAGTTCAACTAATAAACAAAATACAGATATAAATCTAGATAGTGATAAACATATACTTTCAACATATATTTCGATCAATAATACAAACAATTAGGTGTCGACGCCCTTAGGCCGAGCCCTCTAGTCATATAGCTGATCCTGACTCGCTTAGGTCGAGCTGCGTTCAATACGCTTATCATCAGCCCTCACACCCCTAGGCCGTATTTTCTTTTTGCATATAATAACCATACAATTACAGAATAGATACGTTCAACTACAGGGAATCTCAGTCCCAACACAACCACATGGGCGCAGTTTTCTTTCCTCGAATTCCAAGTGATGGGTGAAGAACGGTTCTGAGCACGATCCTCAGTCCTGAGCCTTAATGGTAAACCTAGTCACAATCATCAAGGGATAATGATCAAACTCTAATCCAATTAAATGTTTTGGAAACCAATACTAGCCTCCGGCACCCTGAATTCTACTAAGCCGGGTAGTAAACTTCATCCAGGGAGCTTAAGTTTAAATCCCCGAGCCTCCCCGAGTCTAAAAACAACCTTAGACCAAAACTGCCTAGGCGGGCCACGACCTGGCCCTGAGGGTCGCGTCGCACCTCAAGTCAGAGGCGTAACCTCTTGTTTTTGGGGAAGACGGGCCATGACTTACCTCTTAGGGTCGCGGTGTACCCTACAGTAAGTAGCCCGCCCAAGACCATCTGGGGCATGCGGGCTGCGGTGCCCATAAACTGGATCGCTGCGTGCCTTCATGAACCTAGATTTCCCTGGGCTTTCCAACATTTCTCCTAGCTATAACCTCAAAGTTCAACCCCAATTACACTCCCAAACCCAAACCAAGTCCAGAACAAGTCTAAGACTCTTAATTACATAGTTTAAGCATAAAACACCAAAAATTCCACTAAAACCACCATCCCAATCAACAATAATTCCTTACTCAAAAACCTAAACAGATTCAACCTAGCAGTCTAAAATTCCAATAGAACAGAACATGATTCTTACCTTACTTGTATCTTGATCCTCATAGTTTTATTTTGCTTTTCCTAGCTTTAATCCCCAGCTTCTCCCAGCTCAAACCCAGCTTAAATCCCTGGCTTTTTCTCCTTCATACTTCAGAGTTTCCTTGAGGTTCTATAGAGAAGAAGAGAAAGAACGTGTATGATGAGGGGGAGAGAGAGAGAGAGAGAGTTCAAAGAGTGTTATGGGTTTTCCTAGGATTTCCACTAAGTTATTCAGCTTTATTTTCTAACCAAAAGACCAAACTGCCCTTGACACTAACCCAGTCCTCTAATTACTTCTAAGGGGTAAAACTATCATTTTTCTGATTCCCGCTAATTCTGCAAGTTATCATACCAATTTCCAATTAATCTCGACATGTCCCATTAATCACCAAAAACTTACTCGTTACTCTGTAAACCCCAGAATATTCTCTAAATTTGCAAAATACCCCCAGACTCCCCCCGGGACGGGTATTATTCCATGCTGCGACTATTCTGTTAATCCGCTCACTAGGAACGTCTTAAGTCATAAACTGCAAATATATCCACATAATAATGTGGTCTCAACCATTTATGACATATAATAACATTTATGCCCTAACGGGTGAAAGTTACAGATATGCCCTTATAAACAATAAAGGGCCCACATGCATAACTAATACTCATAAACATGCATATAATGTATCCACATCATCATATATAACATGCATGCCACATGGTCAGACATTTAGATCAAGTAATCTCATACATATCCAATTATGTCCTCTCAGAACGCTAACCAAGGCACTAAACCCTATTAGCATTTTTGGTCATTACATATTATATGTATGTTGATATGTATATTGAATGGGTGGATATGTTTTTTTTAATGTATGGTTGAATGATGGATCATTAATTATATTGTGCTATTGGGTTTGGAATTTGAATTTCTAGATCTTGCGTAACCCATAAAGGGCATAGGATTTTTGTAATTTTATTTTTGAAATATGATATCTGAAAATCTGTACACAAGAAAAAGAAGAAGAAGAAGGGACCCTAGCCATGCTCCTTAGAGGCACATGACATGAGCCCCTCGACGACTAGCCAACTGTGGACAAGGACCGAGGTGAGCCCCTGCTTCCGCGCGCATCCCCCAGCTTGAGCCCCTGCTCCGTATGCGTCATCTCGGCCTTGCCTCCAGCGTGTGCTAGCCCAAGCCTCTGCACACCCATGGCTCTGCGCGCTTGCAGCCAGCCTGCGCCGTCCCTGTCGAACCCTTGGCTCACCATTCCGTCAGCCTTAACTCTAGGACACCACTCTTGGTGCCCAAACTATAGATCCTAATTTTGTGCAATTATATTTTATTTAATTAATTTTAAATTATTTGAATTTAAAAGTTTAATTATATTATTTTATTTTTATAGGAAAAATAAAATATCTTTTAGTTGGTTAAGATTTTATCTTAAGTTTAAATAATTATTTGAATTTGATTATTTAATTATTTAAATTCAACTAAATTAAAAAGATGAGAAAAATGATTATTTAATTAAAATTTAGTTTTAATTAAATAAATTAATTGGAAAGTTAGTTTCTAATTAATTAGTTCGGCCTAACAAATTCCTAAAGATTAGCAAGAAAGCCTGCAAGAGAGGAGAAGCATTCTTGGAGACTTAAAAACAACTCAAAGGCCATTTTGTAATTTTATTTCTATTTTTTCAAATGTTATAAATTTAGCGATACCCAATAGTACTCGATTAATCATTTATTGTTTATTTATTGTATTTATTTAAATAAATGTTTATTGATGTTTGATTGATAAGATGATCATGCATTAGTCAATTACAAGTCATTCATGAAAGCCACACAGTTTTTTCATCAATCATGCATTTTTCAGAAACATGACTATTTAGGATTGTCCTAATTGTTTATGTGAATTGTTTTGGAGAAATCAAATGCATGTAAACTACTAAGTATTAAATTAATTAAAACATGATAACTTACACCATAATAAAGACAATAGTTATTATAGGCCATTAAGATAACAAACTTTATTTAAAACGTGTTTTAGTAAAGTTAGATAAATGTAACTGGTAATTATCTAGATCACATTAATTGTAGAAACATGCTCTTTTATAATTAAATGTATTTTGTAATTAATTACATTCATAGGTTATTAATAAATTATTAATTCATTTAGAATTAATTGATTAGTTTAATAAAACACGTTATTTCTAAAATAGTAAGTGGGAGAAGGTGAACATCTCAATGTGATCTATGGTCTCAATTATTAGTACAACACAGTGGGATATGAATAGGGCCTCAAGGCGGCTTTGTTTTTGTCCCCCTAAGGAAGGTTTCTAGACATATTAATATCAAGGTTGGCTTCTTACGAAGATAGGAAGGAGTGCTGTATTTTAGGCTTGACTGACCCTAAGGTGGCACTCTCTAAGTTATGTCATGAATTCCGAAATAATGGGTTACACATACAAAGATGAAATTAAGCTTTTGCGGTGGATAATTGCATCTTGACCAAACCAGCGTTACTTTATTTTTAAAAGATAAAATAAAGAGTTATTTTAAGTTTTAAATAATAAAGATAAGATTGTCTTACAAACTATCTAAATTTAACTTGACCGTCCCTAAGACGACAATTTATTTGTTGGGTAGTTTTATCATGAAAAAGTACATGCTAGTCTATGTATTTTAATTGTTGCATTCATGCATCATATTTACTTTCTGAATCATTTATATTTTTTAAATAATAATATTATTGTATTATATTTCTTTCAGTAATGTCGAACGATGGCAATACAATATCTGTTTTACATTCACTTGAAAAACTTAATGGTGATAATTTTATAAGATGGAAATCGAATATGAATTTGATGTTAATATGTGAGAACCATAAATTTGTCCTAACTGAGGAATGCCCCGTAGAGCCCGCTGCCAATGCCTCGAAGAATATTTAGGACAAATATGATGCTTAGATTCAATCCAAAAATAAGGCTAAGTGTTACATGCTTGTGAGCATGAATGATGTTCTGAGAACAAAGCATAAACCCATGAAAACTTCTTTTAAGATAATGGAATCTCTGCAGGTTGCAATCTGATCAAAGTAGACATGAAGCTACTAGAACCTATATTGCTACTAAGATGAAGAAATGTGTTTCTGTGAGTGAACATGTCTTGAACATGATTAACGTGATGCATGAAGCATAAATACATGGGGTAGTCAATGATGAGTCTACATAAGTAAGCTGTTGGAAAAACATCCAGAGTGCGCAAGGAAATTGCACGATGGGCTCATTGACTAACAACAAATTTTTTTCCCACCGCTCGTATAAACAATTTATACGTTCAAGAATACATGCAGGAACCATTAATATACAATATTATTAATCATGCAACATATATATATACACACACCGATACACATATATATATAGATATACACACATATACATATATATACACATAACTATATATTACATGCACATGTATACAAATATTTACCTCTTGAAGCTTACCAAGTGTCCTCAAGTCTTTTCGTCTAAATAATGATCTTCATATCCAACACTTTGAGTACTCACACCACAATCTTCCAGAGTGTTCTCTACACCTCAAGACATGGGTGGGCACATAGAAAACAAATGTTGTAATTTAGAAATCTCATGTTCATCTCAACACATGAGAACATGGATTATGGGTTGAGAAATGTTGGAATAATAAGAGAAGATGATGAAAATTTTCTTGTCAGACAATAGTTTTCTGAATCGATCTCTTTTTATCTCTTATTATCATGTAATATATATAAGTTGTATATTACATAATAATAATAATAATAATAATAGATGTAGGTAATATCTAACTTATTGAATTGGAAAAATATATTTTTAAATTAATTTACAACATATGAAAAAACAATTACTGATACTTTATCAGTATCACAAGCACGCATGGCACAGTCCTTGGACTTTTCCATGCGTGTAGTCTTATTCCCATATAGGGAATGTTACATTTTTCCTATTTTCTTTTATTTATTTAAATAAATCCCTCTCATAAAATATGGTCTCATCTTTTCGTAATTGAAATTTAAATTTTATATTCAAAATTCAAATTAATGATCATCATCTTTTAAAAAATTAATAAATCAAAACTATTTCGACTTACCATTTTTATTTTCTCCAACTCAAATAAAATAATTAATTTAAAAAATTAATTAATTTATTATTATTTATATTTAGAAAATTTAATATTTAAATAAATAAATATATTTTCAAAATTTAATAGTTAATTCCAAATGAATTATCCAACCTCAATTATCATATAATTGTATATTTTACTCGAAGAATAAAATTCTTCTCAAATTTCCAAATTATAGTTTTACCCTTGTATCTACTCTTACCATGATATGGTGTGGATATAGCCACCCTGGAGACCTATGGACCTATAATTTCAAGCTCCAATAACTATTAGATTATTAATCAAAGTTCTTTGATTAAATAATTATATTTATTAATCTCATGATTATTCCACTATAAATATGAGATTGAACTCTTGATAATTATAGACATATATTTACAGAGTACTTAATTAAAGAATAAAATGTCCATTGATATAATCATTATATACAACGTTAATCCTCTATTAATTGTTCATAATTAAAAAGAATAAAATTACCGTTTGACCATTTTAACTAGATCTAGTTCCTAGTGTACCATTGACTTTACTAGTGAAGGTTGTGTCACAACAAGTTTGCGACGTGAGCGCTCATAACCTTTTTAGTCCGAAAAGTCAACCCAATAGGGAACCATTATTCAATCTATAAGAAGGTATAGATTCCATATCTGTTAAACTATGTCCCCAGCCATATATATCATTGAGTCCCCAAAACAATTGTTCTTAGCCTTATCATTTTGACAAATCTTAACGTATGAATCAAAGGATCATATGACATATATAGGAGTTCATAGTAACCTTAAGATTAAGATCATCGTGTATATGATCATCTGTAAAGACCCGACTAATTTAAAGACCTTGGACCTTTAAAAACTACTAATGCATAACTACTATCTTTTGGATATATATATATATATAATAATCAAACATTATTATCAATGATTAGAAAATCAAAAAATATGGGATCCCATTGTGTATACATAAAATAATAAATGGAACAAAATCTTTAATTAAAATTTAAATATTTTAAAGTACTAAGTGAAAAAACTTTAAAGACATAATTCAAAAGACTCGAAAATAACAACGTCATCCTTTATCGATCCCATTGGTTCATTTCATTAGTTTTTCGCCCGATACACAAGCCAAAGCTGCCTCGGATCTGTCCCGCCTTCCATGTCCATTTTCCTGCAAAACCTAAAAAAAAGGGAATGAGCCTAATGCCAAGTAAGGAAAAACTACTAAAACGTAAAATAGACTTCAATATTAATGGCCATTAACTCATTATCGTAGTATGTGATAATAACCGCTATAGTCCTCATATTTTAACTATTATTTTAGTGTTAGGTTTAGACACAACTATAGTCTACGATAACAATAAAAATATCAGGATTTTCTATCTAAGCAACCATATTTCTTGAGTGACTAAAGACATAAAAGAAACATACAAACACTTAGCACATAAAATCTAACTTATTTTCCTTACAAAAATTGAGATATTGGAGACAAGTGCGAGATTGGAAACTCTTATAACCAAACATTAAAAACCATAAGTTTCCTATAGAAAAAAAGATGAAAAGAAGATCTAAACCATCAGAAAAAAGACTTACCGAAAATCTAAAGTTTCAAAGAAATCGAATACCTAACCAAAACCCATTATGATGAGTTAGGATTTGAATTAAAAGAAAAGAATAAGAAGAATAGAAATGAACTAGATCTGAGGATTAGGAGTACCTTAGATAGCTAGCGCTTCGATCTATACCACAAATATTGAAATCACACTATAACTTACTTCCAGAGTGTATAAAAGCTTATATTTGAAAGCTTTAACCCCAAAACCCTAGTGCTTCTCTCTAGAACGAAAATGACAGCTTGGAGGCTCTGAGAAGTGTTTGAAAATGATTCAAATGACTGAGTGAAGGGTCCTATTTATAGGATTCAAGGAGTGAAACTAACACTCATTAAAATGAATAAATAAATGAATAAAAATGGCACTTTCCGCTCAACAAATGCTCAGAACTCGCTCAAAATCGTTTAGGAACAAGTCCAAGCGGTTGAGGAGTGGTTCCAACTTCAGATTTCACAAAGATTCATATTTGGCACACACGGCCGATATATCGCCCACCATAGGCAATATATTGTCTGTCTTGATTTGTTGAGGGTCCCGTGGTTTTGATCGTGCAAAGTCGACATATTTGTCCATATCAGCATAAGTGATATATCACCCCCTATAGCTATGATATATCGGCTTACGCTTACAGACTAAACCATGTTTTTGCACGTTTTAAGCACACTTAAAGATGTTTTAAACCACTTTGAGTGATTAATACGAGATTCTAGCATCTGAGGGAAGGTTCTAGATTTAACGTCCCAAATGACCTAATAAGGCTTAGAGCCTTGATTATGGGGGAAAGATGGCAATTTATGGAATTATATGCTTATATGAGATATATTTGTGTGTAATTATGTGATTATGTTAGTTATATGATAATATAACAAGATATGCATGTTTAGGTGTATGAAATATGCATGTGGGCCCGTTTCTTATTAGAAGGATAATTTTCATAATTTGGCCCATTGTGGGCACAATTGTATATATGTGCATATATGTGATATATGTGAGAGACCACATTATTATGTAGGTTTATTTGGGTTACTCGGCACGAGACGATCCTAGGGAGCAAGTGAGCGAGAAAGTCACAACGAGACCCAATACCTGACACGGGACGAGTCAAGGGGTATTTTGGGTATCTAGCTCAGTATCGGGTTATCAGGTAACTCAATGAATAATTGAGGATATAGTTGGAGTTAGTAAGATTAGGAGGGGATATCGGGGATTTTGACCACTTTGCCCTCGGGGACGTTTTTGGTACACCAAGCCTCGGGATTAGCTTAAGTGACTTAGGCCTTAAGGAAACACAACAAACAATGTTAGTAGCTTTCCCAACCGACTTTCTCTTTCTCTCTCTCTCTCTCTCTCTCTCATTTTTTCTAAGTGAGTTACTTGAAGAAAACTAAGGAGATTGTTGGCTGAAGCTTGGGAGATTGGAGGCTTATCTCTAGAATTGGATTAGCTACAACTAGGGGGACTTAATTACAGCTGAGGTAAAGTTCTAACCTATGTTTTAGTTGAATTCTTTTACATTTTTTAGTGTTCGTGAGGTTTTCTTGAGCTTTTGGCTCAAGAGTCAGATTTTGAGTTTTTGATGGGTTTTTAATCAAGTTTAAGCTGTGTTTTGATGCGGGTAATGTGTTGAATCTGTTCTGGGGATTGAATTGTGGTTCTAGATTGATTTGGGGAGATTTCTGGTTGTGTTTGGCTGAAGAAAAATTAGAGGATTCTGGGTTCGTAGGGTCGGGCCGCGGCTCTATTGTTGGGGTGCTGTAGCCCGCTTGAACTCAGAGGCCAGGGGAGGGTTCTGATATGAGGTCGCGTCGTTGCACCTGTTAGGGCTCGGGACTTGGGCATGTCACGACTCATATGCTTGGGGCCATGTCGCTTAAGGGGTTTTGAGCCCCGAGAGGGTCATTGAGTGTGGGAACTCAACCTTAAGGGCTTGGGATCAATCCTACTGCCCGGTTTAGTAGAATTCGACGTCCCGGAGGCTAGGACTCAGTTCGGAAGCCTTTATTTGCTTGTTATTGATGAGATCCTATATTATGGTTGTGGCTAGGTTATTGCTAAGGGCTCGAAACCGATATTATGCTCGAGGGTTGTTCTTATTATTACGCGATACTCGAACCTGAGGTACTAAAACTGCACCTAATACATGGTATATGTGATTAGGGCTTGGCCCAGTTGTTGATTATAACTATGAATAGGGCTCGGTCCATTGTGAATGAACGTGATCTAGTTATGTTTGCGCTTGTTTATTAAACATACTTGAATATTTTGTTTCTGGCTAAGTGTTATATGATTGTTCGCATGGTTTGTGTAGCTAGAGCTCGACCCCATTAAGGAACATGGTTATTACTATGTTTGCATTTAATTGATGGTATTATATGATCAATATGTATGCATACTTGTATTGTCTGAAGTATGCTTATCTGTATCTTTATTTGAAAACCTGGCCCAGGGCTTGACTTATTAGTCAAGGACAGCAATAGCGCACTGTGCGTTGGTCAAAAGGCTTAGGTCCAATCAGGAGCATACTTTTACGTTGACTGACCATGTGGTTGTTGAAATATTAAAGCGCTAGGTACGCTTGACTAGCTCTATGGTTAGTTACTCAAATCTAAGGTCAAAGGTCCTAGGTGACTCTATGGTCACATAGCTAGGGCATAGGGCCCGGGGTTGACTCTACGGTCAACTATTCAGGGCAGCGGGCCCTAGAATGATACAATGATCATTTATTTGTAATTATATGCATGCATGAGTAGGTTATTAGTGCTGGGCATGCTAGATATGTATTTAGAACCTGTATTTACTGTTCATGCGCATGTTTAAGTTTTATTGCTGAGCCTTGGCTCACAGGTGCTATGTGGTGCAGGTAATGGGAAAGGAAAGCTTGACCATCCATGTGTTGGAGAGCTTCGGTGGCGGCGTGTACATATGTGGCTGATAGTCCACCACGACCGAGGGTATCTCAGAGGAACTAGGGTTGTATCCCTTATTTTGCAGCATAGGTCGACCAGTTGTAACTTTGATGTATATACACCCTTTTAAACAGTTGTTTGTAATATTTTGGGATCCCATGTATGTATGAAACTTTTAAATGAAAAGTCAACAATTCCTTTGACCAAATTTTTAACCCTAACCCTTGATGTTAACCTTAGTTACACGTTTATACCCAAATGACTGGATTAGCAAGTTTGACACTATTTAAAATACACAATGTAACGGTCCTAGATTAGGAGGAGGTTACACTATACTTCCTAGGCTTATCTTCACCTTTAAATTTACCCTTGATTATTTTTATTAATCTAAAATCCTTAAATCCTTAATAAATATACATGTGACAAACGTCACATTCTTAATTATTCTATTTAAATCTTAGGCTATAATAAATAATATTTTTAGGAAAAACTACATTAATTAAACCTTATGATAAGATTAATATTTATAAAATATAGGCTAAACTTATAAAATTCATTACTAGCTCTAGGAGTTTCAAAATAATTCCCGGCTTTGACCAATATCACGAAAATTAAAATACTACTGCATAAGATAATATTATCTGACTAAGTCAAATTCTGAGGCACTACATCATTGTTTGATATGTTTGATTAATACTAAGAAATGATATTTAATAAAGTATTAACAAATCACATCTGGTCCAATTCTATATATCACTATATATAAATTACCTTCACTAAAGTGTCCTACTACACTAGTGACCCTGATCTAGGTCACTTGTATTCATAATACTAGTGAACCGTACTAGCAGTAATTAATCTTAAGATTCCATAACTTTATTTTACTATGAACTATTTCAAGTTCATTATCTCAATCTCGATCCTCTCATACCAATATGAGATTAAGACCACATAGATGAACTTTGGAATTTTATGATATTTACTTAATATTATCAACATATTATCCGACATAGTCTATATATATACAATAATTCAATTCAATTATTTATTTCATTTAAAACATTTCTCAACTACAATTTCTTTAAGAGCACTATTCCCAAAAATCTCTCACTTGCCCTAAAGAAAATTGAGGCATCTCTCTCAATGTGTCACTCACATTATCCTAAACGAATCTATCTAACAAAATCTTTGTAAACAGTTTTGTACGAAACTACTTTGAAGCTATCTTCAAGATCGTTACATCAATGATGTAAAATTTTCTCGAATTAAATGATACTTCATTTCATGTGGTTTCCCCTCTCATTATTTCTCAGTTCTTCTAGAATGGTTATGTCTCCATTGCTTTCGTAATATGGTACTAGTAGCTTATTCAAGTCTGAAACCCTTTCCAGAATGGTAAAGAACTCAAATAAATCAAATAGCCTATTTAATGCTCTGTAGCTATTACATTTCAACTTCTATGGTGGAATTTACAATTCTGAAATGTCCAAAACATTTCTAGGTTAATGTGTTTTCTCCACAGTTATAGAAACTGATTCTTATATCAATCTTTGAAGAATTCTATCTAATTGAAAATTAGTTCATCCTTTGAGATTTTAGGTCACGGCCTAAATACATAAATATATAATCTCTATTATATTCAAGATACTCAGAAAATCAAGTCCTTATAATTATTCCATGACTCAATACAAAATTGGATTGATAACTGCTGAATATTCCCACTGTTTAACAAATGTTAATTTGAACACATAACATTTGATACATTAAACAGTTCATCACTGAGTTGTAGGAATACTGTCTCATGTCCTTCTTTTATTGTAAAAGAATAAATGGACTTTATTCTTTACATAATACATCCTTCTGAAATGGAAGGCAAAAAGCCTTTCTTGGAGTTTTGCAAACTAAGTTATTCAAGCTTCTTATCTATATAAGTTGCTTGAGATAGTGCCAGAAGATTGGTCTATCAATCTCTAAAGATTTGAATGAATAGAACATATTTATCTTTTCCAAATCTAATATTTAGAAATGTTCAGCTAACTATTTCTTTACTTTTGATAATTTCTCTACATTATTCCCAATGATCAGAATGTTATTAACATGAAGAATAAGAATCACAACATAATCCTTGATTAAATCAAAGATATTTAAGATCTGATAACTTGTTAAAAGCCAAAGGTGGATTTAATAAGCCTTGAAAAAAACTTTGCTTTTGATCTTTTATTTCGAATCTTTCTGGTTGAGATCTTCAAATGGTTTTGTCATGTTAGACATTAAGAAAAGACTATTTAGACATCCATTTTAATAAATCTCACAATCCATGGAAAAAGCATTGGATAAGAATATGTAAACAGATTTAAGCTTGGTTACAGTAGATGGTATTTATTCGAGTAATAAATTTCTTCTTTCTGTTTAAAGCCTTCGGATATTAACCATACTTTGAACAATCTATACTTTCTATGTTCTCCTCTTCATCTTGAATATCTTGTTGCAAACTGAACTTTAATGAACTTAAGTTGGATGTTCAAGAATACAGATGTCATAGGAATTTCAAATTCCATTTCTTGATTCATGGTGTTCAACCATTGTTTTCAGTTAGAATCTTTCATTGCATACTAGTATGTGAATGAAACATAGTTAGATTATGTTAGACACAACCAACTACACTTTATGTTTGTAACGGAGTAGTTACTAACTAACGCTCCCACTATAATAAAGCCTTACAAAATTTGTGATATTATTTGGTTTTATCATTGTTAATTATCAGTAACTCACTTAGTTGACCTATAGTCATTATTTCTAGTACAAGTTATCTAGGAATATAGTGATTACAATAATCATGCTTCCTTAAAGTAGCATTTAAGAGATACAAACAATTCTGTAATCTCTTTATGATTATTAAATTGTTTCACTAAATAACTTCATGGAAAACTTTCAATTATTCATATAACTATTTGTGAATCCCAACTTTTAAGTCTTTGATGATATACAATCGAACATGAACAAAGTATAAGAAGTGTCAAAATTATAGAAATGATAAAGACAATAATGATCACTCATCATTGGTTTAATGTTATCTAATATGATTATATTCCATTTCTAAAATACTAATGTTGTGTAGCACTCTAGTCATATGTGAGTTGGGTTTGAATTCCAAGTTCACATGAAATTTACTTGAATTCCGAATTCGAGTTTAGACATCATTTTGATCAGATCAAACATGTCTTAAGTGACTTTACTTTGAATGTTGCATGAAAATTTCTATTGTTTTTTTTGCATTCAACAAAGGTAAACATATCTTAAATAAATGTCAATCAATATTGACTTAATACTCATTATCTCTTTTAGCTTTGAACATTAAAATGTTCAACATACATCTCTATGTATTAGCTAAACGATTATGTAATTTTTGGGCCTTTATTAGAGAAAGGTCTTTTGGTTAACTTTAATTAATAGACTATATAAACAGGGAGAGAACCAATGAATAGTTCTAATAAAAGACTGTCTTTTATTTTTTTTATGTGTCTATTTAATTATAATTCAATCTCCAAAATAATTTACATATATGTTTCACTTAATTGTTGTTGGAATAATATGTCTTATTTATTAAATCTATGATTTGCACAATAATGAATAATTCATAATTATCAATATACTCATTGATGAAATATGTAGAACAAATATATTTAAAAAATAACAACTGAATTTATTATTTAAAAGAAATATTAAACTTGTTCACTCATCAATAAATGAATCTAAAATAAAGTTTCTAGAAAGAATTGTAGAACAAATTTAAAGAAAGAACTTATTAGTTTCTTTCATAATGAAAATCAACCATTTCAAAATGACTAAATTTTTTTAAATTGTTTTAAAGTAGACAAAAATAAATTTATAAACTAATCTTTTCTAGATTCAACTGTCTTCATCACTTCTTCTTCGCTTTGGTTTCAATGTCATTACACTTTTTCTCAAAAGATTTTTGCATCCCTAAGAACAAGAACAAATGAAAAATAATATTAGTGGTATAATTTTGAATCAACCATTCAAATTATTGAAGAAGAGTTTTGAGTAAATCGAATTTACCCCGTATCTTAAAAGTTGAGCATATGCCAGAGCATCACTCTTTATCAAGGCCCACATCTTATGCAGTTTCAATAACCACATATATTTATTTAATGTCGTCATGAATGGTCAATAACATGCATTGATGTGCCAGGTGATTCAATCTCATATGTTCACCATATTTTTCATGTTCATCAAAGCTGGATGAAAAGCTTGGAACCTCTGGAGGTGGATCAAAGATTGCTCCTTACAAGTTCTGTGTTCCAAGGACAATGTGAATTCCTCTATACCATCTTCTTATGCGGTTAAGACTAAATGGAATCCTTTCCAAGATTCTATCAGTGAGGTGTGTGTCCATTCCCAAGTTTTCAAGTACTTGATCAGGATTAAGAGAATTAACCATTGTTGCTAGAAATAAATAAATAAAATATAATGAATTAAATCATATAATAAATACTAGATATTATTCAAAAAAGTAAATATGATGCATGAATGCAACATATAAAAACATATAAAAAAAAATACTAATCCACGATAAATGAATTTGAAAATTAATGGAACAACCTTGGGGTAGGTCAGACTAACTCCAAATTAATTTTGAGACGAATCTCAATTTCATAAGTAAAAAACTTAAAACACATTTTTCTCTTTTGACTTAAGAATTTTCGCTAGTTTGGTCAAGATGTAGTAGTCGTGCTCGAAAGCCTAGATACACCTTCGGAGTGTAACCCATTATTTTTCGATTAATAACTTAACTCAAGAGTGTGCCTTAGGGTCATTCAAACTTGAAATACATCATTAATTTTATTCTCATAAGAGAAGTCAACCTTGAGATAAAATAAACATATTCAGAATTCTTTTCTTAGGGAGGCCACAAATGGAGGTGACACAAGACCCTTCCTATGCCTCTCGGTGTTTAACCAATAATGGAGACCATGAGACTTATTGTCATAACTCCCTCTCCCACTCACTATTTTAGGAAAGTGTGTTTTTCACAAAATCAATATTATTTAATTTAGTTGTAAAAATAAATATAATTATTTTTACCAAATGATATTCTAGTAATTACTAATCAAATTAAGCAAAAATAAAATGAATAAATTGTGCCCTTAATTGTAATTTTAATTTTTCTTTAATTAAAATAATATCATTTTTATTTTAATAAAACATTTTTCATTAAAATAATAAATTAAACAACTTTAATTTTAATTTATCATCTTAACTAATTAAGACTAAATTTATTATTATTATATGAGTTATCAGATATAAAGATATAATAAAACATAAGACGTTCCTAATAGGATGTTTCTATACGAATGTAATGCATGCTAATTGCGTACTGTGTGGGTATATGAATGACATGTTATAATGCATGACAAAATATTAAACGCTTTAATCATATTCAAACATCTATAATAATTAAATAAATGTAGGTTGGTAACTTTTGTGTATTTCTAGAAAAAATTACAACACTTGTAAAATATATATGGAAATGTAACCTAGACTAGCTAAGGCCTAATGAAGAACACCTTCATCTCGAGCCTTGAGATGTAGTCTTGTTGAGCCAATGCCACCCTTTTCCATATCCATTTTGAATTATACAACTTTTAATAATTTTAAACAACCTTTTAAAAATAATTAAACTTTGGGTATTAACAACCAAATAGTTTCTAAGGCCCAATTTGAATTTAGGTTATTTAATTCAAAAAATAAAAGTAAACAATTTAATTTTAATAAATTAAAATTAAAAATAATTTTAAATTTGGATATTATAGTTAAAACAATTTTAATTATGGAAGAGAATATTTAAAACATTTTTACTTATGGAAAATAATAAAAACTATTTTAATTATAGCAATTACCAAATCAAAACCATTTTAATTCAATTTCAAAATTTTAATTAATTGAATAATTAAAAATATTTTATGTAACAACGCATTAGGGTTTGCATGACACAAACCCTAGATGTGTCATCAAAAAGGGGTAGCGACAATGGGGGATCGACTACAAGGGAGGAGCTCGGCCGGCCACGGTGAAGGCAAGCACATGAGCAACGGCGATGGGCGGAGCTGTACGGATTCGTACGATGTACGAACGGGGAGCACCTCGGGGTGCGTGCCACAATGGTCGACGGTGTTGGTGATGTCGTCTCGATCTTCGTGCAAAACTCTGTTGAATCCAATTACAACAATTTTATAATTTAGATTTCAAAAAATAAAATTACAAAATTTCTATGCCCCAAAAATGACTTACATTTTTCATCTAGAAATATTAAGAACAATTCCTAAACAAAAAATAACCAATATAAACAACCCTTAGGAATCTATCATCATCTATATAAACGTCCATCAACTCAAATATATATCACATATAATATAAAAATGTACATAATTCCACGCAGTAATTAACAATATGCAGTGATTAATGACTGCTCTTGATACCAATTATTGGAAAAATATCCAGAGTGCACAGGGAAATTGCACGGTGGGCCCGTTGATTAACAACAAAAAACTTTTCCCACCGCTCTTATAAACAGTTTATACGTTCAAGAATATATGCAAGAACCATTAATATATAATATTATTAGTCATGCAACATAGATATATACACGCCCATAATTTTATAAATATACATAGATATACAGTCATACATATATATACACATAACTATATATTATATGCACACGTATACAAGTATTTAAGAACATAAATATTTATCTCTTAAAGTCTATCAAGTGATTTTGAGTCTTTTCGTATAAATAACGATATTCCTATCCAACACTTTGAGTACTAAGACCACGATCTTCCGGAGTGTTCTCTACACCTCGAGATATGGGTGGGCACATAAAGAAAAATGTTGTAATTTAGAAATCAAAAGTTTATCTCAACACATGAGAACTTGAATTATGGGTTGAGAAAGGTTAGAATAATAAGAGAAGAAGATGACGATTTTCTTGTCAGACAATGGTTTTCTGAATCGTTCTCTTTTTATCTCTTATTATCATATAATAATATAATAACATAATATAATAACAATAATAATGATAGGAATAGATTTATGTAATATCTTACTTACCAAATTTGAAAAATCTATTTTCAAATTAGTTAAAAAAATATATGAAAAAACCAATATTGATACTTTATCAGTATCACATGCACGCATGGCGCTATCCTTAGACTGTGTCATGCGTGTAGCCATATTCTCGTATTGGGAATGTTGCTTTTATCCTATTTTCTTTTATTTATTTAAAAAAATCCCTCCCATAAAATATGGTATCGTCTTTTTAAGGAAAAAATTATAACCATAATTCAAAATTCAAATTAATAATCATCATTATCATCATCATCTTTTAAAAAGTTAATAAATGAAAACTATTTTGACTTACCATTTTTATTTTCTCCCACTCAAATAATATAATTGATTTCAAAAATTAATTAATTTATTATTATATATATTTTTCTAAAATTTAATATTTAAATAAATAAATATATTTTCAAAATTTAATAATTAATTCCAAATTAATTATTGAACCTCAATTATCATGAAATTGTATATTTTACTCGAAGAATAAAATTCTTCTCAAATTTTAAAATTACAGTTTTACCCGTAAATCAACTCTTACCATGATATTGTGTTGATAGAGCCACCACGGAGACCTATGGATCTGTAATTTGAAGCTCCAAGAAATATTAGATTATTAATCAAAGCTCTTTCATTAAATAATTATATTTATTAATCTCATGATTATTCCACTATAAATATGAGATTGAACTCTTGATAATTATAGACATATATTTACAGAGTACTTTATGAAAGAATAAAGTATCCATTGATATAATCATTACATACAACGTTAATCCTTTATTAATGATTCATAATTAAAAAGGAATAAAATTATTGTTTTACCCTTTTAACTATATCTAGTTCCTAGTGTACCATTGACTTTGCTAGTAAAGGTTATGTCACAACAAGTTTGCGACGTGAGTGCTCATAACCTTTTCAGTCTCAAAAGTCAACCCAATAGGGAACCATTATTCAATCTATAAGAAGGTATAGATTCCATATCTGTTAAGCTATGTCCCCAGCCATATATATCATTCAGTCCCCAAAACAATTGTTCTTAACCTAATCATTCTGACAAACCTTAACGCATGAATCAAAGGTTCAGATGACATATATAGGAGTTCTTAGTAACCTCAGGATTAAGATCATCATGTATATGATCATCGTTAGATGTGTTACATTAATACTACAAAATGATGTTTAAACAAGTATTAACAAATCACATCTGTTCAAGTTCTGTATATCACTATATATAAAGTACATTCACTAAAGTGTCCTACTACACTAGTGACCCGGATCTAGGTCACTTGTACTCATAATACTATAGAACTGTACTGGCTATAATTAATCTAAAGATTCCATAATTTTATTGAATATTCTAATGGATATTCAAATTTTAACGCTTTCATTTATTGAAGAAATTCTACTCTGAATTATTTAAATTAGCAAAATCGCATGGAAACAAAAGACACAAAGTTTCAAATGAGGATGACACATATTTTTGGGATCTTAGACTTGATCATATAGGACTAGACAAGATAAACCACTTAACAAAAGATGGACCTTTGAGAAAACTAATAGTTGGAACTCTTCCAGTTTGTGAATCTTGTCTAGAAGGCAAAATGACCAAACTTATTTTCTCAGTGAAAGTCAATTGAGCTAAAGAACCTTTGGAGCTTGTACACAGCGATGTCTATGGTCCAATCAATGTGCAAGAAACAGGTGGGTATGAGTACTTCATCACTTTTATTGACGATTACTCAAGATATGGTCATACTTATCTAATGCTTAGAAAATCTGAAACCTTGGGTAAGTTTCGAGATTTCAAAGCTGAGGCTGAGAAGAAATTCGGTAAGACTCTTAAAACACTTCAATCAGATCAAGGTGGTGAATATTTGGATTTATAATTTAAAGATTTCATGGTGGAGCATGGTATTCTATCCCAACTCACAACACCTAGAATGCCACAACAAAATGGTGTTTCAGAAAGAAGAAACAGGACCTTGTTGGACATGGTCAGGTCTATGTTAAGCTACTGTTCACTTCCTCTCTAATTCTAGGGAAATGCACTTCAAACGATGACTTAGATTTTAAATGTGGCCCCATCTAAGTCCATAAGCAAAATGCCACTGGAATTGTGGAATGGAAACAAACATATTTTGCGCCATTACCGCATTTGGGGTTGTCTTGATCATGTTCTTAGACCTAAATCAGGGAAAATTCATTTGAGGTATGAATTATGCATTTTTGTGGGATACACTCTAGAAACAAGAGTCAGCTACTTCTATAGTCACAAGGACCAAAAGGTATTGGTTTAAAAAAATACGACCTTCCTTTAACACGGCTATAAGAATAACTATAAGCCTCAGAGCAAAGTAGTTTAGGAGGAACTCACAGCTGATAAGATTCCATCACTTTCATCGTCATCATTAAATGATAAACGACAAATCGAGGAAACAACTGTTTCTGCAAAGGAAACCCCAGTGCAACGTCATAGTGAGAGAATTGTAAGACAACCTGTTCGCTACGAACATGAGACACATGTATTTGTTTCTAATCTATACAAGGACGATCCATTAACCTAAAAAGAGGCTATGGATGATCATGAAAAGGAGAAATGACTTTAAGCCATGAACCAAGAAATGGAGTCCATGTATTCCAATTCTGTCTAGGAACTGGTAGACCAACCTGAAGATGTCAGGCCCATTGGGTGTAAATGGATATATAATAGGAAAAGAGGTGTATTTGGAAAAGTGGAGACTTTCAAAGCAATGGTAGTAGCAAAAGGTTACACTCAGAGAGAAGGCGTTGATTATGAAAAACATTTTCTCCTGTGGCCATGTTGAAATCCATTCGCATCCTCTTATCCATAGCTGGCACAGATGATTATGAGATATGGTAGATGGACATCAAGATGGCCTTTCTTAATGGTTATCTTGATTAAAATATCTATATGGTACAACTAGAAGGGTTCATCAAGAATGGGGAAGATCCAAAGGTGTGTAAGTTGCTGAAATCCATTTATCGATTAAAGCAAGCATCTAGATCTTGGAATATCACCTTTGATGAAACAATTAAAACATATGGCTTCAAACAGAATGTCGACAAAGCATGTGTATATAAATATATCAAAGGAAAAGTGGTGTTTTTCTTTGTTCTTTATGTGGATGATATTCTCCTCATTAGCAACAATGTAGAGAGACACAAACGTATAGAAGTTGCTAGCCCAAAAGTTATAAATGAAACATTTGGGCGAGGTAGGCTATGTTCTCAGAATCCAAATCCTAACAGATAGGAAGAACAATCTCTTGGCACTTTCTCAAGCTAATTATATAGATAAGGTGCTTAAAAGGTTCTCTATGGAGAAATTCCATGAAAGGTCGTTACCGACCAGACATGGAATTACTCGTTCCAAATAGCAATGTCCAAACACACCTCAGGAGGAAGAGGACATTAGAAAGTATCACTATGCTTCTGTAGTTGGGAGTCTTATGTATGCTATGTTGTGTACTAGGCCTGACATACGCTATGCAGTAGGAATTGTAAGTCATTATCAATCAAATCTAGGTTTGGAACACTGGATTGCAGTAAAGCACATTCTCAAGTATCATAGGAGAACGAGAGATTATATGCTTGTTTATTCAGGGGGTGAGTTAAAACCTACTGGATACACTGATTGTGATTTCCAATCAGACAAAGACAGTCGTAAGCCGACGTCTGGGTCAGTATTCACTCTTGGTGGAGGAGTTGTAGTTTGGAGAAGTATTAAACAATCCAGTATTGGAAATTCAACCATGGAAGCCTAGTACATAGCGGCTTGTGAAGCAGCTAAGGAAGCAGTTTGGTTGAGGAAGTTCTACACTCACATGGAAGTAGTTCCAAATATGGATAAGCCACAAATCCTCTACTGTGACTGTAACACCATATTACCCAGGGACTGTTACACTGTGCATTTTAAATAGTGTTGAACTTTGTATATGAGTCATTTGGTCATAACCATGTAACTAAGCATGATTAACGATGTAGGGTTCAAAATTTTGGTCAAAAGGTACAACCGTTTCACTAAAACATTTACTTCCATACATGGGATACCAAACTACATTAAAAAATGTTTATTACAATTGAAAAGTTACAACCAGCTGACTTAAGCGGAAAAATAGGGTTCGACCCTAGTTCCTCTGAGAAATCCTGGCCGTGGTGGTCGAGTAGCTGCATATGTACATATTGTAACTGAACCTCTCCAACTCAAGGATGGTCCAAATTTCTTTTCCCGTACCTACAGTATATAGCACCCGTGAGCCAAGGCTCAACAAAAAAACTTAAGTAGTTAATAACATGTTACCAAATCATAATAAGCATGCCTAGCACTAATAAACCTACTCATGCATGCATACCATTCATATAAATGACTACATCATCTTATGGGGCTACCTACCCTAATTAAATGATCAATGAATCATACTGGGAACCATTGCCAAAAATACATGATTAATGAATTATACTGGGGCTCAGCGCCCTAGGATGTGGGACTAATGAGTCACCCTGGTGCCCTTTGCCCTATCCTCTATTTAACAAGCCTTGGAGCTGGCCCAGCGTACCTGGCACTTTAGTTTTCCCACGACCCATAAGTCGGGCAAGCGTATGTCACACTCCGGATTAGGCATAACCATATCGACCAGCGCTCAGCGCGTTATTGCCGCCCTTGACTTCTAAATCTATGCTTTTTGACCAGCGCTCAATGCTATTGCCATCCTTGACTTATAAGTCAATGCTTTCGACCAACACTCTACGTGCTAATGCAGTTCTTGACTCCTAAGTCAAGTCCGGAGCCCAGCCCTAGAAAATGGGACTAATAAGTCACCTCGGGGCCCGTTGCCCTATCCTCTATATATAACCAACCTTGGAGTTGGCCCATCATACCTAGTGCTGAATTTTCCATGACCATTAGGTCAGACAAGAGTATGATGCGCTCTTGGTTAGCCTAACCAAAACGGCAAGCGCTCAGCGCGCTATTGCCACCCTTGACTTATAAGTCAATGCTTATTGCCCTCCTTGATTCATAAGTCAAGCCTTTTTCAATCATATAATGTAGACCAACATATATCATATATCAAATATCCAAATACAAAGCATCCGACATGCTTAATCAACAATTACAAGCATAATCATATTCATGCACATTCCTAGGCATTCATGCCCTATTCATATTCTTGTTTAACAATTTGGACCAACCCATAATTATATGTATCACATACTAGGTGCAGTTTTCTTACCTTATGTCCAAGCACCGGTTAAATATGAACGATCCTATTTTGAGCCCTAGTTGAAACCTAGTCACAACAATAAATAATAACCTCATTAAGATTCAATCCTTAAAACCAAACTCCAGGACCACTCCCGTGCTCTTGGGACTTCCAATCCCACCCAACGGGGTGGTGGAACCATCTTCCAAGCCCCCAAGTTCTCCCAAGCCCTAAAAGTGGGCTTTGCTAAAATTGGTCTAGCGCTGGGGCGCCACCCAAGTCAGAGAGCCCCCCTTGGCTTCCCCTGCCTAGCGCTAGGGTGCCCAAAAACAGTACTGGGGCGCCCAAAACTAGTATTGGGGCGCCAACCTAAGAACCCAGAAATCTTGGGATTTCCCCTGCGTTTTCCCCCTGAATTCAAGCCACCAAAATCTCATCTAAACACAACCCAAACTCACAATTCAAGCTCAAAACCACATCAATACATCAAGACCATCAAAACCCAACCTTAAACTTGATCTATAACCCATCAAAACTCAAAAAATCCATACTTGAGCTTTAAAGCTCAAGAACATCTCAAGAACACCATTAAACCCACAAACAAATTTGAATCAAAACAGGGTTTATGGCTTACCTTAGTGGTGAATTGTGTTCTCCTAGCTGTAGATAACCCAAACCTAGCTCAAGCTTTCAATCCTCCAAGTTGTTTGAGCCTTTTCTCCTTCAAATTCCAATACATCCTCCAAGTGTTAAGAGAGAGAGAGAAGAGAGCTGAGAGTTTGATATGCTCTGTTTTGAGGATTCCTTCAGCTAAGGGAAAAGGTCACTAAGACACTAAATTTTCACAAAATGACCTAAATGACCCCAGGGCCAAATCCCTCTCTCAAAGCCCATTAAGGGCAGTTTTGTCATTAGCCCTGCTGATGCGGTTTTTCCCCAATACTATATTAAGAAATCAAACAGGTACATTAGTTCTAAATTATAAACCATAATGAAATAATAAACACCCTCTTGAAGACACACAACTTTTAGGTGGTTCAGTGATTAAAATCCATCTAGTCCATGAGTCAATATTATTACTCTTCTCTCTCAGTTTCTGCAGATTTTTAGTAATACAAAAAATGGTCGTCCCCTTCCCTGTCCTTTATTCCTGATATTTATAGAGGAATTTCCTGGATAGGTTTGGGTAACCATGTGAATAAATAAGGTATAAATTTAATACAAATTGTTCTCATTCACATTGGGATATGATTTGATAACAGAATAGAATATACTCCTGCTATCTCAGATAATAAATGATAAATATACGATATAGCATGGGCATTAATGAGCGCATAAGGAGCCTTTGAATCTCTTGGGATACTTCAGTGTGCGCTTTATCAAGATTTTCACTAGCTGAATATCTCACCTAAGCTCGTGTTCAGAGTCTATCTGAACCCTAGCTCCTAGTAAACTCAGAGCGCCCAAAGTTGGATCTAGACATTATAAGTCTCGAACTCAATTGTCATGCTGAGAGGCGGTCTGATAGTAACCCATGTGTCATTTATGAATTGAACTGAGTCTTGAGCTTGCTCACATCATTGATAACCAAATATCCTACTTGGCTATTTCTCAACATATCCATTTGCCAGTTGTACCCCGAGCTGAGTAATTGAACTCGTGCTATTTTTAGGGTACTACATTTGCCCCCCAAGCTCCTGCTCGTGCTTGATGTCATCACTTTCTAAAAGGCACAGTAGGGGCTTTTAGGCTTCTTCCATGTAAAATTGTGCCTGCCCACTACTCAAGTACTAGATACGTGGCTGCCTGCAATTGGCGTCCGTTCGGGTTTCGAGGAATGCGACAACTGTCGTGTCAACTTTTTGCCCTCGTATGGTTCATTTAATCTTGGCCTTTTCATCTCAAGCTAACCCAATCAGATGGCCCAAATTAATTCTCATAGTTTACGTATAAATAGAGTGATTAGACCTGAAACATCACCACCTTTGCATTCAAAAAATTTCCTTTTCAAAAAACAAAGTTTCCCTTTTTCTTCTCCAACTTCTTGCAAAAACCCTCTGCCGCCCTTCGGATTCTCAAAGGCTTTCAAGAAATTTCTTATGGATGTATCAAAACTTCTCTGAGTCAATCATATCAATTGTAAGTATTTCCTCACCTGGTTTTAATTTTTCAACTCCTTGTTTTCCAGTGAGTTTTTTTTTTCTACTGTGAAAAACATCCTTTGCCAATGTCATTTAGGATACGTCTGTTTGTAAATACATTATAGGATTAAGTTTAAATACAAAGTTTTCATAAAACAGGGCAAACTTTCTAGGTTTTTCAAAGAAAATCCCAATGGTAAATCGGTTTGAATACCTTTTTGTGGTGTAGAAGTTGAAGGGGTGTTAGGCTTAATCCTAGGTAGCTTAAAGGTTACGATTCCTTAGGCGGTTTTGCATTAAACCGCTTTGAAAAGGAAAGTAGTGGGTCTGACGGATCCGACACACGAATCTCGAAGTATCATGGAATTTTAAGAAATCGAAGCGCATGGCTTAGGACCACGTGTGGGAGCACACGTGGGACCACGTATTGAGGCTAGGACACAACTTAGCTCGTATAATTTTTCAAATCCCGAAAGTAAACCACTTAAACCTTTGGACTCTCGTACCTCCACAAACATAGCTAGAAATCATCTTAGGTCGCCTACTAATAGGTTGCTTTGTCATCGGGCGATCTGAATCATGGCACCCGAAAAGAAGAATGTCGCGAGCTCATCCGCTAAGAACACATATAAAGGCAAGCAAGTCACCTCTGACTCTTCCATCCCTCATTTCGGCCCTATGGTGGAGAGAGAAATCATGGTCGACCTCGACGCAATCTTTTTGCGTGAGCACATAGTCTCCCAAATAACGACTCAGGGAAAAGTTAACAAAATCCTACTGAGTCATAGGATAGAGATGGGAGCTGACGATCTTATTGCCCGACCTACACTGGAGGGAGAGCGGAGCTGCGCCCCTCTCCAAGATGGCTATGGGGCTTGGAGTGATGAGAACTTGAAGGCTGGTGCCTTCCTCCCATTGAAACAGTATTTTGCAGACTTTCTGAACTACGTCAAACTAGCTCCATTCCAGTTCCCCCCAAACTCATACAGGCTTTTGGCGGGGTTAAAATATTTGTTTCTGAGGAACAAGTGGGAGGTCCCCACTGTTGGAAATGTGCCCTGAAAGCATATGTAGTAGACATTGTTTTTACGAAATAAATAAATGAATTGAATTTGTTATGCATATATTTTATGGACTATATTATTAAGTGAAAATATTAAGTAAATATCCGGAAAATTCCAAAGTTCATATATGTGATCTCAAACACGTATTGGTACGGGAGGATTGTGTTTGAGATAAATGAACTTGAATAGATCTCAGTAAAATAAAGTTATGGAATCTTTAGATTAATTACTGCAAATACGGTCTAGTATTATTGTAACGACCCAAATTTGCTAATAAGGCTTAAGGGCCTTTATTAGTGTGCCGGGAGGGCATAATTGGGGTTAGAGTGAGTATTGTTTACTTAAATGTGTGAATATGTGATTAATGTTGATTATATAATAATTAATGATATTACGTGATAATATGAATATCTATGTAATATATGTGAGAACCGCATTATTATGTGGCCAGGTTTATAGAGCGTAACTCGAGACAATCCTAGGGTCAGATAGCGGGAAAAGTCACAACGGGATTTAGGATATGACTTGGGACAAGTCAGGGGTATTTCAGGTATCGGGTAGTGAATTGGACTATCGGGTTACGAAAATAAATATATGAAGATATATTTGAGGTTAGGATGTCTAGGCGGGAATACTGGGGGATTTTACCATTTTAGCCTCGGGGACGGTTCCGACACCCCGAGCCTTGGGATTGATTTAGCAATAAGATAGACTTAAGGAAACTTTTAGAAGAAAATAAACCGACCTAAATTCTACTCAGCTGGTTACTCTCATTCTCACTCTTAAGAAAAAAACAAAGGAAACTAACTAGAAGCACTCAAGAGAATTGGGGATTTGAGCTGAAGAATTTCTGGAAGTTTAGAGGGATTCAAGAGTAATCTTGAGGCTTAGCTTATTGATTTAACCAGGGTTGAATCAAGATCATGGTAAGGGTTTAATCCATTTTTTTTCCTAAAATTTAACCTTAAGCCTCAGCTGGATTATTGAGGGTATTACTCAATTGATGATTAGGGTGGAATTGAGCTAGGGGAATCCTTGGAATCAGCTGGGTTTTGGCTAAGGGAAGAGTTCAATCAAGAAGGTAAGCCTTGCTTTATGAATTGGTGATTTGAGTTTGGGCTTTGACTGGTTATAACAGGGTGTTTGTGTTCTTAGAGTCTCAAGGATTGGAGGTGAATCTTCTATGGTTTATTGAGCTGAATTTCTGTTGAAATTGTGTAGCATGAGTTAGGGATATGTTGGGTGTTGAAGTAGGAAGCTTAGGGGTGGTTTTGGTTTAGGTTTTGGGCTTTAAAATGATGGGTTTTCTGGGCACGAAGGGGAGGGCCGCGGCTCAGTTCTAGAGCGCTGCGGCCCTAGGATGAAAAAGGGCCAAGGAGGCTCGACCATAGGAGGGCGCCGCGGCGCCCAAGGCAAGGGCCGTGGCGTGTGTCTTGTTCAGGATAGGCTTGGTTCTGTTTTGAGGCTAGGGCCACAGCTAAGCTTCAAGGGCCACAGCCCTTGGTTGCACACATGAGTTTTTGAGGGTTTTAGGCACGAGAAGGTGGTCCAGTGTGCCGGGATTGGTTTCACCACTGTGCTTGGTGGAATTCGGATTCCCGGGAGTTAGTCTTATAATCAGAAACCTATATTCGAGTATTAATGGAACCTTATACTTTGGTTGTGACTAGGTGATAAAGCTTAGGCTCGGGATCAGATTGTGCTTGAGGGGCGTGGCTCGTAGTCAATAACCGTACAGACTAAAGGTAAGAAAACTGCACCTGGTTGAATATATGTGATGGGACTAAGGACTCCCTACTGTAAATGCTTGAAAAGATGGTATTATGCCATGCAAGCCATTTGGTGAACCAACGGCCTAAGGGTGCCAAGGGTTTCACTAGCGCACAGGGCGCTGCTTGGCCACTGGTAGCCGAGGACAGCTTATTATGCATTGAGCTCGGTTTAAGCGGGCCAGAGTCAGTGGGTTAAACAGAGGGTGCATCCTAAGTCGTCGGCCCTGAATATTATGTGATATGAGTGTTATGTGTGATAGATCGTATCTTGAATCTAATTGTATGTGCTGATTATCTGTTGTGGAGTATCTGATGGGAATACATGCATAATGAGTTAATTGTCTGTTATCATTGATTGAGTTGTATAAGATGTTTTCTTGCTGGGCCTTGGCTCATGGGTGCTACGTGGTGCAGGTAAAGGCAAGGGAAAATTAGACCAGCCTTGACTGGAGAGCTCAGCGAGCGGAATGTACATAGTCAGGTGCTCGACCGCCACAGTTGAGGTCTAGGCAAGGACGTGAGAGTTGAAGGCTGTCTGTTTTGCCTTAATATGGCTAGTGATTACTCATGTACTTTTGAGAGTCTGTAAACTTATTCTAACTTTGTTTTCTTATGGGATCCCATGTTTACTACAGTTTAAATATATGAAATGAGTCTTTTGAGACCAAAACCTTTTTAACCCTAGCTCTTACACATTTAGTGACACGTTTTTGAGATAATGACTTGATTAGCGAGTCTTGCACCTTTATAACGCCTGGACATGTACATTCGCTGCTGGAGACATGCTCAAATCAGGGTTTGGTAATGTGCATATGTGTGCTTATGTGCCTGAGATGAGCTATGAATGTTGTTATTTACTGAATTACTAGGAAGCATGAGATACTGATAGGGCCTGGCCCTTGACTGCTGTGTGAAAATATTGAGGCATGTTTATTTACATTGCCGTGCATGTAAATGAGTATATGGATGATTAATTGTATATAGTTCATGGATGCTTATATGTGTTGGTTATCTGTGGTTGATTATGCTCTATTGATGAGTTTTGGAGAAACTTTTACCCTGTCATCGTGGTCTGACCGCCGAGTCGTTATTTGCAGATTTACTTGGATAGCTATGCGTCCAAGAAAATCCGCACGACTAACCGGCACTAGGTCCGGGACTGGTAGTGATGATTAGGGCCAGACTCCTCCGCCAGCCCCTGAGAACTAGCAGCAATTAATGGCAGAGATGCAGGCTCGGTTATTGAGTCAAGATGAGCAGACTCGTATTCTGCGTCAGCAGGCTCCATCAAGGAGTGCTTCCCCTATAGCACCACCTGTAGTGGTACCAGCTGTGTAGCCTGGAGAGGTTGTTAACAAGTGGGAACCATTATATGAGCGGTTCAGGAAGCAGCAACCACCAATTTTTTAGAGTGGACCGGATCCGTTGAAAGCCGAGCAGTGGCTAACCATGATTACAATAATTCTAGATTTCATGAGAATTGAGGGGCAGGATAGAGTGGCCTGTGCCACTTATATGTTGAGGGAAGATGCCTGCATTTGGTGGGAGGTGGCATCGTAGACCAAGGATGTTACCACTTTGACTTGGGAAGGTTTCAAGGATTTATTTGGCCAGAAGTACTACAATGTCGCTGTCAGAGCGGAAAAGGTTAATGAGTTTGTGAGTTTGGTACAGGGAAATATGACTGTTACTGAGTATGCCCTGAAATTTGATAGGCTTGCAAAGTTTGCACTAGATCTTGTGCCTACTGATGCTGCTAGGCAAGATCGTCTTATCAGGGGGCTTAATGCTATGATAGCCCGGGATGTCAGGATCACAACGGTACCTGGAGGAACAACTTATGCCCAGGCCGTTAAGAGGGCTCTTAGTGCTGAGGAAGCGGAGAACAAGATATGGAAGGAGAGCGCAGTGAGGCGTGAGGGCCGCAGGGCGGCGCCTCCTTACTCAGGGGCAGGTAGGGGCGGAGGCCCCAGTGACTTCAAGAGGAATAATCCTGACACTTCGGCTGCTCATGGTCCTGATAGGAGGGGTCGGGGTGGTCAGGGTGGCCGTCAGGGTGGCGGTAAGGCGTGGCGGACCTATCCAGAGTGCCCGAGGTGTAGAAGATGCCATCTGGGCAAGTGTCGGGCCAAGGCGTGTTTCATGTGCAGGGCAGTAGGGCATCTCAGGAAAGACTGCCCAACGGTGAAGAAAGGTGAAGCGGGAAATGTGGATAGCTTGACTCCAGCTCTAGTATTCACCTTGACTCAGGCGGAGGCTGAGGCTAGTCCCTCAGTAGTGACATGTCAGCTTTCTAGTGCTGGCTTTCCTTTTATAGTATTGATTGATTCTGGTGCGACACATTCTTTTGTTTCTAGTAGAGTGATTGATAAACTGTGCAGACCTAGTGAGTATCGGACCGTGGGGTTTGGGACTTTGTTGCCTACAGTGGAACTGGTAGTCTCTAGGAGATGGGTTAGGGCACTGCCACTGATGGTTGATAGTAGGGAACTCTCGGTGGATTTGATTGAGTTGGATTTGGAGGATTTTGATATGATCTTAGGGATGGACTGGTTGGCTAGGTATGGGGCTACAATTGATTGCAGGAAGAAGATGGTTACTTTTGAGCCTGAGGGCGAGGACCCTTTTGTCTTTGTGGGTGCGGTGTTTGGACCCCGCGTACCTATGATCTCAGCGTTGAGAGCCAAAGACTTGTTACAGGGGGGATGCATAGGTTTCCTGGCCAGTGTGGTGGATGCCACTAGAGTTATGCCGGCAGGGCTGGGAGAGACCGGGCTGGTGTGCGAGTTTTTGGATGTCTTCCCTGAGGATCTACCAGGGTTTCCACCGTGTAGGGAGATACAGTTTGAGATTGAGTTGGCACCGGGGACAAAACTGATATCTAGGACACCATACAGGATGGCACCAGTAGAACTGAAAGAGTTGAAGATACAGTTGCAAGAACTTTTGGATTTAGGGTTTATTAGACCTAGCTACTCTCCATGGGGCGCTCCAGTGTTGTTTGTTAAGAAGAAGGATGGAACTTTGAGGATGTGCATTGATTACAGAGAATTGAACAAGTTAACTATTAAGAATAAGTACCCTCTTCCAAGGATTGATGACTTGTTCGATTAGCTGCAGGGTAAGACGGTGTTCTCAAAGATTGATCTTCGATCTGGTTATCACCAGTTGAGGATCAAGGATGAGGATATATGGAAGACGGCTTTTCGGATGCGTTATGGGCATTATGAGTTCTTGGTCATGTCTTTTGGTCTGACCAATGCCCCAGCTGCTTTTATGGATCTGATCAACAGGGTGTTCAAGGACTTTTTAGACCAGTTCGTCATTGTCTTCATTGATGACATTTTGGTATACTCCAGTTCAGAGGCAGAGCATGAGCAGCATCTCCGACAGGTTCTACAAAGATTAAGGGAGCACCAGTTGTACGCCAAGTTTAAGAAGTGTGAGTTATGGCTACCAGAGGTGACTTTCCTTGGACATATAGTTGGGGCAGAATGGATTAAGGTGGATCTGTCCAAGGTAGAAGCAGTTAGGGATTGGTCGAGGCCGAGGAATGCCTCAGAGGTGCGGAGTTTCCTTGGGTTGGCTGGTTACTACAGGCGGTTTGTAGAGGGGTTCTCGAAGATTTCTTCACTGATGACGGAGTTGACAAGGAAGAATCAGAAGTTCATCTGGTCAGAGAAGTGTGAGAACAGTTTCCAGGAGTTGAAGCGATGGATTATTTCTGCGCCTGTGTTGAGTCTTCCTTCGGAGGAAAGGAAGTTTGTGGTCTACTGTGATGCGTCGAGGTTGGGTTTAGGCTGTGTTCTAATGCAGAATGAGAAGGTTATAGCCTATGCATCTCGATAGCTGAAAGAGTATGAGCAGAGGTATCCGACACATGATTTGGAGTTAGCGGCAGTGGTGTTTGCACTGAAGGTATGGCATCATTATCTGTATGGAGAGAAGTGCGAGATATACACCGACCATAAGAGTCTGAAGTATTTCTTCACTCAGAAGGATTTGAATATGAGACATAGACGTTGGTTGGAGTTGGTTAAGGATTATGATTGTGATATCCTCTATCACCCTGGGAAAGCCAACGTGGTGGCGGATGCATTGAGCCAGAGGGGCCCAGGATAGTTGTATAGTTCCGCTCAGATTTCAAGGGAGTTAGCTTATGAGATGGTCAGGGCAAAGATAGAATTGGTGGTGGGCCAATTAGCCAATATCACTTTGCAGTCGACCCTGTTAGAGCGGGTCAAGGAGGGTCAGTTGATAGATGTGCAGTTGCAGGACACTAGGCAGCAGGTGTTAGCGGGAACGGCTAAGGACTATTCTGTTTCTGAGACAGGTTTGCTTCGGTATCAGGGACGTATATGTGTTCCGACAGATGAGGGGATTAAACAGGAGATATTGGATTAGTCTCACACTACGCCGTACTCACTTCATTCGGGTACCACGAAGATGTATCAGGATCTACAGACATTATACTGGTGGCCCGGGATGAAGAAGGATGTAGTTGAGTATGTGTTTAGGTGTTTGACATGTCAGCAGGTTAAGGCTGAGCATCAACGACCAGCGGGATTGCTTTAGCCTTTGGGTATCCCAGAGTGGAAGTGGGAGGATTACCCAGGATAGTTGGACTTCATGATTCGGTGTGGGTGATAGTGGACAAATACACCAAGTCAGCCCATTTTCTACTAGTGAGGTCGAATTATACCATGGAACAGTATGCAGAGCTGTATGTGAGGGAGATAGTTCATCTCCATGGGGTTCCAAAGTCTATTGTATCTGATCGAGACCCTATCTTTACCTCTATGTTCTGGGGAGCTCTGCAGAGAGCCATGGGGACTCATTTGCAGTTTAGTACAACTTTTCACCCTCAGACTGATGGGTAGTCTGAGAGGACGATTCAGGTATTGGAGGGCATGCTTAGGGCATGTGTGATTGACTTCGAGGGTTCGTGGAGTAAGTATCTCCCATTGATTGAGTTTTCATATAACAATAGTTATCAGTCCACGATTAGAGTGGCTCCTTATGAAATGTTATATGGAAGAAAGTGCAGATCGCCCATTCACTGGGATGAGATGGGTGAGAGAAGGTATTTTGGCCAGATATGGTTCAGAAGACTAATGAGGCCATTGAAAAGATTCGAGCTAGGATGCTTGCCTCACAGAGTAGATAGAAAAGCTACGCTGATCGTAAGGGTAGGAACGTCGAGTTCTAGGTTGGGGACCACATGTTTCTGCAGGTTTCACCATTGAGGGGTGTGAGGAGATTTGGAGTGAAGGGCAAGCTGAGCCCTCGGTTTGTTGGACCCTTTGAGATCCTAGAGAGGGTTGGACAGGTGGCTTATAGGCTAGCCTTGCCACCGTCACTATCAGCAGTTCATAATGTGTTCCATGTCTCTATGTTGCGGAAGTATGTTTCTGATACAACACATGTGCTGAGGTATGAGGACTTGGAGCTGCAGGCAGACTTGTCCTATGGGAGAGATCAGTTCAGATTTTGGATCGGAAGGACAAAGTTCTGCAGAATAAGACGATTCCGTTAGTAAAAGTACTATGGAGGAATAGCAAGGTCGAGGAAGCGACCTGGGAGTTAGAGATGGCCATGCGGAATCAGCATCCCGAGCTATTCAGGTAAATTTCCAGGATGAAATTCTCATTAGGAGGGGGTAGTTGTAACGACCCAAATTCGCTAATAAGGCTTAAGGGCCTTGATTAGTGTGCCGGGAGGGCATAATTGGGGTTAGAGTGAGTATTGTTGACTTAAATGTGTGAATATGTGATTAATGTTGATTATATAATAATTAATGATATTACGTGATAATATGAATATCTATGTAATATATGTGAGAACCACATTATTATGTGGCCAGGTTTATAGAGCGAAACTCGAGACAATCCTAGGGTCAGATAGCGGGAAAAGTCACAACAGGATTTAGGATATGACTTGGGACAAGTAAGGGGTATTTTAGGTATCGGGTAGTGAATTGGACTATCGGGTTACGCAAATAAATATATGGAGATATATTTGAGGTTAGGATGTCTAGGCGAGAATACTGGGGGATTTTACCATTTTAGCCTCGGGGACGGTTCCGGCACCTCGAGCCTTGGGATTGATTTAGCAATAAGAAAGACTTAAGGAAACTTTTAGAAGAAAATAAACCGACCTAAATTCTACTCAGCTGGTTACTCTCATTCTCACTCTTAAGAAAAAACAAAGGAAACTAACTAGAAGCACTCAAGGGAATTGGGGATTTGAGCTGAAGAATTTCTGGAAGTTTAGAGGGATTCAAGAGTAATCTTGAGGCTTAGCTCAGTGATTTAGCCAGGGTTGAATCAAGATCATGGTAAGGGTTTAATCCATTTGTTTTCCTGAAATTTAACCTTAAGCTTCAGCTGGATTATTGAGGGTATTACTCAATTGATGATTAGGGTGGAATTGAGTTGGGGGAATCCTTGGAATCAGCTGGGTTTTGGCTAAGGGAAGAATTCAATCAAGAAGGTAAGCCTTGCTTTATGAATTGGTGATTTAAGATTGGGTTTTGACTAGTTATAACAGGGTGTTTGTATTCTTAGAGTCTTAAGGATTGGAGGTGAATCTTCTATGGTTTATTGAGCTGAATTTCTGTTGAAATTGTGTAGCATGAGTTAGGGATATGTTGGGTGTTGAAGTAGGAAGCTTAGGGGTGGTTTTGGTTGAGGTTTTGGGCTTTAAAATGATGGGTTTTCTGGGCACGAAGGGGAGGGCCGCAACTCTGTTCTAGAGCGCTGCGGCCCTAGGATGAAAAAGGGCCAAGGAGGCTCGGCCATAGGAGGGCGCCGCGGCGCCCAAGGCAAGGGCCGTGGCGTGTGTCTTGTTCAGGATAGGCTTGGTTCTGTTTTGAGGCTAGGGCCACGGCTAAGCTTCAAGGGCCGCAGCCCTTGGTTGGACACTTGAGTTTTTGAGCGTTTTAGGCACGGGAAGGTGGTCTAGTGTGCTCGGGATTGGTTTCACCCCCGTGCTTGGTGGAATTCGGATTCCCGGGAGTTAGTCTTATAATCAGAAACCTATATTCGAGTATTAATGGAACCTTATACTTTGGTTGTGACTAGGTGATAAAGCTTAGGCTCGGGATCAGATTGTGCTTGAGGGGCGTGGCTCGTAGTCAATTACCGTACAGACTAAAGGTAAGAAAACAACCCCTGGTTGAATATATGTGATGGGACTAAGGACTCCCTACTGTAAATGCTTGAAAAGATGGTATTATGCCATGCAAGCCATTTGGTGAACCAACGACCTAAGGGTGCCAAGGGTTTCACCAGCGCACAGGGCGCTACTCGGCCACTGGTAGCCGAGGACAGCTTATTATGCACTGAGCTCGGTTTAAGCGGGCTAGAGTCAGTGGGTTAAACAGAGGGTGCAGCCTAAGTCGTCGGCCCTGAATATTATGTGATATGAGTGTTATGTGTGATAGATCGTATCTTGAATCTAATTGTATGTGCTGATTATCTGTTGTGGAGTATCTGATGGGAATACATGCATAATGAGTTAATTGTCTTTTATCATTGATTGAGTTGTATAAGATGTTTTCTTGCTGGGCCTTGGCTCACGGGTGCTACGTGGTGCAGGTAAAGGCAAGGGAAAATTAGACCAGCCTTGACTGGAGAGCTCAGCGAGCGGAATGTACATAGTCAGGTGCTCGACCGCCACAGTTGAGGTCTAGGCAAGGACGTGAGACCTGAAGGCTGTCTGTTTTGCCTTAATATGGCTAGTGATTACTCATGTACTTTTGAGAGTCTGTAAACTTATTCTAACTTTGTTTTCTTATGGGATCCCATGTTTACTATAGGTTAAATATATGAAATGAGTCTTTTGAGACCAAAACCTTTTTAATCCTAGCTCTTACACGTTTAGTGACACATTTATGAGATAATGACTTGATTAGCGAGTCTTGCACCTTTATAAGTACACAGTGTAACGGTCTTGGCTATTTAGGGCATTACAATTATGAATACATGTGATCTAGATCTGGATCACTAGTGTGGTAGGTGCTTTATATATTAGAGAATATATAGAACTGGACCAGATATGTTTATTAATACTTAGTTAAATACCGTTTCGAAGTATTAATTAAATATATCAATTGATGATCATATACAAATAGATCTTAATCCTGAAGTTACTATGAACTCCTGTTTATGTTATATGAGTTCTATGATTCACTTGTTAGGGTCTGTCAGAATGATCGGGCTAGAAACTTTTGTTTTGGTAACTCATTAATGTAGATGGCTGGGGACATAGTATACAGATATGGAATCTATGCCTTCTCGCAAGAGATTGAATGATGGTTCTCTTCAGGGTTGACTTTTGGGACTGAAAGGTTATTGAGCTCAAATTCATAATTTAGTTATGAATTAACCTTCACTAGTAGAGTCAATGGTACTTAAGGAAACAAGAGATAATTAAATGGGTAAAACGGTAATTTATTCCCGATTAATTATGAACCATCATTTGAGGGTCAAGTTGTATGAAATGATTATATCAACGGACGCTTTATGATTATAAAGTACTCAGTAAATGAAATGTCTATAATTACAAGAGTGCAGTCTCATATTTATAGTGGAATAATCATGAGATTAATAAATTAAGATTATTTAATTAAAGAGTTTAATTAATAATCTCAAATTTATTGGAGCTTGGAATTATAGGTCCATAGGTCCCCATAGTGGCTCTCTCAACATTGTTCAAGGTAAGAGTTGATATGAAGGGAAAACAGTTTAAAGACATATTTAAGAAGAAATTTGTTCTTCAGGCCAAATATGCAATTATATGATAATATTGATTTATTAATTAATTAGAAATTAGTTGTAGTTAACAAAATTAATTAATATTTAATTAATGTATAGTTTTTGAAATTATATTAAATAATCCAAGTAATTTCGAAATTTAATTAAATAATTGATTAATTATAATTTTTCGAAATTATAATAAATTAAATATTTATTTTTTGAAAATTTTGGATTTAATTAATTTGTAGAATTAATTAAATTTCTTTATTTGAGTGGGAGATAATAATCTGATAAGTTCAAATTGGATTTGAATTTAAAAGATTAATATTTATTCAAATAATTAATTATATTTGATAATTAATTAAAAAGATAGTTAATTTAAATTTCAATTCAAATTTGAATTAGTTATCAGGTTGTTAGATCTTATATGACAAAATAGTTTGAATAAATAATTAAATAAAAATTGAAAAAACAACATCCCTAAAATTGGAGAGGCTACGCGTGCACACACAGTCCATGAACTGTGTGTGGCGTGTAGGGCAATTTTTAAGGATTGGATTTTCATTTTTATTTATTTAATTAATTAATTAATGGATAATTCAAACATTGGTTTTTGGATTTTTTCATTAATAGAATAATGAATTAATTAAAAAGTAAATTGTAAAATGGTTATAGATTTATTTTTTAAAATTTGAAGATTTTCTTTAAAGTATGACTAATCTGAAAAATATTCAGAAATAAGTGAGACAACTCAGAACGTTCGCTCTGTGAAAAATAGAACGATAGTTTTCTCTCCCTGAAAATAAAGAACCAATTCTCAGGCCTACTCTCTTGATCTCATGTGTTGAGTACATCAAGTAGAATCACAAATAAACTATCCTTCATTATCTAAGTGCCCACACATTTCTTGAGGTGTAGAGAACGCTTTGGAAGATCTTGGTGTGAGTACGTGGGAGTGGCTTAGATAGGAATATCGTTCTAAATACGAAAATATAGCAAGGATACTTGATAGGCTTCAAGAGGTATGAATTCCATCCTTATCTTGTTTATGATTAATGCATGTATATTAATAGATCCGCACATTTAAAGGTAGTTTAAATATGTTACAAAAATTTTGCTGTACACTAGGCCAACCACAGCACCATTCTGCTGCGTATTGGGAAACGCGTTCCTAACAATTGGTACAAGATCGGTAATTAATCTCTGCATACATTAATTACTGTGTGGGCATAATATGCATTCTTATGTAATTGTAATATATGTGAATGGATGGATGTATGTATGATAATAGTTTGTTCTTAAGGGTCGTTAATTATATGGTGTTTTGGGTTTAGGAAATGTACTTAAAATTCTAGATGAAAAATGTAAGCCATTTTGGGGCATAGGAATTTTTGTAATTTTAATTTTCTGTGTTAAAATTATTTGAAAAATTCTGTAAGGCCCGAGCCCCAGGTTCTGAGCCCCAAAGCCCGAGCCTCACCCAGCCTAACTGCTGCATGCCCAGCCCCGACGTGCTTCCTGCCCAGGCGCCCTGCGCACCTCACCCAGCCGAGTGCCCGCGCCCCTTCGCCTGCGTCTGCCATGAGCCCAGCGCTCACCTGCGCCTCTGCCCAGCGCCCGCCCCTGCACCTCACCCAGCTGCACACTTGCGCGCCCCAGCGCCAGCTGCTACTGCTCCCAGCTGTGCGCCCCTGTGTGCCGCATGCCCCATGTCGAGCCACCATATGCAGCCACCCCTAGGGTTTCTAAACCCTAGGGCTTGCATCCAAAAATTGTCCATTTAAATTGTGGGCTTAATTAAGTTAACCCATAATTAAAAATTGTTTAATTTTGAATTAATTGTATGAGCCCAAATTCAAATTTGGGCCTAATAACTTATCGGGCATTAAACCCAAGTTAATTATTCTTTAAATTTGTTTAAGATAATTAAAAGTTATTTTAATTTAAAATTAAATGGATAAGTGGCTTAATGGATTAAGACTACTTGTGAAGGCCATAAGTAATAGATAGAGATCTATTTAGGTCTTATTTAGTTCCTTACATTTTTGTGTATATTTTTGCAAGTGTTGTAATTTTCTAGAAATACCCAAGACACTCGGCCCGCATTTATTTATTTATCTAGTATTTATTTATTTTAAATGTTTGAATGTGATTAAATTGTTTAATACTTTATCATGCATTTTTTGACATGCCATGCATATAACCCACACAGTATTTAAAATTGTGCATGCATCTCATATGAGTAGAAACATGCCTTAGGATTGTCCTATGTGATTATATGGTGGTCCATATAATAATAAATCTAGTTTTTAACTAGTTCAAGAGCGGAAACAGATTTTAAAAGTTGTTTAATTTATAGTATTTAGTAAAATTGTTTTATTAAATTATAAATGATATTCTTAGTAATTATAGCAAAATAAAATTGAACTAATTAGGGCATAGTTCTATAATTTTAATTTTGCTTAATTTGATTAGGAATTATTAAAATATCATTTGGTAAAAATAGATCATTTTATTTTTACAACCAATTAAAAAGCATAGGATGTTTTGAGAAAACACATGTTCTAAAATAGTGAGTGGGAGAGGGAGTTATGACAATAAGTCCCATGGTCTCCATTATTAGTTAGCACCGAGGTAACATGGAGAGGGCCTCGCGGCACCATTGCCTGTGTCCCCCTAAGGAAGGCTTCCAACTGTGTTATTCTCAAGGCAAACTTCTTTTTCAAGAATAGGATTTAATGATGTATTTCAAGTTTGACTGACCCTAAGGCACACTCTTGAGTTAAGTCATTGATCTAAAATAATGGGTTACACTCACAAGGTACATTAGGCTTTCGAGCGGACTAGTGTATTCTTGACCAAACAAGCGGTTGTTTATAAGTCAAAAGAGAAATATTGATTTAATTTTTAACTTATAAATTTGAGAACTTGTCTCAAAATTAATTTGGAATTAGTCTGACCTACCCTAAGGCTGGTCCATTAATGTTCAAATTAATTAATCGTAGAACTAGTAATTATTTTTATGTGTTTTTTGTTGCATTCATGCATCACGTTTACTATTCCGAAAATACCTGATATTTATTATATGCATAAATTCATTTTATTTATTTATTTATTTTCAGCAATAATGTCTAGCTCAAATCCTGTATCTTCTTTACTTAATGAAAAGTTGACTGGTGAAAACTACATAAAATGGAAATCAAACTTGAACATTGCATTAATATGTGAGAAGCCTAAAAATTCATCCAAAAGCAAAGAGAACAAGAACACTAAAACCTCCAAAAAGAAGACCCCGAAAGGGACTTGCTTTCATTGTGGAGAAAATGGTCACTGGATGAGAAACTGTTCAAAGTATCTCGCTGACCTCAAAGAGAAAAATACAGGTAAATTTGATTTACTTGTGTTAGAAGCTTGTTTAGTGGAAGATAATTCCTCATCCTGGATAGTAGATTCAGGAGCCACTAACCATGTCTGCTTTTCTCTTCCGATTCTTAGTTCAACGAGGAAGCTTGCTGATGGAGAGGTGACTATGAGGGTAGGCAGTGGTCAGATTGTCTTTGCAGCAGCAGTTGGAACAGCCTGTTTGGAATTTGAGAATAATAAATTTTTTGTTTTAGAAAATGTTTATTATATTCCTGGATTTTCTAGAAACTTAATTTTTGTTTCTATGTTGCATGAACAAAATTTTAAAATAACTTTTAATAATAATTCGATTGTTATTTCAAGATATGGTTTTAAGATATGTTCTGCAAAATCTATCGATGGGCTTTATAAACTGCAAGCTAAAGAGAAATCTGTTAATAATTCTAAATTATTTAAAACAACCAATCCAAGATCTATTAAACGACAAAAGACTGATTCTGATAGTGATACATATCTGTGGCACTTGAGATTGGGCCATATTGGTCTAGACAAAATAAATAGGCTTGTAAAGGATGGTCCTTTAAGAGAACTATCTATTGGATCTCTCCCTATTTGTGAATCCTGTCTTGAAGGCAAAATGACCAAGAGATCTTTCTCTGCCAAAGGTTCAAGAGCCACAGAACCACTTCAGCTAGTACATACGGATGTTTGCAGTCCACTTAATGTACAAGCAAGAGGAGATTATAAATACTTCGTCACTTTTATTGACGATTATTCAAGATATGGTTACCTATATTTAATGCAAAGAAAATCTTAAACTTTTGGAAAGTTCAAAGAATTTCAAGCAGAAGCTGAAAAGCAATTAAGTAAGTCACTAAAATCTCTTCGATCTGATCGAGGAGGAGAGTACTTGGATTTTGAATTCAAGGACCATCTGTGTGAGCATGGCATTTAATCCCAACTCACAGCACCTGGAACGCCACAAAAAAATGGTGTTTTAGAGAGACAGAACAGAACGTTATTAGATATGGTTAGATCAATGATGAGTTTCTCATCATTACCACTGTCATTCTGGGGCTATGCAATTCAATGTGCTCTATACATATTAAATGTTGTTACATCTAAGTCTATCCAAAAGACACCCATAGAATTATGGAATGGTTGTAAACCTAGTTTACACCATTTTCGAATTTAGGGGTGTCCTGCACATGTGCTTAAAGGAAAGACCGGGAAGTTGGAATCACGCTCTGAAGTGTGCATGTTTTTAGGTTATTCTAAAGAGACCAGAGGTGGAATTTTCTATAGTCCAAAAGAAAATAAAACATTTGTATTGACAAATGCTACTTTTCTTGAACATGACTATGTGAATAACCACAAACCTCGCAGTAAGGTTGTTCTGGAGGAGATGGTCTCAAATGAAGTTGCAAAGTCACCAGCAACAACCAATGAAAAACGGCAAGAGGAAACCGCTAGTTCTAGTCAGAATAGTAGTGAACCTCGTCGTAGTGGGAGGGATAGAAGCAACCCACACGCTATGAACACGAAGTTCAAATGCTTGTGTCTGACACAAACAAAGACGATCCATTGACATTTAGAGATGCGATGAATAATTATGACAAGGACAAATGGCAAGATGCCATGAACCAAGAAATGGAATCGATGTATTCCATTTCTTTCTGGGTTCTTGAAGATCCACCTGAGAATATCAAACCCATTGGTTATAAGTTGATATTCAAGAAGAAAAGAGGAGCGGATGGGTAAGTAGAGACTTTGAAAGCAAGGTTTGTAGCCAAAGGTTACACACAGAAAGAAGGGGTTGACTATGATGAAACTTTTTCTCCTGTAGCCATGCTAAAATCCATTCGTATACTCTTGTCCATATCTGCGTGCATGGATTATGAGATTTGGCAAATGGATGTCAAAACAACTTTTCTGAATGGCTACCTTGATGAACCATTTACATGTCTCAACGAGAAGGGTTCGAGTTAAAAGGTCAAGAGCAAAAGGTTTGCAAGCTTCTTAGGTCCATTTATGGACTCAAACAAGCTTCTAGATCTTGGAATCATAGATTTGATGACACAATTAAAATGTTTGGTTTTGAACAAAACGTTGACGAACCTTGTGTCTATATACAAATCAAAGATGGTGTAGTAGTATTCCTCGTTCTTTATGTTGATGATATATTACTGATTGGAAATGACGTAACATCATTATCAAAAGTAAAGAACTGGCTAGCTAAACAATTCCAAATGAAAGATTTGGGAGGAGCCAAGTATGTTCAAGGCATTAAGATTCTTAGAGATAGACAGAACAAAACTTTGGCATTGTCTCAAGCAACTTATATTGATAAGGTGCTAGAACGCTTTAATATGCAAAACTCCAAAAAGGGTGATATGCCAACCAGTTCTGGAGTATTCCTTTCCAAAAAGCAGTGTCCCAAAACACCTTAGGAAGAGAAAGAAATGAGACAATATCCCTATGCCTCAGCAGTAGGCAATCTAATGTACGCCATGTTGTGTACAAGACCTGACATTTGTTATGCAGTAGGGATAGTCAGCTATTATCAATCCAATCCTAGATTGAGTCATTGGACTGCAGTAAAGAATATTCTCAAGTATCTTAGAAATACTAGAGATTATATGCTTGCATATTTAGGTGGAGACCTGAACCCCACTAGTTACACTGATTCTGATTTTCAATCAGACAGAGATAGTTAGAAATTGACTTCTGGATTAGTGTTTACTCTTGGAGGAGGAGCAGTAGTCTGGCGAAGTATTAAACAAACCAGCATTGCAGACTCCACCATGGAAGCCGAGTATATAGCGGCTTGTGAAGTAGCTAAGGAGGCTGTGTGGCTCAAAAAGTTCTATTATGATCTGGAAGTTGTACCAGATGTGGATAAGCCACTAGTCCTATACTGTGACAACAGTGGGGCAGTAGCTAACTCAAAGGAACCGCAGAGTTACAAGAGGGGAAAGCACATCGAGAGGAAGTATCACTTGCTAAGAGAGATAGTTCATCGAGGAGATGTTTCAGTTATGAAGATAGCTTCAGAGCATAGTCTTGCAGATCCTTTCACAAAGACTTTATCTATAAAATCTTCTAAAGAGCATGTAAGAAACATGGGAATGAGAGAGATGCATCATTTGCTTTAGGGCAAGTGGGAGATTGTTGGAAATGTGCCCTGAAAGCATATGTAGTAGACATTGTTTTTATGAAATAAATAAATGAATTGAATTTTTTATGCATATATTTTATGGACTATATTATTCTGTGATAATATTAAGTAAATATCAGGAAAATTCCAAAGTTCATATCTGTGATCTCAAACACGTATTGGTACGGGAGGATTGTGTTTGAGATAAATGAACTTGAATAGTTCGCAGTAAAATAAAGTTATGGAATCTTTAGATTAATTACTGCAAGTACGATCCACCAGTATTATGAATACATGTGATCTAGATCCGGATCACTAGTGTGGCAGGATACTTTAGTGGAGGTGCTTTATATATTAGAGAATATATAGAACTGGACCAGATATGTTTATTAATACTTAGTTCAATATCGTTTCGAAGTATTAATTAAATATATCAACTGATGATCATATACAAATAGATCTTAATCCTGAAGTTACTATGAACTCCTGTTTATGTTATATGAGTTCTTTGATTCACTTGTTAGGGCCTGTCTGAATGATCAGGCTATAAACTTTTGTTTTGGGAACTCATTAATGTAAATGGCTACGGACATAGTATACAGATATGGAATCTATGCCTTCTCACAAGAGATTGAATGATGGTTCTCTTAAGGGTTGAATTTTGGGATTGAAAGGTTATTGATCTCAAATTCATAATTTAGTTATGAATTAACCTTCACTAGTAGAGTCAATGGTACTTAAGGAAACAAGAGATAATTAAATGGGTAAAATGGTAATTTTATTCCCGATTAATTATGAACCATCATTAGAGGGTCAAGTTGTATGAAATGATTATATCAATGGACGCTTTATGATTATAAAGTACTCAGTAAATGAAATGTCTATAATTACAAGAGTGCAGTCTCATATTTATAGTGGAATAATCATGAGATTAATAAATTAAGATTATTTAATTAAAGAGTTTAATTAATAATCTCAAATTTATTGGAGCTTGGAATTATAGGTCCATAGGTCCCCATAGCGGCTCTATCAACACTGTTCAAGGTAAGAGTTGATATGAAGGGAAAATAGTTTAAAGACATATTTAAGAAGAAATTTGTTCTTCAGGCCAAATATGCAATTATATGATAATAATGATTAATTAATTAATTAGAAATTAGTTGTAGTTAACAAAATTAATTAATATTTAATTATTGTATAATTTTTGAAATTATATTAAATAATTAAAGTAATTTCGAAATTTAATTAAATAATTGATTAATTATAATTATCGAAATTATAATAAATTAAATATTTATTTTTCGAAAATTTTGGATTTAATTAATTGGTAGAATTAATAAAATATATTTATTTGAGTGGGAGATAATAATCTGAGAAGTTTAAATTGGATTTGAATTTAAAAGATTAATATTTATTCAAATAATTAATTATATTTGGTAATTAATTTAAATTTGAATTAGTTATCAGGTTGTTAGATCTTATCTCACAAAACAGTTTGAATAAATAATTATATAAAAATTGAAAAAACAACATCCCTAAAATTGGGGAGGCTACACGTGCACACACAGTCCATGAATTGTGTGTGGCGTGTAGGGCAATTTTGAGGGATGGGATTTTCATTTTTATTTATTTAATTAATTAATGGATAATTCAAAAATTGGTTTTTGGATTTTTTCATTAATAGAATAATTAATTAATTAAAAAGTAAATTGTAAAATGGTTACAGATATATTTTTTAAAATTTGAATATTTTCTTTAAAGTATGACTAATCAGAAAAATATTCAGAAATAAGTGAGACAACTCAGAACGTTCGCTCTGTAAAAAATAGAACGATAGTTTTCTCTCCCTGAAAATAAAGAACCAATTCTCAGGCCTATTATCTTGATCTCATGTGTTGAGTACATCAAGTAGAATCACAAATAAACTATCCTTCATTCTCTTAGTGCCCACACATTTCTTGCGGTGTAGAGAACGCTTTGGAAGATCTTGGTGTGAGTACGTGGGAGCGGCTTGGATAGGAAGATCGTTCTAAATACGAAAAGATAGCAAGGATACTTGATAGGCTTCAAGAGGTATGAATTCTATCTTTATCTTGTTTATGATTAATGTATGTGTTATACCCAAAAATTGGAGATCAATGACGTGGCAATAGAGGTGACAAATGGCAGTACATGGTCCGTAAAAGACACATTAAATAGTCAATAAACACATTGACTCCTCAGAGTTGTGATAAAGGGACCCAGTAGACTGACGAAGAATTTGGACTGCCTGAAAGATGTCATAACCAAGCCAAGTGCACCTTGGTCCGAGGAGGCTAAGGAGAATGCATCCTAGGAGAACTAAGGAGAGTGCATCCTAGGAGGCTAAAGAGGATGCATTCTAGGAGAGCTAAGGGGAGTGCATCCTAGGAGAGCTAAGGAGGGTGCATCGAGGAGAACTCAAGAAAGTGGTCCTACGAGACCCCAAGGAGGATGTGGTCCTAGGAGACCCCAAGAGAGTGATCCTAGGAGACCCCAAGGATGAGGTCCGAGGAGGAGAGCCCAAGAGACCTTGGTCCTAGGAGACCCCAAGAGGGTGGTCCTAGGAGACCCCAAGGATTTGGTCCGAGGAGAAACATGGCATGCTAGAGGAGAGTGCCATGTTAGAGGAGAGAAGTGCATGTCCTACCACCATGCACGTCCGACCAACAAATGTTTGTCCTACCACCATGCACATGTTCGACCATCACTTGCATGGATGGTCAGTAGGAGGTGGATCAACATGTTGGAGGAGACTAAGTCAAGATTCCCAGAAACAACTTCAACAAGATATGCGGGAATCTCTCATTCTTCCCACAAATGGGGGGTTTGTTACATTTTGAATTTTGAATGTTTCTTTGTAATTTAAATGTAATAAATATAATGAAATATCCCGGTTCTAGGGGATACCGTATGTATGACTCTAAGCCTATAAATAGAGGGCTTATGGGATGAAAGAGGGGCTTCTTCTGCTTCTCTTTCTAGAGAGAGAAAATTGGGTCTGAGTATTCTAGAGAGAGAAAGTTCTGTAATTTGAGAGGACTCTTGTATTTTTGCAATCTGTAATAAAGAAACTCAGTTGGCTCAGTCCATTTGATCTTGAGTACGGATCTATAAATCACAACTCTAAGTGGATTAGGCTATTACCGACAATCGGGGCTGAACCACTATAAAATCTCTTGTGTTATTTACTTTTCCTGTTTAAACCGTCTGTGTCGTTTTTATTTCTCTTGAAGGTTTGTCGTTATTGACGTTCTCATGTCGTTGGCTAAAAACGCAGTCAACAGTATGTATATTAATGGATCCGCATATTTAAAGGTTGTTTAAATATGTTACAAAATTTTTGTTGTACACTGGGCCAACCACACCACCATTCCGCTGCGTATTAGGAAACTTGTTCCTAACACCCACTCTGACGGACATCATATACTTCTTCTGCCACATGGCCATTCTCGACCAGAAGGGGCGGGGTGATGGTTTTCACTACCTCACTCGTTTCCCAAACTCCGCCTCTATCATCAACCTCCCCAGCCACCCAAATGACTTTAAAGATTTGTTCTTTATGTCGAATGGGTTCAAGAACTGCGACCATCGATACTTCAACCGTCCTTGTAAGTCTTATATCTTTGTGAATTCAGCACGTGAATTTTTTATCACTTGTGCACTATGCATTTTTTTGTTTAAGGATTCTGACTGAATTCGTTCTTTGTGCTGCTATATTCGCGTGGATAGAACGGTGTGTTACCCTTGGGGGTCAGTATGAGGCCTTGTCAAGAGGCAATGAGGACGCTGAGGAGGAATAAAATGTGGCACCGCTGGTGCGTAAAAGGAGAGCTCCTGAAGATAATCAGGGGCCCGATCTCAAGTGAGGCACATTCGAGGTAGCACCCGCCCCTCCGACCAAGGTAACCCATACCCTTACAGAGTGTTAGATTGGGATGCTACAAGTTATAGGAAAATTAAATTCAACCCTCACCAACTCGCTAGTCGTCACCCCATTGACTCAAATCTAAACACAACCCTCCTCCAGTGTGTAGACCATTTGGTGGTATGTTATGAACGCAGCAACCCCAAAGGTACCATTATTGTTGACAACACTCTTCATTTTATGTCCACCATTTTTTAGGAGTATGGGACAAACCGTAGGTCCTGGCCTTCCTTGCGTCAGGGTGTGTATGCCCCTGGTTTTAGGCAGTACATAGATGAGTCCAACCCCGAGGAAGGATCTGAACCCCCTAAGTTCCAAGAGATCATAACTTTAGATTCTCCCCTACCTATGTTAATCCAAGAGGCAAAGGTTGTGCCTAGCCCGGTCAATACCCTCAAGCTGATCGTAATAGATTCCTCCTCTAGCCCGGAGGGTAGGGTTCTTGCTCTTCTTCTTGTGTTTATAATACTTTTGAATAATTACTTATGTAAAATGAATCCTCTGGAAGCGCTTTTTCAGGTGAAGAGATGGAGCTCAAAGAGCAGCCACAAAAGGAAATTACCCCAGCTCAGATAACAACGGCTACTGTTCAACAAGCTCCTCCTCCTCCTCCTCCTTGACACTTACCTCCCTCAAATCCTCAAGTGATCCAGTGCGAGGCTCCCACTGTCCAGATCATAGTCAAGCCACATGACCTGGACAAGATCCCAGAGGACTTTCAGGGTATTGTATACGAGATGGCAAGCCACATGGTTGGCCACCTCTACACAGCCAGTGCCAGAGATTTAAGGGCTATAGAGAAGCGTAGTCTTGAGGACATCCTCAAATCTGCCATGGGCATGAACCTTACTGTGAGTCATTTTCACTCTCCTAACATTGTCTTATTCTTTAGTTTTTTTAAACTATTCTTGACTTGCTTCATTCTTCTGCAATCTGTCCTCGCCCAATTTCGAGGAATAACTCGCGTTAAAGCTAGGGACGAGGAACTCCAAGCTGCCCTGGGGCCGCTCAAGAGAGTAAACAAGCTGCCAAAGCCGCCCTGGTTTATTCTCAGGAGGACAATCAGTCTGCGAAAGTCGCCTTGTCTGCCTCCTAGGATCAGGTTGTGGAGGCGAGTCATCGCGTGGAACAACTTCAGGCCGAAAATGAAGAACTCAAGAAGAAGCTGATCGAGGTCGACGCTAAGGCCAAGGAGGAAATTGCATAGTCATCAACTCAAATGGAGGAGATGTTTTACCGTTGCCGGGCCTTCAACCAAGACGAGAACTTCTCTCTTATGCATTCTAAGCTATGGGACCCATATCTTGCTAGGTTCAAGATTCGATTCTCACAGGAACCATCGAAGACCGTCGAAGCCTCTGGGGCTGTCGAGGGAGATGGCGAGGAGGTGACTTCTTTGGAGTGAGCTAATGGGCCTCAATGATTCTTTATATTAACTTTTATTTATTTTAGCTTTTGTAATTAAGTCCCTTGGGACCAAAACAATTGCCTTCTGGCTTAGGTCGAGGTTTTTCCTCCTCGAGATGACAATATATTTTTTAATATACATTTAACTTGTGAACTATTTTTGTTTCCCTTAGTCTATTCTTTTCTCATTTTTATGAATCTTTAGATTCTTGTACATTCAAAATCTTAGGGGTTGACTTTAGATCGAGATAAATTTTATAGATTTCTTAGTTGTATCTAAGATTTTGCTTGCTTATTTGCATCATACCTGTTATGAATCAGGCCTCAGACCTGGTTATGTCCAGGGTTATTAATAGGCTTAATAGCTTTATACCTGTTAGGAATCAAGCCTCGGACCTGGTTATATCTAGGGGTTTTGTTTTGTAAGCTTAATAGCATTGTACCTGCTAGGAATCAAGCCTCGGACCTAGTTATATCCAAGGTTTTAGAGATTTCTCAAACTTAGTTCGCGTTACGTTTATTGAAAATTCGAGCTTTTTTTTATAAAAAAAACTGTTAAATAATCAATCTATCCAAACTCTATGTTTTTAATCCTTATTCGAGTAAGCTAAACTTTCTCAAAAACTCTCCTCAGTTATGTGCCCCCAAGGAACCATAACATATAAATGTTCTTGGTTGCTTTTACAACGTGATCTCATAATAATAATAAAAAAAAGAAGTGGTTATTTAATAATTCAACTGTTACTGAATTGAAATGGCTTTTATAAATAAGCCTTACATAAACAGTAATACTATTGACATTACTTTTTTAAATGTAGGGCATTCCAGGTCAGTGGGACTATTTCCCCACTTAGCCGAGCTAGTTTGAAAGTTTCTTCGTGCAAGACCTCTACGATCTGATACGGTCCTTCCCAGTTCCACCCTAACAAACCATCCTTGAGAAATTAATTTGCCAGAAAGACCCTTCAGAGAACTAGATCGCCTAATCCAAGTCTGCGTCCCTGAAACTTTGAATTGAAATAACGAGTGATCTTTTGTTGTTAATGGGCAAGCTGTAATTGTGATGCCTCTCATTTTAATTTGATCAGTTCGAGGGATGCACTAAGTAACTCGTTGTTATGATATTGATCATATGTGTTTTTTTTATGAGTCGTTACCATTGCCTCAATTGGAAGCATAGCCTCACTTCCAAAGGTTAGGGAAAAGGGGGTATGTCCCGTGGAGGTTCTATGCGAGGTCCTGTAGGCCCAGAGTACTTGTGGGAGCTGCTCAGGCCATAATCCCTTGGCTTCATCTAATATTTTCTTCATGCTTGCTTCTAGGGTCTTATTTATATCCTTGACCTGCCCATTGGCTTGTGGGTATGCTACCAACGAGAAACTCTTGGTTATGCCATGTTTTTCACAAAAGTCTGTGAAGAGATCACTATCGAATTGATTTTCGTTGTCTGATACGATCTTTTTAGGGAGTCCAAATGTACATATGATATTGTTCACAACAAAATCCAGGACTCTTTTCAAGGTGATGCTTGCCAAAGGTTCAGCCTCTACCCTTTCGTGAAATAATCGATCGTCGCTACTGCATAACGAACCCCTCCTTTTCCCATTGACAGGGAACCTATCAAGTCAATTCGCCATGCTGCAAATGACCAAGGGGATGAAATCATAGTTAACTCAATTGGAGCAGCTAGGGCTACTATGGAGAAACACTGCCATTTGTCGCACTTTTGTACATATGAGATCGAGTCCTTTGTTAAAGTGGGCAAAAGTTAGCCCTGTCTCAGTACATTTAGAGCTAGGTTTTGCCCCCCAGCATGATCTCTGGAGAAGCCTTCGTGTATTTCTTGTTAAATATTTTTTTGTTCCTCTGGTAGAACACATCTCAGGAGGGGCAATGAATGCCCTCGCCAATATAGGATTCCCTCAACAATTACATACTGCGGAGCTTGATACAACAACTTTCTCGCGTCTTTCCTGTCATTAGGTAGCCTTCCAGTCGTAAGGTACTCCATTATAGGAGTCATCCAGGTCCGTTTTATGTCAGTCATTCCGACCTCCATTGTTTCTCCCATTACACTCGGGCTTTCCAAGATCTCCACCGGAAGTACATTCAATGTATCGGTCTCTTTGGTGACAGCGAGTCGAGCCAGAGCATCAGCTTTGGAATTCTGCTCGCGGGGTACCTACTGAACGAAGCTAAACTCGAACTCAGAAAATTCAACCTTTACCTTAGCCAGGTAGACCACCATCTTGATATCTTGAGCTTGGTATTCCCCCAATATTTGATTTACCACGAGATGGAAATCACTATAACATTGGATGGCTTTCGCCTTCAGCTCTTTCGCTACCCTTACCCTTTCTAGTAAGGCCTCACACTCCACTTCATTGTTGGATGCTTCAAACCCAAACCTAAGAGCTGTATGGAACCAATGTCCTTTAGGTGAGATTAAGATCATCCCAACTCTTGATCCATTTTCGTTTGACGATCCATCGATGAAGATTTTCCATAACTCCTGCACGGGCTCCCTTATCAGCTCGTCCTAAAAACTAGTGCACTTAGCCACAAAGTCAGCAACGGCTTGGATCTTGATTGTTGTTCTTGGCATGTATAATATCTTGAACTGGCTAAGTTTGATGGCCCATTTTAATAGACGTCCCGACGTTTCAGGCTTTTGCAACACCTGCCTTAAAGGTTGGTCAGTTAAGACGTGAATAGAATGGGACTGGAAGTATGGCCTAAGCTTCCTTGAAGCCAAAATGAGACAGAATGCAAGTTTCTCTATCAGTGGGTACCGTGATTCAGCTCCGAGAAGCCTCTTACTTACCTAATATACTGGTTTCTACACCCGGTTTTGTTCTCGAGCTAATACGACACTGACTGCATTTTCTGTCATGACCAGGTAAAGAACACAGACACTCTCCAGACATCGGTTTTGATAGTACGAGGGGTTCAGTTAGATGCATTTTTAGATCGTGAAATGCTTGTTCGCATTCTTCGGTCCATTCAAATTTCTTGTTTCCCCTAAGCCTCCACCTTTCCAGTTAGGCTTTGTACTTCCTTACGCAACCTGGGGGAAGGCATTTCTAGTAACGACCCGACTTTTTCCAGATTCGCCTATATCCCCCTTGTGTTGACTATAAACCCGAGAAACTTTCCCGACGCAACTCCAAAAGAGCACTTCTGGGGATTCGGCTTCATGTCGTACTTTCTCAATATGCCAAAACATTCTTTCAGGTTGGATACATGGTTATTGGTAGTTTTTGATTTGACGAGCATATCATCGACATACACCTCAATGTTTCTCCCGATCTGGTTAGCGAACATCTTGCTGACCAACCGTTGGTATGTAGCCCCAATGTTTTTCATCCCAAATGGCATAACTCTGTAGCAATATACGTTATGCTCGGTCATGAAAATGGTATGCTCATGGTCTATAGGGTTCATTGCAATCTGGTTATATCTAGAATACGCGTCCATGAATGACTTAAGCTTGTGATTGGTCATGGCGTCTACCAACTGATCAATTCTTAGTAGTGGGAAACAATCTTTTGGACAAGCCTTGTTGAGGTCAGAGAAATCGATATAAGTTCTCCACTTCCTGATAAACCCGCATTTAAGCAGGCGAGTTACTTCTTCTTCTAACGCTTTAGATCATACTATCCCCAAAAGCCTACAATTTTGGGACTTTGTAGGAACACTCTTGTCCAAGTTTAAAGTATGCACTATGATACTCGGACTGATTCCCACCATATTCTTGTTCGACCAGGAGAAAACATCCAGGTTCTTCCGTAGAACCCGACCAACTCCTTCCTTTTGACTTCAAGATTATTCCCATTTTTTACAACTCTTGGAGGTTCTTTTGGGTCGATGTTTATTTCCTCGAGCTCTTTTACTGCTTTAAGCTCAAACATGTCTTCGCCTACTTGCGAATCAATTTTATCCCGTTGGGCATCCTCGCCATCTTCTTCTTGAGGTTCTTCTGTCCCATGGGTGACTTCCATTATCTGGGACTCTTCTCCTCCCTCACTTATGACCATCGCCTGTTTCCCGAGTTTTGATTTTACCATCATATCAATGCTATAGCATTCTCTCGCGGTGAGCTAGTCTCCTCTTACTGTGCATATCCTCGAGGTTGAAGGGAATTTCATTGCTAGGCGTCGGATCGAAGTGATGGCTTCAAATGCAATCAGTGTAGGTCGGCCCAAAATCGCGTTATATGGGGCCGGACATTCGATTACCATGAAGTCAAGTATTTTAGAGACAATTCGTGACTCTACTCCTGATGTCACCACTAGTCCGATTGTCCCTATGGCCACCGCTCCTTCACCTGAAAACCCGTAAAGAGTCATGGAGGTCACCTTCAAACCGGTTATGGACCCTTCTTTCCATGGGTGGACCTGAAAATTAAATTTACGGAACTTCCATTATCCACCAGTATTCTTTGTACCCTTTGGCAGCGAGTTGCACGGTTACCACCAGCGGGTCATTGTGTGAGAATTGAATGTCATTAACATCCTCTTCTATGAAAATGATTGGTTGTTTTTCCAACCGCTATTGTTTCGATAACCGCTGCTCCAAGACAAACTCCACACTATTATGAGTTTTCAACTCATTAATATACCTCTTTTGGGCCCTGCTGCTCTTGTCCACGAAATGAGGTCCTCTGGCAATAGTGGTTATATCTCCTCCTACTATCAGGGGAGGGTCGACCTGATTCGTCTGAGCTCCAGGTTGACCTGTCGGAGCTTCTGGAGCCGCCTGAGGATTCTGCCCAACAGGTTGATTGCAAACTACCCGATTTGGGGCAAACTGGGCTGATGGTCCAACCCGAATGAGTGTCTCAATTTCATCCTTCAGCTGTCAACAATCATCATTGTTATGATCGATCTCATTGTGGAATTGACAAAACTTTGAGGGATCTCTCTTCGCCCTCTGACACCTTAAAGGTTCTGGCTTCTTCAACGGGAGGCGATTAGAATTAGCAAGGAAGGTATGCTCCCAGGTGTTTGTTAGGTTAGTGTAGGTGGCATAAACAGGCTTGAATTTCTCCACATACTTGTTTTTCTTTATCCTGTTCTGGTTGCCCTCACCATTCCCCTTCCTCTTGTTTTTTACCGCTTGGTTATTCTGGGTAATGGGTTGAGCTGTAGCGTCAACATCTGTCATCGCTCCAATGGGTTGGATAGGGGCCTGGCTGGTTCCTACTACAGCAGCTCGCGCCTCTTCCAAGTTTATCCACTACTGAGCTCGGGCAAAAAAATTGTCTACGCTTTTAACTCCTTTTTGTTGGAGTTCTTGCCATAGGTCGCCTCCCACTAGGATTCCTGTTCTCATTGCCATGAGCTTGGTGTTATCATCAGCGTCCCTAGCCTGTGCTGCAACATTGGTGAATCTACTCAGGTATGCTTTTAGTGTTTCACCAAGTTGCTGCTTTACATTGGCCAATGAATCAGCTTCAACACGAGCTGTCTGTGAAACTCAGAATGCTCTTTTAAACTCAGAAGAAAATGTCTTCCACGAGCTTATCGAATGCTTCTTATATTGTTTAAACCACTATCTGGCAGGTACGACCAGAGTAGCAGGGAACATGATACATCTCACATCGAGCTTGACGTTGTGGGCCGTCATCATTGTGTTGAAAATCCTGAGGTGATTGGATGGATCTATGTTTCCATCAAAGGTCGGTATGTTCGACATCCTAAAACCAATAGGATATGTAGCTGCAATGTTTGGAACAAAAGGTTCGAGCTCCTCATCTAAGTCGCAATTGTCCTTTCTAGATAAGAGTTTTTTCATTTGTTCCTCCATCAAAGCTAGTCTCTCAAGGGTTTGGTACTTGGTCCCTAGGTTTGATGGGGGTTGTTCAACAACTCCCATCCTATTGTACACATTTGATGGGTTGTTGTCCCTCCAAGTTCGAGCTTGGTTAGGCGGGTCATTCCCATTGTCGCGTATGATGGACAAACCTCCCTCATGTCGAGTATAACTAACATCCTCATTCCGAGTTGGATACCTTCTTTGTGAGTTAAAATGATTGCGCATGTCAGGCTGTGGATCATATCGAGGACTTTGTGCTGAGCTCAAGTGATTTCTCATGTCGCTCTCGGACCTGCCATTACGCAGGCTCTTGTTGCAGATTTTATAACTACACAAGTATATGTGTTGACTGCGTTTTTAGCCAACGACGTGAGAACGTCAATAACGACAAGCCTTCAAGAGAATGTAAACGACACAGACAGTATAATAAAGAAAAATAAATAACACAGGAGAGATTTTTATAGTGGTTCAGCCCCGATTGTCGGTAATAGCCTAATCCACTTAGAGTTGTGATTTATAGACCTATACTCAAGATCAGATGGATTGAGCCAACCGAGTTTCTTCAGTACAGATTGTGAAAATACAAGAATTCTCTCTAATTTCAGCACTTTCTCTCTCTAGAAAAGACAGACCCAATTTTCTCTCTCTAGAAAGAAGAAGCAGAAGAAGCCCCTCTCTCATCCCATAAACTCTCTATTTATAGGCCTGGGATCCTCAACTGATATCCCCTTATGATAGGGATATTTTATTATATTTATTACATTTAAACATTCAAAATTCGAAATGTAACAAACCCCAATTTGTGGGAAGAATGAGAGATTCCCGCGTACGTTGTTGGAGTTGTGTCTGACTTAGTCTCCTCTAGCTAGTTGGTCCACCTCCTACTCACTACCCATGCAAGTGCTGGTTGAACATGCTTGGTGGTAGGATATGCATGGTGGTAGGACATGTTTTTGGTGGGTTGAACGTGCATGGTGGTAGGACATGCACTTCTCTCCTCTAACATGGCACTCTCCTCTAGCATGCCATGTTCCTCCTTGAACCAATCTCCTTGGCTTCTCCTCGGACCAAGGTGGTCCGAGGCAACCTCCTTGGCACCTCACCTTGGACAGCATTGAGGCAACCTCCCCTTGGACAACATTGAGGCAACCTCACCTTGGACTACATTGAGGCAACCTCCTTTAGCATCTCCTAAACATGTCTGATCGAACATTGTATAGACTTTCCTTATCAAAATCTAAGTCTCCATCCTCTTGCATGAGACTCCTCCTCCTTAGCTACTTACCTTGGACACGTTCGAGCCAACACTTAGGAAACCTTGGGAGGCTTGCCTCCTACACACCCTTGGGGTCTCTTAGGACCACATCCTCCTTGGAGTCTCCTAAGACTACTTTCTCCTTGGGGTCTCCTAAGACCACTCCCTTCTTGGGGTCTCCTAGGACCACTCCCCTTAGCTCTCCTAGAATGCATTCTCCTTAGCCTCCTAGGATGCATTCTCCAATTTTTGGGTATAACAATATGTAATCGCAATTTGTAATAAATCTCAATAAGAACGAGTATCGTCCCACGAAGACTGATTTATCAATTACCAAATAATTAATTTCTAGTTTCTATATGGCTAACGAAAACTTGATTTGTGAAATATGAAAACAAGAAAACAAAAATAAATGAAAATTGCAGAAATCAAATAATAACAAGAACACAAGGATTAAATTCACTATGAAACAATTAGGAATCCTAATCTTCTCTACTATCCACTCTATTATTTTTAATGCAATTACTACTGAAACTCTTCTCACTAAAATGATAGGAATGCAAAAGTGTTAACTATTCGAGTTAAGAAATAGAAAACTTGACCAAATGTGAATTCCCTATATTTCTATGGTCAATTCAAACAATAGGAAGCAATGAATACAACCCTAAATCACATAATTTTTTTTTGATACTGTCGTTCTAAATTGAAATATACATCTATTCAATTTTAGCATATTTAAATCTCACTTTTCAAATTTTGATTCAAATTCATAAATCGTATGTAAAACGTGCGCAGTCAATCACATACACAGTAAACCCAAACTGAGTAGATTTCAGATGAAGAATAAATATATAAATTCATTAAATCATAATAGAGTTTCAAGAGAGTCAATTAGAAAACGTTAATAGAAAATTAGTTCATAAACATGACTAAATCAAACATAAACATAGAATTTAACATAGTCTAAATCAAAAGATAAAGAAAAAGAACTCTAGGTTTTTGTTTCTTCGCTAGCCTCCTTCTTGCTTAATCTGATCTCCTTCTCCTTCTAAAAAGTCATTAAGGAAGCTTTTATAGTTCATAATTAATTCTGCATGAAAAGACAAAATTGCCCCTAAAAATTCCCCTAAATTCTGCTTCTGTACGGACTCTAGCGCCTGGGTGTCACGAGATAGTGCTGAGGCACTATAGATAAATCGCAATACATGCTCTCTAGAAAGCTGATAGCATTGGGGTGCTGAAATGTAGCGCCTAGGTGCTACAACCTGCATTCATTTATGCTCTCTGCTACTCGACAGTGTTGGGGCGCTATCTATTAGCGCAGGGGTGCTAATTGTACAGAATAAAACTGAAAATCGTTTCCAACAGCCTGTAGCGCTAGCTTATCATATTTTAATCATAACTCCTTCAATATAACTACGAATTAAATGATTCAAAAAGATATGGAAAGCTAATAGAAATATCTACAACTTCTATGTCTAGAAGTGTTTCCAAAAAGTGAAGAAAACATGGTCAAAATGTAGCTTTAAGTCTCATACTTGCGTTATAGAGCATACACGACGTATGATGAGCATCTTCAATGTAGTTTTCTCCACACATAATGTCTTGAAACTCCACAATAAACACTGAATCCATCATAGTCATCATATTTAACATGTTTCTGCTCATTTCACTCCATATTATGTACTTGACCATTAAAACATGAAACAAGAAGAAAACAAGCATAAATCTGCACTAAACAATCCTAAATAACTAGAAACATAACATAAAACAATCTCTAAAACAAACCTAAAATGAACCTAACAGCTCTCTATCCAGTAACTTTCATTTACAAAAATTACGGCTCGAGGTTGAGATCGAGGACCTAGATTCTCAGCACGCGTCCGTGGGGCATAAGTATTTATAGATGGGGGAGGATTTCTCATACTCTTGCCACGAGTTGAAGCTTTCATTGTGGGCATGGTGGTGTTGGATGTCTTATCAGTGACGGAGGATGCCTTATTGGCGAGGCTATCCTCATTCCATCATGACAAATTAAATTAGCCCACCTCGGTTCCACCTAGTTCTCTGTGCCTGGGGATCTGATCGTGGCACAGGAGGATTCTTTGGAGCACTTTTCCATCGTGAGCTTGTCCCAGCCCCTCCCCGCGGGTTGTTGTGGGCAGTTCTAGGAATCTGTGAAGAAGGCATGGAGTTGGGGACTCAGTCCTGATCGACTGACTGACATGCTGATGATGACCCCTTCAATGACCGGTGGGCTGAGCACTCCAGTGGTTTCACTCTGAAGGCACAAAACTCGGAGTGGCAATTCTGACAAAACGACTAGGTTTAGACCGGTTATTCCTGTGAGACTTATGAGACCCACTTTGCCACTTTCTGACATTAACGTCGGTCGCAAGAGGGGGTAACCGAGCCAAGATCTCCTCGATCTACCTGTTTGCCCTAGCAAGATGGCTCCTTAACTGGGCCTTTTACATCTTAACACTAAACTCCTACCATTGTTCTGACCCACCAGTTGTTTCCTAGGATGTTGTTGAACATCTGGCCCCCTTTCAGTGGGAACAATGGTATGATGGGCCTTCTGCCCACCAGGTTGTTCAATCTCATTATCGTGCATCAATCGATGGAGCACCATGATGAATGTCAACTAATACTTGTGAAGCAGTAATTTCCTCTCAATGAAAGTCGCCAAGAGTATATTAAGAAATCAAGAGTATATGAAAATTTCCCTTTTAATCAGAAACGCCCACATGCATATTTAATACACCTAAACATGCATATCAAGTCATATTATAATATAACTCACATAATCATATAATGATAAACATATATATCACATAAACACATAATTTCCATAATTTGTCATCTTGGCCCCCTAATCAAGGCCCTAAGCCTTATTAGGTAATTTGGGACGTTATAGTGACAACAGTGGAGAAGTAGCGGATTCCAAGAAACCTAGAAGCCACAAGAGAGGAAAGCATATAGAAAGAAAATACCATCTGGTTAGAGAGATTGTACACAGAGGTGATGTGGCTGTTACGAAGATAGCATCAGAACTGAACATGGAAGATATGTTTACCATGACACTTCTTGCAAAGTCATTTATGGTTCATTTGTGAAACATGGGATTAAGGGAAATGCCTCACTTGCTTTGAGGGCAAGTGGGAGATTGTTAGAATTAATGCCCTAAAAGCATGTAAAGAAATTTTGTTGATTTAAATAAAAGTATAATTTTAGAAGGGTAAAACAATAATCTTGACAAGAGCTCTAATTAATAAACAAGTAAATGGAGGACAAAATTACATTTATTGATTATATCAATGGACTACAAGAGAAAACTTTGTAAATATAATTCTATAAATACTTAGTGCAATTCCATATTTATATTGGAGTAATCATGGAATTAATAAATAAGATTATTGGATTAAAAATTTTAATTAATAATCTTGTTTATTGGAGCTTCGTATTATAGGTCAATGGTTCACGGATCACTTCTGTCCTACACTGTTAACGTTAAGGATGTCAAAAGAAAGTTTTGTAGAGAGAATGACTTAATTGCAAATGAATTATTTTTCGAGGGTAAGGAAATAATTATGTGATAATTATGGGGAATTGATTAATTATGAATAAATTAATTATTTAACAATATAGTTTTTATTTTAAAAAAACTATAGGTTAAAATAAATATTAATCATGTTTGGATTAACATAAAGAGAGATTAATAATTATCTTATTTAGAATAAGATATTTATTTATTTATTTAAAACTGATATTTTAAGTTAAATTTAATTTTGAATTGAGTGATATTTATTTTAGGATAAATATATTTTCTTAAATATTAATTAAATAAACAAACGAGAAAATTAGGGAAAACCCTAATGTTGTTCACGCCACTCAGTGTATTGCACAGTGAGTGGGACCACACACTGTATTGCACAGTGAGTGTCGCCACACACAGAGATTTCCTATTCGTGGGATTTGAATTAAAAATAATTTGTTTAGTTAATAATATATATAATTATTTTTTTTAATTATGATTTAAATTAAATAATTAAATAGGTTATAAATGATCAGTTTTATATTAATAAAATAAAGATTAATTAAATTAGTTAATTTTCATTATAAACTTGAAAGTAAGTGATACTTTTCGAGAATTTGTTTCGATAGACTCTCTCTGAATCAAAGGCAATAGTTTTTCCTAACTTGAAAAACTACCCAATAAATCTTCTCTTTATCAAACATATCTAGATCTCATGTGTTGAGTACATCTAGAGAGTCCTAAATCAACCTTTTGAATCCTTCGTGCCCACACACGTCCTTGTGTGTTTGAGGATTGGTATGGAAGATTAAGGTGTGAGCTTTTAGAGTTTGGATTAGAAGATCGTTGATTTATACAAAAAGATTCGTGGATACTTGATAGGCTTCAATAGGTAATCTCAAATCTATTTGTATGTGATTTAATATATCTGTATATGTATGATCCTTGCCAGTATTAATAGATTCTTTAAAACCCATTTCTCCGCTGCGATTCTTTGATTTACACTCTTAATACCAAAAAATTGAGGTGCATCCTCGAATGCCTGGCAAACAACTAGCCGTGGACCGGAGTATCGATGAGGAAAGTGCCTCATCGTCTCCCAAAGAATGGTTGGGTCAAAGTTCTTGACCTAATAAGCAAGATTACTATAATCTAGAAAGATATGTGCCAGCAATTCAGCATGAAAATCGGAGGTTGCATGAATAGTTAACCGAGGAAACATGACTAAATGAAGAGACGACAAGATGGGTTGTCGAAGCCTAGGCACCCCCATGGTGGAACAAGAGGCGACCTCAAGGAAGAACGACTACCAGGATGGTCGAAAAAATGGCCCAACAGGCTCAAATGAGGGCTAGGGAAAATATTGGAGAATACCTGCCCAAGGTGTCATCACGAAACCCTACTAGAAAAATCCCACCTAGGGACATTCCCGCAGATGCTTTGAATAACCGAGCACCCCCCGACAACTTAGAATGATAACCTAGGACCTATCAAGAATAATAATAACCCTGAACCTGCAAGGCCAAACAATGAGGGGTTGCCACCATCTCCAACCAGGCATCCCTCTCCAGCTCGGGGTGTACCCCAGCATGCTCCAAGAAGAAACTAAGCTAGGGAGAGAGTCCCTCAGAGGCCTTCTAAAAGTTCTAGAAGTTGAAGTTAGGACAAGAGCCATCATGGTCAAACTGAGCATAGGGGAGAACGCGAGGTCCCACTAGAGGCATGTCAAGAACATAGACAGTCAAGACAATCCCAACCATCGGAGAGTTATGTGTCGAGGTCACAGGCAACCGGAATTAGGGTGCATGTGAATAGCCTGCCTCGCATTCAACCCCCACAAAAGCAACTATAGCTAGAAAGAACTATCAGCTTCATTGATGGAAGTCAAGATTACAGTAGGATGGTGAATATCTATAACACTAAGCCTAGATATTACGAGAACTATCTGAATGATTATCTTGATCTTTGAGACCGCCTGAACCAGAATCGGGGGCAGTTCATTCAACTGAACCAGAACTAAGGACACACTTAAGTGCCCAAAGGGAGCCTCTACAACCAATATATGGAAATCAATACTACCCTATCCAACGACACTAAGCTGGAGTTCCTATGAACAACAACCAGCTCTTAGTAGTGCAAACTCCCCCTCCATTGTATTTAGTTCATGAGAGAATCAACCAACTCGAGGAAGCATTTAGGCTCCTTCAAGATGGAAAAAAACAAAGAAAAGGCCTACGATTCCGATGAGGAGTTCGAGCCTTTTGCTCGCCATATCTCGAACACACAATTCCCCAATGGTTTTAAGATACCCCATGTGGTTCCCTACGATCGGACTACCGACCTAGGCAGCTACCTGAGTACATTCAATACTGTGATGCGAGCTAGAAATGTTGGATATGAGCTCAGATGCATGCTCTTCTTGAACACACTCATTGGACCAGCAAAGAGTTGGTTTTACAAGTTTCGAAGGCACTTAATCTCATCTTGGGATAAGTTGTCCAAGCTGCGAAAAGTATCAAGTAAGAGGCTTCCACCCTAATGAACATTAGACAACAACTAGGTGAATTACTAAAGAGCTACCTGGTGATGTTCAATATAGAGGCAGTCCGCCTCGCAATGCTGATGACAATGGTCATCTCATGGCAGTACGAGCTGGATTACTGTCAGGAAGTCCTCTTTGGGTCGACATGCAAAGGAAGCATGTAAGGACAATAGTTGAATTCACCACTCAGGCTTAGAGGTATGTCAATGTAGAGGAGGGGAGGTTAACACATAAAATGACTCCTCCACCCTCAATAACTATAATGACAAGCGTTAACTCCTCCACAACACAACCTTCTGGAGACAATTCTACTAAGAGAAAGCAGAATGAAGGGAACAACCCCGACGCTGATGGGGGTAAGAAAAAGAAAGGAAATAAATACTTCTCCATTTACATATAATACACCGAGCTCACAAATACTCAGGAGAATATATTTTTCGCGAATGAGAATCAGGTGCCTTCAAACAACCTGACGGAATGCGAAATGAAAGAACCAACATAGATTCAAACAAGTTCTGCAGATTCCACAGGGACGTGGGTCATACAACTGACAAATATAGACAACTAAAAGATGAGATCAAAGAGTTAATCTCGAGAGGCTACCTCAGACAGTATTTTCAAAACTGGAACTAGGTGCAGTCTCCAGCTAGTCAAAAGGCAGTTTTGGCTCAACCTGTGCAACAAGCCGCGACCCCATCTGCGAGGGAGGATAATCGACCTTCCCCAATCGATGGAGAAGATGTAATAACAATCGTGAGGGGACCGCACATTGCAGGTTTGGGCAGAAGCACTCAGAAGAGATATGTCCAAGAGCTCAAAACGGGAGATGGATCTCCCTATGTCCCTGAACCAAGAGCTCTGAAACAACAGAGAGTTGAATTCGAACCTATCACTTTCACCGAAGTGGACACATCGCACATCCCATTTCCTCACAATGACCCCTTGGTCATAATTTTCCAACTTGCGAACAAGAGGGTGCGCCAGATCCTAATGATAAGGAAACTTTGGAAAAAATGGGTCTCTCTGTTTGAGACCTTAAAGCTTCTGCTACAACATTATATATATTTTTAGGGGAGGGAATTTCCAGCATAGGATCAATTGAGCTCCTAGTAATGTTGGGAGACTATCTAGTCTCAATAACCAAAATTTTGGAGTTCATCATAGTAGACACCCATTAGCTTACAATGTCCTGCTTAGAAGACAAGCCCTAATCGGGCTGGGGGCAGTTACATCTATCAGGAATTCGACCATTAAGTTCCCAACCTCTAGCGACATTGGCACACTAATGGGAGATTAGTTAGCAACTTGAGAATGCTATAGCTTCTGGATGAGGGGGAAAGGCCAAGCTAGTGCACAGACACTAGTCATCATTGAGGAAATTGATGAAGTGCTATACGAGGTTCGACCCAAGGGTAGAAGAAGACAGAGCCAATCTCGGTACGATTGAGGAGCTCGAAGATATTCAACTCAATGAAAATGACACAACCAAGGTGGTAAAAATTTGGAAGAACCATACAAAGGGCACGAGATAGCAATTAATTCACTTTCTAAGGGAAAATCAGGATGTATTTGCATCATCGCACTCAAATATGATTGGGATCAGTCCCAGTGTTATAAGCCATGCACTAAACATCGACAACATCTTCCCTCCAAAAAAGCAAAAGAGAAGACTCCTTAATGACGAGGGGAAAAAGCCCTTGAACGAGGAGGTCGGCAAATTAAAAGCAAATTCTTTTATCCAAGATGCTTTCTACCTTGAATGGATAGCCAACCCAGTACTGGTCCTGAAACCAAATGGCAAGGGGCAAAGTTTCATCGACTATTCGCAAAAGAATGTTTCCCTCTCCCTTAAATTAACCAGCTCGTGGATACAACCTTGGGTCACGACGTCATCCCATTCATGGATATGTATTCTAGATATAACCAAATAGCCATGCATGCACCCGACCAGGAGCATACGAGCTTCATGACAGATAAAGCGCAATATTGTTACAATGTGATGCCCTTCGAATCAAGAAATGTTGGGGCTACATATCAGAGACTTATAAATAGGATGTTTTCTGAACAGATAGGAAACAATATGGAAGTGTATGTGGATGTCATGCTGGTCAAGTCCAAACATAGTAATAACCATGTTGAAAACCTCGCAGAATGCTTTGCTATACTTTGAAAATATAACATGAGACTCAACCCACAAAAGTGCTTATTCAGAGTATCTTTGGGAAAGTTTCTCTTATTTATAGTGAATGCTTGAGGCATCAAGGAAAAACCGGATAAGATAAAGGACATGCCTTCTCCTTGAAAGCATAAAGATGTCCAAATTTTAATTGAACAATTGGCAGCTTTAAGTAGATTCATCTTGAAATCTACAGACAAGTGCCCACCATTCTTTAATCTTCTAAAAGAGGGCAAAAGGTTTAAATGGTCAGACGAGTGCGAGCTCGCTTTTCAGGGTCTCAAAAATCATCTCATTAAGGCACCTGTCTTATCAAAACAAATTATAGGGGAAATATTGTATTCATACCTCGCTACAACCGACCATGCTTTCAGTCCAGTACTTGTTCGAGAGGATAAAAAACTACAAAAATTTGTCAATTATGTCAGCAAAAGATTACTGGGGGCATTGTCGAGATATCCGATGATGGAAAAACTCGTATTGTGCTTAATATATGCATCTCAAAAACTTTGACCTTTCTTTCAAGCACACCCCATACATGTACTAATTGATCAGCCGTTGAGACATGTATTATCAAAACTTGAAGCATCTAGAAGACTTTTGAAATGGGCAGTCAAACTTGGTCAGTTAGAGATTACATATCACCCGAGAACAACAATATAGGGTCAGGCATTAGCTAATTTCATAGTCGGATGCACTGGAAAACAATTGAAGAAGTCGTAACCCCACCCCGCGAGTTGTGGAGACTATATGTCGATGGATCCTCTAGCGAGAACGGATCGGGGGTAGGCATTATCCTAATAACCTCATCAGGAAACAGGTCTCATTCAACCTTGAGGTTTGGCTTTGAGGTCTCCAATAATGAGGTTGAATATGAGGCATTATTTGGAGGACTCCGAATAGCTTTCGAGCTAAAAGCTAAAGCTATTCACTGCTATAGTGGCTGTCAATTGGTCGTCAACCAAGTCCAAGGAGAATACCAGGCTCGGGGCACTAAAATTGCAGTGTACTTGGAAAAATTCAAAGTGGCATTTGGACAGTTCGAGTTCTACGCGATTGAGCAAGTTCCACGAGAACAAAACTCGAATGCAGACGCTCTAGCTTAACTCAGAACGACTAGGGAAGTTGATATACTTAATGTCGAGAATGATATGATAGACTCACCACCTACTTGGATGACACCCATAATCGACTACCTCGAAACCGAGAGCCTCCCAGCAGATTGGAATGAGGCTTGAAAAATGATGTACAAAGTACCAAGATATACTATCTTAGAAGGAAGATTGTATAGAATTGGGTATTCAATGTCATTGCTAAGATTTGTAACTCCACCTGAGGCTAAAAAGATCTAGAAGAAATTCATGAAGGATTTTGTGGAGATCACACTAGGAGGCACAATCTCTCGAAGAAAGTAATTAGGAATGGATATTTATTGCCTATTGAAAAGACATACTCATTTGAATACATCAACCATTGCAGTAAGTGTCAACGGTTAGCCTCAATACCTCGAGGTCCACCAATCGAGCTCACCATGATTAGCTCCCCGTGGTAATTCACAGTAGGGGAAATCGACCTCATAGGATCTTTACCAACGGGAAATGGTGGAGTCAAATATGTTTTAGTGGTTGTGGACTACTTCACCAAATGGACCGAGGATGAACCTCTAGCCACAATCACTTCAAAAAATGTCCTGGATTTTGTGGTAAAGGACATAATTTGCAGATATGGGATACCAAGGAAGATTTTCCTGGACAATGGGACCCAGTTTGACAGCAAGCTGTTCACACAATTCTACGAGAAAAAATGGGATAATTAAAAGTTTCTCCTCAATAGCCCATCCACAAGAAACGACCAGGTCAAAGCCGTACAGAAGACTCAAAGAGCTCCATTAAGCAAAGGCTTGAAGAAGCTAAAGACAGCTTGCTTGAAGAATTACCACAAGTTGTATGGGTTTATAGAAAGACAACTCGAACCTCAACCTCATTTTCAAACTCATTTTTTCCTAATAAAAATGTCATGTCATAAGGTCCAAATGTCCCACTCAGATTTTTATTGTGCCCAAGTGTCAAGTCAGGTCATGGAAAAAAATGCTACATCATTGTTCCGTTACAAAAAATTAAATATAACGCCCCTAATTGCCTATCTTTATTATATACTAGTTTTTAACAATAGCTCAAAAGGTTTCATAACTTTTTCTAAAAACATAGTGGGACTTTATTGGAAATACATGCAGAGTTTGAATCCAATGTTAAAAACAAAAGAGAGTTTTATGTAGTCTTAAAAATAACTAAAATACATCCCACTGATAAATTAACATAAGAAAGACTCCAAGGCACTACAACGTTTTGGATCATTTCCTCGTTCATTGGCTCCCCGCAGCATACATACATACTTATGGAAAACTGACTCAGCTCATCATGCGTGCCAAACAAGTCTATCTGGTGCCTACCTACAAGGGGGAAAATAACGGGGTGTCCTAAAAGCTCAGTAAGGAAGTACAAACAAGACATACAAACATAAGAGACATATTTCATTCATTCTTGACATACACTTCTTACATCAATCTCTATTAACACGTAGTCATAATCATAAACCTGATACTATTTGCGACATAAGCATAATCGTACATCTTAAGATCGTAATCATAACCATAAGATAATTTGCAACGTGAGCATAAAAAATCAATGTAAGATCATAAAAAACATAATCATAAGCATACAACATAAGATCATGGCCCCCCTTTCGTCCAATGATAACATGTCTCCCTTTTGATCAACTCCATGACACCATTTCAGCCATAATTCACCTGGCACCCTTTTGGCCATGAATTTCCCTGGCACCCTTTTGGCCAGTATCTTAGCCACGTCTGCCTTTAATAATGTTGCAACACTAGGTTAAGCAAAACACAACCAATTTCCATACATATCATCATAACTAGAGTTCATTCAGAAACAAAACAGAAATCTAGCTAACTTCCTTACCTCAGGTCCAAGCACAAAATAATAGCAGGATAACTTCACAACGAGCCTAGAATAACAATCAAACACTTGTCTTAATATCATGTAAAACCACACATGAATATTTCAAGCACATCCCACGTGTGTATAAGCCTGTTCATGGTAAGAACTCATCACCTAAGTTAGATCAAGAACTTTTGGATTTGTAAAAGAAGTGAACTCAAACTCATTAAACTTCAAGCACACTTCCTTACGATTTGAAGAACATAAAATGTAAATGCTGGAATTCTAGAGTGACAAATGGAGAGAATGTTGAATATCTCTTTTCATTAGCAATAACTGGTCACAAAATTCTCCAAAATTCCCCCCACCCCCTCTCAGGTGAAGGAAGGCCATATTCATAGTAGAGCACTATTGCCTCACTGTACATGGTGGTCCCTAGGGACACGACCCTGCATATGCAGTCTACAGATGGTAGTGGTGCCAGGAGCATGGTGGTCGGCTCCAGTACACGCCAAGGGTCTGCTAGAGCACCTCCACTTCAGTATCTGGTTGTACCTCCACCACCTGTTTAGTACGAATGTCAGAGGTTGGCTGAGAAGGACCACATCAGGTACGTTACTCGTACAACCACTAATTGTTTGGCATGGATATTAGGGTTAGATACCTGGGGTCTTCAGAGTCGTACCCTAGTACGTAGTTCATACCCGTACAATCTTTTTGAGGCATGTGTATGTTCTTACCTTCACAGGGCACCTATTCTTTTAACCTTTGAATGTTCCTCCTCTACTCATATAATTGCTTCATTGGTGACACCTTCCATGGAAAGCAAGGAGTTGTGAGGCTGCGTGGTACGAGGCAACATGTTAGTTATTGGTGTGTACGGGGCGCGAGACGAGGGCACAACTACTTGGTGCATGAGGCACCCGATGAGGGCCTCACAGGGTGCACCTGTTGGGCGCATGAGGCGCGAGATGGGGGTCTCGCATAGTGCACTTGATGGACGAGCGAGTTACAAGACAGGAGTGCAACTATGTGGTGCGTGAGGCTCCTGATGATGGCATCCCGGGGTGCACCTGCTTGGCGCGCGAGGCGCGAGACGGGGGTCTCGCGTGGTGCACCTGCTGGGCGTGCAAGCTACGAGACAGGGGTGTCGCGGGGTGCAGTTGATGGGCACGCGAGGTGCGAGACAGGGATCTCGCAGGGTGCAATTTCTTGGCACGCGAGGCACGAGATGGGGCGTCATGTGGCTAATGGGGCTTCGCCTGGTGAGGCTGCCCAACACACATCTAGCGGTGTAGGCACATGTACATATTTTGGCCTTCATGGGACCTTAGCACGAGATTTCGGTCTTTAACTGGTATGAAATTTTTAGCATCCACACTTGCCCCCTAGTCTACGAGAGGGCCTTTAGGTGCTCTTGTAGACTCTTCGCTATGGTGTCTTCAAAGCATAGGTGGTGTCAGAGTGTTTCTTTGCATTGGGGGTATATAAAAACACACTTTGGAGTTGGTGATCCTCATGATCCCTTGAGATCTAATATAAACCTATCATTTGGCTTCGTGGATCCCAATGTGGGTGTTTGGCTTCATTTTTTACCATAGATCAAGCATTGGATTCAATGGCTAGGATGAGTTTGAGCTTCTTATAAAAAGGTCTTCTTCTCAAAGACAATTACTACACTTTCTTTTCTTAGCTTGGTGGTACTTTTGTCTTCAAATATTCCAAGAGGTGAGTGGTTCCACCCCTTATAAGGGCACTTTTTCTTTCTTTTCTCCTTATTTTTTTTTTATATGTAAATATCTATATATGTGCTAGGATACTAAAACATCTATCTCCTTTCTTTTTGTAGGCCTGTACTTTCGACCCCTGGTATTTCTACAGCTCCGACGCTGTGTGACTTAACCCGCTCAAGGTATGCCTTCACCCTTTCTTGTGCTTAATGGGTCTAAATTAGCGTTACATGGGAAGGGTTGTCTCGGTCGGAGCTCCTTGTGAGCTACTTTATGTATATCCACCCGTTTGCACATATACCCTCTCTTGCACCCCGTAGTTGGTTGTTTCGAACATTTTTGTCTAGAGGTGTTGAGCTCATTCCTTTGTGTTTTGTAGTACACTTTCCACATACACTTGCACCCATATCACCAATGACACACGACTTTATGGCATGTGAGGGGTCGTCTAGCGTTCCTCTGGGGATCGAGTTTGTAGACGTGTCCTCAGACTTGCGGTCCCCCGAAAACAACCTTTACCAAAAAAATGACACCTTGAGGAGGGCCTGTATATGTCACCTTGAACGCATGGCTGAGCTTAGGCATAAAGTTTGGGTGGTGGAGAGCGAGATAGATTCGGCTTTGAGGGGTGATGGAGTCTCTTTCTCCTTTGATCTTGATGATCACATTGCAAACCTTAGAGTGAACCTTCATGACCTACAAATGGAGCTAGAGTTCATGGAGAGAAACCTCCCTCCTAAGCCCTCCGCCTCGTGTTCTCCCTATAGTAGCCCCGAGGTTGCCCCTGGTTCCCCTCAACCCTTGTCCTTAATCCACCCGTGTTTGATGTTTCCACACCCAAGGTCCCAGTGGAAAACTCATGCAAGAAGAAGGAAATGGAGGGTAAAGTGCTCTATTTTGACCTCACCTTGTTTCCTTTGGTTTTGTAGACATGTCAAAGAGAATGAGACGACAGGTTGCTCCCGAGAAGCCAAACTCTGGTCCTTTATTGGCGTCCACCATCATTTCCCACATGTCAGAAAATATGCTGCTAGAGTTGTCTGAGAAATACCACATTAGCAAAGAGCACAAGTTGATTGTTTAGAGAGCTTCAGTATCCTCGACGTTCCTGAGTCGGAGGTGGCACCGATAGATGTCTTCCTTGACGTAGACCCTGCAATGAAATTGGCTGCCCATCTCTTTACTATGGCCAACATCAATCACTATGGTCTATCCAAGGTTTCGGAGCCCAACCTGTTATGGCACATTTCTGAGCGAAAGAAGAAGGAAACTCCGGTAGAACCTCACTTGGACAAGGGTGAAGTTGAATGGGTGCCTGAGGAGGTTTCCCCCTAATCTAAACGTCCAGCTCGGCTATCTCCATCCTCCAGGGTGTGTCACTGTTTTGCTCCTTCAGACCGCGACACGACACGACTTCTCATTCCCGTGGTCCACAGACCATGCAAGGGCGCTTCGTTCTACCTTTCTCCAATGAATTTGATAATTTTCCTAATGCTCCTTCTAGTCATGGCCATTTGAGGTACCCTTTGTCTGATGTTCCTATGTGTTCTTCTCCCTCGGTGAGTGGGTCATCTGTCCCTACTCACCTGGGCGCTCCTGATTTGGAGGGAACGTCCTGGGTGGATCGCACATCAGCCCCTTGAGTGCCAAGGTATGCTCGAGTGGAGAGGTCTCAAGAATTTTCCCATGATAGAGCTTGGGGAGACCCTTATGCACTCAACGACTTGGGTGAGTTCATGCGTCTTACATTGGTCTTTTTTGTGTTTTGGGTTCCTTGTTTGCTGACTTTTTGCTGCCTTGTAGGCTTTTTTGGTGGCTCAATGCTTCGTAGACTCGACACAAGGCCTATCTTCATTCAATGCTGGAAGGGATCGTCTAGCGGTCAGAGTTTAGGAGTTGAAGGGATAGCTTGCTGATGTCCACCTCAAGCGGGAAAAAGCCCTGGCGAAAGCCTCTTCGTCGTCAAAAAAGAAGAAGAGAGCAGAAGCTAAAGATGAGGTGTTGCGAGAGAGGGTCACTCTCTTGGAGGCTGATTTGGCAGAGGTTGAGTATAAGTCCATAGAGCACACCCTTTATTGAATGTGGTGGCAGAATCCTAGTTTTGACTTCTCCTCCTTTGGTGACCATGTCGTTGCCAAGGTGGCCAAGTGGAATGCTCGCAGCAGGAGGCCTTGAGATTTCGTTTCTACAGTTTTTATCTTTCACATCGATTTGGTTGTATGCTTATTTGAACCTTATTATAACGAAGAGGTTTCTCTTGGTCTTTTTTTTTCTTCAAGAACTTTTCTAAGTCCTACTGTGGTTGATGCCGACTTTATCCTGCAACATTGTCACAACTTTCTTCTTATATATATATATGACCATTTGATTTTGTTTCTTTATGCTTGAGGTCCTTTTGAGCCCACTCAAAGGAGTTCTATATATCTCTCTTTTTTCTTTAGGCTTCAGGTCCTTTTGAGCCCACTCAAAAGGGATCAACGGGTCTCTCTCTTTTCAAATAACTGATCGATACTTTATTTGGACTGGTAGTGATGGCCTCTTTGGTGAACCTTGATTGTATTTGTAAGGATATGTTGACTCTTTGGGTTCTAGCCATCCTTTTATATATTTTTGCGCGCGCTTGTTATTTCTTGTGAGATGCTTCCTTCTCGTCATTATGCATAGTACTATTTTTACAAGGGTCTCTTTTAGGACCCTTTTTGGCTAGATGGCTTAGTGGCCACTCCAGGCTTATTGGTGGATGTTCTCCCTGAGGCCTTTCCTCTGGTGGAGGTATCAGTCTTTATTAGGAGGTTTTTTCTGTAGGACCTTTTGACTCTCTTGATGTTCATAAGGGTAGCTAATCCTTGTGAACTCAAGAGATGCATTGTAAGGCTTTCTTCTTTATTTATATTTTTTTACAAGGGTCTCTTTAAGGACCCTTTTTGGCTATATACTCAGCCCCCCAAGTGGTCGGCGAGATTTATCTCGTCGGGAACTTTGATCATTTGGCTCATGCGTTTTGATAGTTCCAATTGGTGATAGGTACCCGAGAATTAGATGTGTGATTACATAAATGAGGAGTGTGACATGGCGATAAGAAATATATCCATTAAAAATGAGGAGATAACATAGGTATTTATGGCAACAATGTTCCGACTTCGTACCAAGGAATCTAAGTTACCCCTCTAATTCACAGCTGTTACACTTAAACTTGCATATTTAGACAAAGTAATGATATTCTTGCCTCAGATATGGAGGTCTTACTGATAATATTTTTTTAGGTGTTTTGAGTTCCACGCTCTGGGTACCATGGTATCATCCAAACGTGCCAGCTTGTAGGTGATAGCATTACAAGAAAACTGCTTTCAATAAGACCGGAAAAGTATTATCAAATATATACCATAACAATTTTTGATGTGTTAAGGAAAGCAATGTTATAGTAGGTGGAAGCACTTTGCATAAACTTTTCCATAGTTATAGACATGTGTTATGGTATAGCCTACGATAACACTTTTGTTGTGTTATTTTAATAATTAGATAAGAATTTCATTATGCTATTTATAAATAGATTATATAACAATTTTTTGTACTTATAAAGTAGTGTTATGATACACTTTATAATAACACATTTTCTGCATTATAGAAAATAGTTTGCATAGCATAATTCTATGCTTATAAACGAGTGTTATTGTAAAAGATACAATAACATTTTTTTTGTATTATTCTAATATTTGGATAAGCTTGAATTATTATTATATAACATTGTACATTATAATTATTTTTTATTGCTTTAATTCAAATCCGCTTCATTTAATATACTTAAAACACCCTTAAAATTGTACAAATATATTTTTGAAGACCAGTAAAATTATGGAAATGTATAAAAAGTTGGTAAAATACATTCTTTGATTATAAGAACTTCAACCACAAACTTTGTCTAGCATTGCTCCAAAGAAAGACATCTCAATATACCTGCACATTGCAAAGAAAAAAAAAAGTCCTTTAATCATTAAGAACATTAGACTTGTCAAAGACTAGCTTATAAAAAATCAATAAATTACAAAATGTCAGAAATAGAAGTCATGCTTACAAGTATAATGTCTAAACTGGCCACTAAAAGAGGCAAAGACGTTCCACAAAACTGATTTATTAGGGAGAGTAGACCAAGAAAAAGAAAGAGCAACCTCATACTTAGAATAGTCTCATATCTTCAATAAAACCAATAAGCAAAACCTAAAATGAATGACCATCACCAACATAAATAACTATTCCGGGAATAACCAATCATATCTCATTCAGTTACTCCATTCAGGTAACTTTAGCAAACCAATATATATCATTTTAAGAAACTTTTATACACCTACACAAGAAAAGAGAAAAAGTAGCAGTGAAAATTAGATCCAGTACTAGCATTCCAAAATAAAAAACAGACAATGCTACAAAAAATGCTAACTAAAAGGTTATCATAGTCTACACATAGGCCATTAGTTTTACTTGGTAAAATGGCTAAATGAATAGAAAAAGAGAAAATAACCTAACAACTAAACACAATTTAATTACAATTAAGCTACTCAACATATTTAATTGTTTGTACCAAGATTGTATCTCTGGGTAGACAAGAACTAATTATATCTCTTATTAAGACTACTGGATCTTTCTCTTGACATTGATTAAATATGGTAACAATTTATCAAATATTTGACTCAAAAGGATTAAAGACAATTAATCAGTTAGGTCAATGTTTCCAAGGAAAAAAAGAAAGACTGCCGCTTAAAAAAATCCACAACTTAAAATATAACATAAATCTCAGTCCCATAAGAAAAATCTTTCAATGCCCAAAAAAGAGGCAGAGATTAGCTAAGCTACTAATTAATCCCAATCAAATATTATAAAATATAATTAGGTAAGCAAGCTATGAATTAATTAAAAATTCAAAAAATAAAGGCAGAGAATAATGTATGACATACATATTGATATGTATATTCCAACATGACAGTGTTTCTACGCAAGACATAAGCTAGTTAAAAGTGTACTTATAATGGAATATGAGAATTCTCACAAGAATACCATATTCCAAGGCTCGTGGAAATTTGAACTTAAAAAAACCAAACACATCAAAGTGAAGTCAAGACATAATATAAACCCAATATCCCAAAGCTCAAAGGTAATGTGAAAAAAATAGATAACAGTGGAAGAGGCAAAACAACAAATACTATGAAGACAAAATATATACACAAATATCATAATTACAGTTTTTCTAAATCTGATGAAATAGAGGGGAATCCATAACAACAAAAACACACCTAAGTACAAGATATGTGAATGTATTGAAATTGCATGAGCTTTTCTGCACCTGCAATACAAGACACTTGAAACTATCCTTAGAACACTTGAAACCATTTGCTAACTAAATTATAGTTTGGTTTTGCAATTCTCAACCTAACTTGTTTATTCCCAACATCATTATTAGGATGCAAGTTAATGATATAGCAAACAAAAAACAATAACATTTTCAAGCAATAGTTTGTGCAACCTCTTTGACTTCGCTATCAAGGTCCATAGTGCAACCAGTACTTCCAACTATAGTTAAATATTGAAAGAAATTTGAATATAAAGACAAACATAAATATAAAAGGAATTAAATAGACCTTGTTAAACTAATATTTTGAAAGCAAACGTAAGTGCAAAATAAAGAAACAAACTTAAGCAAAAGAAAAGAAAAAATAATAATTATTAGATATCCACTTATAAACCAGCTATACAATAGTCAATTACAAACTAAAATGACATTTTTTTAATAAAGTAATCAAGAAGAACATTCCGCAACATTAAAGTAAAAATTAAATAAAACAAACATTAATATTAGATATATGCTACTAGAGAACATAATATCAACACACTTAAAATAACCTGAAACTTAAACTATATAATTTTATTTGTTAACCTGTTAAGATGGATCCAAGTTTTATCCATCTGCATATCATAAGCATAAATATAAAAAATCTAATCACAACTCTTATGTATAATGTTTTATTACTCAAACCTTAAGGTTGGGGACGTGAAAACTACCCTTATTCACACCCCCAGATGAGATATCTGTCAATATAATTAAACCAATTCAAGCAAACACAATTTATTTGTAAGAAGATAATACATAATTCTAGATAAAATCTTACATCAATTCCCATATAATAGTGACCTAACCATCTATCAATACCAAGTAAAACAATTCAAACAACACACAATAAGTTTTCTTCCTTATATCACCGCAACACACAAACAAATTTTCCAGAACCTACTTCTCTAAGACACAAATTTTCAACCTTCCGTTATTACCGCAACACACAATTTAAATCTCAGAACCTACTTCTCCACAGATGAATATTTAAGATATTAAAACTCCTCTAACATTTGTATGACATTAATAAAAGAGTTAAGAGACATACTTGCGTACCTCTTGCAATGAAAAATAAAGTTAATTAACTTTGCAATGCTCCTTGCCAATGCTCCTTGCTCACACTTGATACCTTATTGCTAACATAGATTAGTCTATGCAAATTGAGCCAAAAAAACCAAAGTAAATATGATATCAATATATATCTTCCTCTTCCAAGAGTTTTACTAAAGCATGTTTAAAATAAAAATTTATCTTGAATACTTTCTACTCAAGCATTCTGTAACCAACAAAAGTATTTGTAGTATTGCTTCATTAAAATTCCAATAACTAACATATATTTTAGAGGATATGTCTAACAAAACAGGAAAAACAACATCTCTATATATCATTAGTAAAAAATAATGCACATAAACACATAAAATTCAAGCATGGTGATAGTAAACTACCATAAATAAACCCATATATACCACACTCTAAAACTGAATTAATAAGTGTTTAGTCAAAACTAAGAAAATCACAAACCTGAAAGCAGAAAAATTTGTTATGAATCAAACCAATAGATTAAAAGGACAAAGAATAATGAACTAAAAATTGATGATTAAATTTATAAAAAGATAGATCAATCAAACTAACAACCATAGCAAGATTTTAAAAAATATAAGAAAAGAACTTGATATAAAATGCACAACAAAGAAATTTATCATATACACAACACAATTGCAGTAAAACAAACACAATATATATATATATATTTATACACAACAAAATACATAATAAACCATGACAAATTTCTTAATTTCTTACTGAAAGGGATCACTAAAATAATACGCATACACCCAAAGAACTTCACAAGAAAGCCCTATATCATACAAGAGCAATACAAGAGTATGCACTATACACGGTCACATCCTCTATAATGTGTATATATACCTCTTGTAATTCATTATCCAAGAACAAGTTTAAGGATTTGGAATGCAATATTAATGAGAAAGACTTTATCAAATGAAAGAGGTCTGGAGTAGTAATCTAAAATCATGAATATAAGAAATCACAAAACCATATTATCTATTCAAATAGTCATATTTAAATTGAAGCATTTTATCAAATAGTTAGTGACCAAACAGAAGTAACACTAAAAATTTATCAAATAGTTTGTAAACAAAGAGAATAAAAATACACAAAATAACCACAAAAAATAAATTTTGTTGTTAGTCAGTCAAGTAAAGATATGTTGATAAGATGAGCTTATGGTTACCATTGCAGTTGTACATGAGTAATGGTGGATGTGGCAATTACCAACAATATTTTACTAGATTTTTCACTCATCTTATCAAGTAAAATTCTAAGCTAATTTTACTTACATTGATAGTTGGAAGATTAAATTTAAAAAATATTCTTAACTCATTAGTTACATGCTCAAAAATACAATATAATAATATTTTTCATAAGACAATATTTTTCTTTTTTATTTTTTCATTTCTTTCAAACACAAACAACAGCCACACCATAAATATATTCCTCTTTCCAAATCAATACAGGCTATCACATTTGATTCTATAAAGATATAAAATCACAAACAGAAAAGTGATCTTGAGACCTTTCTAATTCTTGATTCTCTAAAGATATAAAATCACATTTGATTCATAGTGCAAAGATATCATGATGGTGCTCAACTAGATAGTGGAAAGAGTCCATAGTGGAACGAGTAGAGCACTAAATAAATTAGAGGGGTGCCCAAACAAACCTGACTGAAATGTTGCTAAAACTTCTTATTTTTAAACTGCAATGTGTAAGTGTTAAGTGAAAATCAAACTTCCAAAAGGATAATGATATACTATTTTTTTGGGGGAGAGAGGGGGGGGGGGGGGGGGGGGGACATTTGATGACAGTAGAAGATGGATAAAATTTATAAACCAACTTAATTTATATGCATTTTATATATTATTCATCTTTATTAAAGTTATAAACATATAGATTAGTAGAATATCAGTAAAACGTCCACCAAATATAATGTATTGACCGAAATATATCATTAATAATGATGATTATTACATCTCCCAACTTTCATTGTCCCTTGACTAGATAAACAAATGGAAATAAATACTAAAACAAAACCATACAAATTATACATATCAATGCTATTATATATATTTTTACAGTTTTTCTAATACAACCCAGAATCAATATCAACAAACCAACCCAAATAAAAGCTTTAATTTTCAATGAAAAGAAGAACAAAAAATAGGTATGACAAACGAGTGTTTAACAGAGAATGTGTTTTAATATGTAAGTGTATATGGTTTTATAAGCAAAATTGATTTTTTTAATTAGTACTCTTCATGTTTTTCTATTTGGAAATGTATCAAAATAAAGTTATAATACTAAAAATTACTGAACTTGTCTTCTGTATTCAAAATGAAGTATTTCAAAGTCAAAACCTATCATGCATCATGTCTTAACTTAAAGATAGATGCATTTTTAAAAAAAAATGATAGATATAAAAAAGATACTCATCCACTTAATTTGACTTCTCACATTCATATCAAACACTGAAACAATATATAAATGTTTTTCTTCAATAATAACCATTTTTCAAAAAATGTAAAGAGCAATAAATGATATAAAGACTTCAAAAAGGAGACCTTGTCATCTTATAATATACCAAATTTGCAATAAGTTCAAAATCATATGATGTAGCCTGTCAACAATTCTTAATATAAAGATAACATTATTAAGATACCCAAAACAAATACGAATCCAACTGAAATCCTTTTCCACCTTCGACTCTCTCTCTTTTCCAACCAAAAGCTCATTTAAGAGCACAACCTCAGAATATGCATCAACACTTAGCAAACTTAAGAAAGAGAACAACACAAAAGATCATAAAGATTATATTCAACAATTTCAAAATCAAGCAAATATCTCACAAAAAAAAGTTTAATCTCAAGATTTAAATGATACTAGGATCATCCTCCCTCAAATACGAATCCAAATGAAAATCAAACTCAAAAGAACTAGCAAACCCAACAACCTAACAATAATTGGAGTTAGGGAGAGAGATAAGTTACCCCACAACTTGAGAGCCACGTCAACCATTGACCCAATTATTCACTATGCCACTGTACCTGCAAGCAGCAACAAGCAGAGATTGAGGGTTACAAGGGGTGAGAGATTGAGGGAGAACAACAGAGATGGATACCTGCACCTCCACGTTGCCTAGCTAGGTTTCAAATGGAGCAGCCCGCCGAGCCTTCTTCTTCTTTTCTTTATGTGTGCAGAGAAAAAAATGAAGCCCTAAGCCCCAATCTAAAAAAAATGATATGATTTGACACTTTTAAAGCTCAAACCCTCTAAAGTTGAAGAAAAGGAGAGAAGATTAATGGAAGAGACATGTAGGAGAAAGAGAAAGAGTAATAGAGGAGTTAGAGAATGGTCGCTCCAATAGATTGATTGTACGATATTTAATTGAGATTAATATATAAATATATATATAATTGATAATCGAGATAAATGGAGGCACGAGTACTCTTGCTTGGATTCTTTCTTCTAGTCAGCGGAATAGATACACAGAGAGGGAGGAGGAGGAGGACGATCGCGAGGTTCCAGTGTGTTCAGCGGCAGTGGCTCACCGAAGTGAGGAAGAGTGAGAGAGGGTGAGAGATTATGGTGTGCGCCTGAGGGTGAGAGAAAAATCTACCAAAGTGGCGAGCAATAGAGGTGGAGCTTTCAGAGCAGCTCTTGTAGCGAAGTAGAAGAGGAAATAATGCCTTTGCCTTTTACCTTTGCTAAAAAAAAGCTTTTACATTAATTGAGCGGGCTACCCAAAAGTACCCTGCCATTTTTCTTATTTCCCTCCATTTTAAAATTTACTTTACTTCTTTCTAATTTTTAGCTTACATATTATAATACTTTTCAAATTAGCTTATAATTATGTATTATAGAAAGAGGTATTTGGTGTAGTTTAGGGGGCACCACCTGGGCAACTTGGTAGGGTCCTTCCTAGTTCGCCCCTACTACATCCACCCCGAGTCACGAGTGTTTCGCAGAACTTTCCTTAACACGAGGTCTCCGACCCTGAATGTCCTCTCTCGTACCCTTGAGTTATAGTACCTTGCGGCTCGCTGCTGGTACGCTGCCATCCTCAGTTCTGCCTTTTCTCTTCTCGCCTCTAATAGGTCCAAATTTGTAGCCAATGTTGCGTGGTTAGTCTGGTCATCGTATGCTTGTATATGGAAGGAATTGACTTTCATTTCTATTGGAAGAACAGCCTTGCACCCATAGGCTAAGGCGAAAGGCATTTCTCCATTAATGGAACAGGGGGTGGTCCTGTAGGCCCAAAGCACATTGGGCAGTTCTTCGACCTAGGCTCCTTTCAACTTCTCCAATTATATTTTAGGTTCCTTTTTAGGATCTTGTTGATGGCCTCCATTTGTCCATTGGCTTGTGGGTGTACTACAGCGGAAAAATTGCTCTTGATCCCTTTTTCTCTGCAATATTCGTTGAATAACCCCCCTTCAAACTGGGTCCCATTGTCAGAGATTATCTTGTAGGGTACTCCATACCTGCAGACGATAAACTTGTTGACAAAGGAGGTGATTTGCTTAGTCGTTATATTGACTAGAGGCTCTGCTTTAACCCATTTAGTAAAGTAATCGACTGCTACAACCACGTACTTTGCTCCCCCTCTTCCTATTAGTAACGGGCCAATCAAGTCGATCCCCCGCATAGCAAAGGGTCACAGACTGGTCATGCTCACTAGCTCATTTGGTGATTGTATGGGGTAATTCGCATGTCATTTGTCGCATATTGTTGCCAGTTGTCGCATCTTCTTGCAAAGTCGCTCTCGTCCTTTTCAATGGTAGGCCAACAATACCCCTGTCGTACAACCTGTTTTGTCATGGATTGCCCCCCAGCATGATTTCTACATTCTCCTTCGTGTATCTCTTGCAGAACCTTCGAAGTCTCCTCCTTATCTATACATTGTAGGAGCGGGGAGGAGAAGCCTCTTTTACACAAGACTCCATCTACGAGGGTGTATTGGGCGGATTTGTAAATCAACTTATGGGCATCCTTTATGTCCAATGGCCACGTTCCATCACTTAAGTATCTCGAGATGTGTGTGGACCATGACTCCTCGAGAGTATTGACCATGTGAACCTCCTCTTCTGCTATACTTGGCCTGGAAAGATATTCAATAGGGATGGACTTAAGCATATCTTCATCTCGGGTAGAGGCGAGTTTTGTGAGAGCATCAGCATTCATGTTTTGCTCTCTTGGGATTTATCCTACGGTGTACTTTTCGAATTGATCCAAATACCCTATTACTTTGGCCAGGTATGCAGCCATTTTTGGGCCTCTAGCTTGATATTCGGCCGTCACCTGAAATACTACTAACTATGAGTCACTAAAGACATGCAAATGTGTTACCATTAGCTCCCTAGCTAGTCGCGGGCCAGCCAAGAGTGCTTCATATTCTGCTTCATTGTTGGAAGCTCCAAATCTGAATCTTAATGCGCAATACATCTTATGTCCCTTAGGTTTAGTCATTACTATGCCAACGCCGGCCACTCCTTCGTTGGACGCCCCGTCTACGTGGAGGCTCCATTCTTTAGGTTGTTTTTCCCTTCCGCAAGTTAGTTTATTCTCTTCTATTTCTCCCTCCTCATGGGGTCGGTACGAAAACTCGACTATAAAATGTGCAAGTACCTGCCTATTGATTAAGGTTCTTAGGGTATAAATGATGTCAAACTGACTTAATTTAATTGACCATTTTAGCAACCTTCCTGAAGTCTCTTGTTTATGCAAGACTTGACGCAAAGGGGTGTTGGAGAGCACTTCAATAGCATGAGCGTGAAAATAGGGCCTTAGCTTTCGCGAAGCCACTACCAAGGCATATGCTAATTTTTCTATTTCTGGGTACTAGGTTTCTGCATCTACCAACCGCTTGCTAACATAGTATATGGGTTGTTGATGCTTCTTTTCTACTTTGACTAGGGTGGCGCTTATGGCTTCCTCTGACACTACTAAGTACAGGTACAATCTTTCCCCTTTTTCTGGCTTAGCCAAAGGAGCGGTTTTCTGAGGTGTTCCTTTAACATAGCGAAGGATTCTTGAAAATATTCATCCCAAGCGAACCTTTTGTTCCCTTTTAAGAGTTTGAAGAAGGGGAAACACTTGTCGGAGGATCTGGAAATGAACCTGTTGAGAGCTGCTACTTTCCATGTCAAGCATTGCACATCCTTTTTGTTTCGTGGTGGGCTCATTTCAAATAATGATCTGATTTTATCAGGATTAGCCTTGATACCTCGTGAATATACCATAAAACCAAGGAACTTCCCTGACGAAACTCCAAAGGTGCACTTGAGCGGGTTCAGCTTCATTCTGAATCTTTGGAGAGTGTCAAACATCGCACCGAGGTCGCTTGTGAGCTGTTCTGCCCTCCTTGTCTTTACTAACATATCATCTACATATACTTCCATATTTCTTCCTATCTTATTTGCAAATATTCTGTTTACCAACCATTGATAAGTAGCACCTGCATTTTTTAACCCAAAAGACATTACGTTGTAGCAATAAAGCTCCTTGTCTGTTATAAATGAAGTGTGCTCCTCATCAGCAGGGTTCATGGGTATTTGATTGTACCCAGAATATGCATCCATGAAGATGAGTAGCTCTTGCCCAGCCGTGGCGTCTACTAACTTATCTATCCTGGGAAGCAGGAAGCTGTCCTAGGGGCAGGCTTTATTAAGGTTAGTAAAATCCACACAAGTCCTCCATTTCCCATTGGGCTTCGAGACTAAGACTGGGTTGGATACCCATACTGGGTAGAATGCTTCTAGGATAAATCAATTTGCCTTCAACTTGTCAACTTCTTCTTGGTCACGTATCTCACTAGATCTAGAGCCCTCCTTTTCTGCCTCACAGGTCTTGCTTTTGGGTCGATGTTCAAGTGATGGCACATTATTGATGGATCTATCCCCACCATGTCCTTGTGACTCCAGGCGAACACATCGAGGTTAACTTTTAGAAATTGTACAAACTTTTCTTTCACGATATCCGGAAGGTTTCTCCCTACATTCAACTTCCTCAACGGTTCATTGATAACTGTGACTTCTTCCAACACCTTTACTGGCTCGGCCCTGGGTTCCTCTGTGACCCGTGGGTCTAATTCGTGCCGGTTTCCACTTCCATGTACTACCATCACCATAGGCACTGGCGATTTTATGGTTGTGCGGAGGGACATGTTATAATATTCCCTCGCTTCCTTCTTCTCCCCTTTCATGGTTGCTATCCCCCCAGGAGTCGGGATTTTTTTCGCCAAGTGATATACTAAGGTTATCGCCTTCAATTCTCTTAGGGAGGGTCTCCCTAATATGGCATTGAAGGCCAAGCTGCAGTCTACCATGACATAGTTTGCCATTATGCTGGTTTGTCTGGGTCATTCTCCCATGATGAGGGCTAACTCAATTGTGCCTATGGGCTGTATCGAATCTCCTATAAATCCATATAGGGAGGTATTGTAGGGATTTAGGTGCCTGATGTTCAGTCCCATCTTCTCTAAAGCTTGGCAATATAGGATGTCTACAGAGCTCCCATTGTCCACCAGGACCCGATGCACCCTCATGTTAGCAAGTTGTACAGTCAACACCAAGGGATCATTGCGAGGAAAATTCACACCCCACGCATCTTCTTCGGTGAAGGTTACCGAGTCCTTCTCCAACGTAAAACTCTTTTGGGGGCATTGCTCCAAACTTAAGACGCTTGGAGGTGGACTTCGCCTAGCTTCTCTGGCGTATTTATCTCGCCCCTACCTCGATTCGCCTCTAAACCTTGGCTGTAACTCCCTACTGCCTTAGAGTTGTTACTAAGTGAGTTTAAAATGTGCAATTAACTCGCTAACCATGGTTTTACGACAAAATTGTAGCGAAACCATAGACAAAGTCACATACTTTGTAAAAACAATCATTCATTGAAAATTATAATGTGTTTAACTTTCGGGATCCCAAAATACTTGTTTAGAAATATTTACAATACAAAAATATGATTAAAGTCGACTAAACGACAAAACTAGGTTTAAAGCAAGCGTCTCCCAAATATACCCCTGGCCGTGGCAACCAGGCAGGCCAAACATGTACGAGCCGCTTCACGCTCTCCGTACTCATGGTTGGTCGACCTTCCCCTTGACCTTACCTGCACCATAGAGCACCCGTGAGCCGAAGCCCTGCAAGAAAACTCACACAAGCATATAACATATTCATATCTATCATTCAACATACAATTAAATCGCCAATTCGCTAAACACATACGTCCATGCCGTCCCAGGCACTTTACCAGGCCCTGGGTTCGCAGTCTACACCGTGAGGATATCCCAGGTATCCTTTAGGGTCTCTCTCTGGCAACTCACACTCTGTCTACTAAACGCTGCTCCTGGCCCCTTGCCATTTTTGGCCTTCGCCGTTCCCAGCCCTCACCGTTCTCGGCCCTTGCCGTTCCTGACTCTGGCCTTTCATTGACTTATATGCACACATAGTATAATTATATAAATACTTAAACACATATAAGCATATTCAATGGGGCTACGCTCTGCAATACAGTCATATAGGGTCGTTCCCTACAACACAAACTATAGGGCCTCGCCCTGCTATATGGGTACAACAGTTTTCTTACCTGTGTCATGAGCTTTCCAAGCACCGATGTCCTGAGCACAGTCCCCTAGTGCGAGCCTCGCTGAAACCCTAGTCATAACACATCAAAAATATCCATCCATGAAGTTCTAATCCATTAAATAACTTTGGGTCATAACTCTAGTCTCCAGGACCTTGAATTCTATCAATCCAGGTGATAAAATCCATCCTGAGCCTTAACTCTTGGTTTCCCGAGCCTAAAACCTCCTTGGGGTCAAAAAACACACTAAGCGCCGCGGCCCCAAGAACCCATGCCGCGACCCCAAGCTCAACCAGAGGCCCAGCCTCATTTATGCCTACACGCACCGCGGCCCTGCCTGTAGGGCACCACGACGCGCCCCTATTTTTAGGCTGCCTAAATGTTCTAAAGGGCCACGGCTCAACAAGAAAAATTCCTTGGCCTGACCCCTCGAACCCAGAAAAATCTTCCATTTTTCTACAAAAACCAAGCCAATTTACCCCTCAAATCAACCTAACCATCCAATTCATTTATCACAGAAGTCCTAGAACAGTCTCACCAACAAAACCTAACAAACTCTAGCTTTAAAAACTCATCATATCCCAATTCCAATCTCCAACTTTAAATTCTTAAGAAAACAAGAAACTTTGCCAAATAATCACAGAATTTAATGGTTAGAATCATTATTAAAGGATTACCTTAGCCTCTGCTTGAATCCACAAGTTGAAACAGAGCTAACTCCCAAGTTTAGAGCTCCAAAGAAGCAGGGAAAACATGGAGAAATTAGAAAACAAGACTAACAAAAGATCTTATATATTTATAGAAGAATGTAGCTCCTGAGCTTCTTTCCAAGCCGTCATCAGACTACATCGAGTATTACAAATCTGAAGATTGGAAAAATTTTGTTGCAAAAAGACTAACCCCAGATTGGGAAGAGATGAGAAAACAAAAACAAAGTGCTCGTGCTCAGAACTAGAATCCACATCACTCAGGGCGTGGTGGTTATACATTGGTAGAGCAACAAATGGAAGAGGAATTAGGTCATGAATTGACCGAATATGACAGAGTTGAGATGTGGATACGGGCACGGATGAACAAGAAAGGAGAGGTTACTGGTGAAGAAGCTCGAGATGTGGTGAAGAAGATTGTAAGTGTTTTTTTATTTTTGAAAATAATTATAATGATTCATGTGTGTGTTAAATTCTAATTGATTTATTTACTATGTATATAGGCGGAATACATGCAAAGAGTAGCAGAAGGCGAGTTGGTGGAGGAAGGTTCAAATGATATACTAACAATGGTATTAGACACTCCAGAGCATGGGGGACGTGTTAGGGGGGTCGGTGCACATGTCGCTCCCCGTCAATTTTTTCATGTCCCACCACCAAAAAGATTCAATCACAAACAAAAAGGTGTGGAAGATGCTTGTTATAAAGATCTTGAAGATAAATGGCGTCAATCTGAAGAAAGGGCACATCAACCAGAGGAAAAGTTAAACAAGTTGATGGCGCATATTGCATCTCAACAAACCGGTGCATTTGGATCATCAAATGCATCTGGTTCGGGTGTAGGAGGAGCCTCAAACACACCACACGCACCATATGCCCCTCCACCACCGACAGAGGTACAACATGCTCTGCCACCACCGACATGGACATCATATGCTCACAAACCACCCTCACAGCTACCAATTGCTGCTCCACCACCGACACAGGCACCACGTGCTCCCCCACCACCACGGTCAAATTTTCCTAATGAGGTAATAGTTTCTTATTAATTCAATATTGCTTATATTTGATACAGTAAAAATAAACTAGTTTATCAAAAAGTCTAACAGATTAATTATAAGTTGTGTCTTGGTTCGACACAAAATATAGTTGCAGAGGGGAAACATTTAAGTACCTGTTGCACAAAAATACATAGCGTTCAACTGCCTCCTGGAAATTATCGTGTGAGAGTTGAGGTAGCCATTCAAGAGAATGCTAGTTTACCATATTCGCTTACAATGGAAGGTTATATATTGATTGGACAAGCAGTCGAGTATGATGTTGGATGGCCACAACATTTGGTTCTTACTAATCAACAAACGAAAGAGCCACTTGCGCCCTTTACTCAAGAACCAAGACAATCAAAGAAAAGAATAGAGGCATTGACATAGGAGCCTACAGAAGTTCCTATCACAAGAATATTGAAGTGTTTGGTGAAGTTTATTGATAAATGGAAAGCTGACCGCATGGTAGAAATTCCAATTGTTGAAAGGGTATTTGGATTCCAAACTATCACTCTGTTAGGGAAATATGATATCGTCAACTTTTGCAACTATGAGATGATTGGACAGACTGAGCTAACAATATATACGAGGTACACTGGTGTTTATAATCTTTTAGTTTATTTAGTTTAACTTGAAATTTAATAGTTTATTAAAATTTTTAATCATATGTAGCTTCCTCGATAATTTGGTGCAAACGAAGGGATTGAACCACATGTACACTTTCATGCATCCCACTTTAGTTTCCACTAATGCAGGAACCAATGAAGTACGTGCTAAAAATTTCTTCGATCGGTTTCTACAGATGGAGCTAGAGACACAGTTTCTAATTTTTCCCTGGAAAAACAAGTAAGTTAACTTAATTTTATATTCATATATTTTGTTTATTGATAAATAGCTTACGTAAGTTTTTTTATTGTAGCTTTCATTGGATGTTAGTATTAATTCAGCCACACAGTCATTCGGTGGCTTTGTTGGATCCTGTAAACTCATATTTTCGTCCAGAAATCAAGGAGATAATTATCATGTAAGTTTTTCATATTACTTAATTAATTTATAATTTTATTTCAAACTCATATATGGGTAAATACTAATATTGTGTGCAGGGCGTTGGATCAATATGATACACACCGAAGACTAAAAGAGTCAATCAATCTAAAAGTTTGTGTTCCTAAGGTAAGTAAATTATGTTACTTATCGTATTCAACTTTTTGACACATTTCTATTATAATAACTTACTAAATATAATACTTAAATTTGGTTAACTATGTTGTAATAGTGTCGAAACTAGACTGGGCCAACTGAGTGTGGCTTTTACATTATGAAATTTGCTAGAGACTTGATTTCACAGCCTAGACCAAAGGCCTACTTGAAAAATGAGGTATTCTTTTACTTTTTAATTTTCATTTAAGCTATCGTTCATCATTTTATTTGGATGATTTCTAACTTATTATTATAAATATTTTCTAATTAGTTTACGAATACGAGTCCATATTCGTCTGACAAAATCAACGAGATACGAGATGAGTGGGCTGAATCAATTATGGCGTATATAAATTAGAAAATGAGCAAGTTGGTGAGGAAATTTTAGTTTAAGTAGGTTTAACACTTAGAAATTTAGAACACAAGAGTACATATATTAACTTTGATATCTGAATTACTTTTATAGTTTTGATCACAAATGTTAACTCTAGATAAATGTCTAAAAAAATTTATAGTGTTGTTTTTCTGTTCATACTGTTGTTTTTCTGCTGCTGGTGCTGATTTTTTTTTTATCAAAATAGGCCAGGGAAATTGGCATAAACATTTGCAATTTCCCTGGTTAATACATTATGTGACAGTGCCCAATTGACGCAAAAATACTCATTTTTAATATTTGTGGCAGTGCCCCACTGGCGCAAATGACAGGCGTATGTGTTAGTGGGGCACTGCCACAAATACCAGTTTGTCGCAGTGCCCCACTAACGTAAATGACACTCTGGTTTGTGTCATGGGAAATTGCGTCACATGTTAAACTGACGCAAATACTCAATTGTTGCAATTATAAACTGACACAAATGACTTTTTGTTGTAGTGTATCCTTTAGGGTCTCGCCCTGGCAACTCGCACTTCGCATGCTAAACGCTGCTCCTGGCCCCTTGCCGTTCTTGGCCTTCGCCGTTTCCAGCCCTGGCCGTTCTCGGCCCTTCCCGTTCCCGACTCTGGCCTTTCATTCACATATATGCACACATATCATAATTAAATAAATAATTAAACACACATAAGCATATTCAATGGGGCTACGCCCTGCAACAAAGTCATATAGGGTCGTGCCCTACAACACAAACTATAGGGCCTCGCCTGCTCTAAGGGTACAACAGTTTTCTTACATGTGTCCCGAGCTTTCCAAGTACCGATGTCCTGAGCACAGTCCCCTAATCCGAGCCTCGCTGAATTCCTAGTCACAAGGCATCAACAATATCAATCCATGAAGTTCTAATCCATTAAATAACTTTGGGTCATAATTCTAGTTTTTGGGACCTTGAATTCTATCCATCCAGGTGATAAAATCCATCCCGAGCCTTAACTTTTGGATTCATGAGACTAAAATCTCCTTGGGGTCAAAAAACACACTATGCGCCGCGGCCACAAGAACCCATGCCGCGACCCCAAGCTCAACCAGGGGCCCAGCCTCATTTATGCCTACACGCGCCGCGGCCCTGCCTGTAGGGCGCCACGACGCGCCCCTATTTTTAGGCTGTCTAAATGTTCTAAAGGGCCACGGCTCAACAAGAAAAATTCCTTCGCCCGACCCCTCGAACCCAGAAAAATCTTCCATTTTTCTACCAAAACCAAGCCAATTTACCCCTCAAATTAACCTAACCATCCAATTCATTTATCATAGAAGTCCTAGAACAGTCTCAGCAACGAAACCTAACAAACTCTGGCTTTAAAAACTCATCATATCCCAATTCCAATCTCCAACTTTTAAATCTTAAGAAAACTAGAAACTCAGCAAAATAATCACAGAATTCAATGGTTAGAATCACAATTAAAAGTTTACCTTAGCCTCTGCTTAAATCCACAAGTTGAAACTGAGCTAACTCCCAAGTTTAGAGCTCCAATTCCTAGCTTAATCTTCAAAGTCTCCCCTTGGTATTGCTTAGAGAAGATGAGAGAAAAAGAGAAATGTTTGGGTTGGTTTCTCCAAGTTTTTGAGTATTTCCCTTGTTTTGTTTTATTTAACTTAGTCTTTAAGGTTACGTCAAAGGCTCGGGGAACCAAAAATGTCCCCAAGGGAAAAATGGTAAATGTCCCCGATATTCCCTCCTAAACGTTCTAACTTCAAATATATCTCCAAATATTTGTTTTCATAACCCGATAACCCCATAAAACGTCTAATACCCGAAATGCCCCTTAACTCGCCCCGAGTCAAGTAAACGACCCCGTTGTGACATTCTAACTAAACAACTCCTTAGGACTGTCACGGATCGAGCAACACAGATATATCACATATATATCATAATAATCACATTTATCACAATTATGCCCTCAACGGGCTAAAACTACAAACATGCCCCTAATAACCAGATGGAGCCCACATGCATATTTAATTCACCTAAACATGCATTTCTAATCACATTTTCATCAAATTTACATATTAACACAATAAATCACTTATTGCCCTCCAGGAACACTAATCAAGGCCCAAAGCCTTATTAGCGAATTAGGGACGCTACATTGGCCCTCCGAAGATGGTCCTAACTTCTCCTTACACCTCCGGGGTTATGGGGTGACCCACCTTTTCTGTCCTTGAGGCTCTCGTGACCATCCTAATCATGGATGTATTTCTGTGCCCAATCATAGAAATTGTTTAAGTCAGTGACCTCCCTCTTTAGCATGTTATCCCACAGCTTACTACCCGGGTGCACTCCGGCTGTAATGGCCATTTTTAACTCTCCTAGATCAAGCTTCCTAGTTTGGCTGCCTCTATATTGAACTTGTGGATATAGCTCTTTAGGCTCTCCTCTTCTCCTTGTTTTATGTTAGCAAGGATGGTGCCTGGCATAGTATAATCACACACGACGTGATGTTGTTGGAGAAATTCATCAGAAAATTATTGCCAAGACCTGATGGACCCTAGCCAAAGTCTTTTGAACCATTTGTACGTAGGACCCTTTAACGTGACAGCAAAGCAGTGGCATCTAGCTCTGCTATTAATTCCTCTAAATTTCATTAGGTCATTGAACCCGTCCTGATGGTACTTGGGATCCGTATTTCCCTCATAAGGGGTCATGTGAGGCTCTTTGATTTTCCTAATGAAGGATGATTCATAATAGAACTCATCGTCGACAACATGCCCCCTAGATGCGGTGATTATCTTGCTCCGGAAGCTCCTCATTTTGGTATCTAGGTCTTGCCTCCTTTTTTTCAAGGAGTTTCTCAAGTTGGATGGGTTTGCCTTTCCTTTCCTTTTGTCTTCCTAGGGATCCACAAGAGGTGTAGTTCTCTCGTTCGTCCTTTTCTTGTTGAGTTCTTCCCTTAAGTCTGAGGATATTTCCCTTGAAGTGGCCTCAACTTTGTTATGAGGGTTAACATTGTTTTCTACTTGGGCCTCTTAGGTTGCTTCGCCTGTTTGGGGTGTTTATGTTGCTTTGGCTGAGGGGTACTACTGGTGGAGAGTCGAGTCCTCCCATCATCCACATGGACAGTGGTTTCTCCTGTCTCTTAGCCTTTCTCCTTTCACCAAGGAAGATGCACGCTTGATTTTCCTTGTAGTAGGCCATTCATCACCTCTTGCATATTCTCCAAGCTGGTTTCTAGACTTTGGTTCCACCGGTGTAATTCGCGTATCTCCTCTTTGTAAAATCGAGACCTAGAGCTCAATCTTATGGAATGTAGTCGGGGATTCTTGTTTGGCCTGCGCGTTGATGGACCCAGATCTTGACGGCTAGAGTTCGGCACCTGTAGTGGCCTTGGGGTCGAAAACTTTCCAGAACCTCTCGTAGGAGAAGCCGCTAGTCCTGGACAGTTCTCATCAGTTGGAGAGCTGGGGAGGAAGCCTCCCTTTCATCTTCAGGAACCCTTGGCTCCTTTGGTGCATTCACATTTTCGGGTGGCGGAGGATTCTTCATGGAGGACTTCAGTTGATCTTCGTCGTGGTGGACCTCAACCTCTCGTGGTTCTCTTAGACGCTTAGAACGTCTTGGCATCTTTCTCTGCTGGAATCAATAGAAGATCAATGGCTTGGCACTTATCCTTCCCATAGACGGCTCCAAACTGTTGACGGTAAGAACTCGTCAACTAAGTTTGATCAAGAACTTTTGGAGTTGTAAAAAAAGTGATCTTGAACTCATTAAACTTCAGGCACACTTCCTTATGATTTCAAGAATACAAAATGTAAATGCTGAAATTCTAGAGTGAAAATGGAGAGAATGTTGAATATCTCTTTTCATTAGCAATAACTAGTTACAAAATTCTCCAAAAATTCCCCCCTTCTCAGGTGAAGGGAATTCATATTTATAGTAGAGAACGATTGGCTCATTGTACATGGTGGTTCCTGGGGACACGACCATGCATATGCAGTCTATAGATGGTAGTGGTGCCAGGAGCGCGGTGGTCGGCTCCAGTACACGCCATGGGTCTGCAGAAGCACCTCAACTTCAGTACCTGGTTGTACCTCCACCACATGTTTAGTACGAATGTCAAAGGTCGGCTGAGAAGGACCACATCAGATACTTTACTCGTATGACCACTACTTATCTAGCATGTATATTAGGGTCAGATACCTGGGGTCTTCAGAGTTGTACCGCAGTATGTACTTCATACCCGTACGATCTCTTTGTGGCATGTGTAGGTTCTTACCCTCACGGGGCGCCTATTCTCTAAACTTGTGAAATTTCCTCCTCTTCTCATATAATTGCTCCTTTGGTTACACCTTACATGGAAAGCAAGGAGTTGTGAGGCTGCGTGGTGCGAGGCGTCGTGTGGTTGATTGGTGCGTACGAAGCATGAGACAAGGGCGCAACTACTTGGCGCGAGAGACACCTGATGATGATCTTGCATGGTGCTCCTGCTGGGCACGCGAGGTGCGAGACGGAAGTGCAGCTACGTGGTGCTCGAGGCACCTAATGAGGGCCTTGCAGGGTGCACATGCTGGGCGTGCAAGGGGCAAGATGGGGGTCCAGCTACGTGGTTCTCGAGGCGCCTGATGAGGGCCTCGTGGGGTGAACCTACTGGGCGCGCAAGGCACGAGATGAGGGTTTTGCGTGGTGCAAGACGGAAGTGAACCTACATGGTGCGCGAGGCGCCAGATGAAGCCTTCACGGGGTGCACCTGCTGGGCACGCGAGCCGCAAGACGGGGGCCTCAAGAGGTGCACTTGCTGGGCAAGCGAGGCGTGACACGGGGCATAATGTGGCTAACAACACTTTGCCTAGTGAGGCTGCCCAACACTCGTCTAGGGTTGTGGGAAAATGTACGTATTTGGGCCTTCACGGGACCTTATCATGAGATGTGGGTCTTTAATCGGTATGGAATTTTTAGCATCCACAAAGTCATTCATACGTGGCACTTATCTCGTACAGTTGCACCACAGTCTGAATTTTAGAAACAATCCATACATAAAATCATGCTTGCAAGTCTCACATAAAATCACAAAAATAATGTCATTTACTCATCAATCCTCAACAACCTTTAATCAAGAACCATTGACTTAATCAAATAACATATAATTATGCATAAAAGTGCATTTTCATGTAACATGCATATGTGTGACCATTCTTGAAAACTATGTCAAATTTTATGATATCGTACACTTATTTCTTAAAAATTTTACAAAAATTCAGCAAGAATTATTAACACATAACTAATTACTTATTAATTTTCCTAGCATGCTTGCTAACATTTTGACATATTAAAACCACTGGAAATCATGGATCAAGACTTATTCCCGAAAATCAAAACCAAAACTCACAAACTAATCATGGACTAAATCAACAATAGGCAAAGGATATCAAACTTAAATCCTAACATATATATGAACTTGTTTAATATTCCAAATTATAAATGCAATATCATCATGGAACAAAAACCACCATTAGATACACATGATTGTGAATCTCATAAACCTAAAAATAAAATCCAGCATGTCATTCATTTATTTGCTTTTATCTTTTAAGCATATAAGTCCACAAAAAATCATAGGTTTTCTTAATGAAATGAAAGAAAAAAAATATATGAAACTAATCATTTTCATATTTAGCATATATCATGAAATCATGGTATCAAACTCACTCCTAGTTTACTCATTCTTGCTAAATAAATATATAAACGATGAAATTAATCAAGTAACATAGAATAATAAAATGAACAATAAAACATTTATAATATACCAACAATACATGGATAGGTCTAACATGCTTTCGAACATCTTATGCAAGTCCCTAATAATCCTTAATCTCATTTATGCATTTAGAACAATATCACACCATGCAATATAGCTTAGGCCAAAATACACACGGGACTTAACAACCAAGTTTACCACAAAATCACATCATGCTTCTTTATTCAAATCATCGCGACAAGAATCATAGTACAACATGCTTATAAAAGTAAATAATAATACACAAAATCTAGCATGCTTTTCTATTAGTTTTAGTACATATATATTAATCATGCCTTGAATCAATTTACAATCGATACCTAGGCCTAAAACAATATCATGGTTGAAACCTCAAGGAGAAAAAACACAAGAGTTGCCTACATTTCCTTCATGCATACCTATCAAAATTACAACAGTAGGCATCAAAAATATATAATTATCATGTTTCTACACAAACACCAAAGCAAGGCAACAATTATCCTCATATTATTAACAAACCAAGCATGCACCAACCTATCTCAAAACAAAAACTATAAAATTATTTAACAACCTTTATAATAATCATTTATCCTCATGATTCATCTTAGACACATAATCAAATAAAATTAAAATACCAAAATTCATTTACAACTTATGGTCAAAACCTATATGTCCTTTTACCAAAATAATTGTATAAAATACCAAAACATCATATGTATTCATAATAGCCACATGAACAGAACAACAAAAATAATATCCTTATATCATGCACCCATGGCTTGGCTGAAATTTATATGCTTAAAAAAAATAATCATCATTTCAAAATCAAAAGAAAAGGACCCTTAGCATGTTTCTATGAATGTTAACAAAATAGAATTATGAAGAAGTAATCAAAATGCATAGAGGCATGCTTTCCAAACAACTACCAATAATTAGAACCATAACCACAATAACAATAGATCATCATCATGATAACAAAGATAGGATTCCCATTACCTCCTTGACTATGATCAAAACTCAAAAGCAAGACAACACCTTTGGGAAATTATGATTTTCGAACCCAACAATACAAGAAAAGAGAAACAATTTTCTTTGAATTGAGAAGAAGAAATCTTAGACTTAGGGATTCGAAAACCAAAACTAAAACAAGAGCACATACCTAAAGAGTTTGAACCCCACCCTTCTTCTCCTTGTTTCTTTCTTTCTTTCTTTCTCTCTTTTTCGTGCACTCTCCTCTTTCTTTCGCTCTAAAATTCGGTAGCCACACAACAAGGGTTTCCAAGACTCATATGTCTCCTATTTATAACCATTTTGTGACCTAACCCTAAGAAGAGTTCCCAAGTGTGAAAATCTCAAAACCTATCCCAAAAAATAAGTTAAATCCCACCTATTAAGCCTAAATCCCATCAAGGGTCTCCTTACGCCTCTCCTAACCCTTATCATAAAGTGAACCAAATCAAAGTTAAGCATTGTCACCTTATCCTACAAGATGACAACTTTATATTTTTTTTTCTTTTCTATTTTCTTTTATGTTCTTAATAAAATGAAAATGTTCAAGACTCACTTTAAGTCTAGAATCATACTACCCTTTATTTTTATTCATCTTTGTTGACGCAGTTTTTCGCCAACAGTATATTGAAGAAATAATAAGGTTGAATTAGTGCTTAATAATAAACCAAAATATGAAATAAATTCACAAGAACACAAATCTTGTTACGTGGTTCAGTGGTTAAAATCCACCTAGTCCACGAGTCTATATTATTATTGCTTCTCTCTCTATTTTGGCAAAGTTTCAGTATTACAGAATAATCATCCCCCTCCCTGTCCAATATTCCCAGTATTTATAGAGAAATTCCATGGACAGGTTTGGGTAACCACGGGAGTCAATCAAGGATTTACATATTTATTACATTTAATACAAATAATTCTCATTTGTATTGGGATATGATTTGATCACAAAATAAATGGTCTTCTTGTATCTGGGACATTAAATATGACAGGCTGGTCATAAATAACCGCATAAAAGTACCCGAGTCTTTGGGGATCCGCGGGTACGCAATATATTTTAATTATCATGAGCTGGATATCTATCTGAGCTCGTACTTTGGCAGCCATTTGAATTTCATGAGCTCGTGCTTCCCAACCTTCATGTTTGTAGCTCGGGTTAGACCCAGGACACCTATCACCACATGTGCCCATGTGAAACTGGAGTTGCTTACCTGGATAATAAACATATATCATTTCCTTTGTTATTTCTCCTTATATTATTTGCAAGTTGTACCCGAACTGAGTGAAGGACTAATGCTGAAATTAGGGTACAACATTTGCCCCTCAAGTCCTTGCTCGTGGTTCATGTCATCACCTTCTGACCTACACAGTAGGGACTTTTAGACTTCAGTTGCATTAAACCATGTCTGCCCACTACTCAAGTACTGGACACGTGGTATATCATAATTGGCGTCTATTCAGGTTTCGAGGCTTACAATAATTGTCTTGTCAGCTTTTTGCCGCTGTTTTGTCTTTTGAACCATGGCCCTTGGATCTCATACTAACCAAATTGGATGGCCCAAATCAATTTATGTTGTTTATGTATAAATAGGGTAGGCAATTTTCAGGGTTCACCACCTTTCATTTCAAATCTTTCTACATTTTCTCTCTTTTGCATTTATGAATCCTTCCTCCTTAGAAAAACCAAGAAACCATTCGTTGCACCCAGCTACTCAGAAGTATTCCAGAAACTGTCCCCTGCAAAGTCTACTTCTTTTTATCGAAGAACATACTGTAAGTGCTTCATCTTTTAGTTTTGAAGAAAAATTTTCTTTTACTGGTCTTCTTTTTTTTCACCACGCTCATCCACACTTCATCGTAGTCAACATTAGGTTATTTCCCAAATGATTTTAGCAAATAGGCTTCAACTTAGATTTAATGAGTAGGTCCTAAAACGTCCTTGGAACTACGACATTCATAAAACTGGGTAATTTCTGGGTTAAGTTGGGTAACCCATAGCGAATTTCGAAAATACCCATTTGGGATATAGAAGATGAAAAATTTTAAGGGTCCAAAATAGGTTGCTAAGGGGTCATGTTTCTTGGGTGGTTTTGCAGACATTCTGACATACGGATCCCTAAATATCAGGGGTCTGTTAGGCTACTGAGGCGTGTAACTTAGGGAAGCGCGTGACATTACATGATTAGGTCAAGGCTAACTCAGCTTGTACATCAAAAGTTAATCACTCCCCTCCATACTTCTGCGCTATAACCTTTAGAAACCCCTAGGTCACCCACTAATTAGATCGTTTTGTTCGTTAGGTGATCTGATGGCTCCCAAGAAGAACGCACCTAGCTCGTCTGCTCAACAAAAGAACAAAGGGAAGGAGGTCCCCCCTGAATCTACTATTCCCCACTTCGGTCTAGTGATGGAGAAAGAAGTGGTGGTAGACCCCAATGCCTTTTTTGAGGCAGAAAGAATCGTGTCCAAGATCACCACTCAAGGGAGGGTGAAAAAGATTATGCTGAGCCATAATATTGAGGTCGGGACCAGAGTTCTCATCGCCCAACCTTCTTTCGAAGGGGAAAGGAGTTGGTCCCCTCTCTAGGACGATTTCGCTGCTTGGAGTGACGAACATTTGAAGGCAGGTGCCTTCCTTCCCTTGGACCAATACTTCGCGGATTTTCGGAATTTCGTGAAGTTGGCTCCATTTTAGCTCCCCCCAAACTCTTATAGGCTTTTGGCAGGGCTGCAATACTTATTTTTTAAGCATGAGTGGGAGGTCCCCACTCTGGCAGATATATTATACTTTTCATGCCTCAAAGCCAGCCCAGAACGAAAAGGTCAGGGTGACAGATTCTACTACCTCACTAGATTCCTGAATTCTGCTCTGGTCATCGAGTTCCCAAGCCATTCTAACGACTATATATACTTGTTCTTTATGTCGAACATGTTCCGAAACTGTGAACACAAACACTTCAATCGTCCTCGCAAGTTCTTTATTTTATGACCTGAGATTGTGAAATTTTATTCTTTCTAAGATATTTCCCTTGTACTTGTATGAACTGAGTTTATTTCTCGTGCAGCCATATTCGCGAGGATGGCGAAGTCCGTGACCTTTGGGGGTCAGTACGAGAAATTATTTGGGCTGCCCCCTAGTGAGAAGGATTACCGCCAGATCGTGAATGACGTCACAATGTTGGTGTGTAAATTTATTGGCAAAGGCCAGACGTTGGCCTTAAGGACCCGGGCTACTCTCCAGGTAATACACGAGCTCCCACCCTCTCAAGAAGAGGCCTTGCCAGCCATTGAAGGCCAGGACGAGGAAGAGGACGAAGTGCCTCTTGTGCAAAAGAGGCAGGTTCCCCAGGCTATTTGGGAACCCAATTTAGAGCAAGCTGCGTCAGGGGCAGTAGCCGGCCCCTCCGGCCAAGGTAACCCATATCCTTATAGGGAACTGGATAAGGTTGTTGTGGAGTTTAGGTTAGTTAGATTTAACCCCAATCAGCTCTTCCATCGTCATCCTCATGACCCAGACCGTAATATCACCCTGCTCCACTGCGTAAACCACTTGGTGGTGCGCCATGACACTAGCTACCCTAAGGGTACCATTGTTGTAGATAATACATTAAATTTTAGGTCCACCATCTTTGAGGAGTACAGAACCAACCGTAGGTCATGGCCTTCTCTGCTCCAAGGTGCCTTTGCCTCTGGATTTAAATAGTATGTAGATGATTCCAGCCCCGAGGTAGAACCAGAACCTTAACCTTCTAGGATCCAAGAAATACTAATAGTAGACTCTCTTTCTCCTCCAATAGTTCCAAGGTCGGAGGTCGTGATAATAAACTCCTCCCCCAGCCCGGAGGGTAGGATCTTTATTTATTTTCTTTGTGTAGGCTCTTGACTTTACTTGTGAACTGATCCCCTTTTTTTTCTTTTTAGGCGACGATATGGAACAAACCAAAGATTCTGGTGGGGCACGCTTACAAAGCCAGCTGGAGGGACTTGAGGACGATCGAGGAGCAGAGCCCAGAGAACTTCCTGGAGTCAGCCTTGGGGATGACCCTCACAGTAAGTTATCCTTCCTTGGTGACACCTTTCTTTTTATCGCGTCAAAGGATATATCTAACTTGCCTTGTTATTTTGTAGTCTGCTCTGGCTCAACATCGCAACATAGCCTGGGCCAAAATCAATACCACCAAGACTGCCCTTACCACAGCTCAAGAATGCGACCAGGCCGCCAAAGCTGCCTTTGTAGCTGCTGAAAAGAGCGAGTATGATGCCAAGTTTGCCCTCACCTCGTCCTAGGAAAGTGAGTAGGCTATAGAGATTGCCTTGGCTGCTCTCTAGGATCAGACTGCACAACTCTAGACTGAGGTTTATGAAGCCAAAGCAAAACAGCTAGAGGTTGAGGCTGCAGTTATAGAAGAGAAGGCTGCCTCATTGTCGTCCATGGAAGATATGTTGTACCATTACTGGGACTTTAACTAGGATGGCAACTTTTCTTTCATGGCTCCCGCGCTGTGGGATCTATACCTTGAAAGATTCAAGGCTCGGATCTTGCAAGAGCCGTTACAGACGAGGAATGCTTCTACGGTAGGTGAGCAAGAAGGAGAGGAGGTCATGTCCTCAGAGCAACCTGGAGGAGCTCAGTGACAATCTTGTTCCTTTTGTTTTTGTTTTTGCTTTTTTTTTATATTTGTTTGTAAACAATTGGCTTTGGGCTTAGTTCAAGGTTTTTCTCCTCGAGACAATTTTATTTTCAATTTATATATCTAATCTCTTTTATCTATTCATCTTTCCTTTATTATCTCTCATGTTTATGACTCCTTAGACTTGTACATTCCAGATATTAGGAATTAATTTTTAGATCGGGATAAATAATTCAAGCTCAGTTATATCCAAACTTTATGTGTTGATTTATATCATACCTATTAAGAATCAGGCCTTGGACCCGATTATATCCCTTGTTGTATATAACTTTAAACAACTTTCGCAACTTTCAAAGTTTTGTACCTTGTTGTATCCAGGGTTTTAAATGATTAAAAGTGAGTTTATGCTAGGTTCATTGACATCTCAAGCTCTTAAAAATTTGTCAATTATTCAATTTTCCATGCTTCTAAGAATTGGACCTGGTTGTATACAGGGTTTTAAGTGATTTAAACTTAGTTCGTGCTAGGCTTATTGACATCTCGAGCTCTTAAAAGGCCATCGAATAATCCATTTTCCAAGCTTCTAAGTTTCTGAACAGGTTGTATCCAAGGTAGTTTTGTACCTGGTTGTTTCCAGGGTTTTATACAGTGATCTTATTTTGATCCACCTTGTGTTATATCCCCCCCCCCCCCCCCCCAAAGGTAACAAGAATGTAGAGACTTTCTCGGTTGCTTTTAATAAATCAATAAACGAGCTAATACAACCTTAAAAGGAAAAATTATTTAAAATCACCTTAACAAGAAAAATTATTTAACAATTCATCTATTATTTAATTAAATGACTTTTATAATTAAGACTTATATGGATGACTGTACTATTGATAATAATTTTTTAAATGCATGGCATTCCAGGTCCGTGGGACTATCTCGCCAATCAGTCCGGCTGTCTTGAAGGTTCCTTCACGCAAAACTTCCATGATCTGATATGGTCCTTCCCAGTTCGGTCCTAAAATGCCATCCTTGGGATCCTTATTTGCCAGAAATACCCTTCGAAGAACCAGGTTGCCTAATCCAAAACTTCATCTCTTGACTTTAGAATTAAAGTAGCGAGTGATTTTTTGTTGATAATGGGCTTGTTGTAACTGCGAATCCTCTTGTTTCTCATCAATCAGGTCGAGAGATGCGTTAAGTAATTCTTCATTCTGTTCCTGGCTAAATGTCTATTGCCTGTGAATGGTTACCATAGCTTAGATTGGAAGGATGGCCTCGCTTCCAAAAGTTAAGGAGAAGGGAGTGTGTCCCGTGGAGGTTCTGTGAGAGGTTCGGTATGCCCAAAGTACTTGCGGGAGCTGTTCGGGCCATACTCCTTTGGCCTCGTCTAACCTCTTCTAAAGGCTTACCTTTAGGGTTTTGTTCACAGGATCGACCTGCCCATTGGCCTGTTGATATGCTATTGATGAGAAACTCTTAATGACGCTGTATTTTTCACAGAAGTTAATGAAGAGATCACTGCTGAACTGGGTCCCATTATCCTTCACGATCTTTCTAGGGAGCCCAAACTGACACACAATATTCTTCACCACAAAGTCCAGGACTCTCTTTGAAGTGATGGTTGCCAAAGGCTCGGCCTCTACCCACTTTGTGACATAGTCGATTGCGACAATCGTGTAATGAACTCCTCCCTTGCCCATTGGTAGGGATCCTATTAGGTCGATTCTCCAGATTGCAAATGGCCACGGGGATGAGATCATCGTTAGCTCGACTGGAGTAGCTCAGGCAACTATGGCGAAGCACTGGAATTTGTCGCATTTCTGAACATACGATATGGAGTCTTTCGTTAAAGTGGGCCAAAAATAGCGCTGCATCAATATTTTCAATGCTGGATTTTGCCCACCAGCATGATCTCCACAAAACCCTTCATGCACTTCTTGCATAATGGTTTTAGCCTCCTTAGGCAGAACACATCGTAAGAGAGGCAATAAATGCCCACGTCGGTATAATGTTCCATCCACTATCACATACCTCTGGTCTTGATATTGTATTTTTCTAGCATCCTTTCTTTCCTCAGGTAGCGTTCTCGTTGTGAGGTATTCCATTATCGGGGTCATCCAGGTCAGCCTTGTGTCGATCATCTCGACCTCTACCATTTTTTTTATCACGCTCGGACTCTCCAAGAATTCTACTGGCACTACATTCAAAGTCTCAACTTCCTTGGTGGTGGTAAGCCTTGCCTAAACGTCAACATTAGATTTCTGCTCATGAGGTATCTATTCGGAAGTACTGTATTCAAATTCAGATAGCTCCCACTTCACCTTAGCTAGGTAAGCCTCCATCCTGGTGCCTTGAGCTTGATATTCCCCCAACACCTGATTAACCACGAGTGGAGAATCGCTATAACATTGGACGAATTTTGCTTTGAGCTCTTTCGCGACTCTCAGTCCAACCAGTAAGGCCTCATATTCGGCTTCGTTGTTAGATGCTTCAAATCTGAATCTCAGAGCTGTATGAAATTGATGCCCTTCTGGGGATATTATTATGATCCCAGTCCCTGATCTGTTCTCATTTGATGATCCATCTAAGAATATTTTCCACAACTCTTGCACCGATTCCTTCAAAAGCATCTCTTGAAATCTAGTGCATTCAGCAACAAAATCAGCAAGGGCTTGACTTTTGATTGAGGTCCATGGCACGTTCAATATCTCGAACTGGCTGAGTTCAACCGCCCATTTTAAGAGACGTCCCAACGTTTCAGGTTTTTGCAATACCTACCTTAAAGGTTGGTTGTTCATGACGTTGATTGAATGGGACTGAAAATATGGTCGGAGCTTCTTGGAAGCCAATATCAGACAGAATGCCAGCTTTTCTATCAGTGGATATCGTGATTCAACTCTGAGAAGTCTCTTGCTTATATAATACACTGGTTTTTTAGCACGATCTTCTTCCCGAACTAACACGACACTAACTACAATTTCTGTTACGGTCAAATAAAGGAATAGAGGCCCTCCAGACATAGGCTTGGTCAATACTAGGGGCTCGACCAAGTGTATTTTTAGGTCGAGGAATGCCTGCTTGCACTCCTCAGTCTATTCAAATTTCTTGTTTCCTCTTAGAAAGTTGTAGAATGGCAAGCACATGTCAGTAGATTTTGAAATAAAATGATTCAAAGCTACTACCCTATGAGATGTTGTATGGGAGGAAGTGTAGATCACCCATTCATTGGGATGAGATGGGTGAGAGGAAATATTTGGGGCCAGATATGGTTCAGAGGACAAATGAAGCTATAGAGAAGATCCGAGCTAGAATGCTCGCTTCTCAGAGCAGACAGAAAAGCTACGTTGATCCTAAGCGTAGGGACGTGGAGTTCCAGGTTGGGGACCACGTGTTTCTTCGAGTTTGACCATTACGAGGGGTGAGGAGGTTTGGAAAGAAGGGCAAGCTAAGCCCTAGGTTCATCGGACCTTTTGAGATCCTGGAAAGGATTGGTCAGGTGGCTTACAGATTAGCTTTGCCACCATCGTTGTCTGGAGTTCATGATGTATTCTATGTTTCTATGCTCCAGGAGTATGTTTCAGATGTAACTCATGTACTAAGGTATGAAGATTTGGAGTTACAGACAGATTTGGCTTATGAAGAGCAACCGGTTCAGATCTTGGATCGAAGAGATAAAGTATTACGGAATAAGACGATTCCTCTTGTTAAAGTATTATGGAGGAATAGTAGGGTCGAGGAGGCGACCTGGGAGCTTGAGACAGCGATGCGGGATCAATATATCCTGAGTTATTCAAGTAAATTTCGAGGACAAAATTCTCATTAGGAGGGGATAGTTGTAACGACCCAAATTTGCTAATAAGGCTTAAGGGCCTTGATTAGTGTGTCGTGTAGAGTCCAAGAACTTTACTTAGCTAAGTAGATAGTAGTATAATAGTAATAATAGTATTATCATTATGACTGTGGATTTTTGATTCAGACCGGGATTTATTTGGACACTCATAGTAGTACTTGTAGATTTTCTAAGTTTAATCTATAGTTTAAGAATATTAATTTTAACCTAAGGTTTGATTAATATGACTGATATTGAGGATTATATTTTGTATACTATAAGGTTTAAATAAGAACCAATAGGGTTATAGCACATGTTATGTATGGGTTTATTAATGATTAAGTATTTTGAGAATTTAATTTATTAAGGATAAAATTTGAATACTTTAAGGTCAATCAGCAGCTTTGAAAATGTTAGAGGGCTTAGTCAAGGCTGTTTACTCAATTTAAATTAAGCTAAAAATGTGTAATTTCGTGTTTAAATAATCAGCATATGCCGATATATCGCAGCTATAGGGGGCGATATATCGCAGCACGAAGATACGAAAAACACGAAACGATGCACGATTGCCTCGGGCATACTGGCTCAGGCGATATATCGCCCCTCGCAGCACATTTTGAAAGTTTTTGAAATCGTTCTCCATTCAAACCTTCAAACTCTTGATAAGTCCAGCACCTTTTTGAACGAGTCTTCAGCCTCTGCTGAATGATAATTTAAATTATTTTCACTTAAAAAGCCATTATTTTTATTCAAGTTAAATGAGATCTTTTCATTCCTAAACTCTATAAATAGGACCTAGTACCCAGCCATTTATTCATCTATTACTCTAAGTTCAGAGGCTGCAAGTTGCTAGGTGAGTGTGAGAGTGTAAACACTTGGGTTGAGAATCATAAGCTTGATCATCATAAGCTTATCAAATACATGGAAAGTAAGGTTATATAGCATTTCGGTTCGAGGTTTAGATTGGTCTTACAAGTCTTCAAGGTATTCCCACACTCTAGTTCATTGGTATTATTTTATTTAAGTTCTCATAGTCTTCTACTCAGCCTTTTAACCTTATTCTTTATTTTGGTTAGGAAATCTAAGAACTTGCACATAAGTTTTTGGTAAGTATATTCTCAATGATATAGTCATCCCATTCCTTTCATTTCTTTTCTTCAAAGTACTCACTCTATTACAAATGGTTTTTAGGAGTGTTCCAAAGACCCAACTTTGTCCTCATATCCCGGTAATTTTGGTAAGGAAAATAGGATAAAATTTATATGTTATATGTTTTTTTTTATATGTTATCTTATGGTTTTTATGTTATGAACTATGTTATGTTAAATATGTTTGTAGGCTTGGGCATATGACCTATATGACTAACAAGCCCCAAATAGATTGTGGGCATATGACTTGCTTAGCTAGCAAGACCCCACTAATCTAATGGGCATATGACTTGTTTAGTCTATGGGACCCCAAGTAATAATGGCCATTATAGTAGGTATGTGATATAAGTGTTATGTTATGTTTTTATGTTTTTTTTTATGAAATTATGTATATGGACTATGTGTTAGATTTTCCTTGTTGGGCATTAGGCTCACTCCTTTTTGTTTATATGTGCAGGAAAATAGTCTTAAGTGGCGGGAAAGGTTCTTGGAAGCTTGGAGAATGTGTATTGAGGCAGAATGGATTCAAGAGCCGAGCCTTTCGATTCGAGGATGTAGTTTTGTTTCTTATGGTTTTTACATGTATTTTCCGCATTTTATTATGTAAATCTCTCTTTTTAATTATGTCATGTTTTGATTTTAAAACAATGGGATCCCATATCCTACTTGATATTTTATGTAAGTTTAACTTTTATTTTTACAAGTTTCTTAATAAAGTTATGGTCTTTTGACTTGTAAAGATTTATTAAGGATTAGTGTTTATGTATAGTTTTTGTTAATGGTCCAAAAGTCTAGAGTAGTTGGGTCATTACATGTCGGGAGGGCATAATTGGAATATATGTGATTTAATGATTAAAAGTATGCTATATGAATATTTGAATGCATGATTATGTGTATTAGTATGCATGTAGGCCCTAATTAGGTTAGAAAGGGCATAATTGTAAAAATATATGTAATAATTATTGAGACCACATTATTATGTGGATATATTTGTGATCTGTGACTCGAGACGATCCTAGTGAATGATTTAGCAGAAAGGTCACGGCGGGGATTTATACCCGACTCGAGGCGAGCCTAGGGGTATTTCTGGGAATATAGAGAATATATTGGAGACCATTTTGACATTGGGGAATATAAATGGTGATTAGTTAGGTGTTGGGAAGTAAGTGGTAAATATTAGAGACACTCGAGGAATTAGCGGGAATTGGGTGAAAGGACCAAAATGCCCCTAGGTGCATTTAAAGGCTTAGAATTAAAGGGAGGGCAGATTGGTCATTTGGCTTCTATAGGATAAGTGCTATCATGTTTTATGCCTTAGTGGGAAAAGTCCAGAGTCTGAAGGAAAAGAAAAGAAAAGGAATAAAGGAAAAGAAGGGAAAGAAAAGGGAAAGAAGAGCAGGCTATTTCCAAGGTCGGTTTAGGCATATCTCCATCAGTTCTTGATGTATTTTGGGGAAGAAACTTAGGGAGAATAAGAGAAAAAGCTTGAGGTTAAGGTCTTTGATCTAGCTAGAAGAATTAGCAGGGATTTAGCAAGAATAAACCATCCATTTGAGGTAAGACTCAAGGTAGTTCATCAGTTTTATTATTGGTTTTGAGTTGATTTTCTAAGCAAAGTTTTGTGGGAATCCTAGGGAGTTTGGGCTGAGGATTTGAGGAGGAGAAGGAAAAGCTTGTGAGGAGGACAACCTAGCCTAAACTCATCCAGCAAAGGTAAGGGATTCTACTTTGAAGTTTGTGGTTTTAGTGGCTGCTTTGCTGAGTTTTTTGAATTCTAGGTTCAGCCATGGTGAAATCTTTGATTGTGGGTGCATGTGGTTGAGTTGTGTATGGTTGGGATGCTTGGGATGAGTTAGACATGTTAGTAAGCTTGTTTTTAAGTTTGGGTGAAGTTTGGAAGAGTTTTGGTCAAGTTTGGCTCGGGGAAAATCGAAGGAGAAAATGGCAAGTTTTGTTGTTATGTGACTAGCGCTAGCCTTTGGGCGCTGTAGTTCTAGGCCAAGTGTTCTGGGAGAGTTTGTGCTCTGTTTGTAGCACTACAGCGCCCTCCTTAAAATGCTATAGCGCTACCCTATTTCTAGAAAGGGGTTTTTGAGTTATTTTCAAGGGTTTTTGCCCGGGGGTTCGGGGTTCGATTCCACCACCCCGCCTGGTTGAATTGGGGATTCCTGAGGGCTCGGGATTAGTCCTGGGGCTAGGTTTTGGACTTGAGGGTTGGTCATGGTTCTGATCTATGGTTGTGACTAGGTGTGCGCTAGGGCTCAAGGGGGATCGTGCTCAAGGATCAAAGCGAATGAAGCTAGCGAATTTAAAGGTAAGAAAACTGCACCCGGTTAAGTGTTTGTGATGGGACTAAGTGCTCCCTATATCTGTATAATGTCAAAGATGGTATTATTCCATGGGACATTTGATAAACGACCTAAGGGTGTCGTATAAAATATTTGCGCATAGGGCACGGCTTGGGCACTGGTAGCCAAGGACAGCTTAATATTCACTGAGCTCGGTTTAAGCGGGTCAAAGTCAATGGGATAAACAAAGGATGCAACCTAAGGGCACTAACCCTAGTTATCATATGTGGATTGATTATTGATATGAATTGATATACTTGGTGTGATGAACACTTGATTGTCATGAATGCTTAAACTGATTAAGTACATGCTTATGCGATATGAGATATTTGGTTGTCTGTTGATTGATTATGCTCTGTTATTGTGTTTTCTTGCTGGGCCTTGGCTCACGGGTGCTACGTGGTGCAGGTAAAGGCAAAGGCAAGTTGGACCAATCTTGAGATGGAGGGCTACGGGGCTGAATGTACATAGTCAGCTGTTCGGCCGCTATGGCCGAGGAGTGGATCAGGACAAGGAATGCCTAACAGTCTGTTTTGCCTTAGAGTGGCTAATTATTGTAGTTAAATTCTGGATATTTTGTAAACAGTTCTAATCTCATTATTTTTGGGATCCCGTGTAAACAGAAAATGATTATTTATAAGAAATGCGACTTTTGAGACCAAAATCTTTTAACCCTAGTTCCACTATAGTTTTAGTAACACGTTTTTAATTAAATGACTTGATTAGCAAGTCTAGCACCTTTATAAACACACAGTGTAACGGTCTTGGCTATCCAGGGTGTTACATCAGTAGTCTTGGATTTGACAAGCATATCATCGACATACACTTCCATATTTCTCCTAATCTTCCCCGCAAACATTTTGTTGACTAATCGCTGATATGTAGCTTTGGCATTTTTTAGTTCGAAGGGCATGACCTTATTACTGTATACATTAGTTGGGGTCATAAATCTAGTATGTTCTTGGTCCGTAGGATTCATCGCGATCTGGTTATATCCAGAATACGCATCAATAAAGGACATGAGCTCATGACCCGCTGTGGCATCTATCAACTAATCAATCCTTGGCAGTGGGAAGCAAATCTTGGGGCAAGCTTTATTTTGGTCAGAGAAATCGATTCAGGTCCTCCATTTCCCATTTTTCTTTGGGACCAGCACAGGATTGGCGACCCAGATCGGGTATTTTTGCTTCATGAATAAACCTGCACTTTAACAGTTGGGCCACTTCTTCCTCCAATGCTTTAGCTCGGACTGTTCCCAAACGCCTTTGTTTTTGGGATTTTGTAGGCACGTTCTTGTCATGATTTAGAGTGTGCATGATTACACTCGAGTTTATTCCCACCATGTCTTCATGTGACCAGGCGAGACGTTATGGGATTTTAATTCGTTAATGTACCTCTTCCGAGCACCCCTGCTCTTGTCTACCTGATGGGGTCCTCTCGAAATGGGGGCTATATCTCCCCCTATTATCGGAGGAGGGGCCTCCTCATTCTCTTGAACTCTGTCTTGATTCATTGGAGCTTTAGGAGCTGTCAAAGGATTTTTTCCAGCACGCTGACTAGGGAACACTCGATTTCGGGCGTACTGGGCCAAAGGTCCTGCCCTGATTAGGGTCTCGATCACATCCTTCAGCAGTCTACAGTCATCAGTGTTGTGGCCGATATCATTGTGAAACTAGCAGAACTTCAAAGTATCTCTCTTCACTCTTTGGATTTTCAATGGTTCTGGCTTCTTCAATGGAAGGCGAGTAGAATTGGCTAGGAAGATGCGTTCCCTAGTATCCACAAGGTCGATATAGGTTGCATAAACAGGCTTGAATTTTTCCCCGAACTTATTTTTCTTTGTTCTGCTCTATTCGCCTTCACCATTTCCCATCCTCTTATTATTCCCCCCTTTGTTATTATCGGTAACGGTTTGAGTCGTAGTTGCAACATCCGTTACCGTTCCAACGGGCTGGATAGAGACCTGGCTGGTTCCTGCGACAGAAACTCGTGCCTCTTCCAGGTTAACCCATCTTTGAGCTCGTGCCAAGAACTCATCCACACTATTAACTCATTTTCTTTGTAATTCTTGCCACAAGTCGCCTCCAACAAGGATTCCTATCCTCATTGCCATGAGCTTGGAGCTATCGTCAGCATCTCTAGATTGCGCAGCGACATTGGTAAACCTACTTAGATATGCCTTCAACGGTTCACCAGGTCATTGATTTACATTAGCCAATGAATTAGCCTTATTTCGAGCTATCTGGGAAGCCTTGAGCGCTCTCTTGAAATCAGAAAAAACTTCTTCCATGAGCTATTTGAATGCCTCTTGTACTATTTAAATCACTGTCTGGGTAGACTGATCAGAGTAGAGGGGAATAAAATTCACCTTAGATCAGGTACGATGTTGTTGGCCATCATCATGGTGTTAAACATCCCAAGGTGATCAGACAGATCCCCATCGCCGTCAAAATTTGACAAGTGTGGCATTCTGAAACCCACCGGAATGTGCCCGCCGCAATGTTTGGAGCGAAAAGCTCGAGCTCATCCTCTGAGTCACAATTGTCTTTGTCTTTTTCAGATAGGAGTTTATTCATTTGCTCCTCCATTTCAGCTAACCTCTCGAGGGTTTGGTCCCTAGTCCCTAGGTTATTTTGGGGTTGTTCAACAACTCCCATCCTATCGTATGTGTTTGATGGGTTATTGTCCCTCCAAGATCAAGCTTGGTTTTGTGGGGCATTTCCATTATCACGTACTTCGGAAGGACCTCCATCTTGACGAGTGTAAGTAAAACCCTTATCTCGAGCTGAATATCTTTTCTGTGAATTCAGACGATCATGCAGATCAGGCTATGGATCGTATCGTGGACTTTGTGTCGAACTTAGATGATTTCTTAGATCACCCTCAGACCTACAACTTTGACGAATTTTAGTCCAATAACTTTTATTTGCGAAGCTTACAGCTCGCGGTTGAGGCCGAGGGTCTGGATTTTTAACACATGTCCGTGGGACAAAGGTATGGGCAGACGGAGGAGGGTTTCTCCTACTGTCACCATACGCTGGAATGTCCCATGTAGGCCGAGGTGGTGTTGGATGTCTAATAGGTGACAGGGGGTGCCTTAATGGTGAGGCAATCCTTGTCACATCAGGGTGAACTAAATTAACCCTCCTTTGTTTTTCCCCATTATTTCTAGTTCTCTGTGCCTGATGACCCGATCATGATGCAGGAGGGTTAGCTGGAACATTCTATCTCTGTGAGCCTATTCTAGCCCCTCCTCGTGGGTTACCATTGGTATTCCCAAGTTCTTGAGATGGAGGCGCCGAACTTGGGGTCGCGGTTCTAACCGATCGACTGACGTGCTGATGATCCCTATGAGGGCCACTAGATTGAGCATTTTGGCAATCTCACACTGTAGGCACAAAACTTAGTGTTTAGTTCGGACTGACCGACTTGGTTTGGATCAGTTATTCCTGAGGGACTTATGAGACCAACTCTGCCCCTTTCCGAAATTAACGTCGGTTGCAAGAGGGGGTAACTGAGCCAAAACCTCCTCAATTTGCATGTTTTCCTTACCAAGATGGCTTCTTAACTACATATTTTCCAACTCAACTGCAGTTAAGTAGTCTGGGTTTGGATTCGGTGGCCATGACGTCGAACTTCTAGTATCGTCGTGACCCATAGGTTGCGTTTTCAGACGTTGCTGAACTTCAGGGCCATGCTCATTTGAAACAGCGGTATGATGGGCCTCCTGCCAATCAGGTTGTTCTATCTCATTGTCGTGCATTGAGCGAATGACCACCATGATGAGATTTTACTGGGATTATGATGAAAGCACTGATTTCGTTCTCTCAATGAAAGCACCAAACTGTTGACGCGGTTTTTGGCCAACAATGTATTGTAGAAATAATAAGGTTGAATTAGTGCTTAATAATAAGCCGAAATATGAAATGAATTCACAAGAACACAAATCTTTTACGTGGTTCAGTGGTTAAAATCCACCTAGTCTACGAGTCTATATTATTGTTGTTTTTCTCTCTATTTGGACAGAGTTTCAGTATTACAGAATAATCGTCCCCCTCCCTATCCAATATTCTCAATATTTATAGAGAAATTTCATGGTCAGGTTTGGGTAACTGCATGAGTCAATCACAGATTTACATATTTATTACATTTAATACAAACAATTCCCTTTTATACTGGGATATGATTTGGTCGCAAAATAAATGGTCTCCTACTATCCGGGACATTAAATATGACAGGCTGGTCATAAATAACTGCATAAAAGTACCCGAGTCTTTGGGGATCCACGGGTATGCAATATATTTGAATTATCACGAGCTGGATATCTATCCGAGCTCGTACTTTGGCAGCCATTTGAACATCACGAGCTCGTGCTTCCCAACCTTCATGTCTGTAGCTCGGGTTAAACCCAGGACGCCTATCACCAAACATGCCCATGTGAAACCGTAGTTGCTTATGTGGATAATAAACAGATATCATTTCCATGGTTATTTCTCTGTATATTTATTTGCCAGTTGTACCCGAACTGAGTGAAGCACTAATGCTGAAATTAGGGTACAACAATCTTAAATTAAAAGAAATAAACAACTAAAAATTAAAACACATTCACACACACACATAAATTTTTCAGCACACACATATAATAAAACACGATAAAAATACAACCTATTCTAATCACAAAATTTATCACACTAAAATGTACATTAATAATAAAACAAACAAGTTACACAATTATTCCAAGTAAATCAATTAAATCCTAATTCAAATAAAATAAACAATTCAAATTATTTTCTAATGAACAAACAATTAAATAAAACATAACAAATAAAATTAAAAAAAATGGATCGCTGCAATATACCCTCCTCGAAAGGAATTTCATCCTTGAAATCATTCCTTACCAAACAACTCGGGGTAGTGTTCCCTCATGTCCTCCTCCAACTCCCAGATTTCCCCTCTAGCTGAACAATTCTTACACAAGACCTTTACTAGAGGAATCTTCTTGATCCTTAGTTCCTTGACTCTTGCCTTTGAAATTTGCACTGGTTGTTCATCATAACTCAGGTCATGCTTCAGTTCCGACAGTTCATAACTCAACACGTGGGAGGGCTCAGGCACATACGTCCTCAACATGGAAATATGGAACACATTATGCATCTCAGCGAGCACTGGTGGTTATGCCAAGGGATAGGGAACTTTCCTAACTCTCTCCAAGTTCTCAAATGGACCTATATACCTTGGGCTTAGCTTTTCCTTCCTCCCAAAATGCATAACCCCTTTCATAGGTGACACTCTAAAAAACACCTGATCACCTACAGAGAATTCCAACTCTCTTCTCTTAAGATCTACATAGCTTTTTTATCTACTCTTAGCAATCAGCATCCTCTGCCTAATCTTAGCAACTACTTCAGTGGCCTCTCTCCCTGAATCTGATCCTAGAATCTATTTCTCTCCCACCTAATCCCAATGTAGGGGTGTCCTACATTTGCGTCCATATAGCATCTCATATGGGTCCATTCCAATAGTAGATTGGTAGCTATTTTTATAAGAGAATTATATTAGAGGTAAGTATCGACTCCATGATCCAGAGAAATAGAGTGCACAAGATATCAACATGTCCTCCAGAATCTGTATTGTTCGATCCGATTGGCCATCTTTTTGGGGATGGAAGGTTGTACTAAGTTTAAGCCTTGTCCCCATAGCATATTGTAAACTCTTCCAAAACTTCAAAGTGAACACAAACCCTCTATCATAGATTATAGACTTTGGTACTCTATGTAAACGAGCGATCTAACTTACATATAACTTTGCATATTGTTCTGCAATATAAGTTGTCTTAACTGGTAGAAAGTGAGTCTACTTGGTGAGTCTGTCGATTATTACTCAAGCTGAATCATGTTGCTTTGGAGTCCTTGGCAATCCTACCATAAAGTCCATGGCTATCTCCTCCAATTTCCATTCCAGAATGCTGATGGGTTGGAGAAAACCTGCTGGCCTCTGGTGCTCTGCTTTAACCTGCTGACAAGTAAGACATCGCATCACATACTCTGCTATGTCACGCTTCATTCCTGGCAATCAGTTTGATGCTTTTAAGTCATTGTACATATTGGTAGAACCTGGATGTAGGGAATAAGGGGTGGTGTGAGATTCTAACATGATGCTCTCTTTCAGTTCCTTATGTGCTGGCACACAAATTCAAACCATATACCGCAAAAATCCACCCTCGGACTTAGTGAAATTGATATCACTCCCTTCCTTGATTAATGCTTCCTGCCTAACCAAAGCCTCGTCCAGTTTCTACTTTTCCTTTAATTGCTCAAGTAAAGATGATTTCAGAGTTAGGTCTGACAAGTTCCCAGTAACTAATTCAATTCTAGCTATTACCATTTCTTTCTGGAGTGGCACCTCTAGTTAACTTAGTGCTGAGAGAGTCCCATAACTGCTTATACTTAAGGCGTCTGCTACAACATTTGCCTTGCCTGGGTGGTAAAGGATCTCGCAATCATATTCATTTACTAATTAATACCAGCTTCTTTGCTTCATATTTAGCTTCTTCTGAGTGAAGAATACGTTAGGCTCTTATGGTCCGTGTATATCTTGCATTTCTTTCCGTAAAGGCGATGCCTCAATATCGTAAGTGCAAACACTACCACAACCAACTCTAAATCATGGGTACGGTATCTTTGTTTTTATTCTTTCAATTATCTTGAGGCATAAGCCACTACTTTCCCGTCTAGCATCAATACACATCCCAAGCCATTCTTGGAAGCATCACATGTTACTACAAACTTCCCTTATTTAGTTGGTACACACAACACTGGAGCTGATATAAGCTTATTCTTCATGGTCTGAAAGCTCTCTTCACACCTTTCAGTCTAAGTGTATTTCTGATTCTTTTTGGTCAAGTTAGTTAGGGGTGCAGCAATCTTACAAAACCCTTCAAAAAAAATTCTATAATACCTCGCCAATCCTAAGAAGCTTCTAACCTTTAATGCATTCTTAGTTTGAGGCCAATCTCAAATAGCCTTGATCTTAGCTAGGCCCATCGCTACTCCCTCCTTAGACACTATATGGCCCAAAAATCCCACCTTCTCTAACCGTAATTCACACTTCTTAAACTTTCCATACAACTAGTGCTCTTGAAGCCTCTTTAGTGTCAATCTTAAGTGTTCTTCATGTTCTGCCTCAGATTTGGAGTAGATTAAAATGCCGTCAATAAAGACTACCATAAATTTGTACAGAAAGCCCTTGAAGACTCGTTTCATCAAACCCATGAAAGTTTTTGGAGAATTTGTGAGTCCAAAAGACATCACTAGAAATTTGTAATGCCCATACCGGGTTTGAAAGGCAGTCTTTAGGATGTTTTCTTCTCTCACCTTCAACTGATGGTACCCCAACCTCAAGTCGATTTTAGAAAATACTACTACTCCCTGAATTTGGTCAAAGAGGTCATTGATTCGCAACAATGGATAGTTTTTCTTGATTGTGACTTTGTTATGTTCCCGATAATCAATACACATCCTCATGCTCCCATCCTTTTTCTTAACAAACAGCACTGGAGAACCCAATGGAGAATAACTTGGCCTTATGAAATCTTTGTCCAATAACTCATGTAGTTGTATCTTCAATTCCTTTAGCTCCATTGGTGCCATTTTGTAGAGTGCCTTTGACATGGGTGGAGTCTTTGGGATTTAATCGATCACAAATTCAATTTCCCTGTCTGGAGGTAGGCTAGGTAAGTCTTCCAGAAACCCCTCTTGAAATTCACACACTACGCAAACGTCCTTAGGCCTTAGCTCAGTTTCTTTTGTCTTATCCACTACATTTCCAAGAAATGCCTTACATCCATTGTGAATCATGTTGTGTGCTTTTAAGGTCGATATTATTAGTGTGCGAAGTCTTGTTGCATCGCCCACAAAGGTGAATTGTTCCCCACTGTCTAGTTTAAACTTCACTACCTTCTTGCGACAGTCAATGGTTGCTCCATACTTAACCAACCAATCCATGCCAAGAATCACCTCGTGGTTTGTTATATCCAACTCGATCAAATCTCCTGTACATATTCCCCCTTCAATCACTATAGCAGAATAACTTCACAACGAGCCTAGAATAACAATCAAACACTTGTCTTAATATCATGTAAAACCACACATGATCATTTCAAGCACATCCCACATGTGTATAAGCCATGCATATGTGGCACTTATCTCGTACAGTTGCACCGCAGTCTTAATTCTGGCAACAATCCATACATCAAATCATGCTTGCAAGTCTCACATAAAATCACAAAAATAATGTCATTTACTCATCAATCCTCAATGACCTTTAATCAAGAACCTTGGACTTAATCAAATAACATATAATTATGCGTAAAAGTGTATTTGCATGTAACATGCATACATGAGACAATTGCTGAAAACTATACCAATGTTTATGATATCGTACACTTATTTCTTAACAATTTTTCAAAAATTCAGCAAGCAATATTAACACTTAACTAATTGCCTATTAATTTTCATAGCATGCTTGCTACCATTATGACATCTTAAAACCATTGGAAATCATGCATCAAGACTTAATCCCAAAAATCAATACCAAAACTCACAAACTAATCATGGCCTAAATCAACACTAGGCAAAGGATACCACACTTTAATCCAAACATATATATATCCACTTGCTTCATATTCCTAATTATAAATACAATATCATCATGGCACAAAAACCACCATTAGATACACATGATAGCTAATCTTATAAACCTAAAAATATAATTTAGTATGCCATTCATTTATTTGCTTTTATCTTTGACGCATATAAGTTCCAAAGCCCTACGTCACTATGGTTGCTTCCTAGAATGATGACTAGCCCTACAAACCAACATGAGTCTTTCCAGCGTGCTTTGTCCTCACCTGCAAGCTTCCTGGGAAAACTTTCCAGGAGGTCACCCATCTTAAGACTACTTCAGGTCAAGCACGCTTAACTTTGGAGTTCTCAAGTGATGGGCTACTGAAAAGAAGATGCATGTTGTTGGCATAGGTAGTACCCATCAATCCATTTAAGCCTTCTTCAACTGTGTAGTCCCATACCTACTGTAACGACCCAAAATCACTAATATGGCTTAAGGGCCTTGATTAGTGTGTCGGGAGGGCATAATTGGTTTATGTGTGTGAATTTATTGATTTAATGCAAGATTACATGATAAGCATGCTTGTATGATTATATGAATATAAATGTGATTAAATGTTATACTTGTGAGAAACACATTATTATGTGGGTAAATATGAAGCAGAAGACTTGAGGCGATCTTAGAGAGCTAGATAGTGGGAAAGTAACAATGGGGCCTAATGTTTGACTTTGGGCAAGTCAAGGAGTATTTTAGGTATCGGGTGGTTGTTTAGATTATCGGGTTGTGAAAATAAATAATTGAAGATATATTTAAGGTTAGGAAGTCTAGGTGGGAATATTGGGGAATTTTACTATTTTGCCCTCGGGGACATTTCCGGTACCCCGAGCTTTGGGGTTAGCTTAATTGCCTAAGGATAGACTTAAGGAGCAGTAGAAAATAGTAGAACATAATAAACCAACTATTTCTTCTTTCTCCCTTTCTCTCTCAAAGGAAACTCTTGGAATCTAAAGGAACTCAGCTGAAAGCTTTGTGATTTAGGCTTGGATCTTGAGGGATTTGCTCAATTTTAGCAAAGGAATGCAACCAGGACTAAGGTAAAGATTGATTCTCATTTTCTGTTGTTGAAATTCTGAGATTTTGGTTGTGTTCTAAGTGGTTTTTGGGTTTTGGATTTGAAGATTAAATTGAGGCTAGAATCTTGGAAGTTAGCTCAGAAAGCTCTTGGAGGATTGGTTCTGTAGCTGAGGTAAGCTCAAATTTAAGGTTTAATGGCTGAGTTATAGTGTTTCCATGGTTGGGTTTTGTGTTCTTGAGTTAGAAAGTTTCAGTGATTGAAATAGGTTTTTGATGGGTTTCTAGTCTAGGTTTCAGCTAGGTTGTGTTACTGGAATCTTGTGGGAAGCTTTTGGATAATTGAGTTGTGGAATTGGGGTGGTTTTGAGTGAGCTTGCATGAGGTTTGAGAGTTAAAAATGGAGGTTAGTCTAGGTTTGAAGGGGTCAGGCCGCGGCATAGTTCTTTGTGAGCCACGACCCTTCGAAACTGATGTGTGCTGAGGAAGGAGGGCGGGCCGCAGCATGGTCTGAGTAGGGCCGCGACCCTTAGCTATTTTTGGGCATTGGGAGGCCTCTAGTTGGGGTCATGTTGCGACATGGGTGGCTAATGTCGCGGCCCTTAAGGAATTTTGAGATTTTGAGATTCTGGGCTATGAAATTTAACCTAGGGTGCTAGGGATTGAATCTTTTACCATGTTTGGTGAAGTTCAATGTTCCGGAGACTAGAACTTTATCTAGAAGCTCAATTAAGATTGTTGATGGTATCCCATATCTTGGTTGTGACTAGGTGCTAAGCTAGGGCTTGGGGATCGGATCGCGCTCAAGGAGCATCGCTCGTAACTAGTTCACTTGGAAGCCAAAGGTAAGAAAACTGCACCTGGCTGTGTATTTGTAATGGGACTAAGGGTTCCCTAATATGTATGCATTGAAAATGATGGTATTATGCCATGTAAATAGTAAACTAATGGCCTAAGAGTGCCAAACGTTACACTTGCACATAGGGCGTGGCTCGGCCACTGGTAGTCGAGGACAGCTTATTATGCACTGAGCTTGTTTTAAGCGGGCCGGAGTCAGTGGGGTAAATAGAGGGTGCAGCCTAAGTTGTCGGCCCTAGTTATTATGTGATTTGACTGTTATTAATGATTGGTTGCATCTTTGATTCTGATTACATGATATGTGATTAATGTTGAATGTTAAGTGGTTGATCATGCTTGATGAATTATTCTCTTGATATGATTGTTGAGATGTGTAATATGTTTTCTTGCTGGGCCTTGGCTCACGAGTGCTACGTGGTGCAGGTAAAGGCTAGGCCAAACTTTATCAGCCTTGACTTGGAGAGCTCTGTGAGCGGAATGTACATGACCAGCTACTCATCTGCCACGGTTGAGAGGATAACAGGAACAGAAAAGCTATAAATGTCTGTTTTGCCTTAGTGTGGCTGATGGTAGTCTGTATTTTGGAAATTTTGTAAACTAACCTTTAAACACTATCCTTTTTGGGATCCCATATGTAAATTTGTTTAAGTATATGAAATGTATCTTTTGAGACCAAAACCATTTTATCCTTAGCACATTTATGGTTTAGTGACACGTTTTGACTAAATGACTTGATTAGCAAGTCCTACACCTTTATAAGTACATAGTGTAGCGGTTCTGGATATCCAGGGCGTTAGACCTACACATAAGAGTGTCCTAGGTTTAAGGGTTCCTGAAGACCGGCTGGACATGTACATTCACTGCTAGAGACAAGCTCGATTCAGGGTTTGGTAATGTGTATATGTGCTTATATGCTTATATGCCTGGAATGAACTATGATTGTTGTTATCTGTTGGATTAATAGGGAGCATGAGATACTGATAGGGCCTGAACCTTGACTGTTGTGTGAGAATATTGAGGCATGTTTATTAGCATCATCGTGCATGTACATGAATATTTGGATGATTAACTGCATATTGTGTATGGATGAATGCTTGTTTCATAGCTATTGTGTGATGAGAATGGGGCATGCTTATTAGCAGCCAGTGCATGTGGATAAATTCCTATATGTTGATTGTTTGTGTGTGGTTATGTTCCATTGGTGGATTTTGGAGAAGCTTTTACCCTGTCATCATGGTCTGATTGCCGAGTCCTTGATTGCAGATTGACTTGGATAGCTATGCATCCAAGAAAATCTACGAGACTAGCCGGCACTAGGTCTGGGACCGGGGGTGATGAACAGGGCCAGATTCCTCCGCCAGTCCCTGAGAATTGGCAGCAACTTATGGCCGATATGCAGGATCGGTTGCAGAACCAAGATGAGCAGATCCGTATTCTGTGACAGCAGGCTCCATCAGGGAGTGCTGCCCCTATTGTACCACCTCCAGTGGTACCAGTTGTACAGCCGAGGGAGGTTGGGAACAAATAGGAGCTGTTGTATGAGCAATTCAGGAAGTAGCAACCCCCAATCTTTGAGGGTGGACCGGACCCATTGAAAATCGAGCAATGGCTAACCATGATTACGACAATTCTGGATTTCATGAGAGTAAAGGGGCATGATAGAGTGGCCTGCGCCACTTTTATGTTGAGAGAGGATGCCCGCATCTGGTGGGAAGTGGCATCGCAGACCACGGGTGTTACTGCTTTGAGTTGGGAAGGTTTCAGAGACTTGTTCAATAAAAAATACTACAATGTTGCCGTCAGGGCAGCAAAAGTTAATGAGTTCGTGGGTTTGGTGCAGGGCAATATGACTGTTACTGAATATGCCCTAAAATTTGACAGACTTGCGAAATTTGCACCGGATCTTGTGCCTACTCATGTTGCTAGGCAATATAGATTTATCAGGGGGCTTAATGCTATGATAGCCTGGGATGTTAGGATTACAACGGTACCTGGAGGAACAACTTATGCCCAGGCCGTTGAGAAAGCTCTTACCGCTGAGGAAGTGGAGAATAAGATTTGTAAAGAAAGTGCAGTGAGACGCGAGGGCCGCAGAGTGGTGCCTCCTTATTTAGGGGCACGTAGGGGCGGAGGCCCCAGTGACTTCAAGAGAAAGACTCCTGACACTTCGAACGCTGCTGGTCTTGATAGGAGGGATCGGGGTGGACAGGGTGGCCGTCAAGGTGGCGGCAAGGCATGGCGGACCTATCCGGAGTGCCCGAGGTGTAGAAGACGCCATCTGGGCGAGTGTCGGGCCAAGGCTTGCTTTGTGTGTGGAATAGTGGGGCACCTCAGGAAAGATTGCCCAACAGTGAAGAAAGGTGAAGCACGAAAGGTGGATATCTTGACTCCAGCTCGAGTATTCACCTTAACTCAGGCAGAGGCCGAGGCTAGTCCCTTGGTAGTGACAGGTCAGCCTTCTAGCGCTGGCACTCCTTTTACTGTATTGATTGATTCTGGTGCTACACACTCCTTTGTTTCTAGTAAATTGATTGATAGATTATGTAGACCTAGTGAATATCGGACTGCAGGGTTTGGGACTATTTTTCCTACAGGTGAACTGGTAGTTTCTAGGAGATGGATTAGGGCACTGTCAGTGATGGTTGATAGTATAGAACTTTCGGTGGATCTGATTGAGTTGGATATGGAGGATTTTGATATGATCTTATGGATGGATTGGTTGGTCAGGTATGGAGCTACTATTGACTGCAGGAAGAAGATGGTGACTTTTTAGCCTGAGGGCGAGGATCCTTTTGTCTTTGTGGGTGCGGTGTCTGGACCCCGCGTACCCATAATTTCAGCATTGAGAGCTAGAGACTTGTTACAGGGTGGATGTATAGGTTTTCTGGCTAGTGTAGTGGATACTACAAAGGTTATGCCAGTAGGGCCAGGAGAGACCAGATTGGTGTGTGAGTTTTTGGATGTATTTCCTGAGGATTTACCAGGGTTTCCGCCACTCAGGGAGATTCAGTTTGAGATTGAGTTAGCACCGGGGACAGAACCAGTATCACAAGCACCATATAGGAAGGCACCAGCAGAATTGAAGGAATTGAAGATACAGTTGCAAGAACTTCTGGATTTGGGATTCATCAGGCCTAGTTATTCTCCATGGGGCGCTCTAGTGTTGTTTGTTTAGAAGATGGACGGGACTTTGAGGATGTGTATAGACTATAGAGAATTGAACAAGTTGACTATCAAGAATAAGTACCCTCTACCAAGGATTGATGACTTGTTCAATCAACTGCAGGGAAAGACGGTGTTCTCAAAGATTGATCTTCGATCTGGTTATCACTAGCTGAGGATCAAAGATGAGGATACAGCGAAGATGGCCTTTCGAACAAGGTATGGGCATTATGAGTTTTTGGTCATGTCTTTTGGTCTGACCAATGCCCCAACAGCTTTTATGGATCTGATGAACAGGGTGTTCAGGGACTTCTTAGATCAGTTTGTCATTGTCTTCATCGATGACATCTTGGTTTGCTCCAGTTCAGAGGTAGAGCATGAGCAGCATCTTCGATAGGTGTTACAGAGGTTAAGGGAGCATCAGCTATACGCCAAGTTTAAGAAGTGTGAGTTTTGGTTGCAAGAGGTGACGTTTCTTGGGCATATATTTGGAGCAGAAGAGATTAAGGTGGATCCGCCCAAGGTAGAAGCAGTACGAGATTGGCCTAGGCAAAGGAATGCCTCAGAGGTGCAGAGTATCCTTGGGTTGGCAAGATATTACAGACGGTTCGTAGAGGGGTTCTCAAAGATTTCTTCACCAATGACAGAGTTGACGAGGAAGAATCAGAAGTTTGTTTGGTCAGAGAAGTGTGAGAACAGTTTTCTAGAGTTGAAGCGACGACTTATTTCTGCACCTGTGCTGAGTCTTCCTTCGGAGGAAGGAAAGTTTGTAGTCTATTGTGATGCATCGAGGATGGGTTTAGGATGTGTGTTGATGCAGAGTGAGAAAGTTATAGCTTATGCATCGCAGCAGCTGAAGAGTATGAGCAGCGGTATCTGACTCATGATTTGGAACTAGCAGCAGTGGTATTCGCACTGAAGGTGTGGCGTCATTACTTGTATGGGGAGAAGTGTGAGATATACACTGACCATAAGAGTTTGAAGTACTTCTTTAGTCAAAAGGATCTGAACATGAGGCAGAGGCGTTGGTTGGAGCTGGTTAAGGATTATGATTGTGATATCCTTTACCACCCTGGGAAGGCCAATGTGGTGGCAGATGCATTTAGCCGGAGGGGCCCAGGGCAATTGTATAGTTCCTCCCAGATCTCGAGGGACTTAGCTGATGAGATAGCCAGGGCAAAGATAGAACTGGTGGTAGGCCAGTTAGCTAATATTACCTTGCAGACGACCCTATTAGAGCGGTTCAAGGAGGGTTAGTTGGTAGATGCGCAGTTGCAGGAGGTTAGATAGCATGTCTTAGCGGGGATAGCTAAGGATTATTCTGTTTCTGAGATAAGTTTGCTTCGATATTAGGGATGGATTTGTATTCCAACAGATGAGGGGATCAGATGAGAGATACAGGATGAGTCTCACACTACGCCATACTCGCTTCATCCGGGTACCACAAAGATGCATCAGGATCTACAGACATTATATTTGTGGCCTAGGATGAAGAAGGATGTGGTAGAGTATGTGGCTAGATGTTTGACATGTCAGCAGGTAAAGGCTGAACATCAGCGACCAGCGGGATTGCTTCAGCCTTTGGGTATCCCAGAGTGGAAGTGGGAGGACTACCCACGACAGTGGGACTTTGTGACTCGGTGTGGGTGATAAGGGATAGATACACCAAGTCAACTCATTTTCTACCAGTGAAGTCGACGTACTAAGTGGAACAGTTTGCCGAGTTGTATGTGAGGGAGATAGTTTCTCTCCATGGGGTTCCAAAGTCTATTGTATCTGATCGAGACCCTATCTTTACCTCCAAGATTTGGGGAGCTCTGCAAAGTGCCATGGGGACTCAGTTGAAGTTTAGCACATCTTTTCATCCTCAGACTGACGGACAGTCTGAGAGGACGATTCAGGTATTGGAGGACATGCTTAGGGCATGTGTAATTGACTTCAAGGGATCTTGGAGTAAGTATCTTCCGTTAATCGAATTTTCATATAACAACTGTTATCAATCCACGATTGGTGTGGCTACTTACGAGATGTTATATGGAAGGAAGTACAGATCACCCATTCATTGGGATGAGATGGGTGAGAGAAGGTATTTGGGGCCAGACATGGTTCAGAAGACCAATGAGGCTATTGAGAAGATTCGAGCTAGAATGCTTGGTTCGCAGAGTAGACTGAAAAGCTACGCTGATTCTAAGCGTAGGGGCGTGGAGTTCCAGGTTGGGGACCACGTGTTTCTGTGAGTTTCACCACTGAGAGGGGTGAGGAGATTTGGGGTAAATGGCAAGCTGAGCCCTCGGTTTGTTGGACCTTTCGAGATTTTAGAAAGGATTGGACAGGTGGCTTATAGTTTGGCCTTGCCACCATCACTGTCAGGAGTTCATGATGTATTCCATGTCTCCATGTTTGGGAAGTATGTTTCAGATATGACACATGTGCTGAAGTATGAGGACATAGAGTTGCAGACAGACTTGTCCTATGAAGAGCGACCAGTTTAGATTTTGGATCGAAAGGACAAAGTCTTACAGAATAAGACAATTTCGTTAGTGAAAGTGTTTTGGAGAAATAGCAAGGTCGAGGAAGCGACTTGGGAGTTAGAGACAGTGATGCAGGATCAGTATCCCGAGCTATTCAGGTAAATTTCGAGGACAAAATTCTCAGTAGGAGGGGATAGTTGTAACGACCCAAAATCACTAATATGGCTTAAGGGCCTTGATTAGTGTGTCGGGAGGGCATAACTGGTTTATGTGTGTGAATTTATTGATTTAATGCACGATTACATGATAAGAATGCTTGTATGATTATATGAATATAAATGTGATTCAATGTTATACTTGTGAGAACCACATTATTATGTGGGTAAATCTGCAGCAGGCGAGTTGACGCGATCTTAGAGAGCTAGATAGTGGGAAAGTCACAATGGGGCCTAATGTTTGACTTTGGGCAAGTCAAGGGGTATTTCAAGTATCGGGTGGTTATTTAGATTAACGTGTTATGAAAATAAATAATCGAAGATATATTTGAGGTTAGGAAGTCTAGGTGGGAATATTGGGGAATTTTCCTATTTTGCCCTCGGGGACGTTTCTGGTACCCCGAGCTTCGGGGTTAGCTTAATTGCCTAAGGATAGACATAAGGAGCAGTAGAAAACAGTAGAACATAATAAACTGACTCTTTCTTCTTTCTCCCTTTCTCTCTCAAAGGAAACTCTTGGAATCTAAAGGAACTCAGTTGAAAGCTCTATGATTTAGGCTTGGATCTTGAGGGATTAGCTCAATTTCAGCTAAGGAATGCAACCAGGACTAAGGTAAAGATTGATTATCATTTTCTTTTGTTGAAATTCTGAGATTTTGGTTGTGTTCTAAGTGGTTTTTGGGTTTTGGATTTGAAGATTAAATTGAGGCTAGAATCTAGGAAGTTACCTCAGAAAGCTCTTGGAGGATTGGTTCTGCAGCTGAGGTAAGCTCAAATTTAAGGCTTAATGGCTGAGTTATAGTGTTTCCATGACTGGGTTTTGTGTTCTGTTAGAAAGTTTCAGTGATTGAAATAGGTTTTTGATGGGTTTCTAGTCTAGGTTTTAGCTGGGTTGTGTTTCTGGAATCTTGTGGGATGTTTTTGGATAATTGAGTTGTGGAATTGGGGTGATTTTGAGTGAGTTTGCATGAAGTTTGAGAGTTAAAAATGGAGGTTTTTCTGGGTTCGAAGGGGTCGGGCTGCGGCATACTTCTTGGTGAGTCGCAGCCCTTCGTAACTAATGTGTGCTGAGGAAGGAGGGCGGGCCGCGGCATGGTCTGAGTAGGGCCGCGGCCCTTATCTGTTTTTGGGCATTGGGAGGCCTCTGGTTGGGGCCATGCCGCGGCATGGGTGGCTAATGCTGCAACCCTTAAGGGATTTTGGGATTTTGAGATTCTAGGCTTGGGAATTTCACCTAGGATGCTCGGGATTGAATATTTTACCATGTTTGGTGAACTTCAATGTTTCAGAGACTAGAACTTTGTCTAGAAGCTCATTTAAGATTGTTGATGGTATCCCTTATCTTGGTTGTGACTAGGTGCTAAGGTAGGGCTCAGGGATCGGACCGCGCTCAAGGAGCATCGCTCGTAACTAGTTCACTTGGAAGCCAAAGGTAAGAAAACTGCACCCGGTTGTGTATTTGTAATGGGACTAAGGGTTCCCTAATATGTATGCATTGAAAATGATGGTATTATGCCATGTCAACCAACGGCCTAAGAGTGCCAATGGTTACACTTGCGCACAGGGTGCGACTCGGCCACTGGTAGCTGAGGATAGCTTATTATGCACTGAGCTTGGTTTAAGCGGGCCGGAGTCAGCGGGGTAAATAGATGGTGCGGCCTAAGTTGTCGGCCCTAGTTATTATGTGATTTGACTGTTATTAATGATTGGTTGCATCTTTGATTCTGATTACATGCTATGTGATTAATGTGGAATGTTAAGTGGTTGATCATGCTTGATGAATTATTCTCTTGATATGATTGTTGAGATGTGTAATATGTTTTCTTGCTGGGCCTTGGCTCACGGGTGCTACGTGGTGCAGGTAAAGGCAACGGAAAACTTGATCAGCCCTGACTTGGAGAGCTCTGTGAGCGGAATGTACATGACCAGCTGCTCAGCCGCCACGGTTGAGAGGATAACATGAACAGAGAAGCTATAAATGTTTGTTTTGCCTCAGAGTGGCTGATGGTAGTTTGTATTTTGGAAATTTTGTAAACTAACCTTTAAACACTATCCTTTTTGTGATCCCATATGTAAATTTCTTTAAGTATATGAAATGTATCTTTTGAGGCCCAAACCATTTTATCCTTAGCACATTTATGGTTTAGGGACACGTTTTGACTAAATGACTTGATTAGCAAGTCCTGCACCTTTATAAGTACACAGTGTAGCGGTCCTTGCTATCCAGGGCGTTACACCTACACAATCTTAGAATCATCACACTTGATCTTCCCAGGTGATGTGGGATTGCACAGATTTTGCCTGGTCTTTCCCCTTGCAGATCACTGGATTATGACTATCACACTCACCCCCCTTAAGGGTCTGACGTCCCCATCGGCCACACTTCTGGCTGGGTCAAGGCTCTGATACCAAGTTGTAACGCCCTGGATAACTAAGATCGTTACATTGTGTGTTTAAGATAGTTTAAGACTTTCTAATCAAGTCGTTTGAACATAAATTTGTTTCTAAATTCAATTGATAGTGTACCCCTGATTTTCCCACGGGTTGATTAGCGAGCTAAGATACGGCCCAATCATGACTACCACATGGACATGCCCAAGACCGGAGCTGCCATTGTAAGGTCCTACCTCCTTAGCTCGGGTTAACCTAAGGCTTTGCCAAGATTGCTCAAGGACTGAGTCTGGACTCTGGGGGCAGCAGGTCGAGGTAAGCATCCAGCTCGTGGTACGAGCTAGAGTTGGAGGCTGAGACCTTTTATAAAGTCAACCACGCAAGGTAAACGTGCATATATCAGACATCACGTGTCTGATATACCCCCGATTGGGTTGGGCCGTGCGGCCCATTATCCCCTTACCTATTGATTTAACCACACTTATGTGTCAGGTTTAGGAATTAATCATGAATGTCACAGAGTTGACATAATGGGTAAGAAGGTCACAGGATGACCTTCTTACCAACTCCTAGGTGCCTTCTCCTATAAATATGGAGACCTTGGGAGTTAATAGGGGTTGGATTCTCGATTGTAAGAAATACCCTGTAACCAAATACCCAGTATATAGCAATAATACTGACTAGTAGAGTAGAAGGATTTTAACCTTTGAACCACTCAAAAAAACGTATTCTGAGTCACCATTTCATTTCTAAGATCATTTATCTATTTCGGTTCAACCTAGGCACTAATCCCCTACTCTTTTTTCTTCATTACCTGTTAGCGAAGAACCGCATCAATAGTTTGGTGCTTTCATTGAGAGCAAGTTTGACTAGTGCTGTCACAAACATCCAACTATGGTGACTACTCGATCCAGGCACGGCAACGAGACGGAACAACATGATGGGCAGGAGGCTCATCATACTGCCATCCTTGGTGAACAAATTCCTGAAGTCCAACAGCGGCCTGGCAAGCAGCGGGCGGGCCAAGACGACACTGGAAGTTTAGCGCCCTGGCCACCTAATCCGAACCCGTGTTATTACATTGCGGTGGAGATGGAGAATGCTCAACTAAGGAGCCAGCTAGAAATAGCTAACCAGCAGATCAAGGATGTGCTGGCTCGACTTCCCCCTCTCACTACCGACGCTAAAGTCGAAGAGGGGCAAGGCGAGGCTCCTAAGTCTCGCCGGGGAAATTAGTCCAGGCATAGCCACTCGGACAGACTTCCGACAGCCAACTCCACTCCCTCATCGCATCGACGAGAGGCAGACTTCAGAGGAATGCCTAGAGCCGAACAACAGCAGTACAGCCGTTCAGTAAGAACTTCGACTCCTTGCTCCCAACCAGCTTCGTGCTCGCCCAGGAGAGCTCGGGGAAATTCCAGAAGGAGGTCTGGAGAGGGCTCACAGCGTCAGCCCGTCCCCAACAGCTGTCCTGCGCCTCATCCAGATCGCCAGGTGCGGGACCAGCAGGTTGGTAGGGCCGAGAGGCCCCCATCTAATTTGATCCGTCCTGACGGAGCTAGGATCGCCGCTCTGGTTAGGCATCCTCTGTCTCCAATCAAATATCCATCTCCTCCTCAGCCCGTCCGAGATATTCCAGCATATGGAAGTAGCAAGAGGAACCCACCATCAGCCGAACCGCCCCGACATAGCAGGGCACCGAGGGAAAGCCCAGATCCTCACCACCAAAGGCGAACTCTGAGCCTATCTAACAGGAGCTACTGGACCGACAGTCGCTGGAGTGACCTCTCTGGCGGAGACCTGCGTCAGCGTCTAAGCTCGGCACAAAGTCCACAAGCCACCCAAGGGGGGCGACCTGCGAGATCGCCTTAACTCACACAGAGGGGAGCCAGCATGAGGAGACAGCCATGCTCGCTCAGGGGGGGCCCTGTCCGAAGTACATAACGGCGGGAATGCCCCACATAACCTATCTCAAGATAGGAGGGGCAATAACCAACCAAATATGTACAATGGATCCGGAGCTGTTGAACAGCCCCGGAATAACCAAGGACACCAAGACCAAACCCTCGAGCGCTTGGCCCAGATGGAGGAGCTGATGAGGAAGCTCCTGTCAGAAAAAGAAAAAGAAGAATATGATTCAGGGGATGAGATTGAGCTCTTCGCCCCCACCATAGCAGCAACGGCTTACCCACCTAGTTTCTGTATGCCGCACCTGTCTAAGTTCAATGGAGACGGAGACCCGTCGGATCATCTGGGATGTTCAACACCCTGATGATGGCTCACAACATTGGCCCCGAGCTGAGGTGCTTAATCTTTCCTTCCACCCTAACTGGACCAGCCAGGCAGTGGTTCAAGCAAGGCAAAAGACAGTCAATCAGCTCCTGGAAAACTTTCTCGGCTGATTTCAAAAGGGCATTTCGAGCCTCCCAGGTTGCCTGCATTCAGGCCGACTCTCTAGCTAACGTGAGGCAGCACAGTTCGTCCCGGAGCAGCGCCTGCCAAAGCAACAACGATTGGAGAAGCAACCAATCATTTTTATAGAAGATGATGTGGGCCATGTCCAGTTCCCGCACAATGACCCTCTGGTCGTAGCAGTTCAGCTCGCTAATCGGAGGGTTAGGAGGGTGCTGATCGACAATGGGAGCTCGGTGAACCTCCTATTCCGGTCCACGTTAGAGAAGATGGGTTTGACTGTTGCCGAGCTGAAGGCGACCTCCATGATGTTGTATGGTTTTTTTGGAGAAGGATCGGCGGCCATAGGGACGATCGAGCTGGTGATCACCCTGGGAGAAGGACCTTGAAAAATCTCGAAACTCCTCGAGTTCGTGGTCATTGACTACTCTGTTGCATACAACGCAATTTTGGGACGACCTACGCTCATAGCTTTTGAGGCCGTCACTTCCATTCGCCACCTCACAATGAAATTCCCTACTTCCACGGGAATATGCACTGCCCATGGCGATCAGCTCGCTGCCAGGGAATGCTACAGCATTTCCATGAATGGAAAATCTAAACCCGGGCAGCTGGCATTGGCCATCCAAGGTGGTGAAGAGGAATCTCAGGAACCCCTAGCTGATCCTGAGATTGAAAAACCTCAAAGCACCAAAGGGGAAAATATCATCTTAAGTGCGGATATTGACCCCCGAATAGGCGAGGACAGATCCGAGCTCCAGGCTATTGAGGAGCTCGAGGAAGTAAACATTGATCCGCAGAACCCATCACAGATGGTCAAGCTCGGAAAAAAACTCTGCAGCGAGAGGAAGGCGGAGCTGATCAGATTTCTGTGGGATAGCCTAGATGTGTTCGCGTGGTCTCATGAGGACATGGTGGGAATCAGCCCGAGTGTCATCATGCACACACTTCATCTGGATAAAAGCATTTCTTCCAAGTCCCAAAAGCAGAGACGCCTAGGAACAACCCAGGCTGAAGCCTTAGAGGAGGAAGTGGCCCGGCTAAAAAAATGCGGCTTTATCCGTGAAGCCAAGTTTCCGATTTGGGTCGCCAACCCCGTGCTGGTCCCGAAGCCCAACGAGAAATGGCGGACCTGGATAGACTTCTCCGACCTGAATAAAGCCTGCCCCAAGGATTGCTTTCCACTGCCAACGATTGACCAGTTGGTGGATGCCACGGTGGGGCACGAGCTCATGTCCTTTAGGGACGCGTACTCAGGCTACAATCAGATCGCCATGAATCTAACGGACTAGGAGCACACCAGTTTCATGACCCCGACTAACGTTTATTGTTACAAAGTCATGCCCTTCTGGCTGAAGAACGTCGGGGCTACGTATCAAAGGTTGGTGAATAGAATGTTCGCAGACCAGATTGGAAAAAACATGGAAGTGTACGTTGATGACATGATAGTCAAGCCAAAGACTGCCGATAACCAAGTTTCCGACCTCGAAGAATGCTTCAAGATCCTACGGGAGTATGGCATGAGGCTAAATCCACAGAAGTGCACTTTTGGAGTCGCATCGGGAAAATTCCTAGGTTTCATCGTCAATACCCGAGGAATCGAGGCAAACCCTGACAAGATCAGATCGTTGCTCGAGCTTCCCTCACCCAGGTCGCGAAAGGATGTCCAAGGCTTGACAGGAAGAGTGGCAGCCCTTAATCGATTTATTTCCAAGTCTACCGATAAGTGTTGGCCGTTCTACAACCTGCTCCGAGGAAATAAGAAGTTCGAGTGGACAGAAGAGTGCGAAAGCGCTTTCCTCGACCTAAAAGCACATCTGGCCGAGCCACCCGTACTGTCCAAACCAAAAGCAGGAGAGCCTTTTTTTCTCTACCTGGCTGTCACGGAGGATGCAGCTAGTGTCGTACTCTCCGAGAAGAAGACCGGATTCAGAAGCCAATCTACTACATCAGCAAGAGACTTCTCAGAGCTGAATCCCGGTACCTGTTGATGGAGAAATTGGCTTTCTTCCTTATCACGGCCTCGCGAAAGCTCAGGCCATACTTCCAGTCCCACTCAGTACACGTCATGACCGATTAGCCTTTAAGGCAGGTTTTGCAAAAACCTTAAGCATCGGGACGTTTGTTAAAGTGGGCAATCGAGCTCAGCTAGTTCAAGATTCTATACACTCTGCGAACTGCTATAAAGAGTCAGGCCCTGGCCGATTTTGTAGCCGAGTGCACAGGATTCCGGGAGGATCCTGCAGAAGACTCACCCCAGGTTGCCTCGGCCCAGGCATCGTGGATGGTTCATCCAACGAGAACGACTTCGGAGCTGGAATCATTTTGATATCCCCTGAAGGACATAGATTCCACTCGGCACTGAGGTTCGGATTCAAGGCCTCCAACAACGAGGTCGAGTACGAAGCTTTGCTGGCCGGGCTAAGGATAGCTCAGGAGCTGAAGGCGAGCTCCGTCCAGTGCTTCAGTGACTCCCAGCTCGTGGTAAACCAGGTTTTGGGTGAACATCAAGCACGGGGACCCAAGATGGCTGCCTATCTAGCAAGGGTAAAGGTTGAGCTATCCGCGTTCAAGCGGGGCTCAATCGAGCAGATACCTCGGGAGCAGAACACTAATGCAGACGCTCTCGCCAAGCTCGCCACCTCTGGGGAGACGGAGACCTTGGGGTTAGTGCTGGTAGAATTCTTGGAAAAACCAAGTATAGAGGAAGCCAGGGCAGAGGTCGAGATGATTGACGCCAGGCCGACCTGGATGACTCCCATCCTTGAGTATCTCGTCGAGCGAAAGCTACCTGAAGGGCGTAATGATGCGCGGTGAATTCTGTATCAAGCTCGCAGGTACACTGTAGTAGATGGGGTGTTATACCGACATGGGCACTCCCTACCTCTCCTACGATGTGTTCTTCCAGGCGAAGCAAAGGCCATCCTGCAGAAAGTGCATGAGGGTTTTTGCGGAGATCACACTGGGGGGAAAAGCTTGGCCTTAAAGGTCCTGAGGCAAGGTTATTACTGGCCAACTCTGTCTAAAGACTCAATCTAATACGTGAGGAAGTGCGACAAGTGTCAGCGATTCGCCATTGTTGCCCGAGCTCCCCCAGTCGAGCTGAAGATGATCTCTTCCCCATGGCCGTTTGCAGTTTGGGGGATCGACTTGGTTGACGCCCTCCCTACTGGAAAAGGTGGGGTTCGTTACGCCGTTGTGGCCATCGACTACTTTACGAAGTGGGCTAAAGCAGAACCTCTGGCAACGATAACTTCCAAAAAAGTCCTTGACTTCGTGGTTAAGAACATTATCTGCCGATTTGGGCTGCCCAAGAAGATTGTCTCTGACAATGGGACTCAATTCGATTGCGACCTGTTTACCAAATTTTGCGAAAGGTACGGAATTGTGAAAAGTTTCTCCTCCGTGGCCTATCCTCAGGCGAACGGCCAGGTCGAGGCTGTCAACAAGACTCTTAAGGCGAGCCTCAAGAAGAGACTAGATGTAGCGAAGGGGGTCTGGCCAGAACAGCTCCCCCAGGTTCTTTGGGCATACCGAACCTCGCATCGGACTCCTTCGGGTCATACTCCTTTCTCCCTGACCTTTGGGAGTGAAGCAGTCCTCCCCGTGGAAATAAAGGTACTTTCGCATAGGGTCCAGTCATACGACCAGGATCGCAACCACGAGCTACTTCACACTTCCTTAGACTTGATTGATGAAAGATGAGAAGATTCGCAGCTCCAGCTCGCACATTATCAACAGAAGATCACTCGCTATTTCAACTCAAAAGTCAAAAATCGCGCCTTTAGCGTTGGCGACCTGGTGCTCGGGAGAGATTTCTTGGCCAGTAAGGACCCCAAAGATGGAGTCTTGGGACCGAACTAGGAAGGACCATATCAAGTCATCGAGGTCATTAAGGAGGGAACTTTTAAGTTAGCTCAACTTGACGGAGGGGCAGTCCCACGGACCTGGAACGCCATCCATTTGAAGAGATATTATCAATGATTCACTTGTAAGGCCTAAAAGGCCATTTTTTATGTATTAAGCAATGAGAATCAACTTTTTGTTTATATTTGTACATGTTTTCATGTGTAATCTAAAGTAACCACGAAAGACCCTTTCCCAGTTACTTGGGGGGCATATGGTACTTGGATATAACCAGGTCGCCTTAATGACTTAAAAGTTTATTCATACCGATTGATCGTTGTTTTTCTTAAAAAACGCAAGATATTGGTAAGGATTAACACGAACTAAGTCCTATCCTGGATTTAACGAGGACACAAAACTTAGAAGTTGATTTAAATCTATTGATCGTTGTTCTTCTTAAAGAGCTCGAGATATTGATAAAAATTGACACGAACTAAGTTTTCAAATTAAGTTCCTGGATATAACCAGGTCATAAAACTTAGAAGTTAATTTAAATCTATTGATCGTTGTTCTTCCTAAAGAGCTCGAGATATTGATAAAAATTAACACGAACTAAGTTTTCAAATTAAGTTCCTGGATTTAACCAGGTCAGAAAACTTAGAAGTTGATTTAAATCTATTGATCATTGTTCTTAAAGAGCTCGAGATATTGATAAAAATTAACATGAACTAAGTTTTCAAATTAAGTTCCAAGATTTAACGAGGACACAAAACTTAGAAGTTGATTTAAATCTATTGATCATTGTTCTTCTTAAAGAGCTCGAGATATTGATAAAAATTGACACGAACTAAGTTTTCAAATTAAGTTCCTGGATATAACCAGGTCATAAAACATAGAAGTTAATTTAAATCTATTGATCATTGTTTTTCCTAAAGAGCTCGAGATATTGATAAAAATTAACACGAACTAAGTTTTCAAATTAAGTTCCTGGATTTAACCAGGTCACAAAACTTAGAAGTTGATCTAAATCTATTGATCGTTGTTCTTCTTAAAGAGCTCGAGATATTGATAAAAATTGACACGAACTAAGTTTTCAAATTAAGTTCCTGGATATAACCAGGTCATAAAACTTAGAAGTTAATTTAAATCTATTGATCGTTGTTCTTCCTAAAGAGCTCGAGATATTGATAAAAATTAACACGAACTAAGTTTTCAAACTAAGTTCCTGGATATAACCAGGTCATAAAACTTAGAAGTTAATTTAAATCTATTGATCGTTGTTCTTCCTAAAGAGCTCGAATTATAGATAAAGATTGAAGCGAACTACGTTTCTCAAAATAGTAACTTAAATGCATAGAGGCAAAGGGCAGTAAATCAATAAAAAAAGATTGATAGTTAAATTGTCTCGAGGTGTAAGCACCTCATGCAAAAGTTACACAGAAAAATTTAAAAATATTCAAGAAAAGGGCACAGAGAGGAAGGCCCTAAGCTCCGCCAGTTGGCACCTTGGAGGTCGCCATCTTGCCCTGCTCAGCTGCACCGGAGCCTTCCCCAGCCTCGGAAGGTGCTTCTTTATCAAGGCGAGCTTTGAACTTCTCCAGCAAGGGCTCCCAGACGGCTGCTGCCAGGAAAGAGAAGTCGGCGTCCTGGTTATAGGCACAGCACTGGTAGAACACTTCTTCCATGGCGGCGTCTGAAGTTGCCTGCTCGGCTACCAGGGCGGCCTTGGCCTCTGCCTTTGCGGTATCTAGGTTTGCCCGCGCAGTGGCGAGGGCGGTCTCAAGCTCTTGAAGCTTCAGGCGAGTCTCTTCCAGCTCGGCCTGCGAGGCCGACAAGGCATCCTTAGCCGTCTGCAGAGAAGTCTGGTGGGCGGCCACCACTGCCTGGTGCTCTCTCCTCATCTCCTCGAGCTGAGTCTTGGTCCTGGTGATGCTCTGGTGGAGGGCAACGACGCTCTGCAAAAGTGGAGAGGCAAAAACAGGGCAAGGTGTAATAATCAAAACCCATGAAAGGTTGAGGTTAGCTTACCGTTAGGGCCATGCCCAGTGAAGACTCCAGCACACCCACCGGGCTCCTGGTTTCGATGGCCCTGAGCTCCTTCTCGTTGAACTTGTAAATGTGGCTGACGGCGTAGTTCGCCGACTCATACACTGTTCCCCAGAAGGCCTCTGGAATGTTCTCCAGGTCCTGGGGATTGACTAGGATGCGTACCTCGGAGGGTACAATCGCTGAAGCCTCGAGCTCCGCCCCTGTGTCCCGGGCGGGGGCCGGAGCTCGCGGAGGGGGTGGGGGCATGTTGCTCCCCCCTGCAGCAGGAGGAACAGTTCCCGCGACCTGGGCGGTTAGGGGCTGCTCTTTCTCCTCTGCAGGAGACTTAGTTGGGGTTCCGGCGGCTTTTTTTGATGTCCGGAGCTTCTTCATTTTTGGCCCAGAGGCCCCGGCTGAGGGGTTACCCCCGGCGAACACAGCTCGCAGACTCCCGTCGGGCTGAGACATCTCTTCTGTCAAAGCAAAGACATGGTTAGTGCAAAAGTTAATAGCCATTCAAAAACAAAAGCAAAGAGAGATTCAAGTATATATATACTAAAAGGGATCCTACCCCCCGAGCTAGAAGAAGAACCTATGGTTACGACCATCGGCCCCGGAGCTCCTGTGGGAGAATCTAAGTCGATTGTTTCCCGAGCTGGCACAATTTCTAGATCCGACTCTGGTTCTGGGCTAGATTCTTCTACGTATTGCCTAAGCCCCGGAGCTAGGGCACCCCTCCGGAGTGATGGCCATGACTGAAGGTTGGTCCCATACTCCTCAAATAAGATCGACCTAAAGCCTAGGGTGTTATCTACGACTACGGTACCCCTAGGTCGGCTATCTTGGTAATCCAGCACGAGCTGGTCGACACAGTGGAGCAGGGTTGTATCCAGGTCCGGATCTCTTCGGTGACGTTGGACGATCTGTCTGGGATTGAACCTAGCTAGCCAGGGGTCGGCAATGGCCCTATCTAAATTCCTAAACATATAAGGGTTACCTTGGCCAGAAGGACCCGCGGCTGCTCCGGACTGGATCCTCTCCTCGTTAGTTCTCTGGGTGACCTCCAGCGCCCGCTTCCTGTTCCTCACAAGGGAACCTCATCCTCCTCGTCCTCCTCATCTTCGTCCCCCGCGACCTCCTCCATGATGGTAGGTCTGGTGTCGCGAGCTGGGGGAAGCGCCCGGGGCCTCCTTAGGTTCAAAGTCTGATTTGGGAAAATCAGCTTGCAGGCCACCATCGTCTCGTCTATCACAAGCACGCAGTAATCCTTCTCACTGGGGGGCAAGCCCGCCAGTGTTTCATACTGGGCCCCGAGGGTTACAGATTTCTTTGTCCTCGCGAAGATAGCTGCAGGATAAATCTAGGTCAGAAAGGGATACAGGAGGAGCTAAATGGTACTTAACTTACGAGCTAAGGTTGAAGAGCACTTACGAGGACGATTGAAGTAAGGGAGCTCGTAGTTTCTGAACCCCGTCGACATAAATAATTGATCTTTGAAGTCGTTGGGGTGGCTGGGCAGCTCGATGATCGCAGCCGTGTTGGGGAATCGAGTTAAGTAATAAAACCCGTCGCCTCGCCCCCGCTGCTCTGGGCTAGCCTTGAGGCAGAAAAAGTACAAAATGTCTGTAGGAGTGGGGACCTCCCACTCCTGTTTCAAGAATAAATATCTTAACCCCGCCAATAGCCGATAAGAGTTGGGGGGGAGCTGGAAGGGGGCCAACTTCACGTAATTGAGGAAGTCAGCAAAATACCGGTCCAACGGGAGGAAGGCCCCCGCCTTAAAGTGCTCGTTGCTCCAGACCGCGAATGCCTTGTCAAGCAGTGCGCAGCTCCGCTCTCCCTCTGCGGGAGGTCAGGTAATCACTGATGCTCTCCCCAGCCCGATGTTGTGGGAGAGGAATATTTTGTTGACCTTCGTCTGGTCGGTAATCTTTGAGACGATCCTCTCCGCCTCAAAGAACGCGTCAGGAGCCACCTCAAACTCCTGTTCCACCGCTGGCCTGAAGTGAGGGATTGGGATTCGGCCATCACAGCCTTTCCTTTGTCTTGCTGGGAGGCCGAACTGCTGGCGGTCCTTTTTGGGGCATTCTTCTTCGGTGCCATCTGGTCGCCTATCGAACAAAAGAAAAGATTTCAGAAAAGGCGATCTGAGCATGAGGAAAAATCAAATGTTCTTTGCACGAGCTTAGGTAAGCCCAGCCCGTGGAGAGTGAGACCACGCGGTTCTATGAACACGTGCTTGTGCTCCCAACAGATCCCCGATTACTCGGAATTCGTGTGTCAGGAGGGTCAGGTTAAAATTTTTCCTTGGAGGGAAAGTTTCAATAGGCATGAAAGGAAAAACCGCCTGTGAAGCGTGACCCCTAAGCTACCCGGTTTTGCACCCAAAATACTAGATATTTTGAGCTAATGTCCCAAAAATCCTACCCAGAAATTTTCCCCTAAAATGCATCCTGTTGACCATGCTCCTAAACGGTTTACTACTACAAAGATACCCTAACCTAAAAGGCTTTCACCCTTCATTCCCACAAAACCCAGCAAACCCTTACATGTAGCTACAGTAAATATTTACCTAAGCTACAGTAAAAAATAATTTCGAAACGTGCATAGTCAGGAGACTTACAGAGTGTTTGGCTGGGAAGTGGATGAGAGTATCGCCTGGGTTGGGACTTCGTCGGAGCAGTTGGTTCCAAGGCTTCGAAGGAGTCTCTGCGCTTGAACTTCTTGAGCGATAGAAATGGCGGTCGGAAAGAAAAGGGTTTTTTCTCTTGAAGATGAAGAGAGAAGATGAGGAAAGTTTTTGAAAAAGATTGCAAATGAATGGGTGGCCCGTGCGTAGGGTGGCCACCCCTTTTTATATACGTGAAGGGTCACATGAAGAGGGCCGTTGGATTGCCCTGATGTGGGATCCAAGGCCCTCCACTCGAAAGATGAAACGGCAGCTGGGTATAGGCTAGGCCATTTAATGCGGTTCTCAGAAGACGTACCGTCACCAACCATGATATTCCACGTGTTCGGCGCCTATGAAGAGTTCTAGGGGAAGCCTAAAAGCCCCTACTGTGGCCCTACACGACATCGTGTACCACGAGCAGAGACCTGGGGGGCAGATGTACGCCCTGATTTTCCCACGGGCTGATTAGCGAGCTGAGATACTGCCTAATCATGACTACCACGTGGACATCCCCAAGACTGGATCTGCCATCGTAAGGTCCTACCTCCTTAGCTCAGGGTAACCTAAGGGTTTTCCAAGATTGCTCAAAGACTGAGTCTGGACTCTGGGGGCAGCAGGTCGAGGTAAGCATCCAGCTCGTGGTACGAGCTGGAGTTGGAGGCTGAGAACTTTTATAAAGTCAACCACGCAAGGTAAACGTGCATATATCAGACATCACATGTCTGATATACCCCTGACTTCTCGGACACGCAGCAGGAACGTGCGTATTCAGACACCCACGATTGGGTTGGGCCGTGCGGCCCATTATCCCCTTACCTATTGATTTGACCACACTTATGTGTCAGGTTTAGGAATTAATCATGAATGTCACAGAGTTGACATGATGGGTAAGAAGGTCACGGGATGACCTTCTTACCAACTCCCAGGTGCCTTCTCCTATAAATATGGAGACCTTGGGAGTTAATAGGGGTTGGATTCTCGATTGTAAGAAAGACCCTGTAACCAAATACCCAGTATATAGCAATAATACTGACTAGTGGAGTAGAAGGATTTTAACCTTTGAACCACTCAAAAAAACGTATTCTGAGTCACCATTTCATTTCTAAGATCATTTATCTATTTCGGTTCAACCTAGGCACTAATCCCTTTCTCTTTTTTCTTAATTACCTGTTGGCAAAGAACCGCGTCAACAGATAGGTTATGGTTAAAAGATTTTGATCGTAACATGGTTGATTTTCATTAGAATAAGAGTTTGATACATGGGATACCAAAAGTAATGTTTACATGGTGGTTATAACTCTCAAAAATAGATACAGCAGTAGTTAGCCTAAACGGCAAAATACAATTTTTGGTTCTAGTCACTATAAAGCCCTCAGTCGTGGCGGTCGTGCAGCTGCCAATGTACACATCACCCCCAAAGCTCTCCAACTCATGGTTGGTCTAGATTTCCTTTGCCTTTACCTACACCTTGTAGCACCCGTGAGCCAAGGCTCAATAAGTAAACCAAATTCAACCAGCATAGATAACAATAGAATGTTCATAGTAAACTTTAAATCAACTAGTTCAACAAAAAACAGAGTACAAGCAATAAATTAGGCAACAGTAAACAAATTCTTACAAACATATAATTCAATCATAATACAAATATTTAGGTGTCAACGCCCTTAGACCCAGCCCTCTGGGTATTTAGATGATCCTGGCTCACTTAGGTCAAGCTACGTTCAGTAGGCTCAAAATCAGCCCTGATTCCCTTAGGTTGTACTTTCACATCACACATAATAAATGTACAAGTTGCATAACACATATGTTGATTTACAGGGTATCTCGGTCCTATTCACAACTCGGGTGCAATTTTCTTACCTTGAGTCTCGAACAAAGGATGTAGAGCGGTCCTGTGCCCAATCCTCAATCCCGAGGCTTAATGGAAACCCTAGTCACAAGCGACAATGGATAACTATTAAAAATCCAATCCAATTAAAATGTTTTGAAACAAAATACTAGCCTCTGGGATCTCGAACTGTATTAAATCCGGCAGTAGAATTCATCCTGAGAGTTTACGTTTACGTCCCCGATCCCAAAGATCTATTTTGGTTAAGGTTTCCTAGGAGGGCCGCGATCTGGCCCTAAGGGTCGTGACATGCCCCAAGTCAGACGCGCTAGCCTCAAACTCCAGGGGTAGGCGGGCCGCAACATCCATGAACTGGGTTGCGGCGCGCCCTCGTGAACCTAGAAATCCCTGGGTTTTTCTGCATTTTCCCCAAGCCCAAACCAATAATTTACACCCCAAACACCAGCCAAACTTAGATATAAGCCTAAAATCCTTACACATACAGCCTAAACATCACAGAAATTCAAAAACAATTGCATACCCTCACCCAACACTCAAAATCAGACTTAAAATCTACATCCATGCAAGCCTAAACTTCTAATGGATTTCAACAGATTAATCAACATAAAATCCTTACCTCAGTAGTATCTTCACCCTCTGAGCGGACTTCCAAACACAGCAAGCCTTCTACCTTAGTTTATTGGCCTCAAGTCTTCAAATCTCAACACGTTCTACATACCCAAAGAGAGGGAGAGGGAGAACATGAGAGTGAGTGTGGGAGAGAGAGCTGAGAAGTTTCTATTATGTTCTGATCACTTCCTAATGTCGTTTCAAGCTTATCCCCCTACAAAAGACCAACGTACCCCTGGTATTAACTCAGCCCCTTAATTGCCCTTAAGGGTAAAACTGTCATTTGCCCCATTTCACACTAATTCTTCGAGTCATCCTACGAATTCCCAATCAATCCTGACATACCCAACTAATCACCATATACTAACCCGTTACTCGATAAATCTCCAAATACTCACTAAGTTCCCAGAATATGCCTAGGCTCACCCCTAGCCGAGTATTAAACCCCGGTGTGACTATTCCGCTAATGCTCTCACTAGGATCCCCTCAAGCCGAATGCTGCAAATATATCCACATAATAATGTGGTCTTAATCATATAACGCATATAATCACATTTATGCCCTCAACAGGCCAAAATTACTGTAACGCCCTGGATAGCCAGGACCGCTACACTGTGTGTTTATAAAGTGCCAAACTCGCTAATCAAGTCATTAAAGTAAAAGCGTGTTATTGAAACAGTAGAGGAACTAGGGTTAAAAGCGTTTTGGTCTCAAAAGATACATTTTCACTGCTAAACATTGTTTATGTACATGGGATCCCAAAAATGACAGTTTAAAAGCCATACTACAAAAATTACAAAGTTTATATACATTAACAGCCATACTAAGGCAAAATGAGCAGTTAGGTGATCTCCGTCCTGACACACTCCTCGATCGTGGTGATCGAACGGCTGGCTATGTACATTTCACCTCGGGGCTCTCCACCTCAGGCCTGGTCCAACTTGCCCTTGCCTTTACTTGCACCACGTAGCACCCGTGAGCCAAGGCCCAGCAAGAACACACATCAATAATAGAGCATGCACATTTAGCTGTCAAGTCAATCTTACATATACCATCTCATAAACTTAAGCATATCAATAGTCAAGTATCTCATATACAAAGTATATCAATAGTCAAGTATCTCATATACAAAGCATATCAGCTCATAACACAATATACAGACGATAACCAGGGCTAGCGCTCACAAGCTGCTCCCTCTGTTATCCTTTCGTTTCTGGCTCCCAGTGGCCAATTCGCGTCCCATGCGCTAAATTCATGAACGGTACTCTTAGACCGCTTACACGTGTCCCTTGGCATAATACCAACGATGACACAAAACAATTCTCGGGAGCACTTAGTCCCATCACAATCATACATTCGGGTGCAGTGTTCTTACCTTTCAATTCGCTGGTTTCCGATATCATGTAGCCACAAGCACGGTCCTCTATCCCGAGCTTCTCCAAAGTCCCAATCAAACACAAATATAATATTCCTTGTCAATAACCAATCCAAGACTACCTTCCCGTTACCTAATCCACTCTCTCGGAACCCCCAAAACCCTAGAACAACATCCCTGAGACATCCCCCGAACCCCCGGAGCAAAGGTCAAAAATTGCAAAATATCACTCCCTGAAATTTGCCTTGTGCCGCGGCACCCACCTCCAGAGACCCCTAGGCCACGGCAAGCAAAAGCCGTGCCGCGGCACACCATCGCAGACCCAGATTTCTGGGTTTTCCTTCGCATTTTCCCGAGCTCCAACCTCACCAATTCACCCCAAACTCTATCCTAAGTCCCAAAACCAACTCTAAACCCCTAACAAACCTCACAACAATCCAAAGACATCATGCCTAAGCTCACTCACACCTTCAATCCTAAAATTCACTTTTGAATTCCCACTTGACAACTCAAACCAGAAAAGTTATGCACAGCTTGAATTCAAGCACAACCCACACTTCAAACTCCCTAAACCTTAACAAAACAAATCTAATAAACATACAGAGACCTTACCTTAAGTGATAGGTTCAACCTCCAGCTCTTGACCTTCTTCCCCCTTGGTTTCCAAATTCTGAAATTACATAAAACCAGCCACCAACTTATCTCAATTCACCTTCCTTAACTAAAATTCAGACTTAAAACTTGGATATAGCATAATCAAAATCTTACCTCTGAGTTTTCTTGGCCTAAACTTGGTTGATAACTTCAGACATCCCTTGATTCTCCTTCCAAGAGTCTAGATTTCTGCTTCTCCTTTCTATCTCCTTTTTGTTCTAATTCTAGGTTTCCACCATTCAGCATAAACCCCTCTCCAAAATATTATACGTATATGTTATTCCCTCAGCTCAAACTCATCTATTTACTACCAAATTACCATTTTAACCCTCCATTAATATCACTTACTAACTAGACCTCAAGGGCTTATTTGTCCTTTCCCTAACTTTGCAATTCTACCACTTTCCCAAAGAAACCTGTTACTCTCTATAGTTACTAACAGTTACGCAGGTTACCAAATCACCAGTTACCATTATCTAGTTTCCTAGGACCGTCTTGGCACGTGCATCACATTTGTATCACAGCACCCACACAGTACAATTCACATATCATAATTATCACATAATATAATTCACATATCATATAACATGCTTAAAATCATAATCATCACACATAATTCTCATCATGCCCTCCCGGCACACTAATCAAGGCCCTTAAGCCTTATTAGTGAATTTGAGTCGTTACAATTACAGATATGCCCTTATAAACAAGAACGGGCCCACGCTGATTTATCGTATGAAGAGTGACCAATTCAGATCCTAGATAGGAAGGATAAGGTTCGAGAAACAAGACGATTCCTCTAGTCAAAGTCTTATGGAGGAATAGCAAGGTCGAGGAAGCGACCTGGGAGCTAGAGTTAGCTATGTGGGATCAGTATCCTGAGTTATTCAGGTAAATTTTGAGGACGGAATTTTCAGTAGGAGGGGATAGTTGTAACATCCCAAAAATGCTAATAAGGTTTAATGCTTTGATTAGCATGCCGAGAGGGCATAATTGAATATTGTGTAATTATTTGATTATATCCATGACTATGTGGCATGCATGATTTATATGACAATATGATTATAAATGCATGATTATGAGTATTAAATATGTTGTTCCAGATCCTCATATCCCAATACATTGGTCGTATCCGAGACGTACTTCCAAAGCATCGAGATATGGAATACGTCGTGAACTCCTGATAATGATGGTGGCAAAGCCAATCTATAGGCTACCTCCATGATCTTTTCCAGGATCTCTAAAGGTCCTACGATTCTAGGGCTCAGCTTGCCCTTTTTCCCAAATCTTCTTACCCATCACAATGGCGAAACTCAGAGAAATATGTGGTCCCTACCTTGAACTCCACATCCCTATGCTTAGGATCAGTGTAGCTTTTCTATCTACTATGCGAAGTGAGCATTCGAGCTCAGATCTTCTCAATAGCTTAATTAGTCTTCTGAACCATCTCCAGTCCCAAAATATTTCCTCTCTCCCATCTCATCCCAATGAATGGGCGACCTACACTTCCTTCCATATAACATCTCGTATGGTGCTACCCCAATCTTGATTTATAACTGTTATTGTAAAAAAACTCAATCAACAGGATGTACTTACTCCAAGACCCCTCGAAGTCTAACACACATTCTCTAAGCATGTCCTCTAATATCTGAATTGTCCTCTCAGAATGTCCATCTATTTGAGGATGAAAGGTTAACCTGAACTTTAATTGGCCTCTCATAGCCTTTTGTAAACCACCCCAAAACTTGGAGGTAAATATGGGATCCTAGTTTGATACTACAGACTTAGGAACCCCACGGAGACGTACAATCTCCTTCACATACAACTCCAAATACTGATCCATAGTGTAGGTCGTCGTCACTGGCAGAAAGTGAGCTGACTTGGTGTACCTGTCTACTATCACCCACACCAAGTCATGTTGCCCCACCGTCTTGGGTAAACCTCCCACAAAATACATGGTAATATCTTCCCACTTCCACTCGGGAATACCAAAAGGTTGTAACAACCTCGCTAGTCACTGGTGTTCAGCCTTTACCTGCTGACAAGTTAATCACTTGGGGTACGTATTCAACCATGGCCTTCTTCATCCCAAGCCACCAATTTAAAGTTCGTAGATCCTGGTACATCTTCGTGGTGCCTTGACGATGGAGTGAGTTTAGTTTAGTATGGGATTCATCAACGATCTCTTGTCTAATACCCATATCCATCGAAACACAGATATGATCCTCATACCTCAGTAAACCTGTCACTGAGATGGAATAATCCCTAGCTACTCTAGCTAGGACATTTCCTCTAACCTCCTACAACTATGCATCACCCATCTGGCCCTCTCTTATTCTCTCCAAGAGGGTAGACTATAGAGTAATATTGGCAAACAAGCCCACAACCAAATCTATCCTTGCTCTAATCATTTCCTCAGCTAATTCCTTCAATATCCACTTCGAGCTAAACAACTGTCCTGGACCCCTCCGGCTCAAAGCATCTGCCACTACATTGGATTTTCCTGGGTGGTAAAGAATGTCACAGTCATAATCCTTTAACAATTCTAGCCAACATCTTTGTCTCATATTTAGGTCCTTTTGGGTGAAGAAATACTTTAAATTCTTATGATCGATGTATAATCTTGCACTTCTCTCCATACAAATAATGTCACCATACTTTCAGTGTGAATACCACTGCTGCTAATTCCAAATCATGGGTAGGGTATCGCTGCTCATATTCCTTCAGCTACCACGATGCGTAGGCAATAACATTCTCATTCTACATCACCACGCATCCTAATCCCAGTCTTGATGCATCGTAGTACACTATAAACTTGTCCACATTCGAAGGAGGACTTAGTACCAGAGCAGTAATCAATCGTTGCTTCAACTCCTAGAAACTAGCCTGAAATTTGTTTGACCATGTGAACTTCAGACTCTTCCGCGTCAACTCAGCCAATGGTGTGGCAATCTTTGAAAACCCTTCCACGAATAGTTTGTAATATCCCGCTAATCCAAGGAAACTCCTAACCTCCAAGGCGTTCCTTAATCCCATCTCCACCAACAATGTGTCCAAGGAATGCCACTTCTGGCAGCCAAAACTCACACTTCTTAAATTTAGCATATAATCGAAGCTCCCTCAATACCTACAATACCAGTCAGACATGTTGCTCATGCTCTATCTATGAACAAGATAAAATAGGATGTCGTCGATGAAAACAATCACAAACTGATCTAAGAAGTCCTTGAACACCTTGTTCATCAGATCCATAAACGATGCTGAGGCATTGTTCAATCTAAACGACATGACCAAAAATTCATAATGCCCGTACCTCGTGCGGAAGGCCATCTTTGGAATATCCTCGTCCTTGATACTCAGCTGGTGATAAATAGATTAAAGATCAATCTTTGAGAATACTGCCTTACCTTGCAGCCGATCGAACAGGTCATCTATTCTCGATAGGGGGTACTTGTTCTTGATAGTCAACTTGTTCAACTCCCTATAGTCTATACACATTCTCAGAGTCCCATCCTTCTATTTCACATATAAAACCGGAGCACCCTATGGCAAGAAAATAGGTCTGATAAATCCCAAATCTAGTAGGTCCTACAATTGTATCTTCAACTCCTTTAGCTCTGCCAGAGCCATCCTATATGGTGCCCTCGACACTGGCTTCATACCTGGTGCTAACTTAATGACAAACTGAATTTCCCTGTGTGGAGGCAATCCAAGTAAGTCCTCAGGAAACACATCCAAACACTCGCATACCAGTCTACTCTCCCCTGGCCCCACCTGCGTAACTCTAGTGGTATCTACCACACTAGATAGAAAACCTATACAGCCCTCTTGTAATAGGTCCCTGGCCCTTAACGTCGATATCATAGGCATGTAGGGTCCGTGCATAGTACCCACAAAAACAAAAGGGTCCTCACCCTCTAGCTCGAAGGTCACCATCTACTTCGTGCAATCTATAGTGGCTCCATATCTAACTAGATAATCCATCCCCAAAATCATATCAAAATCATCCATACCCAACTCAATCAAATCTACTGATAGTTCCCTACTATCCACCATCTTTGGGAATGCTCTAATCCATCTCCTAGAAACTACCAGCTCCCATGTAAGCAGTATAGTCCCAAATCCCACTGTATAATACTCACTAGGTCTACACAATCTATCAATCACATTACTAGAAACAAATGAATATGTAGCACCAAATCAATCAATACAGTATATGAAGAGCCAGTGCTAGAAAGCTGACCTGTCACTACTGAGGGACTAGCCTCAACCTCTGCCTGTGTAAAGGTGAACACTCGAGCTGGAGTCAAGCTATCCACCTTCCCTGGTTCCTCTTTCTTCAACGTCAGGAAATCTTTCATAAGGTGTCCAACCACCCTCACACAAGTAACAGGCCTTTTCCCAGCATTCGCCCAGATGGCGCTTCCTACATCTAATACACTCTAGATAGCTCCTCCATGTCTCACTGCCTCCCTGGCGGCCACCCTGAGTACTTCGGCCCTTCTTCTCAGGATTAGTAGTGGTCGAGGTTTCAGGGGTCTTCCTCTTCTAATCACTAGGGCCTCCACCCCTACTAGATCATGTAAATGGAGGCACTCCCCTGCGAACATCCCATCTCGTAGCGTTCTCCCTCCAAATCTTGTTCTCTGCCTCCTCAGCCGTGAAGGCCTTCTCAACAACCTGGGCATAATTTGTCTCCCCAGGTACTGATGTGATCCTCACACCACAGGCTATCATAGCATTAAGCCCTTGAACAATCCTGTCTTGCCTATCTGCATCTGTAGGCACTAGATCAGGTGCAAACTTCGCTAGCCTGTCAAATTTCAAGGCATACTCAGTATCTGTCATGTTGCCCTGTACCAGCCCAGTGAAATCATTCACCTTTGTTGCCCTAAAGGCAATGCTATAGTATTTCTGATTGAAAAAGTCTCTAAACCCATCCCAACTCATGGTAGAAACATCTCAAGTTTATGATGCTACCTCCCACCAGATGTGGGCATCATCACGAAGCATATAGGTGGCACAGGCCACCCTGCATTACCTTCCACTCTTATAAAATCCAGGATGGAGGTGATCATACTCATTAATTATTTAGCCTTAAGTGGATCTTTTCCTCCCTCAAAGATTGGAGGATGTTGTCTCCTAAACCTTTCATAAAGTGGCTCCCACCTATTCCCAATCTCAGGCAGTTGTATAGTTGGTACCACAATAGGTGGCAAGTTAGGTGCAGCACTCCCTGGCAGAGCCTGCTGCCTCAGAAGGGGAATCTCTTCTTCCTGACTCTGAAGTCTTGCTTGCATATCAGTAAGCAACTGCTGTAAGTGCTCCGGAACTGGTGGAGGTTTCTTATCCTGCTCATCATCTCTAGCCTCAAGCCCAATGCCGACTAGTTGAATTGATCGCCTTGGAAGCATAAGTCTCCAAGTTTATCTGCAATCAACGACTCGGTGGGTCAGGCAATGATAACAGATTTATAATCGTCCCATGGTCCAATGCCGAAACTCATCCAACATCACACAGTCATAATGCAAACAGCCATTTAAACAATTATTCACATACAGTAGAAATGCTAATAAGCACGCCTTTTCATATTCACATAGCAGTCAAGGGCCATACCCTGTCAATATATCTCATGCTCCTTATTAAACGTGCAGATAAAGCATTTATATTTCATTTAAACACTCAAACGTATAATCACATGCGTGGTTACCAAACCTTGAGTCGAGCTTGTCTTTAGCAGTGAGTGCACATGCCCAGCCAGTCTTCAGGAACCCTTAAACCTAGACCGCTTTGATACCATTTGTAACGCCCCATGTCAGTTGCTTTCTACAATGACGACTGTCCCAACAAACCAACACGAGACTTTCCAACGTGCTTTGTCCTCACTTGCAAGCTTCCTAGGAAAGTTTCCCAGGAGGTCACCCATCATGAGACTACTACAGGTCAAGCACACTTAACTTTGGAGTTCTCAAGTGATGGGCTATTTGATTATATTTATATTCTTGAATCCATGCTCTTATGTTCTCAAGTTGACGAAAAATGGCGTCAACAGTTTGGTGCTTTCATTGAGAGAGTAGATTCAAGATAAAGAGGTTCGATATAATGAAGTATGAATAAAGACTTTGATGAAATCATCCCCAGAAGATTCCACACGTCGTCAAAGGCAAGATCAGTCACTTGTTCATTTTTGTCCAAGCCATCTGCGGAACAATTGCAAGTTGTAACAAAACACCATATTCGTCGAGACAAATCACAAATCTATGTGAAAAGTAATTTCACTTAATTGCGTCCAAATTAGGGCATAAGGCTGGAATAAAAATAAAATCCAGCAATTCTGAGTTACAAGGAGGAGCAATCACGGCGGTTCAAGGAAAGATCCACCTATGGCAGCGGCTTGTTCAAGTTGTTAACGGTGATAAAACCATTGCTTAGAACCCTATGTGCATTTATGGAATCAATGGATAATACAACGAAGCTGGAAAACCTAGGAAAGATCTCATGTTCATTCACTTGTATACAACACATGAGAACAGAAGGTGCAACCTGATCGCCTATTAGTATAAACCACAAATCCTCGAAAAATAGTTGTGCATTCATGCATACATTCAAAAGGTGAACAAGGATTAGGCAATCTCAGCTATCTGAAGAGGGATATATGCCCCTAATAATGGAGTGGGTGGCTAGGCAAACAGGAAGTTAGGAAGGCTTGAAAACCTCACAAGGCTAGTGTGTGGAATTTTACTTGCTTCTATGTTTTTATTAGGGGCAAGAGCAACCACAGAATTATTGGAATAATATGCCAGAAGCATGTAAAGAACCTATTCGTTTCTATGTTTCTACCCGGAAAGAGAAATTGTTCGCCCATTGTAGCCTATTCTAGGCGAACAGGAATGTAAGGATATGTTTAAAATTCTTCCAAGCTATTAAGAGAATCCTGTTCTCGAACCTAAGGGAGCTCTGTTCTCACGCTTATGAGAATCTTGTTCTCGCACCTAAGGGAGATCTGTTCTCACGCTTGAGAGAATCTTGTTCTCATGCCTAAGAGAATCATGTTCTCATGCCTATGTACAAGAATTTTGTTCACCCTATATCACAAGCAATTCCAAGATGACAAATACGAGCTACAAAAGGAGATTAACTCGTAAGCTTCATAAAACCCAAGGTCAAATTTGTGCTCTCATGGCAAAGAGGGTCTATCAGCTCGCTCATAAGCCTTTAAAACTGTTAGGAGTGAATAGAGCTTCGAAATCATTAGTCAAAATTCTGAGATCGGAGACATTTCAGCTATAAACAGAATTTATCTTCGAAGCTGACTTATATGTACCCCTCAAGCCAGCTCATATAAGTCATCAGAGCTAATCACCCCTCTGTGCAAGCTATATGAACAGTATCTGGTACTCACACCCGAGCTGGTCATCATTCCAAAAAAGTCATTCGAGCCATAAAGAAAGTTCGTCTCCAAGCTAAACCACTGTGTGCAACCAAGTTAGGGACAAAGTTCATCTCCGAGACAGTAGTCACTCGAGCTGAAACTACAACATAAATTTCTGTGATCAACCGTACTTATTTTAAAGACAGTGATCTACTAGCAATTCCATGGTTTATTCGAGATGACGTGAATTTTGAGGTCCAATCTGTTCATTAAAAGCTCATGCTCCGCGACCATAAGGGAACTGAGCTCGAAGCATAAGGCTTAAGACCATTTTAAGGTCGCTACAAAACCATGCTCGTACACACAAGGGACAACTTGACATAACCCTTTAATGAAACTTGTTCGCCTTGCATTCTTACAAGAGGCGAACAGGAATAGGGAAGCACATCTTAGAAGATTATGCTCAAACCATTTCGAGGTCACCTTTGGATTGTTAAATCGAAGATTTACACACACAAAGATTATACTCGAATAGTTTGAGGTCAAAACAGAGTTGGAGTTTGATCCCTTGAATGAAACCTGTTCGCCCATGCATCCACACATGGGGCAAACAGGATATATTGAAGGCATTAAAGGAAAAGCATGCAAGCTTTGATTGTGACAATAAACGAAACAAGTAGACATACTTGAGAGTTTAAATAACGCAATCATGCTTAGTGTAAAGTGAAATTTGGAAATAAAAACCGAGATGGAACATTAGCTCGGATTGTCAAAGATGATTCCAAATAAAACTTAATAAACTAACATAAAAAATCAAAGTTATAAAATCCTGGTCCTAACCAGGAATAAGGCCTGAATAGTAACAGATAGCTATTAAGCAAATATTTAAATCTGGCTGAACCAGGTTCGAACCGAGTGATGCACGAACTCTGAATTATTTTTAGAAGATAAGATAACCTTGAACTTTGATTAAGGATAACTTCAAATTCTGCTAGTTTGAAAGATAACCTCAGAACCTAATCGTTGTTAGAAAAAAGGACAACTTTTAAACCACGATCGATCACCATTAAAGGACAACCTCCAATTTTGGTCACCTACCAGTTTGAGGAATAACCTATAGTGACCTATTCGAATAACATGGTGTGTTCAACTATGTTTATATACAAGAAACAAACAGGATGTTTATGTTGGCCTATGGTGATGAAAAATGATTTCTACTATCAAATGATCAAGGACCAAGACTCCTCAATAACTTGGGGGGCATATGGGGTGTAAGCACACAAGATAAGAAACTTTTTTAAGATTTTGTAAAAAAATGTCCTATTCGTTCTACCCACAAAGGCGAAATTGTGTTTACTCGCTTGCGCCTAAAGGTGAGACAAACACAAGCCATGAAAAGAGAAAGCATATATAAAAAAACACAAGTTGTTCGTAACATTCACAAAAGGCGAACTAATCTGTTAGCACTAATCTGTTCACACTAAGAACAAAGAGCAAAACGGTTTCTTCATTGACATGCAAGTACATACTGCAAAAGAAAACACAGAGTCAAGAGTATGCAAGTACAAAATACTCCAACATAAGGCGCACTAGAAACCAAGCTATCAGGACTCTGGCTCAAGGGTCTGGTCTCCTAAGGCAGCTAAAGGGTCAGTAGAAGCGCGGGTAGTGAGTTCTTCAGGCCTCGAAACATCACCATTCCCCGACTGTGCTAAGGAGGTACGAACAGAGGAGTTTTCTTCACCAACAAGTCTCTATTCGCAAGCCTCTAGTATGGAATTCTCTATGCCATTCAGAAATGTTAAATCAATAATGCGGTTGTGTTTCCAAACCTGAAAAAACATGTATTTAGGATCTCTCCTTCTTCTTCAAGGGCTTGAAGACGATCAGCTTCCGCATCAGCTTTAAGTTGCTCAACCTAAACAGCATGAGACTTTTGAAGATGGTCAATCTTGGCCTTTAGTTGATTGATCTCAGTACAAGAGGAACTTTTGAGTTGCTCGAGCTCAGTCTTACAACTGCTCCTCTCACCACGAGCAGTGTCTATCTTAGACATGAGGGCACATCATGTATCTTCCGTATCCTTCTTCATCTACTTGATAGATTCAGATAGGTTGGTCAAGGTGATCATTGTCTGCGAAGGATAAAAATTGATCAATACAAAAAGTCAAGCGGAAAGATTGCAAGTACGATAATAAGAGAAGAACCATACGTGAACAATGTTGGCAAAAGAATGACAAACAATCTCGTTGGGGACGCAAACTCCGGAGAAAGACCATTCTGTCTGTATCTGGTCACTCTGGATGACCTCTTGAAATCTAGGCACCACCATTTGAACACGAGAAGGTAATATAGGAGATGAGGACCAGATCGTGGGAACCACACTAGTTGTCGCTGCAGGGGCTGGCTGTGTAACCCCAGCTGGAGGCTGACTCTGGCCTAAATGAATAGAAGAAGACTCTACATGGCTCCCCTTATTCTTATTTGCTAACTATTTCCTCCTCTTGTTAGCCCTTGCTCCTACAACCTTAGGGCCACCGAACAAAGCTCGAGCATTCATGTCTCCTGCCAAAAGAGAAATGGTCAGATAAGATGCAAAGGATATATATGTCAGGTTAAGAAAAAATAGTATACCAAAAGGACTATCAGTACATGTTTCCTCTGGAACATATTCATTTAACCAATGAGGGAGGAATAGTTCCTCATTTCTAGGGGATAGACCAAGACTTCCCACTTTACTAAAAGTTTCAGAAGGGAAAGGCAATTGCGATAAGTCAAACTCTGAACAGTTGGGCAACCTAGAACAAAGACTGCTTGGGGAAGAACAAGCAGATGAAACCTCAAAGTGAACTAACTCAGGCTCGTCACGAACCAAAAAAACCTCTTCTGATCGCCTCTCGCGTATAGACTCTCGAACCTCAGAAAAGGGAATGTAGTCAAACTCTGAAGGCGGTGATAGATGATCTAATGACTGGTGTGGCTCGAGTAGACCAACCAATCGTAAATTGTCATCATTGATAAGGAAAGACGCATTCTTATACTTGCCCTCCAATCGACATGACTGAGAAAGACGCTCTCGCATCTCAAAGGTTGGAGTCGGTCGCCTATAATGACCTAAAACAACATGTTAGGCGAGCAGAATAAGCTTAACATGAAGGAAGCAATCAGAAAACTATTGAAAGGGAAACAATCAGATACTTACCAATATCACGGAATGACCTGTGGTCGTAATGGAGGGCATTGGTAAAAAAGTATTGACTAAAGTAGCGACCAGGGTTGGAAACACCACTCCTAAGGACTTCCCCACAAGAATAACTACATAAGTAGTAGAATCCTTCATAACTCGATACACGGTTGGACTTGAGATTGAACAAGAAGTAAACCTCCAAAGCATTAGGGGGAGTCCAATTTAATACTCTATACAGAATACGCAGCAATACCAATAGGCTATAGCCATTCGGCGTTAGTTGGAATGGGGCTATTCCAGAATAGTCGCATTTCCAAAAAGTACGGATGAAGTGGAAGGAAGGCCCTTGCTTGGCAATGCATAGGACTCCAAGCAGTTTACCCGTCAGGTGGGGAGCCTACTTGCTCGTCATTAGTAGGGACTCTAAGCCCGAGCTCGCCAATGAGTCCATATTTATCTATTAAATGGGACAAGTTACTTTTAGAAAAGGCGGATCTTAGTGTCACAAAACCATCCGAGCTAAAGATTTCTCCAAGCTCTTTTTCAGTATGATCAAATTTTTTCCTCTTCCTTAACACTCTTGATTTCTTGGGAGGCGTGGACTTGGTCCTAGATCAGAAGAAAATAGGGATGAACAGATCTTTATACACTTCAAAGAATGAGGCATAACCAGATTGTAAAAGAAACCGGACTCCTCAAAGACCAAGCAAAACCCAGTACCTGAAAATGAGAGGAAAGAGTAAGATTCTGTTCGCACATACAAAATATGAGGCTTGTTCGCCCATAAGTGTATAGCTAGGGCGAACAGAACCAAAAAGGTACTAAAACACATGAATAAGCTAGCTTGGAAAAGAATCTATACTTGGGGAGAACAAGGAAACTCGCTCTTAAAAGGAGTTCAAGCAACCTGTTGGTTTATGGGTTAGTTCAAGAAACCTGTCCATTTATGAGTTAGTTCAAGAATCCTGTTTGTTTATTGGTTAGTTCAAGAATCCTGTTCGTTTAAAGGCTAGTTCAAGCATCCAATTCGTTTATAGGTTAGTTCAAGAAACAAGTTCGTTTATGGGTTAGTTCAAGAAACCTGATCATTTATGGGTTAGTTCAAGAATCCTGTTCGTTTATGGTTTAGTTCAAGCTTCCTGTTCATTTATTGGTTGATTCAAACATTCTGTTTACAAGACAGTAGCAAATTCAACTTAAGGAAAAGACGTGTGATGTATGTTGGAGTAATTGAGTAGTAATTTCTAAGTGTGTGCATGCACTCATTGGCAAGAGGAGTACTTGCTCGTTTTTATTCATAAAAGTTGGATTAGATCGAGACTTAGGTGAGGCTGTTCTCATATTCAAAGATGCATCCTAATCACCTATAGCCTTGGAGGAAAAGCTTATTTGTCTGCCTATACTTTAAATGGTGCGAAGAAAAGATGCATTATGAGGACCTATTCGAATAAGGCAACGTGGAGTTACTTAGGTTCCTATTCACGCAAGGCCTACGTACGCATACCAGATGAGAAAAAAATCAAAGAAAAGGGGCTTGCTTATGAGGGGAGCGAACAAAGACTAACTGTTCGATTATGTGCCTAGAAACGAGTAAGAATTTGAAGTCTCTACTCTAATGGCATCAACTCATTCACATAGATGGGAGATAGTTAATCATCTTTATTCCTATATATGGAAATGAAAAAAACAAGAAATAATAGCAAAATGTTTAAGAAACGAATAGAAGGGGATCTGTTCGTTTACTTGTCTAGACAAGTCCATTATTAAGGAAATGGGCAAGTCCAAAATAAGTGGAGACAGCAACATGCATAAATGACAAAAATCATTTATGTTGTTTGTATGTATATGATGTCCAAAAGGCATTTGATTACTTATAATACATCTAGACTCATGTTCGTTTATGTAGTATTTTAATGGAAAAGCAGGCTTGTGTGAAGTTATTTGCTAATAACACAAAAAGATGGGAATTTGTTCATATGCCATAGTCTATAACTAAAGGGAACGAACAGAGCATCATGCCTAATTAGATGCTACACTTTGTTCAAAGAACGATCAGAAGAAGAATCGACAAAATGAGTTCAAAACTACAAACACCTTCAACAAGCTCAAACTTGGGACTCCAAAGATGCTAAATGATGAGGGCCTAGTCAGAATACAATCTTTAGATTTGATTCAGATTTGTGAAAAGAAAATTATAAAATGAAATCTAGAACTCACCAGAAGCACGAACGCTTCTTCCTCTCAGGCGACGTCAGTGTGACTTCGGAAAGCTGATAATACCTTTCCTCTGACGGCGTCGAGATCTTATTAGTGCACAAAGGGGTCAACGACTGCTTGCTCTAGCTTACCATGAGTTTCTAGGAGAACAACAAGAACTTTGGGCTTCATGTTTGCAAAGTTTGGGCCTAAGACTCTTGTAAAAATAGTGGGCCTACTGCTGTTAAGAAATGCAAGAGTAAACAAGCCCAACAAGTTGTTGTCAAATAAAATGGCTTTAGAACAATTTGAGAAGTGATTATGAAAAGGATATTTTATTTAAATGTCATATAAGTGTATAACCAAAAATGAATGGGGAAATTGTTCGCATAACTAAGTCAAAATTGCGCAAAGCACGAAAACTGACTTGCGGGCAAATGTTATACCCATTTTTTTGGATATTTATGACATTTAAAAAATAATAATAAATAGCAATTATGAAGGGATGATGTAACGACCCAAATTCGCTAATAAGGCTTAAGGGCCTTGATTAGCGTGCCAGGAGGGCACGATGGGATTTATGTGTGATTTTATGAGTTAAATGCATGGTTATGATTTAAAGCATGTTATATGACTAATTGAACATTGAGATGCATGACTACGTGGTTAGTATGCATGTTAGGTGAATAATTACGCATGTGGACCCCGTTTGCATGATAGGGGTAAACTGGTAATTTTAGCCCGCTGAGGGCATATATGTGATAATTGTATTCCGTGATTTGTACCACGTGAGGGTGGTGTTGTTATGGTGATGCACGTGCCGAGACGGTCCTAGTGAGCAATTTAACTTAAGAGTCACAACGGGATTTCTATACCCGGCTCGGGAGGAGCCTAGGGGTACCTCGGGAATTTTATGGTTAAGTTGAGATTTAGCGGGTAATGGTTATTGGAGATTTAGTAACCTGGGTAACCATTAATTACTGCTGAGAGTAACAAGTTTTAGAAAGAAAATGGTAGAAATGAAATAGAAATGAAAAGACTTAAGTACCCTTGAGGTTTAAGTAGGAAATGGTAGGCAAGGAGGGGCAAAATGGTCTTTTGGCAAGGGTTATAGACAAAATTCAGCTGGGATTTAGGGGGGTTCGGTTTGGGCATTATGTCACTTGAGGCTTGATAGAAATTGAAGAGAAGAAGAGAAGGAGAAAGAAGGTTAGGGCAAGAAGAGGAGGAGAAGGAGAAGTGAGAGTCTAGGAGGAGATCAAGGAAGCTTGGTGTGGATTCTTGATTGAGGTAAGAGTTTTAAACATCCTTGGGTTTCTTTTCTGTTGTGGTTTAAGATTTTGGAGCCATGGTTTAGGATTTTCAAGCTTGGGTTGTGTTTTTGGCCTTTGGGTTTGAGTTTTCTGAAATTTGAAATCAATTGGGTGGATTTGTGAGTGTGATTGTGTTTTGAGCTTGAATATAGTGTTTATGGGTTGTTAGATGGTCCATTTGAAGTTTTAATTTGATTTTGGGGTTTGGGTATTGGTTTGGTGTGATTTGGAAGGTTTAAGTTCGGGAAAAAAGCAAAGAGAAAACCCAGATTTTCTGGGTTCGCGTATGAGCGCCGCGGCCCTGTTCTTGGGCGCCGCGGCGCGAGGTTGCATCAGGAGGAGGCCAAGTCGCTGGGCGCCGCGGCCCTTGAATGGAGTGCCGCGGCCCTAGGCCATTTTTGACACCCAAAATTCTGGTTTTTAGGGCTTTTGCCCGGGGACTCGGGGGATGGTTCCGGTGAATTATTTTAGGGATTTGGGAGTCCCGAGAGTGTGGGATTGGTCCCGGGAAGCAGTTTTTGATTTGATTAGTGTTGAGGGATATTTCTTGTGTGTTGTGACTAGGTTATTGGAGAGGCTCGTGCTTGAGGACCGTGCTCGCGGCTTTAGTGCATCAGGATGCTCGGAATGCAGGTAAGAAAACTATAACACCTGAGGTTAGGGCTTGGCCCCAGATTGTATTGTGTGCAAATGTTTAAACCTTAAATGAATCATGATGTGTGTTAATGATTATTTCGAATGTACTATATGTGTGATTATGATGAAATGAGCGGCAAGGGCCGAGTACGGCGTAAGCCGGGGCGGCCGTGGGCCGAAAGTAACACCTAGCACATGGGATGCTATAGTCAGGGCGGGGCCCGGTGGATACATGTGTTATGCTATATTCAGGGTGGGACCCAAGGGATACATGAGTTATCCTCGCGGTGAGAACCGATACCCCAGGCTTCGGTAAGGCCCTGGGGCGGCTTGGCCGTGTTTGCTTAGTCTAATGATTGACTTGTTTATTTGTGGATTATCTGTTATGATAACTGTATACATTGCATATGTTATGTTCTGCATGAGTTTTCTTGCTGGGCTTCGGCTCACGGGTGCTCTGTGTTGCAAGTAAGGGCAATGACTGAATCAACCAACCATGAGTACGGAGAGCGTGAAGCGGCGCGTACATGTTCGGCCTGCCCGACTGCTTTGGTTGGGGGTTTATTCGAAAATGGCTGTAATAACCTATGATTTTTTTGATTTCTTAACTGTAACCTTATTTCAAAAATGTAATTAGTTTTCAAACCTTATTTTGGGATCCCAAATGTTTAATAGTAGAAGTTTTAATGAAACGACGCATTTTCAAAGATTACAGCCTTAACTTTTAATTAGTCACACTTTTGTTTCAAAACCTCGGCTAGCGAGTTCATTGCACACTGTTTTGTCTTAAAAACTCACTTAGTAACGGCTCTAAGGAAGTAGGGCGTTACAGATGATGAAGAGAACACTTTGCATTCTTGTTCTCACGAAGTGCAAAGTAGTTCCTGTTCTCACGCAGTGCAAAATGGTTCCTGTTCTCACGAAGTGCAAAGTGGTTCATATTCTCACAGAGTACAAAGTAGACTACCAAGCACTAACAGAAGGGATTTGGTCACGTAGCTGCATTCCTCAACCTCTGCTTGCACAAGACAAGTTATTCCACCTCTGTTCACACAAGGAAAAGGATCTTGTTCGTTCAACACATAACATTCACGCTAACAAAGTTAGCAAAGGAGTACAGAGTTGTCATTTATCAAAATATAACTGTATTTTTGTTGTATTGTATTATTTGCCGACCAAGCCCAATAACTTAGGTCCATGATCTAATTGTAACCCTAAACTCCTCACTATAAATAAGAGGAGATGGGATAGAAATAGGGAGGAAATTGATAATGTCGAATGATCATTCTTGTATACACAGTCCTTATGTAATGTAAAGTGAAGGAGGACTATAGAACAACCGGCGATGTAAGTTCGCCAGAAACTATGGTTCTTCAAGCTTAAATATTAATAAAAGTGACTAAGTGGATGTAACCGAACCACTATAAAATATGTTATTATTATTTGATTATATCTCTATTCTTGAATCCATGCTCTTATGTTCTCAAGTTGACGAAAAACGACATCAACATGTATCATACCCACAATGATTTGTAAAGCATGTGGGACTATACGAATTTTTTAATTTTTATTTCTTTTAATAAATGTTAAATAAAAAAGTTAGAAAAAATCACAAAATAGAGAAAATAGAATATTAGAAGAAAATGTCACCTCATCTGCTCAAACCTCTCTTTTATATAAATATATAGATAGATGGATATAGATTATTATTATTATTATTATTATTATTAACCATAAATTAGAAAACATACAATAAAAATGATTAAAAAAAGTAAGAAATTACCTATTTGGAACATTTATTTTTGTAGATATTAATAATCATATAGATAGATATCGATATAGATTTTTATAGAAAATTTTCAATAATTAATTATCATAAATTAGAAAAGTAGAATGAAAAAAAATAGAGATAGAGTGGTTTGGAAAAATTTTAGAGTGACATATCACCTATTATTATAAGAATAATAGTACTATTATTTTCTCTTAATTAAATATATTTACATATAAATAGATAAATATAGATAAATAATAACATTTTTTTTTCAATATATAATATAGAATTTATAAATGTAAATTATATATAAATATATACTAAAAAAAAATGTGTAAAATATAAATTATAAATTAAATTTGATAAACTCAAAATATATATAATTTTTCATAATTTGGTCAAGATTGTGTTAAATCAATTACCCATATAAGAAAAAAATACTATTGGTGAGATCAAAGTAATCAAATTGTACTTTAATTATAAAGTAAATGTATAATACCCACTATTTACCAAAAAACGCTTGATGATGATGTGGCAAGGATTTCTCACACATGGTTGACACGTGGAAGAGTTGAAATAAAGAGGTGATGTTCGATTATCGACCAGCTACCCATTGCTTCGTCAAACCTCACGATGAGGTGCGACCAGGCTGGTCGTATGCTTCAATTTATTTCCTTATAATAATTACGTTGATTATTTCCTCTTTATTACCTTGATACACGGATATTAAGGATAGTTAATTCCCATTGGCCCATGTAACCCCCCTTGAGCCTATAAATATGCATGAGAGAGCTCAAGAAAGGGACTTTTGACTTTTGAATATTTTTTGTTTTGAATAATGAGGGAAAGAGCGTATAGTGCAATTATAATCCAAAAGTTGTATTTTCTCCTAAGACTTGTGAAACTCAAGAACCCTAGTTCTTTTATCATGGTATTGGGAGTCAATATCAATAATAACACTAAGTGGACGTAGGTCATTACCATTTATTGGGCCAAACCACTATAAATCAATTGTGTCTATTATTTACCATTAGATTTCATTCTTGATTATCATCTCATTTCTTGTCGTATTTTTGACTCCGTGTCGTTGGCCAAATCGAGGGTCAACACCAACAATAACTTGTAAACCATGTGGGACTATAAGGATTTTTTAACGGTTATTTAATAATTTTTTGAGATATATGTTAAATAAAAAATTAGAAAATAGGAAAAATAGAAAATTAAAAGAAAAGGGTGCCACCTCTTCTCCTTAAACCTCTCTTTTATATAAATATATAGTTATAGATATATATATATATATAGATAGATATAGATAGCTATAGATGGATAAATATATATCACTCATATAAGAAAAAAAATACTAATTTTAATATTGATATCAATTTAATAAACTTAAAATTATAACTAATTGAACAAGATTTTATTAATGAATCACCCATAAAAAAAACTAATTGTTAGATAAATTAAATTGAATGAATAAATACTTTAATTATAGTCTACAACTATAACACCCACAATGGTTTTTAAACCACTTGGGAATTTGATAAATAAAATCATTACTTAACATATATAAATAAAACTCAAATTCACCTAAATTCTAATAAAATAGATAAAATGACTATAAAAATTATAGAATGCTACATCATCACTCAAAAGCTTTATATGTTGATAGATTTTCTAAATGAGCTCCATATCACCACTACACATAATCTTTTATATGTCTCTTAAAAAATACAAATAAGTCATACAACAAATATGTTTTTTTGTTACACGATATATTCTATTTATAAATTTAAATGATATAAAATATATATTACAAAAATTTAATGTATAGATATAAATATAAAAATACTAAGTTAATATTGATACAAATTTGATAAACAAAAAAATTATAAATAATTGGGGAAGATTTTATTAATCAATTACCCATAAAAAATACTAATTGTTGGACAAATCAAATTGAATTAAAAAATACTTTATTTATATCCTACAACTATAACACCCAGAATGGTTTGTAAACCATATGTAATTTTTACAAAGAAAATTATTATTTAACCTATACAAATAATACTCAAATTCACATAAATTCAAATAAAATTGAGAAAATAGTTCTAAAAAATTATAGGATGCACATCACCTCTCCAAAGTTTTCCTTTATATATATATATAAATATATATCACCCATATAAGAAAAAATATATTAATTTTAATATTGATATCAATTTGATAAACTCAAAAATTTTAACTAATTTGACAAGATTTTACTAAGGATAAATACCATTTTGGACCATATGTTCTGCAAAAGTTACCGATCAGATCCTCTGTTTTGTTAAATGACAATTCAAACCCTCTGTTTTGCAAAATGGAACAAAATAATACCTTGAATAGGATTTTGGTCAAAATATTTTTCAATATAACCAAAATACCATTTAGTTTTTTAATTATTGAACTAATTATATAATCAAAAATAAATTTTAAGTAAAAATATTATATAAATTAATTTTAATATAAAATATAATTAAAAAATATTTTATTAATTAAAAATTAACATAAAGAATTATATATCATTGAATTAAAACTAATATCCATAACAATTGGATTAATTTAGCTCCCAAATATCCCAACTTTTTTTAAAAAAAGGATTTATGTTCTTGAGTTCTTCATCGTTAAACCTAAATTAAAAAAAATTATCAACATCAGAAATCAAGATTCAATCCATAACAAAATCAATCCATTTCATTTCTTCCATACCCAACTTCATACTCAAATAATGAACAAAAATCTTGTTAAAGTATGAACAAAACCCAATATAAATATGAACAAAAATCCAGTAAAAATATTAACAAAAATAAGCCTATCCCACACAAACAGATTGGACAAGCGAATCATCTCTTAACAAAACCCAGAAATCCAACTTCTTCCAACCTAGATTCATCCGTGGCCTATCCCCATCACTCAAATCTGAAGCCCACTAAAATTTGAAGCCCCATCACCCCGTCGCCAAACCTAGATCTCCATCCGTCGTACGCACATGGTTATGCAAGCTTCAACCAAGGTCTCCATCGTTCACACGCACCCAGCGTTCTGAAGAAGAAGAAGAAGACCAGATCCATCCCACCTTTATTTGAAGACCAGATCGAAGAAGGAGGAAGCCCCACTGCAACCCAGCCCCATTTCCATTTAAAGACTATATTCGAAAAGGATGAAGAAGGAAGCCCTCGTAGCTGTAAAAACACAAATCCCGTCATCGATCTACCTGCAAGACAAGGAAAGAAGAAGAAGAAGAGACCAAACAATGAGGTAGGAAGAAGAAGAAGAGGTGAAAAGGAGAAAAAAATCAAATTTTTTTTATTATGTTAGATTTGTTTTAATTTCTGTTATCTTTATGTTTATTTTATTTACATTTAAGTTTTTTTAGTTTAGGATTATTGTTGACGGTGAGAACTCGTCAACTAAGTTAAGTTGGAAAAAATTATCAAGTAAGGATAGTCAATAAAAAAGCTGTAGAAATGTAAGTGATAACTCAAGAACAATGACAGAATAACAATGGAGAAATCAATCCTTCATTCACTCTCAAGACTTTGCTACAGTTAATTTTCCAACCCCCTTTCAGGTGGGGTTAGAGTTCATTTTATAGTAGGCTCTAATGGCCCTGGGTACATGGTGGTCCTAGGGACCAAAGGGGTACATAAGTACTCTGTCAAGAGAGTGGCTTCAGCGGTTGTGGTCGTACATCCAGTACAGGGGCAGGTGTCAAGAGGATGCCTCCACTACTTGTTCGTACCCATGTCTGATGAGTGGTGACAGGCATAGTGGCGCAGGTGGTAGTGGTGTCGATTTTGACTCCTGGCCGAAGACGTACGGGCCATCACTCTTATCCATGCATTCCCACTCCTCCGTTGGTACGGGTGTCCGTATTTGGACGTACAAGGTCTTGAGGGCCGTACCCAGCATGGGAACGTACAAGTACGTTCCATTCAACTCATAGCCGAGCCCCTAAGCGTTGGGGTCCATCTGATGGTGTGGCCCCTATTCAGCTCGTGAGCCCCCTTCGCGAGGCCTCCCTTGCATGGACACCTGATGGTATGGTTTGGGCTCAGATGTGTCGAGTGACGGGGTGTCGGGCTCCTGAGAAGATGATGGTCCGATGGACCTCTCAGGGCGCGCGCGCGAGGGACCTCGCGTGATACAAGTGGCCCGAGGGCCTCGCATATGGGCAGCCACCGTCGGCCTCGCCTGGTGAGAGTGGCCCGTGGGCCTCGCGTATGGGCAGCCTTCGTCGACCTCTCATGGTGAGAGTGGCCTGAGGGCCTCGCGTATGGGCAGCCTCCGTCGGCTTCGTGTGGTGCATGTGGTCCGAGGGCCTCGTGCGCATAGCTGAGGCTGGGCACGAGAATGGCCGAGATGGGCCTCACACACATGGCTGAGGATGGCCTCGCGCGGACGTGGTGCAGCGCCAAGAAGGGCCCCGCGTGCATGGCCGAGGAGGGCCTCGCGTAGGCATGGTGCGGCACCGAGAAGGGCCTCGCGTGGGCGAGGCGCTACGCTGAGACGGGCCTTGCGTGCATGGCAGAGGGTGGCCTCGTGCCTAGGCACGTCTTGGATCTTTTATGGGCGCGGAATATTGAGCGTCCACACTTGCCCCCAGTCTAGGAGAGGACCTTTAGGTGCTCTTGTAGACTATTCACCTTGATTCTTATAAATAGGCCTTCATGCAAGGCCTAATATTTACACCTTACTTCTTTGGCTTATTGGTTTGGAGAGCCCTTCCTTTTTCAAGAGGTAAGGGGTTCAATCCCTCACAACCTCATTTTTGCCATAGCTTCTTTTATTTTATTTTTTCAATTCATTTTCATCACTTCTTATTTATTTATTTATTATTATTATTATTTTTTTACATATGAGCTAATTTCTTGGAGTATCTATTTGGTGGCTAACACATCTTTCTGGTCCATTCTTGCAGACGCGCATTTTCGACCCTGTGGTGCTTTTCGCCCCTCGACCGCCATTTCCCTTTTTTTTTTTATATCGGGTCCAAACTAGCATTACTCGGGATGGGGTACCTTAGCCTAAGCTTGTAGTGAGTTGGACCGTATACATGCCCCTCTTTTTTATACCCTGTAGTGGGCCATTTAGGACGCTTGCATCTAGAGATAATAAGCCTATTCCTCTGTGTTTTGTAGTCATCCCCTCATTTATACGCGAACCCCTTTTCGCTTTCAGGACGAGGTCTCATAGCCAGTGACGGCCCGTCCGACATACCTCTGGGGGCTGAATTTATTGACCTGTCCTCAGACTCAGAGTTCCCTGATGGCAATCCTCACTAAGACTATGACTCCTTATGGCAGGCCCGCATCCGCCACCTTGAGTACATTGCTGAACTTAGGCGCAAAATTTGGGTAGTGGAGAGCGAAATTGACTCGGTGTCGAGAGGAGACGGAGGACCTTCACCCCCAGACCTTAGTGACCATATAGCGTGCCTTAGGATGACCCTTTTTGAATTGCAGTGGGAGTTAGAGTTTATGGAGGGACACCTTCCGCCAGAACCTCCCAACCCTTCCTCGCCTAATGACAATCATGGGGCTGCTACCGCCTCTCCTCAACCCGTAGTCTCAGTTTTTCCTAGCTTAGCGCTTCTGCCATCGCTCCCTCGATGGAAAACTCTTGCTAGGAAGAAAAAATGGAGGGTCAAGTGTTTTGTCTCTTCCTCACATTTTTCTTTTGATTTTGCAGATATGCCGAGGGCACGCCGACAGGTATCTATCCAGGAAGAGGACGACGCCCCTTTACTGGCGTCCAATCTGGTGTTGCATGTGTCCGCGAACAAATTGAAGGAAATAGTGAAGCACTATCATGTTCCCCCGGAATACGCCTTATATGCTCCTCAGGAGGCATGTCGGGCCGACCGCCCTAGGAAGGTCTTGTGGTTTTCAGTGAACACATTTTGAAGGCGGGTGGCACCATTCCCTTGCACCCATTTTTCGTAGCTGTTCTCAACTATTTCGACTTGGCCCCTCTTCAGCTGTCACCCAACAGCTGGTTGACCCTAAGTTGTCTTTTTGTTTGGTTCAAGGAACAGGCTGAACGTGCTCCAACGGCACAAGAGGTGCATTTCTTGTACAACCTCATGGGATCCCCCAAGTCTAAGGGCTTCTACTATCTGCAGAAGGCCAACAACGAGCTCCCCTTGATAGAGGGCTCGGTGTCCAATCCAGGGTCTTGGAAGTAAGACTTTTTCTTCGTAGAGGGCCCTCTCTCCGTCCGTGAACACTTTCGCGCCACCTCCAGTAAGTACCCTGGTCCCTCTATTTTTTTCTTATTAGAACTTACTGTTTTGTACGCATGCTTGTACTAACACTAGCGTGGATCATGCAGAGCAATTTGTTGTTCCTTCAGTCATTGGGTCGGAGGCGAAGGCCGTGAATGATCTCATTGATGCTTACCCCGCCATGAAGAAGGCGGCATTCTTATTTACTATGGCAAATCTCAACCGCCACCAGCTGTCCCTGGTCTGTGACCCCAAGCTCCTGTGGTCAATTACTGGGTCTAAAAAGACTATGGCTACGACGGCCGAGCCATTCCTAAACGATGGTGAGGCCGAGGAGGAGATGGAGGATGCCCCCCTTGAATGTGGGGGATCTCACCAGCGCCCCCTGTCCCCCGGGGGATTCCCCCCTTATGGCTCCTACGACCTGGACATGGCCTTTCAACCTCAGGATCAGTATGTCGCACCGGGATGTTATGCTTCCCCTGGCCTTGATGGCTGCGACGCCTTCCCTCAGGTTCCTCAAGACATTGGATCACCGGGTGCTGATTTCGTCGACCTTGCGGAGCCCCCCTCTAATCTACCAAGGTCTCAGTTTTTCACCTCCACTGCGCCCCTTCCTGCTTCGGCGAGCGGGTCGTCTGTCCTCGTCCAACTAGGTGCGCCTAGTACGGAGGGGGAGCCTTGGGTGACTCGGATGGCATCATCTTACGGACAGCGATACACTCAAATTGCCTCGAGCCTTCCTGTATCCGACTGGAGTGGTCTAGGGAACGTGACTCAGTCGGACCTTGGGGACACCCTAAGGCATGCCACGACCTAGGTGAGTTCCTGCACCATGCGTCGGTCATTATTATGTATAGATGTACATGTATTTTTCTTTTTGTTACTTATTGTTGATGCCATTAACTTTCTTGTGCAGGCCTACACCGTGTCTCTACGGTATGCTGACTCGTCCAGCAATCTCTCCGCATCTACTGCTGAGAGGGACTGCCTTACAGCCCGGGTCCAGGAGCTCGAAAATGAGCTTAATTAAACTAAGGCCAAGTTGTCAAAGGTCCGGTGTTGCTATTTATCTCTTGTTCGACTGCATTTGAGGCCCTTTTAAGCCTGTATGATGGGGTTTGGTTGGTTCCCTTCTTTTATTTACCAGGCTAGAGGTCCTTTGGATCCCATGTGAAAGGGTTCTTTGGGACCTCTTTTGGTGCCTCTTGGTTGCTTTTATAAGGATATTTTGACCCCTTGGGTCCTAGCTATCCTTTTATATATTCTTGCGCGCGCTTATTATTTCTTTGCGAGAAGCGTCCTTCTCGTCGTTATTCATAGTACTATTTTTGCAAGGGTCTCTTTTGGGACCCTTTTTGGCTAGGCGGCTTGGTGGCCGCTCTAGACTTATTATAGTCGTTACCATACATTTTTTGTAAGTCCCTGTAATGCCCCAGATTCCCTATTTTGGTTAATGGCTGGATTAGCAGGCCGGGAGGGCCATAATTGTTTAATTATGCCATTAAATGTGTTTATGCTTGTTTATGAGAATTATATTATAATATGATGTTAAATGCATGCATGTGAGCCCACATTTGTTTACAGGGGTGTTTTGGTAATTTGGCCCGTTGAGGGTATAATTGAATATTTATTTGCGTGTTAATGATATATTGTGAGACCACATTATAATGTGGATTGGTTCGAGTATTTCGACATGAGACGATCTTTAAACATGATTTATCGGTTTGGTCATAACAGGTTTGAGCTCGGGGCTCGGGGTGAGTCTCGGGGTGATATTAATGGTTATAGCGTTACCGGGGATTTTAGGGTAACGGGTTATGAATTGTTGGAGTTTGAGGATGTTGAGATTAGCGGGAATTGGGAAGCGTTAATTATGATTAACGGGTTAAGCAAAAAGTATCAATTTTACCCCTAGAGTAGCTTGAAAGGCTTAGGATGACACAAGGGTATTTTGGTCATTTTAGGGGTGGATATATGAGACTTAAGTGGCTGTAGAAGGTGGTGGAATAAACAGAACAAAAACAGGGGTTTGCTTCTTCCTTTCCCGTACATCATCTTCTTCACTTCTCTTTTGAGGGTTTTGAGTTCTTGGTGGAGTTTCAACCAAGGGAAATTGAAGGGCTAGGTTGGAGCACTTGTTTAGCTTGTGTGGGAGGTTTAAAGCTAGTTTCAAGGTAAGTTTTGGCCATTTATCCCAGCTGGTGCTCTGTTTTACTTTTAGTTTTCAGTTTGTGTTTTTGATGTGGGAAATGAGAATCAAAGGGGGTTTTAGTGTTAGTTTGATTGGGGTTTGATGTGAGTGAGCTAAGGGTGTTGTTTGGGGGTTTAATTGTGTGTTAGGAAGAGGTTTTATGAAATTTTGAAGGGCTGGTTTGGGAGGGAGTTGCATAGGGGAAAATCTGGTTCGTGCGTGACCATGTTGATGATCTGGGCTGGGCGCCGCGGCACAGCAGGGGTGCGCCGCGGCCCTTGGCGTCTGGCAGAGGGAGCACCCTCTCTATTTGAGGGCGCGCCGTGGCGCAGCAGAGGGGGGCCGCGGCCCTTAAGGCCAATTTTGCTAAAATGTGGTTTTTAGCTCGGGGATTCAAACCATAGGCCTCGGGGTTGGACCTAGTACCCGGTTGGGTAGTATTTGAGGTCTCGGGGGCTGGGATTTGGTTTGGGAACCCTCAGTTATCATTTTTATTGATGAATTCTATAATTTGGTTATGACCAGGTGACCGTCGAGGAATTTAAAGGTTGATCGTTCTCAGGGGTCGTTCATATAATAATTCTCACTCGAACCAGAGGTAAGAAAACGGTGTATGAATACAGTTGCACCCTGTATAGGTATATGACATGCATGGTTTGATATTTGAGGCATGTTGGTTGATATATGTGGACGTGCATTGCATATTAAATGCTATTGAATGCTGATTACCTGTTTGAGACACTGATTAGTCAGGGACCGACTCTAAAGTCGAGAATCATGCACTGAATGGCTCTATAGCATTAATGCCAGACCGACCCTAGGGTCGAGGAACTTATAAGCGCTTTCCTGGTCTACGACCAGATGATTATAGCCAAGGTGTATGACCCCGATGACCGTTAGTCACATGGCTAAGGGACGTTGTCCATAGTTTCGACTCTAGAGTCGTGAGGAAGGTTATGTTGGTGACTAATCACCATACACCTGTCCTAAACAAGTTTATGAATGAATCACTTATCAGTTAAGCCCTGGTGACCCTATCGTCACAAGGCTAGGGGGAGCGATGCTCATTATTGTGACTTTTGGTTATTGTCACCTATTTGTCGGACTGATAGTCCTGAATGGTTATTATGACCGTTGTTGATATTATATCATGCTTTATTGTGTTTTCTTGCTGGGCCTTGGCTCATCGGTGCTATGTGGTGCAGGTAAAGGGAAGGAAAAGCTTGGCCAACCCTGAGTGGAGAGCTTGGGTGATGTGATGTACATACAGGGCCGCTTGACCGCCACGGTCAAGGAGTTCTCAGAGGGACTAGGGGTTTACCCTATTTTTGCCGCTTAGGCCGGCGGGGGTTGTATATTTGGAACTGTAGCAACTCTTTTGTATTATGAACATCTTGTAAACATTTTAAAAGGCTCATGAGCAGTTTATTTACTTAATGAAAAGTACCCTTTCCTTTTTACTGGTTTTACACCTTAACTTGTCAATGACACCTAGATCACGTTTTTAACCAAAGGACTCGGGTAGCGAGTCAAATTTCCGGTTCACCGTTCACCGTAACTGTTCTGGGGTAGCCAGGGCGTTACAGTCCCTATGGCCTCCCTTGGTGTTCACAAGGGTAGCTAATCCTTGTGATCCCAAGGGATGCCTTGTAAGGACTTCATTTAAGGCCCTAGTATAGGGGGTCCTTCCGGGATCCCCCATCAAAGGGTCCTTTTGTTTTTGGGTCACTTCCTCCTGATGGAGGGCCCTTTTTAGGATCCTCTTGGTAGAGGGTCCTTTTTTAGGGGCCTCCTTTTTAGGAGGGCTTGGGGTCATCTGGGTAGAGGGTCCCTTTTAGGGGCCTCCTTTTTAGGAGGGCAAGGGGTCCATTTTAGGATCCTTCGTTAGAGGGTCGTTTTTAGGTTCCCCTTGCTAGCCGCACGCTGTCGCCTCTTATCCTGCCCCCCAAGTGTCTGGTGAAATTTATTTTGGCAGGCACTTTGGCTGATGCCCACGTAGCGAAGGAAAATAACACATGAGGTTGCAAACAGTTTCACCCATAAGATGCAGTTTCATTCATCACATTCATAACAAACAGTTTCATGCAAACAGTTGCAATGGTACATATGAGATTTTCATAGAAAATAAAATAAAAAGACTCACACCTACTCAGGAGGTTATCTAAGGAACCTCTTTGATTCCTCCCTATCATATTAAGATGGCGTGCAACACTTGTCCTTTTATCATCGGACGTGGGCGCCTTACTGGTAGTACTTCCTTAGGTGCTCTGCGTTCCATGCTCGGGGTATGATGGTGTCGTCCATGCGCGCCAGCTTATAAGTGTTCGGGGGTATGCACTGAGCAACCTGGTAGGGCCCCTCCCAGTTCGCCCCCAGCACTCCTGCTCCTGGGTCTCGTGTGTTAGGGAGTACCTTCCTCAGCACCAAGTCGCCAACTCTGAAAGTTCTCTCTCGCACCCTCGAATTGTAGTACCTTGCAGCGCGCTGCTGGTATACTGCCACCCTCATTTGTGCTTTTTCTCTCTTCTCTTCAAGCATGCCTAAGCTTTCGGCCAGAGCTATGCAGTTGGCCTCGTCTCCATATGCCTGTACCCTGTGGGACTCAACTCGCATCTCAACCAGGAGCACGACCTCGCATCCATAGGCCAAGGAGAATGGGGACTCCCCAATAGTCATGCGTGGGGTGGTTCTGTAAGCCCACAGCACATTTGGTAGTTCATCTACCCAGGCTCCCTTCATCTTTTCTAGCTATGTCTTCAAGTTCTTCTTAAGGACCCTGTTTATGGCCTCCACCTGTCCATTGGCCTGTGGGTGCACGACCGCGGAGAAAATCCTCCTTATGCCCCTTTCTCTACAATATTCCTCGAAAGCTCCTCCCTCGAATTGGGTACCATTGTCAGAAATAATTTTGTAGGGTACTCCATATCTACAAACGATGAATTTGTTAATGAAAGAGGTGATGTGCTTGGCGGTTATCTTCACGAGGGGTTCTACTTCTACCCACTTAGTGAAGTAGTCCACTGCCACCACCGCATATTTCACTCCACCCATGCCTATAGGAAGAGCGCCGATCAAGTCTATCCCCCAGATAGCGAAGGGTCAGGGGCTGGTCATGCTGGTCAGTTCACTTAGGGGTTTCCGAGGGTAGTTAGCATGCCTCTGGCATTTGTCGCATTTCGTGGCAAAGTCATGCACATCTCTCTCCATGGAGGGCCAGTAGTATCCTTGTCTCATGGCCTTCCTAGCTGTGGAGGGTCTACTCTCGTGGTTGTCGCACTCTCCGTCATGTATCTCATGTAACACTTTCAACGCCTCCTCCTCTTCTACACACCGCAGGAGTGGCATTGAGAATCCTCTTTTGTAAAGGACCCCATCTACCAGGGTGTATCTAGCGGCCCTGTACACCAACCTCCGGGACTCATTTTTGTCTGCAGGCAAGGTTCCTTCTTCCAGGTACCTTTTGATCGGCTCAGTCCAGGACTCCCTTGGGACACTAATCATATGCACTTCCGCGTCTTCGATGTTGGGTTTGGGTAAGTACTCCACGAGTATCGACTCCAAGATATCACCATCCTTGGTAGACGCCAGCTTCGCGAGTGCATCAGCATGGGTATTCTTTTCTCTGGGGATTTGCTCTATGTTATATGCCACCAACCGTCCCAGATAGCCCTTCACCCTCTCCAAGTAGGCTGCCATCTTGGGTCCCCTCGCCTGGTATTCCCCCTTTACTTGGTACACTACCAATTGAGAGTCACTGAAGATACGAAGGCACGTCACTCTCAGCTCCTGAGCTAAACACAGGCCAGCCAGGAGCGCCTCGTACTCTGCCTCGTTATTGGAGGCCTCAAACCCGAACCGGATCGCGCAATACATTTTGTGCCCCTCGCCCGGTCATCATGATGTACGCTCCGGATCCTCCTTCAATAGACGCCCCATCAACATGCAAACTCCATTCCTCTAGACCCCCTCGCTCTTCCTCCATAACAAGCTGCTCCCCTTCTTCATTCCTTCCTTCATTCGACTGATGGGTGAGCTCTACTATAAAGTCCGCCAGCACCTGTCCATTGATGGAGGCCCTTGGGGTATATACAATGTCAAATTGACTTAACTTGATCGACCATTTCATTAGCCTCCCTGAGGTCTCAGGTTTATGTAAGACCTACCTCAAAGGACTATCCGTCAGGACTTCAATTGTGTGTGCATGGAAGTAAGGCCTCAACTTCCTCAAAGCCACAACTAACGCATAGGCCAATTTTTCGATCTCTGGATATCGGTTCTCCGCGTCCACCAAACGCTTGCTGATATAATACACGGGTTGTTGTTGCTTCTTCTCTCCTTTAACCAAGGCTGCGCTGATGGCATGCTCAGACACTGCCAAGTACAGGTACAACTTCTCGCCCTTCTCAGGTTTTGCCAACAGGGGTGGCTTCCCCAAGTGCTCCTTCAGCTTGACAAATGTTTCCTCACATTTTTCATCCCAAGCGAACTTTTTGCTCCCTTTGAGGATGTCAAAGAAGGGGAGGCACTTATCGGTGGACCTCGAGATAAATCTATTAAGGGCCGCCACCCTTCCCGTTAGGCACTGCACTTCCTTCTTGTTCTTTGGTGGGCTCATCTCTGTTAGTGCCCTTACCTTATCAGGATTGGCCTCGATGCCTCTGGAATTGACCATGAAGCCCAGGAATTTTCCTGAGGATACACCGAAGGTGCACTTGACGGGATTCAACTTCATTTGGTATTTCCTAAGTGTGTCGAACATCTCACCAAGGTCCTTGTTGAGCTCTGTTGCTTCCTTGGTCTTCACTAACATATCATCCACATGCACCTCCATATTCCTCCCTATCTGGTTAGCAAACATTTTATTCACCAACCTCTGATAAGTGGCACCTGCGTTCTTCAGCCCGAAGGGCATCACCTTGTAACAGTAGAGCCCTTTGTCTGTAATGAAAGACGTGTGCTCTTCATCTCCTGGGTTCATTGGGATCTGGTTGTATCCTGAGTAAGCGTCCATGAAACTCAATAATTCGTGTCCTGCCGTCGCATCTACTAGCTGATCTATCCTTGGAAGTGGGAAGCTGTCCTTAGGACAAGCTTTATTCAGGTTCGTGAAATCGACGCAAGTTCTCCATTTTCCATTTGGCTTCATCACGAGAACTGGGTTCGACCCCCACGCAGGGTAGAAAGACTCACGGATGAACCCATTGGCCTTCAGCTTATCAACCTCCTCTTTTAATGCTGCGTATCTTTCTGGGTCTAGCGCCCGCCTCTTCTGCCTGACGGGCCTCGCCTCTAGGGAGATATTCAGATGGTGGCACATCACACCGGGGTCTATACCCACCATATCCTCATGACTCCATGCGAATACGTCTAAATTATCTTCCAAAAATTTTATCAACTCCTCCTTCACGTCACTTTGAAGGCTTCTCCCTATCTTTAATTTCCTTAACGGTTCTTCCGTCACCGTAAGTTCCTCTACTTCCTCCACTGGTTCTGCTCTTGACTCATCCACGACCAGAGGGTCCAGCTCCTGCGGACCCCCCGCGGGCATACGTAGTGCCTCATGTACAACCATGGCTATTGGTTCCCGCGGTTTCACATGCGCACGGAGTGAGGTGTTGTAGCACTCCCTTGCCTCTCTCTGTTTTCCCTTCATACAAGCCACCCCTCCTGGAGTCGGAAACTTGACAACCAAGTGATATATTGAAGTTATGGCTTTCAATTCTCTTAGGGATGGTCTCCCCAATACCGCATTGAAAGCTGATGCACAATCTACTACAACAAAGTTAGCCATGACTGTAGTCTGCCGGGGTTGCTCCCCCATGGTGAGTGTCAATTCGATCATTCCTAGGGGTTGCACTGAGTCCCCCGTGAATCCATATAGGGATGATTGGCAGGGCTTCAGATGACGAATGCCCAGTCCCATCATTTCCAAGGCAGGGCAATATAGGATGTCCACCGAGCTCCCGTTGTCCACTAGGACTCAATGGACGCGTATATTTTCCAATTGAACTGTCAACACCAGCGGGTCATTGTGGGGGAAGTGTACCCCCCGCGCATCCTCCTCGATGAATGTTATCGAGTCATTTTCCCCCTTGAAACTTTTCAGGGGTCGCTGCTCCAAACTCATGACGCAGGGGGTGGACTTCGCCGAGCCTCTCTTGCATATCTATCTTGCCCCTTTCGAGAGTCTCCTCCAAATCCTGGACCTCCGAAAATGGTTCGGACCTCCCCCTGTATTTCTGGGGCTCGCCCTTGTGCCTAGGGTGCCACAGGCTCGTCCTCTGGCTTTGGCCTTTCTCTCCTAACATAACGGCCTAGGTGTCCCTGGCGGATGAGCTCCTCAATTTCTTCCTTCACGAGGATACACTCTGCCATGGTGTGACCGATATCCTTGTGGTACTGGCAGTATCTACTGGGGTCCCTTTTGGACCGATCCTTTCTCATTGGTGGGGGCTTTTTGAAGGGAACTTGATCTTCGTTGGTGAGGTAAATATGCTCCCTGGTATCCGTGAGGTTCGTATAGTAAGTATAAGCCGCTTGCCTATGATCATTCCCTCGTTTGTTTTTCCTCTGCTGGTCATCTCTTGGCCCATCGTACGCCCTTTTCTTCTTCGTTACATTCAACTCGTCGTTAGCTGGGGGCTTCGCGTGGGGCTCCTCCTTTCCTGCCTTTAAGTTGGCGTGGCCATCCTCCACACGAATGTACTTCTGCGCTCTCCCGTAGAAGTCATCTAGATCGGTGACTTCCCTCTTCAACATGTTGTCCCACAACTTGCTTCCTGGGAGCACTCCGGCTGTAATGGCCATTTTCAACTCTCGGCGAGTTAGGCTGCCCACTTTCGCGGCCTCCATATTGAACCGGTGAATGTAGCTCTTCAGGCTCTCATTTTCCCCTTGCTTCACGTTGGCCAGGCTGGTGCCAAGCATTGTGTAGTCCCTCACGACATGGTGCTGTTGGAGGAATTCATCAGAGAACTGCTGCCAGGACCTAATTGACCCCGACCTTAACCTTTTGAACCATTTGTAGGCGGGTCCCTTCAAAGTGACAGCGAAGCAGTGGCATCTGGCACCGCTTCCAATCCCTCTCAGTTTCATCAGATCGTTAAACGCATCCAGGTGGTACTTTGGATCCGTGTTCCTTTCGTAGGGGGTCATATTGGGTTCCTTGAAGTTGGCAGGGAGCCGGATGGCCTGTATCTCCCTCACAAAGGGTGACTCATGGTCGAAGTCCTCCTCAAAGGCCTAGCCGCCTGATGCGGTGACGATCTTGCTTCGCAGGCTCCCCATCTCCGTGTTTAGGTCCTACCTCCTCTTTCTTAGAGTGCCCCTCAAAGCAGACGGGCTAAGATCCGCCTTTCCCTTGCCCTCTCGAGGTGCCACAGGGGGCGTGGTCCCTTTGCCCGCCCTCTTTTTATTGAGCTCCTCTCGTAAATCTGAGGGTGCTCTTTTAGAGGTGACCTCGTCCTCATTGCGAGGGGCAGCGTTGCTCCTCGGTACTGGTTTCTGGGCCTGCTTAGGCGGTTCAGGGTGCTCGCGTTGCTTCGCTCTGGGGGTGTTACTGGTTGAGTGTCGGGTTCTCCCATCATCTACCGGTACAGTGGTCTCCACCCCATCCTGGCCCTTCTCCTTCCTCTTAGGCAAGGTTACGCTCGATTTACCCTGCAACAGGCCATTCAGGATCTCCTGCATGTTCTCCAAGGTGGTTTCCAACCTTTGGTTCTTGCGGTGGAGTTCATGTATCTCCTCTTCGTAGAACCGAGATTTCGAACTTGAGCTCACGGAATGGACCCGGGGGTGCTTATCATACCTACGGGTAGAGGGGCCCGGGTCCTGCTGGCCGGAGTTCGGTACCTGCGATGGTTTTGGGAGAGGGAACTCATTAGCATTCCCTGGTGGTTCTCTTGGAGGACTTTCTCCAGGCGGAGCGGCCAGTGACGAGGCCACTCTATCACCTCCGTGAACCTCAGGGTCCTTCGGGGGCTCCACGTCTTTGGGTGGAGGAGCATCCTTCATGGAGGCCTTCAGCTAGACTCCGTTCAGGTGAACCTCCACCAAGGTCTCCATCGTTCACACGCACCCAGCGTTCTGAAGAAGAAGACCAGATCCATCCCACCTTTGTTTGAAGACCAGATCGAAGAAGGAGGAAGCCCCACTGCAACCCAGCCCCATTTCCATTTAAAGACTATATTCGAAAAGGATGAAGAAGGAAGCCCTCGTAGCTATAAAAACACAAATCCCATCATCGATCTACCTGCAAGACAAGGGAAGTAGAAGAAGAGACCGAACAATGAGGTAGGAAGAAGAAGAAGAGGTGAAAAGGAGAAAAAAATCAAATTTTTTTTATTATGTTAGATTTGTTTAAATTTCTATTATCTTTTTGTTTATTTTATTTACATTTAACTTTTTTTATTTTAGGATTATTGTTGACGGTGAGAACTCGTCAACTAAGTTAAGTTGGAAAAAATTATCAAGTAAGGATAGTCAATAAAAAAGCTGTAGAAATGTAAGTGATAACTCAAGAACAATGACAGAATAACAATGGAGAAATCAATCCTTCATTCACTCTCAAGCCTTTGCTACATTAAATTTTCCAACCCCCTTTCAGGTGGGGTTAGAGTTCATTTTATAGTAGGCTCTAATGGCCCTGGGTACATGGTGGTCCTAGGGACCAAAGGGGTACATAAGTACTCTGTCAAGAGAGTGGCTTCAGAGGTTGTGGTCGTACATCCAGTACAGGGGCAGGTGTCAAGAGGATGCCTCCACTACTTGTCCGTACCCATGTCTGATGAGTGGTGACAAGCATAGTGGCGCATGTGGTAGTGGTGTCGACTCTGACTCCTGGCCGAAGAAGTACGGGCCATCACTCTTATCCCTGCATTCCCACTCCTCCGTTGGTACGGGTGTCCGTATTTGGACGTACAAGGTCTTGAGGGTCGTACCCAGCATGGGAACGTACAAGTACGTTCCATTCAACTCATAGCCGGGCCCCTAAGTGTTGGGGTCCATCTGATGGCGTGGCCCCTATGTGGCTCGCGAGCCCCCTTCGCGAGGCCTCCCTTGCATGGACACCTGATGGTGTGGTTTGGGCCCAGATGTGTCGAATGACGGGGTGTCGGCCTCGTGAGAAGATGATGGTCCGATGGACCTCTTGGGGCGCGCGCGTGAGGGACCTCGCGCGGCCTCCCGCATGGGGCACTGTTGACGGCCTCGCGTGATACAAGTGGCTCGAGGGCCTCGCGTATGGGCAGCCTCCGTCGGCCTCGCCTGATGAGAGTGGCCCGAGGGCCTCGCGTATGGGCAGCCTCCGTCGGCTTCATGTTCTGCATGTGGTCCGAGGGCCTCATGCGCATAGCTGAGGCTGGGCACGAGAATGGCCAAGATGGACCTCGCACAAATGGCCGAGGATGGCCTCGCTTGGACGTGGTGCAGCGCCGAGAAGGGCCCCGCACGCATGGCTGAGGAGGGCCTCGCATAGGCGTGGTGCGGCGTCGAGAAGGGCCTCGCGTGGGCGAGGCGCTACGCTGAGACGGGCCTTGCGTGCATGGCCGAGGGTGGCCTCGTGCCTAGGCGCATCTTGGATCTTTTATGGGCGCAGAATATGGAGCGTCCACAATTATGTTTAATTTTTACTTTTATTCATTAAAATTATTTTTACATTTTAATTAATTTAAATGTATCTAATAATGAAAAATATTGTTTTAAAATTTTTAATTCATTTTATATATTTTTTTATATTATTAAATTAACTATTTGATAAAATATGAGGGCATTTTGATCATATTGAAAAATAGTTTGACCAAAATCAGACTCAGGGTATTATTTTGTTCCATTTTGCAAAACATAGAATAATAATTGTCATTTAACTAAACAGAGGGTCTGATCGGTAACTTTTGCAAAACACAGGGTCTAAAATGGTATTTACCCTTTTATTAATCAATCACCCATAAAAAGAACTAATTATTAGATAAATTAAATTGAATGAAAAAATACTTTCCACATACCGTACAACTATAACACCCATAATGATTTGTAAACTATGCGAGAATTTGACAAAGAAAATCATTACTTAACATATATAAATAAAACTCAAATTCACCTAAATTCTAATAAAATAGATAAAATATATATAAAAAAGTATAGAATGCTACATCACCTCTCCAAAGCTTTATATGTAGAAAGATTTTCTAAATGAACTCAATATCACCACTACATATAATCTTTTATATGTCTCTTCAAAAATACAAATAAGTCATACAATATATATCTTTTTGTTACACGATATATTATATTTAAAAATTCAAATGATATAAAAATAAATACTACAAAAATTTAATGTATATATATAAATATATAAAAACTAATTTAACATTGATATAAATTTGATAAACTAAAAAATTATAACTAATTGGGGAAGATTTTATTAATCAATCACCCATAAAAAATACTAATTGTTGGCCAAATCAAATGGAATGAAAAAATAATTTATATATATCCTACAACTATACCACCTACAATGGTTTGTGAACAATGTGAGATTTTTACAAAGAAAATTATTATTTAATGTAGGAAGAAAACAGAGTTTACGGTGAAGATCAAAACTAAACAAATATCTATTCTAAGTTTATGTTATCTTAAACTTATGACCAAAATAGAACTAATATTTCAAGATTTAAATGCAAATCATATGATAAACAAATAAGAGTAATAAGGAAGAAGAACACCAAATCTTTATCCTGGTTCAGCTAACAAAATAGTTAGCCTACATTCAGCTTTCCCCAAGGGTTTTATTAGCCTTTAAGAGTTGTTTCACCAAGGTTACACAAGCTCCAAATCGATCAGAATACACTAATCATTTTTGTACAAGAAAACCAGTAGATCACTAGGCTGATCTCACTCTCTAAATACTCTAATTTTCACTCAAGAATGAACCCCTCACAATACAAAGATTTCCTCACACACTCATACAAGAATTCACTCAACTCTCCTAGGAATCCTCTGAGTCGAAACCTTCTGTACCAGTTCCTCTTGACAAATCTCTTCCACTTAAAAATCAAAGCACTCTTCTCAGTTTTCTCTCTTTTTCATCTGTCTCAATTCTGAAACATGAGACACATATATATAGGTCTCCAAAGGCTTGGACAGCTCAGTTAAGATCTTTGACTTCAAGAAAAACCAACTTAACTGATGTTTAACTGAAATATAACAAATAATTAGTTATATCATGATTACAATATTTACCACAAATTCCTCCTTAATCATGACATGACTAATTATAAAACTCCTTCGGGAATCATCTCAGATTTAGCCTTTTCCAACATTCATAAGTTCCAAACAATGTTGGAACTTAAGAACAGGCAAAATCTTTGTACCAGCATCAACTGCATTCTCTTCACTGTCCACCTTTTCGAGAGCTATTTCTCCTCCTTCAATCTTGTCCCTTATCCAGAAGTGTCTCACATCTATATGCTTGGATCTCTCATGATAAACAGGATTTTTACATAAGTGAATTGAGGACTGAGAATCTGAATATATAATAGCTTTTTCTTTCAAAACTTTGATCTCCCTTAGTATACCTGAAAGCCATGTAGCCTCTTTGAAAGCTTTTGTTGTTGCCATAAATTCAGATTCAGTTGTAGACAATGTCACTATAGGTTGCTGCTGAGATTTCCATGAAATACAACAACCATTTATGAGAAAACAGTAGGAAGTGATGGACTTTCTGTCATCTTTACTTGATGCATAATCTGCATAACAAAGCCTTCCAAATTAATCTGTAAGCCTCTCTTTTGATAGATTGAACCAACATCATATGTTCCCTTGAGATACCTTAGTAACCATTTTACTCCTTTCCAATGTTCCTACCCTGGATTTGACATATATCTACTCAATATGCTCAAAGAATGTGCTATATCAGGTCTGGTGCTAATCATGGGGTACATTATGCTCCCAATAGCTTTAGCATAAGGTATATTTTTCATCTGGTTTATATCAGCTTGAGTTGTGGGAGATTGTTCTTTTGATAACTCAATGTGTCCACCCAATGGGACAAGAACTTCTCTTGAGTCTGCCATCTTAAACTTGTTCACAAGCGATTGCACATACTGAGATTGAGTAAGCACCATCCTTTGTTCAGTTTTTTTTCTATGGATTTCAATTCCAAGGATCCTTTTAGCAGCTTTTAGGTCCTTCATTTCAAACTCTCCATTCAATACTTCCTTAACTCTCTTGATTTCTTGTATGTTCTTTCCCATGAGCAACATATCATCCACATAGATGAGCAAGAAAGTGGGAAAATTTGAATCCAAACCTGAGAAATAAAGACATGTATCATAGGCTGACCTTTTGAAACCAATTTTAGACATTACTTCATCAAATCTTTTGTACCATTGCCTTGGTGATTGTTTAAGACCATACAAGGACCTTTTAAGCGAACACACCAAATTTTCCAACTTAGATTCAACTTTGAATTCTTTGGGTTGCTCCATTAAAATAGTCTCTTCCAACTTGCCTTTTAAGAGGGTTGTTTTAATATCCATTTGTTCTACCTCCCAATTGAATTGCACAGCTAAAGTAAGCATCATCCTTACTGTTTTAAGCTTGATAACAGGAGAAAAAATTTATGAATAGTCAATTCCCTCTGTTTTTGAATAACCCTTGGCCACTAACCTTGCCTTATACCTCATAGGATCTGTAGGAGTTATGCCTGGTTTCAGCTTAGAAATCCACTTACACCCTATCACTTTATGTCCCTCGGGTCTAGGTACCAATGTCCATGTCTTGTTTTCATTTAAGGATCTCATTTCTTCTTCCATGGCAGCCTTCCAATTGTATGAATCTTTTCCCATTGTAGCATCAGAGTAACTGGCAGGTTCCATATTTAGTGTTGTTGTCATAGCAGACAAAGCAAAACCAATTATATCTACTTCAGCAAATCAGATAGGAGGCTTAATTTCCCTTCTTTGTCTGTCACGAACAAGTTGATAATCTTTCAGATTATCCTCTTGTTGTTCATCTATGTCATCATTCCTTTTCTTGATTTCTGAAGGAGTTATTTCCATTTCTAATCCATTTATTTGATCTCCTTCTTGTTGCTCGGTTCTTGCATCATGAAAAACAGTACCCTTCTCATTTCATTTAAGAGGAAAATCAAGCTAATTGAACACTACATCTCTACTAATAATATTTTTAGAAGAATCAATGTCAAATAATTTGTAACCTTTGACTCCATGAGGATATCCTATAAAAATACATTTAGTAGACCTCTTTTCTAGCTTATCATTTGTTTGATGTGCATAAGCAGCACATCCAAAAAATTTAAGATGAGTTAAGTTAGGTGATTTACCTGACCATTTCTCTTCGAGTGTAAGGAAATTATTTGTTCTGTTGGGGCTTCTATTAATCAGGTAGCATGCTGTACTTAAGGCTTCTCCCCAGAAAGATTTCTTTAGTCCTAACTCAAGTAACAAGCACCTCACTTTATTCAGCAAAGCTCTGTTCATTCGTTCAGCTGTCCAATTCTGTTGAGGAGTCTTCACCACGGTTCTGTGCCTTTCTATACCATAATCTAAACACAACTTATCAAACTCATGATTAATACATTCCAAACCATTACCTGTCCTTAATGTTTTGATTTTAAAACCAGTTTGATTTTCAACATATGTTTTCCATATTTTAAATTTGTTAAGGCATTCATGTTTGTGTTTGAGTAAATAGACCCAAACCTTTTTACTATAATCATCCACTATTGAAAAAAAATAATTGTTACCTCCTCTTGTGGCTGTTCTACTAGGTCCCCATAAATTAGAATGTACATATTCTAATATTCTTGTAGCTCAAAATTTGCTTGTGTCAAACTTTAGTCTATGTTGTTTGCCCTGTACACAAACTTCACAAAATGGTAAGTTTACATGTTTATAATTTGACAGAATACCTTTTTAGAAAGCTCAATGAGTCCAGCATCACTGATATGACCCATTCGAAGATGCCATGTCTTTGAGTCCACTGTATTCTGTTTTACAAATGAAGCTTGAGTTGGTATAACTGTTTGCCCATCTAACAAGTACAAACCATTTCTTTTAATCCCTTTGAACACCACTAGCTGACCTCTTGTGATCCTCATAGTACCATTGCCAATTTTATAATTGTATCCCTCATCATCAAGAGTTCCAAGTGAAATCAAGTTTCTTTTTAAATCTGTTATGTATCTGACTTTATTCAAGATTTTGACTATTCCAGCAGAATTTTTGATAGCTATAAATCCAATCCCAAGAACCTTGCATTTATGATCAGTACCCATTAATACACTGCCTTGTTCTACTTCCTGTGAATCCATAAACTAGTTTTTAATGGGGCACATGTGATAAGTACACCCACTATCCAATATCAATTCTTTAACTTCTCGATCTTGTGAGACTGCAAGAACTTCTCCATCTGAACTATAATAATTGTCTCCTGTGTTGCCATCTTGCTGTGTGACTTTAGGCTCTTCTTCTCTTTTCTTTTTCTTAAGTTCCCAGCAGTTCTTGATGAGATGTCCTACCTTGCCGCAATGGTGATATTTTCTTATTTCTTTAGGCCTAGAGTTTGACCTGTGATGTCCTCGTGAACGACTTCTTGAATGATTTCTGTGAAAGTGTTTCTTAGGTTGTCTGCCACGAACCATTAAACTCTCTTCTGTTCTTTGTTGTTTGGCTGCCTTGTCCCAAGTCATTTCTGCATCTCATGATCTTAGTGTGCTCAAGACATCTTCCAAAGTCAATGTATCTCTACTATACATTATGACAGTTCTCATCTCTTTGAACTGATCTGGTAAACTATTCAAGAGTATCATAGCTTGATCCTCTTCTTTTATATTCTCCCCCATGTTATTAAGGCTAATACCAACTTTGTCATCTCATCAAAGTTCTGCTCTACAGTATTCATGGCATTCATCTTGAAACCATATAGCTTTCCTTTTATGAAAATTTTGGATGTTGTAGACTTAGTCATGTAAAGCTGTTCCAACTTATTCCATAGTCCAGCAACTGTTTTTTCCCCAATAACTTGCCATAACACATTATCAGAAAGATTCATTATTATGGCTGACCGAGCTTGTCTTGCAATCAAGTTCTTCTCTTCAAGACTTGAAGAATCATTCTCTTTTGGTTCTTTGGCATCCTTTGTGTCACTGATCAGAGCTTCATCAAGTTTTTGATATATTAAGATTGCCATCATCTTCTCTTTCCACAGACTAAAGTCACCCATTCCATCAAATTTTTCAAGATCAAACCGTGTAGAAGTTGATGCCATGGTGATGACTGAGATCTTGATCTATAGTTGCTTGTAGCTTTGATCTTGTTACCCTAGCAGCCTGGCCTCTGATACCACTGTAGGAAGAAAACAGAGTTTACGGTGAAGATCAAAACTAAACAAATATCTATTCTAAGTTTATGTTATCATAAACTTATGACCAAAACAAAACTAATATTTCAAGATTTAAATGCAAAACATATGATAAACAAATAAGAGTAATAAGGAAGAAGAACACCAAATCTTTATCCTGGTTCAGCTAACAAAATATTTAGCCTACATCCAGCTTTCCCCAAGGGTTTTATTAGCCTTTGATAGTTGTTTCACCAAGGTCACACAAGCTCCAAATTGATCATAATACACTAATCATTTATGTACAAGAAAACCAGTAGATCGCTAGGCTGATCTCACTCTCTAAACACTCTGATTTTCACTCAAGAATGAACCCCTCACAATACAAAGATTTCTTCACTCACTCATACAAGAATTCACTCATCTCTCCTAGGAATTCTCTGAGCCGAAACCTTCTGTACCAGTTCCTCTTGATAAATCTCTTCCACTTAAAAATCAAAGCACTCTTCTCAGTTTTCTCTCTTTTTCTTCTGTCTCAATTTTGAAACATGAGACACATATATATAGGTCTCCAAAGACTTGGACAGCTCAGTGAAGATCTTTGACTTCAAGAAAAACCAACTTAACTGATGTTTAACTGAAATATAAAAAATAATTAGTTATATCATGATTACAATATTTACCACATTTAACCTATACAAATAAAGCTCAAATTCAACTAAATCCTAATAAAATAGTAAAAATAGTTATTAAAAATTATAGGATGCCGCATCACCTCTCCAAAGCTTTCATTTATAGATATATATATATAGATAGATATAAATTGATTTATGATACTTTAGAACCTATTATCCATCCCTAACATTATCTTTAATTTGTAAGCTCCAAAATAATATTTATCGGGTTGAGAATTACACCAACGCTTAGTTTAAAATCATCTTGAAATTATTATACGATAGACAAAAATATAATACAATCATCTTGAAATTATTATATGATCGACAAAAATATAATAATAATCAAAACCATTTCATAATAGAAAGAGAAAACTTTTTGTATTGATTGAATGGAAATTGCGTCTTACAATATTAAGAGCCTTTGTTTATATATATATATATGTATATATAAGTACATAAGGCCTTGTAACAAACAACTAACAATATTTTAACAAACTAACAGTTTTGGCCAAAATTAATACTCCCCATCAAGGTGAGAGGTACAAGTTCATGACACTCATCTTGGAAAATAAGCTATGAAAATGGGAAGGAAATAAAGGCTTTGTAAAAATAAAAGCTACATTGTTGTTGGAAGAGACATGAACTAACTTGAGCTGGCCACTTTGAACTTTTTCTCAAACAATATGACAATCTATGTCTACATGTTTGGTGCGCTCATGGAATACATGATTCTCTAAAATGTGGATGGCAACATTGCTATCACAATACAATAGAGCTAGTTGGTGATGATGATGAACACCAAAATCTTTGAGAAGGGCAAAGAGCCATAATATTTCACAAGTAATGTTTGCCATTTCTCTATATTCCGCTTCTGCAGAGGAACGAGTGATATTATTTTGATTCTTGGACTTCCATCATACTAAGGATTTTCCCAAAAAGATGCAAAACCCTGTAATAGAACTTTGTGTATCTGGGCAAGTGCCCCAATCAGCGTCGGAGAAGACTTTAAGTTGTTAGTCTGAAGAAGACATATTGGTTTCAGCGTAAGTGGTAAGTTGAGGCTGAGATGATGAAGGGAAAAACAAGCCTTGGCCCAGAGTGCCTTTGAGATATTGTAGAACTCTTTGGGCAGCTTGCATATGAGGTTGTCATGGCTCACTAAGATATCGACTTAACCTATTGATAACATAAGAAATATCAGGTCGTGTTATTGTTAAGAAAATTAACTTACCAATGAGACTTCTATAAGAAGTAGGATCAGTTGAACATCCCCGTGGTCGGCACTAAGCTCGATATTGGGTTCCATTGGTGTTGAGGAAGCTTTAGCATCTAGATACCCTGTATCACTTAAAATTTGAAGAGTAAATGGATGTTGTGAAACAAAAATACAATTTTTAGAGCGGCCAATCTCTAGACCAAGAAAAAATCGTAAGGACCAAGATCTTTAATTTTAAAGCTAGAGTTTAACTTAGCTTTAAAAGTAGCTGCATCTAAATCATTGTTACTAGCAATTAAAATGTCATCGACATATATTAAAATAACTAAAAAGTAGTAGAAGTAGTTCTTATGAATAGAGAATGGTCAGAAGAAGATTGTTTGAAGTCGTCATTGATAAGAGTAGTGCTTAGTTTAGCATACCATTGGCGTAAAGCTTGTTTCAAACCATACACACTTTTATTTAACTTACAAACAACATTGGATGTAAACTCCCCCTTAGGTGTGAAACCTTGAGGAAGTTTCATTTAAGCTTCTTCATTCAAATCACCATGCAAAAAAGCATTATTAATATCCATTTGGTGTAATTTCCAATTTTTAATGGCAACTAGAGCAAGTAAAAGTTTTAGGGTGTTAAACTTTGCCACAGGGGCAAAATTTTCAAGGTAATCTATGCTTTGTTGTTGGGTATAACCATTTGCTACTAGTCATATTTTGTACCTGTCAATATCACCATTGGACTTGTATTTATTTTATACACCCATTTATTTCCAATAACATGTTGGCCTTGGGGAAGAGGGACTATAGTCCATGTGTTATTAGCAATGAGGGCATCAATCTCATCAGTCATGGCAGATTGCCATTTAGGATCTTTGGATGCTTGAGTAAAAGAGGTCGGCTTAATAATAGAATGAGCAGCAAGTATGGCATTGCGAAAATGTGCCTGAAATCTATCATATGATGTGCATTGATTAGCATGCCGAGAGGGTATAACCAGATTTATGTGTGCGTTTAATTGGTTAGAAGCGTGACTATGTGGCATGCATGATTAATATGTTTATGTGAATGTATTATATGCATGTTTATAGTATTAGATATGCATGTGGGCCATTTATTGTTTATAAGGGCATATATGTGATCATATGTGATAAATGACTGAGACCACATTATTATGTGGATATATTTGTACGATATGGCTCGAGGGGATCCTAGTGAGCGGATTAGCGGAATAGTCACAACGGAGTTTAATACCCAGCTCGGGGTGAGCTTTGGGGTATTTTTGGGAAGCTTAATGTATACTTGGGATTTATAGAGTAATGAGTAGGTATTTGGTAATTAGTTGGGCATGACGAGATTAATTGGGAACTTATACGACGACTTGAGGAATTAGCGGGAATCAGGAAATGACTATTTTACCCCTAGGGGAAATTGGAGGGCTGGGGAAAGCTTAAGGGAAATTTGGTCTTTTAGAGCTAAGGATAAACTCAGTGGAAATCTTAGACAAAACCAGAATACTCTCAAACATTTCCTCAACTTTCACTCTCTCTCTCTCTCTCACTCTCTCATCATATATGGTTTCTCTATCCCTCTCTAGAACCTAAGGATTTTTGAAGAATTGAAGGAGAAAACTCAAGGAAACTAAGCTTGGATTTGAGGTTGGAAGTAGACACAGTATAGCTGGGGGATTCAAGCTACGAATTGGGGTAAAAATCTGACTTTTAATTATTGAATTCTACTGAATTGTTATTTTAGTTTAGAGTGTGCATGATAGTGGATTTCAGACTAATTTTGGGTGTTTGATAAGTGTAAGAATTGGTTAATAGGCTAGTTATGATGTCTAGGTTGTAAGGATGAAATTTTGGGTTCAATTCTGAGTTTAGCTGGAGGTTGGGTTGGATTTTAAGGTCAAGGCTTGAGGCAAACGTTGAAAAAAAGAGAGAATTTCTGGGTTTGGGGCCTCGGGTCTAGGCCCTATTCTTCAGGTTCCATGACCCGCTTGCTTGAAGAGGTTGGACACCTCTGCTCTCTAGGCGCGCCGCGACCCAGGGGGGTGCAAGTCATGACCCATGCTCTCTAGCAAGAGGGTCTGGCCTCTGTCTAAGGGGCAGGCCGCGACCCTTAAGGGAAAGTTGCGACCCTAAGTAGAAAATAAAGGGCAACCAAGGTTTTAAGCCCAGGGAGGCTCAGGGATTCAAACCTAAGCGTTCGAGACAAATTCTACTACTTGGTCTAGTAGAATTAGAGGTCCCGGAGGCTAGTATTTTTTTCCTAAAAATTTATTTGGATTAGGGATTGATAGTTACCCATTGTTGTTGTGACTAGGGTTATCGCTTATGCTCAGGACTAAGGATCGTGCTTGGGACCGCTCTTTATTCATCGCTCGGAATTCGAGGTAAGAAAAATTGCACCATGTGGTTGTCATTGGGACTGAGATTCCCTGTAATTGAATATATGCATTTTGTGGGTTGTATATATGTTATGTGCAATGTGGAAGTACGACCTACGGGTGTCGGGGTTGATGATAAGCGCAGCTCGGCCAAAATGAGTCAGGGTCAGCTAATTAATTAGAGGACTCGGTCTAAGAGAGTCGGGGTCAGCTAAATAAACAAAGGGAGCGGCCTAAGGGTGCCGACACCTGAACATTTGTATTATTAATTGAGATGTATGCTCGAGAATATATGTTTATCATTGTTTTGCTTAATGCTTGTACTCTATTGAATAATTGAATTCATTGGATTGAAGTTGATTGAATGTTACTGCTGCTATATGTGCTTGTTGTTTATGGTTTTCTTGCTGGGCCTTGGCTCACGGGTGCAACGTGGTGCAGGTAAAGGTAAAGGGAAATTGGACTGTTATCCAGATTTCCGGATAGCGTTTAGATTGATGTCCTCGAGGAAGCAGAATTATCGATGTCTTTCACGGTAGGCGACCAGAGCTCGCGGATGAACAGAAAGGCTTCGCCTCTCCCATTTAGTGTCCGGATTACTCTTCCAAGCAAACACAACACGGAAACTCGTCAACTCTCCCGGACTCCCGAAGGGGTATCCTTCGGGGAAGCCCCTTCCAGGAGAAGCTCTTCGAGTGGTCTCCGCGGAAACAGTTCCGTGCCTCGCACGGAACAAAGCCAAACGGTCGAGTCCTGGAGGAGGCATATTTGGAATGATATCCGCCTGACACAGGATCCCGCCTGACACGCCCGTCAGGTCAAAGCCGCACACATCCCAGCACGCGTAAGGGTACCTTTTCGCCTACTGTTCCGCTGACAACTTGGAAAAGACGGCTGACTTTGTGTGTTCCCCATACTTTCACGTAAATATACCCACATAGAGTCTTGTAGCCATGCTACTACAGTAATTGTATCCCTATTTATGGCTGGTGTAATTAAGACTCATGTACGTAGAGAAAAACCCTAATCCGAAACCCTAGCTATAAAGACCCCTTCATTTTACAAGAAGGGGGACGACCAACAAATCACAGAGCAAAAACTCTACTAAAATCTCTCTAGCTTCATCTTCTTCAAGAGAACCCGAGAGAAACACTGTGAGTGTGTGAAGTTCTTGTGCACCAGCCATCTTACTGTAACCTTTTCCAAGTATAATAACATCGACTCGTGGACTAGGGCTTGTTAACGCCTGAACCACGTAAAAACACTGTTTGTTTAGTTACATTTCAGCTTTTCTACAGTTCTTATCTTTTTATTATTCTGTTTGTATTCGTTTCCGAAAAACTCGGTAAACATTTTGGTGCTTTCATTGAGAGCTGTAGGAAGTTGTTAGTCAGCTTTTTTTCTGTGTACGTTTTTTGTATTCACTTCGTGCTAAAGAGATGGTGACTACGAGAAAATCCGCTGTTGACAAAAATGCTACGGTCAACCCCGATACCGTGATGGAAGATGTGGTGCAAAGCGAACCCTTGGACTACCAAGGTGAAGACCCGACATCCCGCCAGGATCGGGTCAGTACCGAAGATACAACATACTTAGAAGACGAAGAAGAGTATGTCCAAGACGGTTATTACAAGGACGGCTGCTACTATGAGAAGGACCCAGAACTGGTCCAAGTAGCCGAAGAACTGGAGGTCACCAAAGCCAAGCTTGCTGAGCAGGAGCGCCTCTCCGAAAAAATGCAGCGCATGATGGAGCGCCTCCAGAGCAAGTTCGGAGACCTAGGCGACTCGGACGAGGACTCCTCTGTTTTAGGTGGTGCTGATGCCGCTATGCCGGATCCAGCCGCTGCTGGACCATCCAAAGCCGCCCCTAACAAGTGCAAAGAAAAAGTTGGAGAGCCTGTGCGCGCTGACACCCCTGCACCTCCTAAAGGCCTGAATCACAAGGCCGACTGCCCCCCCCCTCGCGCGCAGAAGGTCTCTGGCGCTCCTAAGCCCAGACGCCCTTCAGCCCCAAGGGGGCACTCCGTGCCTAAAGGGCCCGGTGCTAAGGCACCCAAGCCTAGGGGAAGGAACAACCGCCCCAGTGATTCCGTCAACCAGGACGGTCGGGCTGCGAACTCGCACTTCGAAGATAGCTGGTCCACGGTGGACCTAAGAAGAAGGTTGAAGGCCAAGTATGAAAAGGCCAAAGGAGAAAAGGCCCGGCCTCGCGGAGATGACCTCCGAAATCATATTAATGACAAGCTTCGGGGACGTGACCTCCCGGAGAGTGATACGAAGAGGCTCGAGGAACAGATTGCTGCCTTGACCAAGCTGGTCCGGAAGCAAAGTGGGGCCCTGTCAGACTCTGAGGAGGAAGACCCGGAACCATGTATTCGGAGGATCGCGGAAACGTCCCTCCCGGATAACTTCAAAATGCCCCACATAGAATTATATGATGGGAGGACAGACCCGCGTACCCACATAGCTAAATACAACAAAATGATGCAAGTGGCGCGTGTCAGTGAGGACGCCAAATGCATGTGCTTCTCACTCACCCTTACCAAGTCCGCGGAGGACTGGTGGAAAAGATTAGCTCCCGGATCAATCCACAGTTGGAAGGAGCTACAGTCCGCATTCAGGAGGCAGTTTATTGCTGCCCGCGACCACGACATGGAGGTTGGTTCCTTAACCAACATCAAGCAGCAACCCACTGAGAACCTCAAAGCTTTCATTCAGAGAATGATGGAAGCTGCTGCAAAGACCAAGGTCAGCGATGACATGAAGCTGATCGCCCTCCAATCGGGCCTTACTGTCGGCTCCCTGCTATGGGGGGAAATGCAGAGGAGACGGGCAGAAACGCTGTCCGAATTCATGTCAAAGGCTCAGGGAATCATCAACCTTGAGGATGCCTACCAGCAGGCCTTTGGAGTTCCCCCAGCTCCAACGCCTTCCGTGACTGCGCCGAGCTTTGCTTCGCAAGCTCCCGCACCAGCCCTCACGCTTCCAGGAGCCCAATTCACTCCAAGTGTGTACGGGCCTTCCGCGTCTGCTCAGACGCCGAGTCAAACCCATTTCTCTAGGTACAGAGCTGTACAAACCGGATGTAGTATCGCTCCTGGCATGCCGCAGCCGCAAGCGGAAGCCCCAGAACGAAATTTGAGCCAATCGCAGAGCAAACGAAGCGGAAGAAACTCCAACCGGGGAGACCATTCAAAGAAGCCCCGGAAGGACTATGAGCCCAAGTTCACGGAATATACCAGTTTGATAGACTCGCGAGAGAATGTCTATCGGGCGACTTGTAATATGGTCAACTACAGGAAGCCCCCGAAAGTGTCTCACGGAGGGAGACGTCCGCGAGACTCCAATAAAAGGTGTGAGTTCCACGGAGACGTGGGGCACACCACGAACGAGTGCCTTCAGCTGAAGGATGAGATCGAGTCCCTGGCAAGAGCGGGACACCTCGGTCAGTGGGTGAGGATACCCATTATCTATCCCGGACAGGGGGTAGTTCACGGAGCTGCATATTCCCCGGGACAGAAGGGGACCGTTAGCGCTCCTGGAGCCGGTCACCCCCAAGCTCTCGGGTCTCAGTACCCAGCGCTTCCTGCTCCACCCGCTCCGGTGCCCATTGCCTTGTTGGCTCCAGGACCGGGCAACCCATATCCGCCCGGCCTTGCTCCGCCACCCGTTGACGGACACGTAGCCACCATTTCCGGAGGACCGCACCTTGCCGGAAGCACCCGCAACTCCCAGAAGAGGTACTTGAGGGAGTTAGAACACGCCGAGGAGATGTGCGCCTTGGTTCAATCACCTGCTCAACGTCCCCGAATGATGGATCTTCCCATCACCTTCACGGAGGACGATGCTTGACATGTGCACTTCCCCCACAACGATCCCCTCGTGGTGGAAGCCCAGATTGCCAATAAGAAGGTCTCACGGATCTTGGTCGATAACGGAAGCTCCGTAAACATCCTCTTCAAAGCGGCCTTCCACGCGATTGGATTGACCGAGACAGACCTGGCCCCATGCCCCATCCAGCTTCAAGGGTTCAATGGGGACGCACTCATGCCATTAGGCAAAATTCAACTTCCAGTCACCCTTAGAGGAGAAAGCGACGCTTGTGCCTTCAAGCATAGCACATTCGTGGTGGTCGACTGCCCCACGGCGTATAATGCCATCTTAGGCCGACCGGTCCTAATCGATTGTGGGGCCATAACCTCGATACGCCACTTATGTTTGAAGTTTCCATGCGACGATGGGCGTATTGGCACCCTCCGAGGAGACCAAAGAAGTGCACGGAGCTGTTATAACGTCTCCGTCCGATCCGTCTACACGGTCCAAGAGACGTTTGCTGCCATTCCTTTGGCGGAAGAATTACCAGAAACTGGGGGTGCTCAGGAGGCATACTTTGACGAACTCGACCCAAGAGTGGGAATCGAGAAAGCAATAGAGCCAATGGAGGAAGTCGAAGAAGTGATCCTCAACCCGGGAGAACCCACCAAAGTCATTCAGGTGGGGAAAAACCTGCCGTCGGCCATTCGAGATAAGATCGTGGCCACTGTGAAGGATAATCAGGATATCCTGGCATGGTGCCACGCTGATATGACGGGGATTAATCCCAATGTTGCGTGCCACGCACTCAACATAGACCCATCTGCAACTCCAATTCGCCAAAAGAGGAGGCCGTTGGACCCAGTGAGAGCCGAAGCCGTCAAAGCTGAAGTGGAAAAATCGATGTCCATAGGCTTTCTCCAGGAGTCGCACTATCCCGTGTGGTTGGCCAACCCAGTTCTGGTCCCAAAACCCGATGGGTCCTGGAGAATGTGCATTGACTTCACGGACCTAAACAAGGCCTGCCCGAAAGATTGTTTCCCTCTTCCGCGAATCGATCAGATGGTAGACGCTACTTCCGGGTACGAACTCTTATCCTTCATGGATGCGTACTCCGGATACAACCAGATCAAGATGCATGTCGCGGACCAGGAACACACCAGCTTCCTCACGGACAAGTGTGTCTAATGTTACGTGGTCATGCCTTTCGGTTTGAAGAATGCTGGGGTGACGTACCAGCGTCTAGTAAACAGAATGTTCAAGGACCAACTGGGGAGGAACATGGAGGTGTACGTGGATGACATGTTGGTAAAGTCCAAGACCTCCGGGGACCACAGTGACGACCTTGAGGAAGCTTTCGCCGTGATCCGAAAGTACGGGATGAAACTAAATCCAAAGAAATGTACTTTCGAGGTCTCGTCTGGAAAGTTCCTCGGTTTCATTGTCAGCTCCCGCGGAGTTGAAGCCAACCCTGAGAAAATAAAGGCGTTCATAGATATGCCTTCCCCCCGGAAACATAAGGATGTCCAGAGCGTTACCGGAAGGATAGCTGCTCTCAGCCGCTTCGTATCCAAGGCCACTGACAAGTGTATCCCCTTCTTCAATGTGTTGCGAGGAAACAAGAAGTTCGAGTGGACCCCCGAATGCGAAGCAGCCTTCCAACACCTCAAAGAACATTTAAACCGAGCTCCCATTTTGTCCAAACCTGTCGAAGGAGAGGCGTTGTTCTTATACTTAGCTGTGACTGAGCACGCAGTGAGTGCCGCTCTCATCCGGGAAGATGGCCGTATCCAGCTCCTTGTGTATTACGTAAGCAAGAGGTTATTGGACGCCGAGTCCAGATATTCAATGATCGAGAAACTCTCCCTCTGCTTGCTAATTGCTTCACGGAAGCTGAGGCCATATTTCCAGGCGCACACCATCAAAGTACTCACCAACCACCCTCTCCGACAAGTCCTGCAGAAGCCCGAGTCTTCTGGCAGATTGCTTAAGTGGGCCATGGAACTGAGCCAGTTCGACGTCCACTACCAACCACGTGTTTCCATAAAAGGTCAAGCTCTCGCGGACTTTATTGTGGAATGCTCGGGAATGAATGACCTCCCGGAAGATCCTGTCCCGGAACTTCCCACCTGGAAGGTCTACGTAGACGGAGCCTCAAATGAAAAAGGAGCTGGGGCGGGGGTCATCCTAATATCTCCCCAAGGGCATCAGCTCCAGAGTGCCATCCGTTTCGCGTTCCCAGCATCCAACAACGAGGCAGAACACGAAGCCATGTTAGCTGGGTTACGACTGGTCAGAGAAGTCGGAGCCCAAAAAATCGAAGTATACAGCGACTCCCTACTTGTGGTAAACCAAATATCCGGGGAATACCAGATGAAAGGCGAAAGGATGGCTGCCTACGTGTCTCTCTCCCGCGACCTACTGCAGCATTTCAAAGGCTACCAAATCCGCCAGGTCCCCCGGGACCAGAACTCACTCGCGGACACGCTGGTCAAGCTTGCAACGGACCCGGAGATTGAACAATATGGCTTAGTCCCCATCGGGCACTTAGAAGCCCCCAGTACTGAGACACGAAGGATAAACGCCGTCATCAACCATTCCCACTCCTGGATAGGACCCATCCTCAGATTTCTCACCACCGGAGAGCTCCCCACTGATAAAGCTGACGCAAGGAAGCTCCAATATCAAGCTCCCCGATACGTGGTTATGGATGGAAAGCTTTACCGCAGGGGGTTGTCCATACCCTTCCTTAGGTGTGTTGCCGGAACCGAAGTCAGCACCATCATCCATGAGATTCACGGAGGCTTCTGTGGCGATCATACCTCCGAGCTTAGCCTCTCCAAAAAGATCCTTCGACAAGGATACTTCTGGCCCACCATGAAGAAGGATTGTGTGGATTATGTCAGGAAATGTGAGCAGTGCCAGAGGTACGCCAAGGTTCCGCGAGCGCCGCCTACAGAAATTACCCTAATGACCAGCCCCTGGCCGTTCGCCGTTTGGGGCATTGACCTAGTAGGTTCCCTCCCAACTGGAAAGGGTGGAGTGAAGTACGCCATAGTCGCGGTAGACTACTTCACCAAATGGGCTGAAGCTGAACCTATGAACACGGTCACATCTAAAAAAGCACTGGACTTTGTCATCAGGAATATAGTGTGTCGTTTTGGGCTTCCACGAAAAATTGTGTCCGACAACGGAAAGCAATTTGACAGTTAACACTTCACGAACTTCTGTGCTTCGCATGGAATTATCAAAAGCTTTTCCGCAGTCGCCAGACCCCAGGCTAATGGGCAAGTGGAAGCTGTAAACAAAATATTAAAGACCACGTTGAAGAAAAAACTCCAAGCCTGCAAGGCTCACTGGCCGGAAGAACTTCCGCGAGTACTTTGGGCCTATCGCACAACAGAGAGAACTTCGACGGGGCACACGCCTTATTCCATGACCTTCGGTTGCGAGGCCGTCATCCCAGTAGAAACTATGATCCCCTCTCACAGGCAAGATACCTACGATCCTACCCGGAACCATGCCCTTCTCCAGGAGTCCTTGGACATGATCGAAGAGCTCCGGGAGCAGTCGCAGGTCCAACTAAAAATGTACCAAGGCAAGATAGCCCGACACTTTAACACGAGAGTCCAGAGCCGTACATTCGAAGTTGGGGATCTTGTCCTACGGAGAGTATTTCCTGCTACGCAGGATCCGGGAGTAGGAGTCCTCGGACCCAACTGGGAAGGCCCCTACGGAGTCCAAGAAAAAGTGGGCCATGGGACGTATCACTTAAAGAGACTCGACGGATCTAAAGTCCCGCGCGCCTGGAACGCGGAGCACCTCCGCCGTTACTACCAGTAGGCCCCGGACCATCCAGTCGGATGTCCTTGGTGAAATTAGCAAAACTGAAAAATGTGGAAATAATCCTCCCTGTTGTAAAACTCACGCCTAGCAGGCTAATTTAATGAAACACGGAGAGATTCACTCCGCTTTTACTGCACTTTTTATCCCTGTGTTCAAAGCTGCGTTTTAACAAGTGACCACGCGGTCCGGAGACGTCCGGACCCCACGCTCACTTGGGGGGTATACATGGCTAAGGCATAGCCATACGCCCCTTGAACAAAACGTACACAGAACACCACTTATGTGCTAGCATTGTGTTTGATATTTTTAAATTGTTTGAAATGTTTAAATTGTTAAGCTTAGGTTTATTTGTTGCCATGAACATGCTTGCATTACGTGTCATATGTGCATTATGTGCTTATGTGAAAATTGCAATGGAAATGCCTGCCATTATGTATCATGAAAATTATCTCCTGTGTAGCCCAGCGATGGACGGGACTGGGGGTTGAGGCACGTTCATATAGCTACGCCAAAACTCCCCCAAATCCCTGACAAGTCCTTTGCAGAATTCTCCGCGATCGCTGTAGAGCTTTGCTTCGCAAGCTCCAGCTCCGGGTCTCGCAAGGCGAAAGATGGCAAGACCCGTGATCGCTGTAAAGCTCTCCTTCGCAAGCTCCAGCTCCGGGTCCCGCAAGGCGAAAGATGGCAAGATCCGCGACCGTTGTAAGCCTTGCTTCGCAGGCTCCAACTCCGGATCTCACAAAATAATGCATGGCGAGCTCCTTGGCCATTGCAAGTTTCAGCTCCAGAAGCAGACATGGTCGATCCCCCACTCACAGCCGGCCTTGCTTCGCAAAGCCCCTGCTCCGGGATCACACCTGGTGGGCGTGGCGATTTCCCCGACAGCAATGAGCCTTGCCTCGCAGGGCTCCATGCCAGGTCCTTGAAGTCAGCCACCATGAGGTTCACAACATCAGTTAGTTTTGCCTCGCAAAGATCTAACCTTAAGTCTAGCGACGCTCACCAAAAGAACTCCCGTTCCAAACCATGGAACGGCTCACCTTAGCAATCCCAGCGAACAGTATAACTACAAGTCCCGGGATTGGCAATTTTCCTCAGGAAAGCTAAAATACGGTGAAAGGAGCCTGGCCGTTGGAACTAGGAAACCTTCGTAACCTAGAAACTACGTGGGAAAAGACATCATCCGTTAAAGCTTCAAGTGGGAAGTGCATAGGTTTTGGCCGTTGGAACCAAAACCTCATACGCCCCTACAACAGTTTCTACCGTATAAATGTCTACCCTAAGCGCAAAGATAAATAAAGAACTCGGCAGAAAAGAAAGGAGAATGCTATGATTATGGCAAATATGTCCGCAATGAAAAACTCAAAATGAAAAATAATTAAAGATAAAACCCCTTCAAGCATTGGGGGTAACTACAGCTTCCACGACCGCAGCTTCGGGGGCATCGGTTTCAACTGAGGCTGGCGGAGTCGGCTCATTGGAAGGCGGAACTTTGTCATGAGAAGGTTCAGAGGTCCCCGCCTCTCTGGGATCTCCCACCTCAAGAGCTCCAGGACGTTCGTCAATGTTGTAAGTTTGGACGTACGCCTCTGGGCCTTGATCCCACACGAGTAGCTTCTCCCTCATGGCTTCGGCATCATCTCCCAGATAGCCTAATACCTCCGGGTTCACTTTCCAGAGTTGATGCATGAGGACCACATGCGATATATTAATCGTCCTGTTCAGTATCACCTCAGTATCCTCCTTCTCCTTCAAGCGCTCCGCCTCGGAGGTTGCCAGCTGTGCCTCCGCGACAGTTAGTCGAGCCCTCAATTTTTCCATTTCGGCCTTGGAGGCATCACGCTCCCCCTTAAGAGAATCAATCTCCTTGCGCTGCTCCCTATTTTGGCTCAGCACGGATTGCTTCTCGGTCACATGCCCCCTGGCAGTGAATTGTAAGGCCCCGATCTCTTTGTCCTTCTCGGCGAGCCCCAACTGCAGCATAGACACGAGATCCCTTCTCCTCTTATGGAATTGCTCCTCCTCGTGCAGCTTACTCTGAATAGTGGAATATTCCTCTTGCTGCTTAAGGAGGAGATCATTTTTTGATTGCAAGCGAGCCTCCAGGGTATCCTTCTCCACCTTAGCTTGGGACAGCTCTTCCCGGAGCTTGGAGTTTTCGGCCTTCATCCCATCCGACCGCTGTCTAAACTCATTCTCTGCCATGGCCCGGTACTCTTGATATTTGGCAAGATATTTCTTGTCCGCCTCTTCCTCAGCCGTGTGTCGGGCCTGATCAATCTTCTCCGAAGCCTCCAAGGCCTGTTGGGTCAGTTTCTGCTTCTCCGCCTCCAAGGCCTGGCGAGCCAGCTGGCTCTCCTCCAGTTGAACCAGAACTGCACCAACCTCCCGGAACGAGCGTTCCGCGATCATAGAGGCCTGCAAGGAAAGACAACAGAATGAGCTAAAGCCGGACAAAAAGACAGATGATCCCAAAAAATAACAACTGACGGCTTACCCCGGACAGTTGCTGCTTCACAGCGTGTGTCAGCAACAGCGGATCCTTACTGCTACTGATGGCCCATTTCTCAGAATTGAGCTCGCATAAGCTCAGGGCCATGTCCTCCATCATCTCAGCTCCGAACGGCGCCAATGCACGTCCGAGCCTAGGCACCAGCCTCTTCTCCAAGGCTGGACCATCCAAAACCGCTCCGGCCGGGTGAAGGGATCTCACCCCCTCGGCCAGCTCAGCTCTCTTCACGGCAGACAAGTTATCTGCCCTTCCCTGAGTAACAGCCTTCTCCGCCTCTAACCACCTCTTCAAAAAACTATCGGCCCGTCTTACACCCTCCAGGAGAGCAGCGGGGAAACTGGTTGGCTTCCGCGGAAAGTGGAACTTCAGGCCAGGCAGAGGAAGGTTGGTTGTCTGAGAAGAAGGAGACCCCGGAAGGGTGGACCCCCTTTGGGCTGGAGGAGGAGGCAGACGGGGTATTAAGGCCCCGGTCTGTTGCTTTTGCTGCTGCGGCAGCAGAAGTAATTGCCCTTGTTGCTGCTGCTGGTTTGGATGTTGTTGTTGCTGCTGCTGTGACGTTGGTGATTGTCTCTGTTGTTCTTGTTGCTGCTGTTGTTGTAGTTGTGGTTGCTGTCGTTGCTGTTGTTGTTGCCTTCGACCGGGAGAAGAGTGTCTAAGGCGTTTGTTCTTAGCGCCCTCAGCATCTTCTCCGGGACGCTTGCTCACCCCAGTTGTCCTCACGGGGAACACAAGCCCTTCCCCGTCGCTGCTGCTACTCGAGACCATCATAGTCTCGGAAGGCCCGTCAGCAGGAGACTTCTCTACCCTCGGAGACGCTTGCGCCTCGCCACTTGTCTTCTTGGGGGAGGCAGCTTTACCTCCCCTACCAGCCTTGGTCTTCCATCCTTTCCCCGTGGACGGGTCTTGGCTGGTGGCAGCCTTCTTAATGAGCAAAGTAACCCTCCCCAGCATCTTGGCTTCTGGATACTCTGCAAGAAACGTACAAAGCAAGGTTAACGAACCAACAAGCAATGAGAAAGAAGATAAGCGGAAAACAAGACAATCAACAACATAAAAGCACAAGCAAGCCCGCCAGCAGGGAACAAGAAACAAGAAAAAGAAAAGTTTAAAAGGGACGACCATGCACGAGAAACGTGGATGGCCTTCCCCGAGCAAAACAAAACATCGCTTCCTGCTCCAGGAAGCTCCCGTACTCCTTGAATTCCAGGAACGACATGCTGAGGGAAGAAGGGTCAACCATGATGACACCTTCTGGCAGACTACCGTCACTCAGACACCCGAGGAGCTCATCTACCCTATCGCAATATCTGTCGAAGGGTATCCTACGCGGATCTAGCCTAAGGAAACGGGGATCAAACCCCATCTGAGAGGTCCGGGAAACCTCAGACAGGCTGGGGGTGTGGATCAATCAAAAACTAATCTTACCTCTCCCGGAGGTACTAGCCCCCGAAGCCCCTTCGTTAGGGTAAGCCGCGGCGTGGCGAGCCTCGATCTCCTCTTCCTCCGGCTGGGGGTCGGGGAACCTCTCCGCCCAACTAGGAGATAAAGTATTTTCGTCCCGGGCTGCTTGGGTGATCACCTTGGACAGCTCCAGGGCAATCTGCTCCCGGATGTCAGCTGACACCTGACTTTGCCCCCTGCCACTCACTGGCTCGATGTTTTGGAAGGAGGAAAGTAACCCATACTCCCTCAACGATTCGGAGGTCACAAGTCCCTCCACTTTCAACTCTTCCTCAGAAAGCCATTCGTAGAACTTGGACCATCTCCGCGCAGCGAGGTGTCCGCGGAACGACTTCTGCAAAATTCAAATACGAGCGTTAGAGATCCTACCAAAAGGCAAATCAAACGCAAAGAAACAAAGTTGAAAAGGAGAGGAAGGAACACTTACCAGGGATTTTGAAGTCCAAAGATAGGGCTGGCACCCTCTTCAGCGGAAAGCCAGTCGTCAGGAACCAGTATTCCCGGAGGTCTGGAACCCTCGCGGTATGACAGGTGGGGCACATCACGTCCAGGTGCCTTTCCAGCCTGTAAAACCCCACCTTGTCTGAATGACCCCTCATAGGCTGAGACTTCAACCCGTAGAAGTACAGCACCTCCTCCGGGGTAGGAGCTTCCAGTTTCCGGGACTTGCAAAAGATAAACCACCCTGCTAGGAGCTTGTAGCTGGGAGGAATCAACTGGAAGGGGGCAATCCCCGCCTTCACACAGAAATTGGCAAAGTAGCTCCTTAGGGGCAAGTGCGCCCCACACACTATGTGTGCCCAGCTCCAGGCACCGAAGCCCTCGTGACTCTGGCTAGCCGACTCGCCTAGCACCGACAGACGATGCCACATCAGACCTGGGATGTTCTTCAGGCCTGCCTCGGAGGAATACAGCTCCAGCATGCCATAATTCCTGAAAAGGTTCGGCTTTTGGTCCATCTCCCAGATGGAACTATGGGAAGTTGGTGGACTAGCCGCGACCACTTTCGCCTTTCCTTTCCCCTTTGCACCAGCGACAGGGGAACCCTTCTCTTGGGCAGAATCAGCCTCCCCCACAGCAAGGAGTTGTTCCTTTGAGATGTTCGTCACTGGACAAAAGAAAGAAAGAAGAAAACACTCTAAGCAGTCAGCACCCTTGTCATACCCTAGTGGTATCAAAGGCGTCGGGGAGACCCTCCCCGAAAACTGCTTGGAGAGGCTCCCACCGAGCTTACCGAGGGATCGGCACCATGCCACCCAAAGGGCAGCAAGGAACCAGACTCCGACTCCGAGCCTAAGCCCACCAAAAGAAGTGTTTTTCCAGAGAAAAACACCCTAAAGGCGTTCATGCTTATGCCCTAAAACAGCAAAACAAGGAACGACTTTCCGAACGCAGATCGCCCAAGCATGCAAAAAAGGCTACTTATCGACTCACATCAATCACATGCCTACCAAAGCCCTATTCACGCATGCACATAAGCGATAATGGCAGAAACCTCTACTCTAACAACTACCAACAACCTAAGGTTTGGGAGGAAAGAGCAAAGTAGAAATACTTACTGATATTCGGGTAGTTGGAGGTTGAAGGAGTAACTGGATCACTGCACAGCACGATCGCGAGAAGTAAAAGCTGCAAAGACGAACGGTGATTCAAACCAGGAACTTCGGCGAATAAACCCACTGCCAAATCAAAAGAAAAGTTTCCAGATACTTACCAAAAGAAATGGCAAGTTCGGGGGAACGTAAGCTGGGAAGCCTGAGAGTTCGAAGGTTTAGAAATCTGAAAATCCTAAAGATAGAGAATCTGAAAGCGTAAAGAGGAAGAAAGGTCCTTTCCCTCGTTTTTATAGCAGGGAAGAAGTCGTTTCGAATTCCTCAAATGGACGGTCCCGATCTTCCCATTCCGTGTGCATCAGATCCAACGGCTGGAGATGAAGCGACGATCCTATTTATGACTCCTCGGATGGGAATAAAGTATTTATTTCCCATCATTACACCACCTCGGGCCCGGAGTACCATTAAAAACCGTCAAATCATTATTCAGATGACTGACGCACGCATACTCAACCAGTCGCCTCACGCACACGTCTTGGTCGCAGAACCATTCCCAGAATGACACGTGGTCCTTGCCGCACTTGAGTACTTGAATTCAAACAGAAGAAATTCCCTTTCTTTTTCATACTAACACTCAGGCGGGAAAAAGGAACCCTTCCGGGAACACAGAAGGTGCCCCCTCGCCTAATCTAAGAGACCGAAATACCCGGAGGACTGTACAAGCTCCCTGATCTCTCAAAGCTCCGTGACCTTGGGGGGTAAATGTTATCCAGATTTCCGGATAGCGTTTAGATTGATGTCCTCGGGGAAGCAGAATTATCGATGTCTTTCACGGTAGGCGACCAGAGCTCGCGGATGAACAGAAAGGCTTCGCCTCTCCCATTTAGTGTCCGGATTACTCTTCCAAGCAAACACAACACGGAAACTCGTCAACTCTCCCGGACTCCCGAAGGGGTATCCTTCGGGGAAGCCCCTTCCAGGAGAAGCTCTTCGAGTGGTCTCCGCGGAAACAGTTCCGTGCCTCGCACGGAACAAAGCCAAACGGTCGAGTCCTGGAGGAGGCATATTTGGAATGATATCCGCCTGACACAGGATCCCGCCTGACACGCCCGTCAGGTCAAAGCCGCACACATCCCAGCACGCGTAAGGGTACCTTTTCGCCTACTGTTCCGCTGACAACTTGGAAAAGACGGCTGACTTTGTGTGTTCCCCATACTTTCACGTAAATATACCCACATAGAGTCTTGTAGCCATGCTACTACAGTAATTGTATCCCTATTTATGGCTGGTGTAATTAAGACTCATGTACGTAGAGAAAAACCCTAATCCGAAACCCTAGCTATAAAGACCCCTTCATTTTACAAGAAGGGGGACGACCAACAAATCACAGAGCAAAAACTCTACTAAAATCTCTCTAGCTTCATCTTCTTCAAGAGAACCCGAGAGAAACACTGTGAGTGTGTGAAGTTCTTGTGCACCAGCCATCTTACTGTAACCTTTTCCAAGTATAATAACATCGACTCGTGGACTAGGGCTTGTTAACGCCTGAACCACGTAAAAACACTGTTTGTTTAGTTACATTTCAGCTTTTCTACAGTTCTTATCTTTTTATTATTCTGTTTGTATTCGTTTCCGAAAAACTCGGTAAACATGGACCAACCATGAGTTGGTGAGCTCTGGGGGCGGAGTGTACATCTTCAACTACTCGACCATCACGATCGAGGGAAAGTTACAGGAATAGAGCTCCAAATTGTATTTGGCCATGAGACTGGCTTTTGTTGTATTAGCTTTTGGGAGTTGTATTTACCACTTATACCCTGTTTTTGGGATCCCATGTATCAAACATTTGTTTTAATGAAAAATTAAGAATTTATGATCAAAATCTTTTAACCCTAACCTGTTAGTTAACTTTAGGATCACATTTATGTTCAAACGACTTGAATAGCAAGTCTCGCACTATTTTAAACACACAATGTAACCGTCTTGGTTATCCAGTGGCTTACAGGATGTGCAGTAGAAGAGTCACAAATATAATATTTTAGATAGCTTGGTCGATGAATGGAACGACCGGATTTAGTGGAATGATTTGCAGTAGCTGAAGGTTGTTGCAAGACTTGTTGCAAACATCCTACAGGAACTTGTGGTTGTTGAGAGTCATGGTTCAGATGTGGAACCGATTGTGTAGTTGCTGGAGGAATGAGATCAGCTGTTGTATTTGTATTATAATTGTTAGAAAGTAAAGATGAAGGTAGATTGTAATAAGAGAAAAAATTATCAAAGGAGTCAGTAGAGGTGTTAGTTTTGAGAGAAAAAATATTTTCATGGAAAATAACATCTCTTAGAGTGAAAAATTTGAAGGCTTTCAGTATCTAATAAGGTATAAGCTTTCATCCCATTAGGATAGCCAATGAATACACAAGCACTAGCCAGAGGAGAAAATGTATGCCTTTTACTAGTGAGAGTAGAAGCATAAGCAAGATAGCCATAATTTCTTTAGTGTTCATAAGAAGGATATTTAATATATAAATTCTCAATGGAAGTTTTAAACTTAAATAAAGCTGAAGGAGTTCTATTAATAAGATAAACAACTAGATGTATCATGTAACTCCAATAAGTTAAAGAAATATAAGATTGGAAAGCAAGAGCTCTAGCAACATTTCATATGTGTTGGTGTTTTGTTTCGACAACTGGATTTTGTTTAGGTCGTTCTACACAAGAGTGAAACAATTGGATGCCTTTAGTGGAATAAAAGGAAGTCATGTTCAATTCCCTTGCATTATCACATCTAATTGCTTTTATAGTAGCCAAAATTTGTGTGGAAATGAATGAAAAAATTGAGGTATGATCAGCTGTACATGAGATTTACATTTTAACATATATACCTATGTGAATCTAATGTTATCATTAACAATAGTTAGAAATAATCTAAAACCTTCTATGCTAACAATGCAAAAGGGACCCCGTATATCCATATGAAGAAGATCAAAAGCTGCAGGTGCCATGTTTTGTTGAGATATAAAGGGTAATTTTCTTTGTTTAGCTATGTGACAAATATTGCAAGGAGAAGGAAAAATAGAAGGCAAAAAATTTAAATCTTTATTGAGAGAATTCGTAACACGTAAGGAAGGATGTCCAAGGCGAGTGTGCCATTTATGAACATCCTTACATGAGTTTTGAGAGTGTACAGATGAACAAGAAAACAGAAAACAATGATGTTGCTGCAGAAAGTATAAATGTCCAATTTTTTTAGCAATCCCAATCGTCTTGTTCAGATGTAGTTCCTGTATAGTGCAATTGGATTGAGAGAAGGAAATGGAATAATCATGAGATGCTAATAGGGCAGAAACCTATAACATGTTATACTTGAATGTTGGTACATATAAGACATTTTGTAATTTCACGTGTTCATTTATTTGCACAATACCAAATTTGTGTACATATTTATTTTGAAAGCATTTGGTAAAATGATTGAGTTAGCAATAGAAGTGGAGTGAGAATAAGAGAAACAATTGATATCATATCAAATATGATGAGTTGCTTCACTGTCTACAGTCCATAAAAAAGTTGGAGAACGTGATAGAGTTACTAGTAAAATTTGAAACTAGAGGTTGTGTTGTTGCCAAAGAAGAGTTGTTGTGTTGTAATTGTTGACTCAAAAGAGATATTAAACCCTCAATAGAGGCATTAGATGGAAGGACATGTCCAATTGCGTGAGAAGTAGTAGCTTTATGAGCATAGGATTTATGAGATTGTTGAGCACATGTTGAGAAGGGTGAGATTTGTGAGGTGTTTTGGGTTTCGCCAGCAGCAACACAATCTCACTCTGATACCATAATAGATAAAAAAAAATTGTATTGATTGAATGAAAATTGTGTCTTACAATATTAGGAGGAGCCTTTGTTATATATATATATATATATATATATATATGTATATATAAGTACATAAGGCCCAGTAACTAACAACTAACAATACTGTAACAAAGTAACAGGTTTGGCCTAAATTAATATTTCAAATTATTTAATAATAAAAATTAATACATCAATACAGTTTTGTAATGAAACAAAGGCAACGTATTTTTAATTAGATAAGAATACAGAAAGGGAGTGTCAACATTAAAAAACATATATAAAAAGGATTAATTTGGACATTCAGGAAAAAGAAACAATTAATTATGACTAAACAAAACAATAATTAAGTCCATATTCCTAGCTTGGGAATCTCCGGGTGCCGAGTTTATTATTAGCAAATAATTGGATTATAAATATGTATTTTAATTACAATTATTTACGAATAAAAAATTGGATAACATAAAATATGTAATTACTATTAATAATATGAACTTTGCATTTATTATATTTATATATATATAATATACTGTATAAATGTCATTATCAACGAGAAGTAGCAGCGAATCAAATGCTTACGAGTGTAAGAGTTGTTGTAGTAATACTACTAAATACTATACAAGGCGGAAAGCACGATTCCTTGGAATTTCTTATTTATTATTATTTAAATCAATGATTAAGACAAAGGAATAACTCATAGTCATGCATGTAGCGAAAATAAAATTGTAAAACAGAAAAAAAAAAAACACATTATTTCGATCAAGTGTGGAATTAATCAATATCTAAGAAAATTGTTCTCAAACTCCATTTCATTGTTAAATGTGGATTGAGACAATGAAGGTTGCATATACATATATATATATATATATATTATATCCCCAACATTTATACATATAATAAAAGCAAAAACCAAGTTATTATTTTTATTTTTATATTTTAATATTTATATGAAAGTGGAAATATGGATAGGAAAGGCCACTTGGTTGTTTTGTTTTCTTGTGTTGCGTCGCTTTGTTTTCAACCCCACTTGAGAATTGAGAACCATGTTCCATGTCACAGTCGGACGAGAATTAAAGCACTATTAATTGGAGCCGTCTAAATATGGGTACCCATATACATTAATACTTACGGGATAATTTAACTCTATTTTTCTTTTTGGCAATTGATTTTGGTATTGGGACATGATCCATGATATTTAACGATATTCCAAATTTGGCAATATATATATTTTTATATATTTATATTGGCGAATTCTTCAGTCCTTCAGTCCCTCACAGGACTCAGTCCTTCAGTGTGGGGTCCAATTTTTTGCCAATTGTCCAAATTTTATAGGAGTAAGTCTTTTTTTCACATTTGCTTTTGACTTGCAATGACCGGTTGTGTGAACCGGTTGGAAAGTTGCTGGTGATGTGATTATAAAAAGTAGGAGCAAAAAAGTAATTCCCTGTCCAAAAATATGTACAGTTGAGGACTTGATCGTAAACTTAATATGAATTTGAGAGATATTTACGATTTTGGTAACGTAAGCATTGTGCTTCCGCCAAGTGATTTATATGTTATGTTGAGTGAGACGCAACAATAACCACGTAAGTAAAACTGATATATATTTTATAGTTGTTTTATAAGATTTTTTAAACTTTTTTCCTTGGAGAAGTTTCATTTATTCAATATTGGGATGAATGAATCACTAACTCAATTAGGTATGGAAAAATGTTATTTAGATGGTTGATTAATTAGGAGAGTCAGTATTTGCTTGCTTGCTTGATTGTTGGGGAATAAATGAAACATCTTGATGGACTGTAGGTCAGACTTAAGGAGAGTGTTCTGGATGATGGACGCATTGTATCTCCTCTCCCATTCGTTCCGCTCAGTGGCCAGCCTGACGTTGTCATGCACAATTCGGTTAATGTATTGCATTTGCTCAAGATGATTGTCATCAAACGACGGGAAGTTAACGATGTTATTCATTGGGAAAGGTGTGGAGCCCATTTTAGAGAGAAAATGAGGATAGACAAGTATACATGTAGGGTGGTAGAGATTGAATTGAGGTCAACACGATCCCTACACACACACACACACACACACACACACACACATATATATATATATACATATAGAAAACAAAAGCATGGAGCAGTGGATCAAGTAAGTGTAAGGTGAGGTCTTCCTGTAAATGGTGGAGTTGTTAATGCACTGTCACTTATCAAAAATAGGGTTGCACATCAGTGAAAATTACATAAAGTATGCTATTTTTAGAAACATAAGGAAGCAGTCACGTATTACGTGGGACGAATTAGAATTTGCGTTTTAGCACGTCATGGTCACGTGAGTTGTGAGTGGTATTACGTGGGAGGACCTTTGGGAGCACGGTACCTGAGAAAAATAAGAACGGAGATGGAATTGACTTCCATTTTAACGTTTTTTTTCTTCATGTATTTTGACTTCCATTTTGACGGAATTGCTATTATAATTTCTCTCAAACAAAAATTCAAACAAGAGGTGGTCACCATTATATATGATCGGGCACTAAATAGCTAATGCCCAAAACATATTGAGTAAATGTGCTATAAGAACTTACCCGAAGAACTAGACACAAAGATGCAGGGATTTATGCTTTACATCAGAAAAGTGGGCACTCGGTCCTTCAAACTCACGGCAAACAACATCGCATGTAGAATCAAACACCTCCAAACCACACCGGAAAAAATTACCAAGCTCAATCGAAATCCCCACTACTCCAAACAAAAAAATCTACCTCGAATTCTTCAGGGAGAATAATGGACTAAATGGGAGGGAATTTTCCTTCCAAAAAGTTATTGTTTGGGTTCGGAGGAACTTTTCCTTTTGAAAGGAGAAGAATGGCCTAAACGGGCGAAAACACGAATAAAAAAAACAGGTGACTGGTTACTAAGGGATGACGAAGGGCATAACGGTACTTTGACACCCAATAAACTCAGCAACTAAATCTGACCATCCATTTTCTAAAACAATAAATCCAAAGGCTCAAAATCAACACAGGACTAAGTCCTTCAAAACAAACCGAGGGATGGAAGAATTCCCCATTTATATAAGCATCTAGAAAAGAAAATGTGTGTTGATGTTTTTGTGTTGGATTCTTACCTAATTCAGAAAGGTCTAAGGTCAACTATGGGTGAGTAAATGACTATCTTGCCACTTGCGCGGTTGAGCATCAAGTTTGTATATAAAAAATTAATAAATATATTTATAAAGAGAGAAATATTTTCAAAGTTTATAATAAATAATGCGATAAAGCAATATAAAACAAAAAGTGATGAAAAATAAATGGTAAGAAAGTAAGGAAATAGAAATTGAGAAGAGAGAAACTGAAGCGAGAAAAAATGAGAGAAAAAGTGAAGTGATGAGAGAAAAAAAATGAGGATATTGTAAATGGTGAAAGAGAAAATGCTGAGATTATAAGTAAAGAGAGAGAAAATGAGAATATTGGAAGTGATAAAAGAGAAAATGGCAAGAAAGAAACTAATGAGAGAGAAATTGATGTGAGAGAAAGTGATGTGAGAGACAGTGAGGAGAGAGAAAGTGATGAAAGAGAAAGTAGGAAGAGAAAAATTGATCTGCGATAATAATAATTAAAAAAGTGTTGTGAGAGAAGAAAAATAGACAAGAAAAAGTTTGAGAATAACATAAAACAACTTTTTTTTGTTCTCAAAATTTACTATTTTTTGTATATTTGTTTTTAATTTTTTTTTACGAAAACAATGCAAAACACCTTAATTATTTTCAACAAATGGTTTTTAGATTTTAAAAACAAAAAACTATTTTTAAGTTAACGAGTCGAACACCCTCTTATATACCTTGCCACATGTGTTTCTTATAGGCTTATTTGTGTAACCCTCTTATATACCTTGCCACATGTGTTTCTTGTAGGCTTATTTGTGTAACCCTCTTATATACCTTACCACATGTCTTTCTTATAGGCTTATTTGTGTAACCCATTCCCAAACTATATACGTTTTTGGCAAGCTAGTCCCTATTTTTGTTTTAGAAAATTAATCCCCAAACTTTTTATTTTCTTGGCAACAGTAATCCTAAGTTGTTAAAAAGCCAATATGCCCGTAGTTTATTTTTTATTATTTTAATTGTATTTTTTTCTTCAGATTTCTCTCTTTCTTTGAGTAAGGGCATGATTGGAAATTTTTAAAAATCAATTTAGGGAAGTTCAAATTGAAATTATGTAGTGGTTGGAATTACAAAAAATATATGTGCACACACTTTTTACACCAAAACATTACACATATCTATACTTTCAACCAATTACATTGATTTAAAATGAGTGTCACTAAATTAAACAAAGTTTTACTACATAAGTGTGTGTAATGTGTTGGTGTAAAAATGTGTACATGTCATTACTTTTGAAGATAATAGGCATAATATTCTATTGAAAGTCTTGGCATTAGTCATGTTAAAAAATGAGTAACAATAGGCTTAACAACATAAAAAAATATTCAGCAAACAAGTTTAAAGTGTTCAAGAAAAAAAAATCATAAAACATAGAACTATAACAAGTTCCGATATCAAAGAACAATGGAGAATCCAAACAAAGTAATTCTAAGTCTTTCCTCTTCCAATGGTCTTCTTTGTTGGAATTTGTAATTTTGTGTTTTTTTAGCAACTTTAGAATTTGTTTTCGTGGTCTAGTTGCTTGACTATTTTTGAGCTGGTTGTGTGATTTTTCTTTTCTTTTGAAACATAAGTAGAATGAAGCAATTATTGACTAAAGTATAAAGGTGGATGATGGTCGCACTACTAAAACTAAGGGTTTCAGTGTCGGTTCTGCATCAATGCTTCTACCAATTGGGCCGGTTTCAAAGCTGACACTTTTCAAAAAATAGCTTTTAGATTTTAAAAACAAAAAACTATTTGTAAGTTAACGAGTCAAACACCCTCTTATATACCTTGCCACATGTGTTTCTTATAGCCTTATTTGTGTAACCCTCTTATATACCAACCACATGTGTTTCTTATAGGCTTATTTGTGTAACCCATTCCCAAACTATATACGTTTTTAGCAAGCTAATCCCTATTTTTGTTTTAGAAAATTAATCCCCAAACTTTTTATTTTCTTGGCAACAGTAACCCTAAGTTGTTAAAAAGCCAATATGCCCTTAGTTTATTTTTTATTATTTTAATTGTATTTTTTTCTTCAGATTTCTCTCTTTCTTTGAGTAAGGGCGTGATTGGAAATTTTTAAAAATCAATTTAGGGAAGTTCAAATTGAAATTATGTAGTGGTTGGAATTACAAAAAATATATGTGCACACACTTTTTACACCAAAACATTACACATATCTATACTTTCAACCAATTACATTGATTTAAAATGGGTGTCACTAAATTAAACAAAGTTTTACTACATAAGTGTGTGTAATGTGTTGGTGTAAAAATGTGTACATGTCATTACTTTTGAAGATAATAGGCATAATATTCTATTGAAAGTCTTGGCATTAGTCATGTTAAAAAATGAGTAACAATAGGCTTAACAACATAAAAAAATATTCAGCAAACAAGTTTAAAGTGTTCAAGAAAAAAAAATCATAAAACATAGAACTATAACAAGTTCCGATATCAAAGAACAATGGAGAATCCAAACAAAGTAATTCTAAGTCTTTCCTCTTCCAATGGTCTTCTTTGTTGGAATTTGTAATTTTGTGTTTTTTTCGCAACTTTAGAATTTGTTTTCGTGGTCTAGTTGCTTGACTATTTTTGAGCTGGTTGTGTGATTTTTCTTTTCTTTTGAAACATAAGTAGAATGAAGCAATTATTGACTAAAGTATAAAGGTGGATGATGGTCGCACTACTAAAACTAAGGGTTTCAGTGTCGGTTCTTCATCAATGCTTCTACCAATTGGGCCGGTTTCAAAGCTGACACTTTTCAAAAAATAGCTTTTAGATTTTAAAAACAAAAAACTATTTTTAAGTTAACGAGTCAAACACCCTCTTTTATACCTTGCCACATGTGTTTCTTATAGCCTTATTTGTGTAACCCTCTTATATACCAACCACATGTGTTTCTTATAGGCTTATTTGTGTAACCCATTCCCAAACTATATACGTTTTTAGCAAGCTAATCCCTATTTTTGTTTTAGAAAATTAATCCCCAAACTTTTTATTTTCTTGGCAACAGTAACCCTAAGTTGTTAAAAAGCCAATATGCCCTTAGTTTATTTTTTATTATTTTAATTGTATTTTTTTCTTCAGATTTCTCTCTTTCTTTGAGTAAGGGCATGATTGGAAATTTTTAAAAATCAATTTAGGGAAGTTCAAATTGAAATTATGTAGTGGTTGGAATTACAAAAAATATATGTGCACACACTTTTTACACCAAAACATTACACATATCTATACTTTCAACCAATTACATTGATTTAAAATGAGTGTCACTAAATTAAACAAAGTTTTACTACATAAGTGTGTGTAATGTGTTGGTGTAAAAATGTGTACATGTCATTACTTTTGAAGATAATAGGCATAATATTCTATTGAAAGTCTTGGCATTAGTCATGTTAAAAAATGAGTAACAATAGGCTTAACAACATAAAAAAATATTCAGCAAACAAGTTTAAAGTGTTCAAGAAAAAAAAATCATAAAACATAGAACTATAACAAGTTCCGATATCAAAGAACAATGGAGAATCCAAACAAAGTAATTCTAAGTCTTTCCTCTTCCAATGGTCTTCTTTGTTGGAATTTGTAATTTTGTGTTTTTTTCGCAACTTTAGAATTTGTTTTCGTGGTCTAGTTGCTTGACTATTTTTGAGCTGGTTGTGTGATTTTTCTTTTCTTTTGAAACATAAGTAGAATGAAGCAATTATTGACTAAAGTATAAAGGTGGATGATGGTCGCACTACTAAAACTAAGGGTTTCAGTGTCGGTTCTTCATCAATGCTTCTACCAATTGGGCCGGTTTCAAAGCTGACACTTTTCAAAAAATAGCTTTTAGATTTTAAAAACAAAAAACTATTTTTAAGTTAACGAGTCAAACACCCTCTTTTATACCTTGCCACATGTGTTTCTTATAGCCTTATTTGTGTAACCCTCTTATATACCAACCACATGTGTTTCTTATAGGCTTATTTGTGTAACCCATTCCCAAACTATATACGTTTTTAGCAAGCTAATCCCTATTTTTGTTTTAGAAAATTAATCCCCAAACTTTTTATTTTCTTGGCAACAGTAACCCTAAGTTGTTAAAAAGCCAATATGCCCTTAGTTTATTTTTTATTATTTTAATTGTATTTTTTTCTTCAGATTTCTCTCTTTCTTTGAGTAAGGGCGTGATTGGAAATTTTTAAAAATCAATTTAGGGAAGTTCAAATTGAAATTATGTAGTGGTTGGAATTACAAAAAATATATGTGCACACACTTTTTACACCAAAACATTACACATATCTATACTTTCAACCAATTACATTGATTTAAAATGGGTGTCACTAAATTAAACAAAGTTTTACTACATAAGTGTGTGTAATGTGTTGGTGTAAAAATGTGTACATGTCATTACTTTTGAAGATAATAGGCATAATATTCTATTGAAAGTCTTGGCATTAGTCATGTTAAAAAATGAGTAACAATAGGCTTAACAACATAAAAAAATATTCTGCAAACAAGTTTAAAGTGTTCAAGAAAAAAAAATCATAAAACATAGAACTATAACAAGTTCCGATATCAAAGAACAATGGAGAATCCAAACAAAGTAATTCTAAGTCTTTCCTCTTCCAATGGTCTTCTTTGTTGGAATTTGTAATTTTGTGTTTTTTTCGCAACTTTAGAATTTGTTTTCGTGGTCTAGTTGCTTGACTATTTTTGAGCTGGTTGTGTGATTTTTCTTTTCTTTTGAAACATAAGTAGAATGAAGCAATTATTGACTAAAGTATAAAGGTGGATGATGGTCGCACTACTAAAACTAAGGGTTTCAGTGTCGGTTCTTCATCAATGCTTCTACCAATTGGGCCGGTTTCAAAGCTGACACTTTTCAAAAAATAGCTTTTAGATTTTAAAAACAAAAAACTATTTTTAAGTTAACGAGTCAAACACCCTCTTTTATACCTTGCCACATGTGTTTCTTATAGCCTTATTTGTGTAACCCTCTTATATACCAACCACATGTGTTTCTTATAGGCTTATTTGTGTAACCCATTCCCAAACTATATACGTTTTTAGCAAGCTAATCCCTATTTTTGTTTTAGAAAATTAATCCCCAAACTTTTTATTTTCTTGGCAACAGTAACCCTAAGTTGTTAAAAAGCCAATATGCCCTTAGTTTATTTTTTATTATTTTAATTGTATTTTTTTCTTCAGATTTCTCTCTTTCTTTGAGTAAGGGCGTGATTGGAAATTTTTAAAAATCAATTTAGGGAAGTTCAAATTGAAATTATGTAGTGGTTGGAATTACAAAAAATATATGTGCACACACTTTTTACACCAAAACATTACACATATCTATACTTTCAACCAATTACATTGATTTAAAATGGGTGTCACTAAATTAAACAAAGTTTTACTACATAAGTGTGTGTAATGTGTTGGTGTAAAAATGTGTACATGTCATTACTTTTGAAGATAATAGGCATAATATTCTATTGAAAGTCTTGGCATTAGTCATGTTAAAAAATGAGTAACAATAGGCTTAACAACATAAAAAAATATTCAGCAAACAAGTTTAAAGTGTTCAAGAAAAAAAAATCATAAAACATAGAACTATAACAAGTTCCGATATCAAAGAACAATGGAGAATCCAAACAAAGTAATTCTAAGTCTTTCCTCTTCCAATGGTCTTCTTTGTTGGAATTTGTAATTTTGTGTTTTTTTCGCAACTTTAGAATTTGTTTTCGTGGTCTAGTTGCTTGACTATTTTTGAGCTGGTTGTGTGATTTTTCTTTTCTTTTGAAACATAAGTAGAATGAAGCAATTATTGACAAAAGTATAAAGGTGGATGATGGTCGCACTACTAAAACTAAGGGTTTCAGTGTCGGTTCTTCATCAATGCTTCTACGAATTGGGCCGGTTTCAAAGCTGACACTTTTCAAAAAATAGCTTTTAGATTTTAAAAACAAAAAACTATTTTTAAGTTAACGAGTCAAACACCCTCTTTTATACCTTGCCACATGTGTTTCTTATAGCCTTATTTGTGTAACCCTCTTATATACCAACCACATGTGTTTCTTATAGGCTTATTTGTGTAACCCATTCCCAAACTATATACGTTTTTAGCAAGCTAATCCCTATTTTTGTTTTAGAAAATTAATCCCCAAACTTTTTATTTTCTTGGCAACAGTAACCCTAAGTTGTTAAAAAGCCAATATGCCCTTAGTTTATTTTTTATTATTTTAATTGTATTTTTTTCTTCAGATTTCTCTCTTTCTTTGAGTAAGGGCGTGATTGGAAATTTTTAAAAATCAATTTAGGGAAGTTCAAATTGAAATTATGTAGTGGTTGGAATTACAAAAAATATATGTGCACACACTTTTTACACCAAAACATTACACATATCTATACTTTCAACCAATTACATTGATTTAAAATGGGTGTCACTAAATTAAACAAAGTTTTACTACATAAGTGTGTGTAATGTGTTGGTGTAAAAATGTGTACATGTCATTACTTTTGAAGATAATAGGCATAATATTCTATTGAAAGTCTTGCCATTAGTCATGTTAAAAAATGAGTAACAATAGGCTTAACAACATAAAAAAATATTCAGCAAACAAGTTTAAAGTGTTCAAGAAAAAAAAATCATAAAACATAGAACTATAACAAGTTCCGATATCAAAGAACAATGGAGAATCCAAACAAAGTAATTCTAAGTCTTTCCTCTTCCAATGGTCTTCTTTGTTGGAATTTGTAATTTTGTGTTTTTTTCGCAACTTTAGAATTTGTTTTCGTGGTCTAGTTGCTTGACTATTTTTGAGCTGGTTGTGTGATTTTTCTTTTCTTTTGAAACATAAGTAGAATGAAGCAATTATTGACAAAAGTATAAAGGTGGATGATGGTCGCACTACTAAAACTAAGGGTTTCAGTGTCGGTTCTTCATCAATGCTTCTACGAATTGGGCCGGTTTCAAAGCTGACACTTTTCAAAAAATAGCTTTTAGATTTTAAAAACAAAAAACTATTTTTAAGTTAACGAGTCAAACACCCTCTTTTATACCTTGCCACATGTGTTTCTTATAGCCTTATTTGTGTAACCCTCTTATATACCAACCACATGTGTTTCTTATAGGCTTATTTGTGTAACCCATTCCCAAACTATATACGTTTTTAGCAAGCTAATCCCTATTTTTGTTTTAGAAAATTAATCCCCAAACTTTTTATTTTCTTGGCAACAGTAACCCTAAGTTGTTAAAAAGCCAATATGCCCTTAGTTTATTTTTTATTATTTTAATTGTATTTTTTTCTTCAGATTTCTCTCTTTCTTTGAGTAAGGGCGTGATTGGAAATTTTTAAAAATCAATTTAGGGAAGTTCAAATTGAAATTATGTAGTGGTTGGAATTACAAAAAATATATGTGCACACACTTTTTACACCAAAACATTACACATATCTATACTTTCAACCAATTACATTGATTTAAAATGGGTGTCACTAAATTAAACAAAGTTTTACTACATAAGTGTGTGTAATGTGTTGGTGTAAAAATGTGTACATGTCATTACTTTTGAAGATAATAGGCATAATATTCTATTGAAAGTCTTGCCATTAGTCATGTTAAAAAATGAGTAACAATAGGCTTAACAACATAAAAAAATATTCAGCAAACAAGTTTAAAGTGTTCAAGAAAAAAAAATCATAAAACATAGAACTATAACAAGTTCCGATATCAATGAACAATGGAGAATCCAAACAAAGTAATTCTAAGTCTTTCCTCTTCCAATGGTCTTCTTTGTTGGAATTTGTAATTTTGTGTTTTTTTCGCAACTTTAGAATTTGTTTTCGTGGTCTAGTTGCTTGACTATTTTTGAGCTGGTTGTGTGATTTTTCTTTTCTTTTGAAACATAAGTAGAATGAAGCAATTATTGACTAAAGTATAAAGGTGGATGATGGTCGCACTACTAAAACTAAGGGTTTCAGTGTCGGTTCTTCATCAATGCTTCTACCAATTGGGCCGGTTTCAAAGCTGACACTTTTCAAAAAATAGCTTTTAGATTTTAAAAACAAAAAACTATTTTTAAGTTAACGAGTCAAACACCCTCTTTTATACTTTACCACATGTGTTTCTTATAGCCTTATTTGTGTAACCCTCTTATATACCAACCACATGTGTTTCTTATAGGCTTATTTGTGTAACCCATTCCCAAACTATATACGTTTTTAGCAAGCTAATCCCTATTTTTGTTTTAGAAAATTAATCCCCAAACTTTTTATTTTCTTGGCAACAGTAACCCTAAGTTGTTAAAAAGCCAATATGCCCTTAGTTTATTTTTTATTATTTTAATTGTATTTTTTTCTTCAGATTTCTCTCTTTCTTTGAGTAAGGGCGTGATTGGAAATTTTTAAAAATCAATTTAGGGAAGTTCAAATTGAAATTATGTAGTGGTTGGAATTACAAAAAATATATGTGCACACACTTTTTACACCAAAACATTACACATATCTATACTTTCAACCAATTACATTGATTTAAAATGGGTGTCACTAAATTAAACAAAGTTTTACTACATAAGTGTGTGTAATGTGTTGGTGTAAAAATGTGTACATGTCATTACTTTTGAAGATAATAGGCATAATATTCTATTGAAAGTCTTGCCATTAGTCATGTTAAAAAATGAGTAACAATAGGCTTAACAACATAAAAAAATATTCAGCAAACAAGTTTAAAGTGTTCAAGAAAAAAAAATCATAAAACATAGAACTATAACAAGTTCCGATATCAAAGAACAATGGAGAATCCAAACAAAGTAATTCTAAGTCTTTCCTCTTCCAATGGTCTTCTTTGTTGGAATTTGTAATTTTGTGTTTTTTTCGCAAATTTAGAATTTGTTTTCGTGGTCTAGTTGCTTGACTATTTTTGAGCTGGTTGTGTGATTTTTCTTTTCTTTTGAAACATAAGTAGAATGAAGCAATTATTGACTAAAGTATAAAGGTGGATGATGGTCGCACTACTAAAACTAAGGGTTTCAGTGTCGGTTCTGCATCAATGCTTCTACCAATTGGGCCGGTTTCAAAGCTGACACTTTTTAAAAAATAGCTTTTAGATTTTAAAAAGAAAAAACTATTTTTAAGTTAACGAGCAAACACCCTCTTATATACCTTGCCACATGTGTTTCTTATAGCCTTATTTGTGTAACCCTCTTATATACCAACCACATGTGTTTCTTATAGGCTTATTTGTGTAACCCATTCCCAAACTATATACGTTTTTAGCAAGCTAATCCCTATTTTTGTTTTAGAAAATTAATCCCCAAACTTTTTATTTTCTTGGCAACAGTAACCCTACGTTGTTAAAAAGCCAATATGCCCTTAGTTTATTTTTTATTATCTTAATTGTATTTTTTTCTTCAGATTTCTCTCTTTCTTTAAGTAAGGGCGTGATTGGTAATTTTAAAAAATCAATTTAGGGAACTTCAAATTGAAATTATGTAGTGGTTGGAATTACAAAAAATATATGTGCACACACTTTTTACACCAAAACATTACACATATCTATACTTTCAACCAATTACATTGATTTAAAATGGGTGTCACTAAATTAAACAAAGTTTTACTACATAAGTGTGTGTAATGTGTTGGTGTAAAAATGTGTACATGTCATTACTTTTGAAGATAATAGGCATAATATTCTATTGAAAGTCTTGCCATTAGTCATGTTAAAAAATGAGTAACAATAGGCTTAACAACATAAAAAAATATTCAGCAAACAAGTTTAAAGTGTTCAAGAAAAAAAAATCATAAAACATAGAACTATAACAAGTTCCGATATCAAAGAACAATGGAGAATCCAAACAAAATAATTCTAAGTCTTTCCTCTTCCAATGGTCTTCTTTGTTGGAATTTGTAATTTTATGTTTTTTTCGCAACTTTAGAATTTGTTTTCGTGGTCTGGTTGCTTGACTTTTTTTGAGCTGGTTGAGTGATTTTTCTTTTCTTTTGAAACATAAGTAGAATGAAGCAATTATTGACTAAAGTATAATGGTGGATGATGGTTGCACTACTAAAAATAAGGGTTTCAGTGTCGGTTCTACATCAATGCTTCTGCCAATTGGGTCGGTTTCAAAACTGACACTTTTCAAGGCGACCCGATTGAGATGTGCCGAAGCATTCGTCTGCAACCGACATTGTTGGGCAGATGCGTCGGTCTGTAATCGACCCTTATGATGGGAAAATGCGCCAGCCTGTAACCGATGCTTTTGATGGGAAAATGCGTCAGTTACAGACTGACGGCAACATTGGGGTCGGTGGAGAACTGACGTTGATGAGTTTAAAAATTGTGTAATGCAACTAATTATGCCATTTTCCCTTGTAGAAAGCAGAAGAAGAAAGACAGAAACATACATAAAAACACGTATATATATATCAAAAGGATATACTTATATGAAACTATATATACAATGGTCGAGATATATGATTCAAAAAATAATATTCATATACTCAAGAGAAACGATGACTAAGTTTATAATCAAATTCTACTAACTTAACCAATGCTTAGAGACAAAAAGTAAGTTAGTAACTAATCTAAGTCCATTGTTTAGAGACAAAATATAAGTTATTCATACTCGATCGATATATGACTCAAAAAATTATATTCATACTCGATCGATATATGGAGGTACGTACTAGATAGCTAGCACTAGTTTTCATCAAACACTGAGATGAGGTAGAATAGACTGTCCCCATTCATCTCGTAAGACATTGATTTCTTCAAGTGAGAACAATATTGTACTTTAGAACTACAAATGAATTCAAAAAATTAGTTAGAATAAAATTATATATGATATTACAATAAAAGTTTAAACTATATAATAAAAGTGACGACTCAAGTGGTAATTTAGGTTGGGCTCTGAAATGAAGTCCCTTGCGAACTTCATTACGTAGTACCCACACCTGATGTCATCATCCAGCTGTTGGTACTATTAAACATAACAAAACACATTTCCATTATATATCACTTCTATATAATAAGTGTGTAGATAACGGAAATTCTTAGTTTTAACGATTTTTTATTTTCTTAATGTTAACTTTAACGGAATATTCTTATATTTAACAGAATATTCTTATATTTAACTGTAGTTTGTAAATACTTAAACTTAAATAAAATAAAATAAAATAAGATATTTTACGATGATAATTATTTTAAAATAACAAATAATTAAATGAATTAAAATATGATATTTTAAAGATATTTTAAAGATATTTTAAAGATATTTTATAATAATAATTATTTTTAAATAATAAATAATTAAACAAAATAACATATGATATTTTTGAGATATTTTACAATAATAATTATTTAAAATAATAAAATCATATGTTTTATAACTTAAATAAAATTTAATTAAACTTAAACTCACTTATTAGAATAATATCATATTACACATATAATATAATCTACTATGAATTAGCAAAAAATTATTTTTTTTAAAAAAAACTAGCAATAAACTTAAATTTAAAATCCATGTATAATATTTAATTATTTTTTTAATGTTAACTTTAACGGAATATTCTTATATTTAACAGAATATTCTTATATTTAACTGTAGTTTGTAAACACTTAAACTTAAATAAAATAAAATAAGATATTGTACAATGTTAATTACTTAAAAATAATAAATAATTAAACGAATAAAAATATGATATTTTAAAGATATTTTACAATGATAATTATTTTAAAATAATAAATAATTAAACAAATTAAAATATGATATTTTTGAGATATTTTACAATAATAATTATTTAAAAATAATAAAATCATATATTTTATAACTTAAATAAAATTTAACTTAACTTAAACTCACTTATTAGAATAATATCATATTAAATATATAATATAATCTACTGTAAATTAGCAACAAATTATTTTTTTTTAAAAAAAAACTAGCAATAAACTTAAATTTAAAATCCATGTATAATATTTAATATTACATTAAATATATAATATAGAATATCTTGTTGTCACTCTCAATTTCAAAAACTAGAACAAACATAAACTTAAACAAAATTAAACAAATTATTTAATTAAAATATGATATTTATTTCAAAATTTATATGAAATTAATAAAAATAATTAATAAATTCTATAAATAAAACTAAGCAAACGTGCATATTTCACGTTACTTGTATCTAGTATATATATATATATAGATGTTTAGATAATTTGAAACCTTTTAAGTTGTGATTAAAAATTTATTACCAAAGGGTGGCAGAGTTTCGCTCTTCTCGCAGGTGATCCTCTCTATAGCTCAGAAGAATCCAGGGCACAATACCAAATATAATTGACCTTAATTAATTAGTTAGTATAAAAAATTGTTAAAGTAACTAAGATTAAAATTTATAGGACTTACGTGTCAATGCACCAGTTGTTCTCTGGGTGAATACGATGATTCAGTAGATCATAAAACGCTATCGAATGGCTAGAAGACTGAATAAGTACAAGCATCTAGTGATCCCTACAAATTCCCAACCAAAATTGTATTAGATGTGAGCTTGTATAGTAAACTTTAGTTATATATGTTGGGATTTGTGCCATTAAAGTGTATTTTTGTATGAACGATTACTGTTAATTAAATAAAGTTAATATTTTGCACTCATATTTGTATTTAATTATACATGCCATTTATCACGAAGATCCAATATTATTGATGTGGTCTTGAATTAAGTATATGTATACTGATATATATATATATACAAGATAATTTAATTTAAGATATTAATATAAATTTTTTCCGTAATCAGTAAATAAATGAGAGCTTTATTTAATAAAGATTACAAGTACCGTTTATCTTCTGTTTAAAACAGAATAGTTTATCCGGGCTGTTAAGTATATAGACATAAAGAGATATATGTATAGTATACAATGTAGATTGTATTGGACTGAGACACGATGAAAGAAAGAATTTATGATAATCTTTGTAAAAATATAGAAGCTCAACATTCATCAATTGATGGTCGTTTGAGAATTGACCTCAATCCTAAAGTGAGTATTGAACTCCTATTTGTGCTTTTATGACTTTTGACTTATCAGGTAAGGTTCAATATTCCTTTGACCAAATTGTTGATATCTTGGAGTCATAAAACTATAAGTGGCTAGAAACATACTTCACAGATATGAAATCTGATCCTTACTTAAATGAAAGAATATTAGTTGTTCCCTATAGAGTTGATTCGTGGCTTACATAGAGCGTTCAATCTCTTTTAGAGAACATAAATTTCATTCCATAATTAAATTTATAGAATAGTGGTCATTAGAGGATCAATGGAACTAATTCATAAAGACATAATTAGAGAGGTTATCAACTTTATAGTTATAACTTCTAATAATATAAGATTGTAGTTTTGAGAGTTCAACTATGAATTTCTAGTGGAATAATTCATAGTTAATAAATTAATTAATGGAACTAAGGTTTAGTGAAATTAATTCAATTATTGGAGTTTAGAACTACAGATCCATATTGTCCCCGTACTAGCTCGATAACACAAAAGTAGGATTTTGGTAATAAAAGAAAATAATTAAAAATAATAAAGTATTATCTTTAATCTCACAAATTAATATTATTTGTAAAATAATATTTAATGGCAAATAAAATTTTATTGTTACTTTTGTGAAATTATTTTTTTTTTGTTGAAAATTAATATAATTATATTTAATTTTGTGGTATAATTGTTACTAAAAAATAATATGATAAATGCCCCACAAATTGCATTTTATAAAGACCCTGCAGTTATCGCTAACCACAATACAAATGGATTGTGGCACACAATTAGACCTAATGAGATTAGGGTTAGGTCTTATTTCTATTGCTATATTAATAGAGTATAACATAAAAAAAAGACATCAGATACATTTCATGTTATTGTGAGAAGAACACTCTCTCATGTGTTGAGATTCAAAAGTGTGTTATTGTGTATCCTACCAAATAGCATAGACAACCACATGTCTCCTTCTCTTTGTGTGAGCCATAGTATAAAAGATGGTGGGTTAGGAGGCTAAGACGCTATTTGATCTACACGTGTTCTATATCTACAAAATGTATTTGTATTTTTCTTTTTATTCAAAGTCCTGTCGCATGAGAAAGATCCAATTCTAGTTATGGTTCCTAGAGTGATTCATTCTTATGTTTTAGTAATTGTTATTATAGCATTGAAATATTATCACATGCTTTCACTGCATTGCCAATCACATGATCCAAAACCAACAATATTGTAACGTCCAAAATTCCCTAATAAGGCTTAATGTCTTGATTAGAGGGAAAGGTGGGCAATAATTGGATTAATTATGTGTTTATGTTATATGTGTATATTATTATGTGAATTATGCAAGTTATATTATGATAGGACTATGTTTGCGTGTTTAAGTGTATTAAATAAGCTTGTTGGCCTGTTTTTTTATTAGAAGGGTATTTTCGTAATTTTGACCAGTTGAGGGTGTATTTGTAAATATATGTGATTTGTGATTGAGATCATATTTGCAATGCCCTGGATATCCAAGACCATTACACTATGTATTTTAAATAGTGCTGGACTTGCTAATCAAGTCGTTTGGACATAAATGTGTTACTAAGGTTAGTTAACAGATTATGGTTAAAAGATTTTAATCATAGAAATAGTTGTTTTCATTAAAAAGTTGAGTCTGTACATGGGATCCCAAAAAAAAATAGGTGTTTACAAGGCATTTACAACTCTCAAAATAATTACAATTAAAGCCAGGCTAAGCGGCAAAACAAGTTTGGCTCTAGTCCTCATTGAACCCTCAGCCGTGGTGATCGAGCAGCTGCAAATGTACACGCCGCCCGTAAAGCTTTCCAACTCATGACTGATCAAACTTTCCCTTTCCCTTACTTGAGTCCCCATAGCCTTTTATAAACTACCCCAAAACATGGAAGTAAATATGGGATCTCGATCCGATACTATAGACTTTGGATCCCCATGGAGATGTACGATCTCCCTAATATACAGGTCTGCATACTGGTCCACAATATAGTTTGTCCTCACTGCCAGAAAGTGACCTGACTTGGTATATCTGTGTACTATCACCCATATAGAGTAATGTTTCCCCACCGTCCAGGGAAAGCTCCTAAAGAGCCCACGGTAATATCTACACACTTCCATTCGAGAATACCTAAAGGCTATAACAACACTGCTGGGCGTTGGTGTTCAGCCTTCACCTGCTGACAGGTTAAACACTTCGCTACGTAATCGACTACGTCCTTCTTCATCTCAGCCACCAGTACAATGACCGTAGATCTTGATACATTTTCATGGTGCTTGGATGTAATGAGTATGGCTTCGTATGAGATTCATCGAGAATCTTTCGTCTGATACCCATGTCCATCGAAACACAGATCCGATCCTTATATCTCAGTAAACCCGTCTCTGAAATTGAATAATCTTTAGCTACTCTAGCTAGGACATCCCCTTTATTCTCCTTCAACTGTGTATCACTCATTTACCCTCTTTTATTCTCTCCAAGAGGGTAGATTGCATTGTAATATTGCCCAACTGGCCCACTACCAATTCTATCCCTGCTCTGGTCATATCCTCTGCCAATTCCTTTGATATCTGCTTCGAACTAAATAATTGTCCTGGGCCCCTCTGCCTCAAAGCATCTACCATTACATTGGATTTCCTTGGGTGATAAAGGATCTCACACTCATAATCCTTTGCCAACTCTAGCCAACGACTCTGTCTAATATTTAGATCCTTTTGGGTGAAGAAATACTTCAAACTCTTATGATCGGTGTATATCTCACACTTCTCTCCATACAAATATTGTCGCCACACTTTTAGTACGAAACCACCGCTGATAGCTCCAAATCATGGGTAGGGTACCATTGTTCATATTCCTTCAACAATCGCGATCAACACACATCATAACCTCAATCTCAATGCATCGCAATACACCATGAATTTATCCCCATCTGAATGAAGACTCAGCACCGGAGTGGTAATCAATCGTTGCTTCAGTTCCTGGAAACTACCCTCACATTTGTTTGACCATGAACTTTAGATTCTTCCACGTCAACTCAGTCAATGGTGTGGAAATCTTCGAAAACCCTTCCACGAACTTCCTGTAATATCCTGCCAACCCAAGGAAGCTTCTAACCCCAAGGTGTTCCTTGGCCTCAGCCAATCTTTACCTGCTTTAACCTTGGTTGAATCTACCATAATCCTATTTCCACTAAAAATATGGCCAAGGAATGTCACATTCGGTAGCTAAAACTCGCACTTCTTAAACTTAGCATATAATTGATACTCCATTAACCTCTACAATACCAATCAGAGATGTTGCTCATGCTCTGCCTTTGAACGAGAGTAAACTAGGATGTCATTGATGAAGACAATCACGAATTGATCAAATTAATCCTTGAACACCCTGTTCATCAGATCCATAAAACTCTATAGGGGCAATTTTCAATCTGAATGACATGACCAAGAACTCATAATGCTCGTACCTCAATCGGAAGGTCGTCTTCGGGATATCCTCATCCTTGATCCTTAGCTGGTGATAACCAGATCGAAGATCAATATTTGAGAATACTGTTTTAACCTGCAACTAATCAAACAGGTCTTCTATCCTCGGTAGTGGGTACTTGTTCTTGATAGTTAACTTGTTCAACTCCCTGTAGTCTATACACACCCTCTGGGTCCCATCTTTTTTCTTGACAAACAAAACTGTAGCACCCCATGGTGAGAAGCTAGGTCTGATAAATCCTAGGTCTAATAACTCCTGCAACTGTACCTTCACCTCCTTCAACTCTACTGGAGCCAGTCTGTATGGTGCCTTCGACACTGGTTCTTTACCTGGTGTTAACTCGATGATGAACTTGATCTCTCGGTGCTACAATAATCCCGGTAAGTCCTCAGAGAACACATCCAAGAACTCACATACCAGTCTAGTCTCCCTCAGTCCCACTGGCATGACCCTAGTGGTATCCACCACACTAGCTAGGAACCCTATACAACCTCCTTGTAATAGGTCTCTAGCCCTCAATGTTGATATCATGGGAATGCACGGTCCATGCACAACGCTAACAAAGACGAAGGAGTCCTCACCCTCGGGCTCAAACGTTACCATCTTCTTCTTGCAGTCTATAGTCACCCCATATCTAACTAACCAATCCATCCCTAAAATCATGTCAAAGTCATACATACCTAACTCAATCAAGTCTACTAATAGTTCCTTACTATCCACCATCACTGTCAGTGACCTATCCCATCTCCTAGAAACTACCATTTCCCCTGTAGGAAGGCCTACACATTCTATCAATCACTTTGCTAGAAATAAATGAATGTGTAGCACTAGAGTCAATTAATATCGTATATGAAGTGCCATCGCTAGAAAGCTGACCTGTCACCACCGAGGGACTAGCCTCAACCTCTGCTTGAGTCAAGGTGAACACTCAAGCTGGAGTCAAGCTGCCCGCCTTCCGTGGTTCTTCTTTCTTCAAAGTCGGGACAGTCTTTCTTGAGATGCCCAATCACCTCGCACAAGTAGCATGCTTTCGTCTGACATTCGCTCAGATGGCGCTTCCTACATCTAGCACACTCTAGGTAACTTGTCCATATCTCACCGCCGCCTTTGACACCCCAACCTTTCCTATCAGGACCAACAGTGGTCGAGGTGTCAGGGGTCTTCCTCTTCTAATCAGTGGGGCCTCTGCTCCTACCAGATCCTATAAGTGGATGCACTACCCCCTGAACATCCCGTCTTGCAGTGCTCTCCCTCCATATCTTGTTCTCTGCCTCCTTAGGTGTGAGGGCCTTCTCAACCACCTGGGCATAAGTAGTCTCCCAGGTACTTATGTAATCTGCACATCTCAGGCTATCATAGCATTCATCCCCCAAACAAACATGTCTTTCCTAGCTGCATCTGTAGGCACTAGATCATGTGCAAACTTTGTTAGTTTTTCAAATTTTAGGCATACTCAGTAACCGTCATGCTGCCCTGTACCAAATCGATGAACTTATTCACCTTTTCAGCCCTAATGACAATGTTGTAGTATTTCTGGTTGAATAGATCTCTGAGCTCATCCCAACTCATGGTAGAAATATCTCGAGTCTGGTATGTTATATCCCACCAAATGCAGGCATCATCTCAAAACATGTAAGTGGCGTAAACCACCCTATCACTGCCTACGACCCTCATAAAGTCCAGGATGGAGGTGATCAGACTCATCCACTATTTATCCTTAAGTGGATCTGGTCCTCCTTCTAAGATTGGAGGATGATGCTTCCTAAGCCTTTCGTACAGCGACTCAAACCTATTCCCAATCTCAGGCTGTTATACTACTGGTGCCACAGTAGGTGGCTAGTCTGGTGCAGCGTTCCCCGACGGAACTTGCTATCTCAGAAGACGAATCTCTTCCTCGTGACTCTGAAGTCTAGCTTGCATGTCAACAAGCATTTGCTACCAGTTCTTAGGGACTGGTGGAGGGTTCTAGCCCTGGTTATCATCTCTAGCCTCAATCTCAGGCGCTAGGTAGTCGAATTGATCACCTTGGAGTAATAACTCTCCAAGTTTATCTACAATCAATGACTCGATTGATCAGGCAATGATAATAGGCTTTTGAAATCACCCGACGGTCTAATGCCAACTAATCAAGCAAAAACATGCAATCACAATGCTGACATGCATTTAAAAAATTATCCACATACAGTAGTAGTACTAATAAGCATGCCTCATCATATACACATAGTAGTTAAGGGCCAGACCCTATCAATACATCTCATGCTTCCTAAATAACGAGCAGATAAGACATTCATATTTCATTTAAACAATCAAACATATAATCACATATATAGTTACCAAACCCTGAGTCGAGCATGTATTTAGTGCCGAGTGTACATGCCCAGGTAGTCTTCAGGAACCCTTAAACCTAAACCACTCTGATACCAAGTTATAATGCCCTGGATAGCCAAGACTATTACACTGTGTATTTTAAATAGTGTTCGACCTGCTAATCAAGTCGTTTGGACATAAACGTGTTACTAAGGTTAGTTACCAGAGTAAGGTTAAAAGATTTTGTTCATAGAAATAGTTTTTTCATAAAAAAGTTGAGTCTTTACATGGGATCCGAAAAAAATTGATGTTTACAAGGCATTTACAACTCTCAAAATGATTACAATTAAAGCTAGCCTTAGAGACAAAACAAGTTTGGCTCTAGTCCTTGTTGAACCCTCTGTTAGGAGTGTGTCCTAAAAGCATGTAAAGACATTTGTTTTTCTGTGAATAAATAAATACAATGGTTTATTATTATTGTTATATTTAGATTGTTAAATTATTGTTTGAATAATTTTGTAAATATCAGAAAAATTCCATATTCATTATTGAGGATGTGATCTTGTTTGAATAATCTTTTGATTCATTCGTTAAGGTCTCTTCATAGAATGAGGCTAATGACTTTTGTTTTGGAGATTTAATATCATGGATGGCTGGGAACATGTATCAACAATACGGAATCTAATCTTTCCTAACGGATCGTATATTAGTTCCCTTAAGGGTTAATTCTTGAACTGAATGATTTTGAGCTCAAATCTATAATTAGATTATAGGTTAATTATTCACTAGTGAATTAATGGTACTTAAGGAATAAGAAGTAAATTAGAAAGGTAAAATGGTAATTCTTCTATTCTAATTTATGAACTAATTAATTAGAGGGTTGAACTATTGTAAGATTGTTATATCAATGGACGACTTAAGATAAGATTTCTGTAAAAGTATATCTATAACATAAAGAGTGCAATTCTGAATTTATAGTGGAGTAATATCAGAATTAATAAATTAAATATTATAATTAAAGAGTTTAATTATTTAGTTTATTTATTGGAGCTTAATGTTATAGGTTCATGGTCCCCAAAATGGCTCAAACAAACACTGACAAAGGTAAACACAAAAATGGGCAAAAATGACTTATGTGATAAGAAAAATATTTTTCTATGTATCAAACATAATTATTATTTAATTATGTGTAATTAATTAATTATTTGATTTAACAAAAATATAATTAATTTTGAATTTATTTATTTTTTGGGATTTTTTGGTATTTAAATAATAATAAAAATTAGGAAAACTCACATGCCATCACAGGCATGTGGTACACGTGTAGCACAGTGCACAGTCACTGTGCTACACACATAAGAGATTGTGTTCAGTTTCTTAGTTCCACAATTTTAGTTATTTAAATATTAAATAAATAATGAGATATTTTAATATGATTAAAATATTATTATTTAAACAAAAATCTGATAACTGATCAGTTATTTTGAATTTGTTTAAAATAACAAATATTTTAATATATTGGATATATTAAATATAGGATATCAGTTTTACAGAACGTAACTTTTAAGGGATAGAAAAATATCTAGAAATCTCTCTCAGAGAAAGAGAACAATGACACAAATAAAAGTCACTATTCTTCACAAAACCTAGGTCCAAACTTTATCAGATCTCATGTGTTGAGAACTTCTGATAAATAGTTTTTTGCCTATTGTTTGTATAGCGAGCCCACACTCGTTCTTTGTGTGCTGAGAACATTTTGGAAGATGTTGGTGTGAGATCTCAAGGATTTAGCCATACAAAAAGATAGCAGCAAGGAGGACCTGAGGTAATTTTTCTATTCTTGTCATTGATTCAATATATATATGCATGTGAAGAAGTAGATCTAGAAATTTTTTTGGGATTAAAATGACAATTTGATTGTTGTTCCGCTGCGTATAATCTCTGATTTGATCAATAAAAACCAACACCCTCGGTCGTGGTGATTAAGTAGCTACAAATGTAGACGCCACCCTAAAGCTCTCAAATTCAGAGCTGGTCCAACTTTCCCTTTCCCTTACCTGCACTTGAGCCAAGGCTCAACAAGAAAACTTAATTCATAATGACAAATGAACAACATTATATATAGTAAACTTAAATCGATCAATTCAATAACAATAGTACATAAGAAATAAGCTAAGCACAAGGTGGTCCCGAGCACGATCCTCAATCTCGAGCCTTAATGGTGAACCTATTCACAAAGTGATAATGGATAATCATTAAAATCTATTCCAATTAAAAGCTTCAAAATAACATACTTGCCTCTGGGACCTCGAATTCTACTGAACTGGGTAGTAGAATCCTTCGCGAGCACTTAGGTTTGAGTTCCAGAGCCTGAAAACCTGGTTTGGCTATTTCTCTCAATTAGAGTCGCGGCCCAGGTCCTAAGGGTCATGATGCGCTACAAGTTAGAGAGCCCCAAGGCTCTCTCTCCTAGGGGACGCAGGCCGCAGCAAGTCCTAACCTGTGCCGCGATGCCTGGGAAACTTCGTGGACCCCCAGGGCCATATTGCACACACGAGCCGCAGCGTCTGAAGAACAGGGTCGCGGCTCAAGCCCAAAATCCAGAAATCTTCTACATTTTCAATCCAGAAATCTTCTACATTTTCAATCCAAAAATCTTCATAATTTCCTACTGAAAACCTCATTTTCCCCAAAATGAAACCCCCAAACAAGTTTACTGCAGCATATACATTATTTATGACCTATAAACTAGCTCAAAACTACCCCAAATCTCAAAATTCACACTTAAGCTAACCACTCCAAAAACCTTAACTTGATCACATAATTTATAGAGAAATAAAGTTGTAAAGCTTACCTTAGCAAGGATTTCGACCCCTGAGCTAACTCCAATCTTGCTCCTAGCTTGATTCCTTAGTTCTCAGCCCCAAACTTCAAACAATTAGTGTTCTTCCTTCAGTTTACCAAGGTTTTCCCCAAGGAGAGTGATAGAGAGGATAAACGTGAGAGAGAGAACCCTTAGTGGTTTCTGGTGGTTTTCTCTAATAGCTAAGTCTAACAAAGGCTTAAAGAATGACCATAATGCCATTATACTTATCCTTAGCCTCTTAATGCCTTTAAGGGCAAACCCGTCATTTATCGCATTTCCCGCTAATCCTCAAGTGGTCCTATAAATTCCCAATTAATCTCGACGTGCCCAATTAATCACCAAATAATTACCCATTACCCGATAAATCCAAAATATACACTAAGTTTTCCAAAATACCCTAGGCTCACATCGAGCTGAGTATTTAACCCTGTTGTGACTATTTCACTAATCCGCTCACAAGGATCACCTCGAGCCGAATATCACAAATATATCCACATAATAATGTGGTCTCAATCATTTAACATATATAATCACATTTATACCCTCAACGTATCAAAATTACAAATATGCCTTTATTAATAAGAACGAGTTCGTATGCATATTTAATTCACCTAAACATTCATATAAACTCATATTACCAAATAAATCATGTATGCCACAAAGTCGGTGTCAATGTCTCTTTCTTAGGATGCTGGGGGTGTATAAGGGGTTGAGTTGAAGGTGCATCAGGATATGTGGGAGTCTCAGACTTCTTAAATTTTAAAATAAAGACAAGTTAGTTTTTCGGTTATTATGAAATCAAATGACTTGGAATAAAAATAAAAACTAGGTTAAATCTGCCTGAAGAGGTTGACCATTGATGAGGACTAGCCTCTTCGGCCAGGCTACATAGTAACAAACCAGTTGACCCACCAGGTTGTAACCTTCATGCTTGATTGAGCATGGCAGAACTGTACTCCCTTTAAGGGATACCTCAACCATGACACGTCAATAGTCATTTCCATATTCCTCTTAATGCACCATAAGCTTCTTGGATCCTATCTCCTTAATGTGGCCTATTGCCACATGTTGTCAGTCGAGTCAACGTACAACTTGCATGGAATTATCTACATTTGAAAACCAAATGAGTTATTAATAAATTTATAATAATCATTTAGGTTAACTAATTAATTAATAAAGACAATATTATTACGTTATCCACATTAAGAGGTGAAGCGGGAGCTCCAAGTTGTGGTAAAGATGGAGGCCGAGTGGGAGATTCTGCCTGTGATGGTGGTGGAGGCAAAGCGAGAACTCCTGCTTTTGGTGGTCGATTGGGAGCTACTGTTTATGAGGGTGGTGCTGGTCCAGTGGGAGCTCCTATTTGTCATGGTGTCATGAGCAACAACTGCTGGTTCGTTCGAGGCTTCTCCAACGCCCGAACTAGATCTTGTAGAAGACCCAAAAATATGGCTTTATCCAGTTCTAAGTTGCTGGAGAAGCTCATCTAACTTGGCCTCCTGCTGGCGAGCCTTCTCCTTGGACTGTCGGAGTCGCTCCTCCAGTTCATTGATGTGTCTAGTCTCATTGTCTGTGTTGGTCCTTTTTCTTTTGGGGTGGGGGTGATGAAAAATTGAGTTTGGGTCACACGATGACCTATACTTCTAACATGCCCCCCGTGCTCTAGAGTCCCCAATGCCAAGGTTAAGATATCCTTGGATCCTTCGATGACCAATGTGCCATCTGCCACCTGTTTCTTATACTCGACCTGCAAATGAAATGAAATAGATTGGAATTGAAACTTAAATATCTAAATTAAACATAAATCAAATTTAGAAAATATAATATACTTACAATTCTTTTCACTACCTCCTAAGCTTCACCTTCAACCTCTTCTTTTTTGTTCATTTGGAGTCTGACCCACAATTTAGCTCTGTCAAACTCAGTTAGTGGCTGGCCTAACTGTTTTTCTAGTTCTTTCTCAATTCAATTTGGTCCACAATTTAGCTCTGTCGAACTCATTCGGAGCGGTGATTGTGTTTGTTCATTAGCTTGTGCTTGTTCTCTAACTTTTTGCTAGTAAGGACTTAATCGCTTCTGAACAAACTTCTTTCAATCATCTGGATGATAACATCCTGCATAAAAAGTTGGGGGGTGCTGAAGAAGATGAGAAGCTTCAACCTTGTAATTGTAGATAAGGCCGGTGGTAAGTTTAGTCTTCCGTTCCCTCCACCATTCACCAACTTCTTGCAAAACATCTTTTTCCCCTCGGGGCCTACATCAAACAAGCCCTGAAACGGTTCAACCAAGTCTTCAATTTAGACGTAATTGTTATGAATAAATAATAATATAATAACTTTAGAATAATAGAATGATAAAATAGTTACTAGTTTGAACACAATTATTTTTAAAAAATATAATCTTATCTTGATTTCTTCCCAAATCTTGTCCTTATACTGCTTTAACATTTGACGCCAATTGTTGCAAGACAATCGGAGGTGGAAACGCGCCAATAATCCAATGTGACTATTCATTTTATTCCTTCCTTCGCCGAAAGACTGGCCAAACTGGTTGCACTCCACCTCTTTCTTCTTCCCCTCACTCCTCATTTTAACGAGGTCATTATTTTTAGTTATCTCTCTCATCTTCTTCATCTCTGAAGATGAGAGGTCGTGTAAAGATTATGTCTCCTCCAAAGGCACTGTCTCATCAACTGTTAGGAATAATTCCCTAAAAGCATGTCAAGACATTTTATCGATTTTAAATAAAAGTAGAATTTTATTATATTTGAATGTTATAATTGTTGTTTGAATTAATTAAATAATAACATCAAGAAAATTCCATATTCGTTCATGAGAATATAATCTTGTATTAGTATGAGAGAATTAAGATCATATATAATGATTAAAATAGTCAGTAACATATTAATGTAAGGAATCTTTAATGAATGATTACTAGTACAGTTTGCTAAGCATACGAGATGCAAGTAATCTATATTCGAATTACTGATGTGGATAGACATCTTAGTAAATGTGATGTATATAATAGATATTATATATGACAGGACCGATGAGAATGAATTATCTTTATAAACTTGTCGTTTGACGCCAAGATTTAATTCTTGTCATAATAGATGATCATTTGTAGAACAGTCTAAATCCTGAGTATTCATGAACTCCTGTTTATGTTTATTGGATCTTTTGATTCACTCGTTAAGGTCTCTTAGAATAATGAGGCTAATGACTTTTGTTTTGGAGATTCAACATCATGGATGGCTGGAAACAAGAATTACAATATAGGAATCCATGCTTTCCTAACGGATCAAATATTGGTTCCCAAAGGGTTGATTTTGGAACTGAATACTTATTGAGCTTAAATCTATAATTAGATTATAGATTAATTATTCACTAGTTAGTTAATAGTACTTAAGGATCAAGAGGTAATTACAAGGGTAAAACGGTAATTTTGACCAGCTCTAATTAACGAACCAATAATGGAGGATAGAACTACATATATTGATTATATCAATGGACTAATACAAAAAAATTTGTAAATATAATTCTATAAATACTTAGAGTGTAATTCCATATTTATAGTGGAGTAATTATGGAATTATTAAATAAGATTATTAGATTAAAGAGTTTCATTAATAATCTGATATATTGGAGCTTCCTATTATAAGTCCATAGTTCCTAGATCACCTCTGTCCTACACTGTCAAGGCTAAGGATGTCAAAAGAAAGATTTGTTTAGAGAAAAGACTAAATTGCAAATGAATTAATTTTCCAGGGCAAGGAAATAATTATTTGATAATTATGAGAAATTGATTAATTGTGAATTAATTAATTATTTAACTATATAGTTTCTATTTTTAAAAAAATATAGGTTAAAATTAATATTAATCTTGTTTGGATTAATATAAAGAGAGAAAATAATAAATATCTTATTTATAATATGATATTTATTTATTTAATTTAAAACTGATATTTTAATATAAAGATAATTTTGAATAAACTGATATTTATGTTGGAATTAATTGATTGAATAAACCAATGAGAAAATTAGGGCAACCCTAATAGGGTGGGGCGACACATACATTACATACAGCGTGTGGCGCCTAGGATCAGGGTTTTTATCCCTGGAATTTGAATTTTGAATTTCAAATATATTTGTTTAATCAGTTATTTAATTATTCTTTTTAAATATGATTTAAATAGATAATTAAATGAAAATATCTAATCAGCATCCATTTGAATTATATTTTAATAAATAAATATTATTTAATTAGATTAAATATCTTTATAAATCTGATATACGTGATATTCAGAAAAATGATGGATAATCAGACTCTTTCTCTAAAGCGACAATTTTCTCTAAACCTGAAAACTAATCAAAACCTTTTCTCTGTCAAAACTCACTAGATCTCATGTGTTGAGTACATCTACGGAGTCACATTAATCAACCTTTTGAATCCCACGTGCCCACACATGTCCTTGTGTGCTTTAGGATTGGTTTGGAAGATCAGGGTGTGAGATCTCAGAACACTGGATAGGAAGATCGTTGATTTATACAAAAAGATTCAAGGAAACTTGATAGGCTACAAGAGGTAATCACTGATCTATTTGTATGTGATTTAATATTTATATATGTATATGATCCTGGCTGGTATTAATATTTATTAAAATGAGACCATATATTCCGATGAGTACCATTGATTTGATCATTTAATACCAACAATTGGTACCAGAGTAGTTTGTACATATATAGATATACATTAAATACTATGTGTGTTTCTTGCATTTGTTATATGTATGTTGATATGTCTATTGAATGGATGGATATATTTTTTGAATGTATGGTTGAATGATGGATTATTAATTATATGGTGCTATTGGGTTAGGAATTTTATTATTTTTCTAGATCTTGTGCAAGCCATAAAGGGCATATGATTTTTTGTAATTTTATTTCTTGAATTTTAAATTGAAAAATATGTACATAAAGAAATACAAGAGGAACCCGAGCCATGCACCTAAGAGGCACACGGTTCGAGCCCTGCTCTCCCTCATGCACGACTAGGTTCGAGCCTCCACCTACAACCGCGCGAGGCAGATGCACCCAACCCCGCGGCTCCCAGCGTCCAGCCCCGTGGCTCCCAGCGTGCATCCAGCGCCCATGCGCATGCGCACCCACTTGCCTCTGTGTGTGCCAGGCCTGCCTGCCAGGCCCATGCACCAGGCCTCTGGCCGAGCCATTGCATGCTAGCCTGTCGCCCATCCCGAGCCCTTGGCTCCTTGTGCCGCCGGCCCTAGGGCACCATTTTGGTGCCCAAAACTCTAATTCTTAAGTTGTTATAAAATATCTTTTATTTAATTAATTTTTAAATTATTTGAATTTAAAAGTTTAATTATCTTATTTTATTTTATTAGAAAATAAAATATCCTTTAGGTTGTTAAAATATTTTAATGTCTTAAGTTTAAATAATTATTTGAATTTGATTTTTTAATTATTTAAATTCAACTAAATTAAAAAGATCACAAAAATGGTTATTTAATTAAAAGTTAATTTTAATTAAATAAAATAATTAGAAAATTTGTTTCTAATTAATAAGTTGGACAAAAAACAAAGTTCCTAAAGATTAGCAAGACAGCCTAAAGGAGAGGAGGAGCATTCTTGGAAGGTCTTGAAAGCTACATAGGCTTAGATTGCAATTTTATTTCTAATTTTTTCAAAAGGTTGTGAATCTTAGAAATACCCATCAGTACTCAGTTCATCATTTATTGTTTATTTATTTAATGTATTTATTTAAATAAATGTCTATTGATATTTGATTGATAACATGATCATGCATTAGTCAATTCCATGCCATTCAAGAAACCCCACCTAGTTTCTCATTTATTGTTGCATGAACAATTTTTTTATATTTATTTTAACAATAATGCGATTTTTATTTCTAAGAATGGTTTTAAAATATGTCAAGAGGAACATAATAACTGACTATATATGCTCAAACCAAATGAAAGAACACCCAATAATTCATAATTATTTAAAGTAGCAAAACCGCAAGGTAACAAAAGACAAAAAGTTTCAAACGAGGATGAAACATATCTTTGGCATCTTAGACATTGTCATATAGGTCTAGATAGGATAAACTGGTTAATGAAAGATGGACCTTTTAGAGAACTAAGAGTTGGATCTCTTCCGGTTTGTGAATCTTGTCTAGAAGGTAAAATGACCAAACGTCCTTTCTCAGCGAAAGGCAATAGAGCCAAAGAACCTTTGGAGCTTGTACACAGCAATGTTTGTGGTCCAATCAATGTACAAGCAAGAGGTGGGTATGAGTATTTTGTCACTTTTAAAGATGATTACTCAAGATATGGTCATACTTACCTAATGCTTAGGGAATCTGAAACCTTTGGTAAGTTTCAAGAATTTAAAGCTGAAGCTAAGAAGCACTTAGGTAAGACTCTAAAGACATTTCGATCTATTCGAGGTGGAAAATATTTGGATTTAGATTTCATGCTGGAGCATGGTATTCTATCCCAACTCATAGCACCAGAACACCATAGCAAAATGGTGTTTTTGAAAGACGAAACAGGACCTTGTTGGACATGGTCAGATCTATGTTAAGCTACTCTTCACTTCCTCTCTCATTCTAGGGATATGCACATCAAACGACGATGTACATTTTGAATGTAGTCCCATCTAAGATCATTAGCAAAATGCCACAGGAACTGTGGAATGGAAACAAACCTAGTTTGCATCATTTCCGCATTTGGGGCTGTCTTGCTCATGTTCTTAGACCTAAATAAGGAAACTTGAATCAAGGTCGGAAGTGTGCATTTTTGTTGGCTACGTTCTAGAAACAAGAGGTGGTTATTTTATAGTCCCAAGGATGAAAAGGTATTTGTTTCAACAAATGAGACCTTCCTTGAACTTGACTATATGAATAACTACAAACCTCGAAGCAAGGTAGTATTGGAAGAACTCACAGTTGATCAGATTCCATCACAATCATCTTCATCATTAAATGATAAACGAAAAACTGAGGAAACCATGATTTATGGAAAAGAAACCCCGGTGCAACGTCGTAGTGGGAGGATTGTGAGACAACCTGTTCGCTATGAACATGAGGCACATTTCCTTGTTTCCAATACAGACAAGGACGATCCATTAACCTTTGAAGTGGTCATGGATGATCCTAAAAAGGAGAAATGGCAAGAAGCCATGAACCAAGAAATGGAATCGATGTATTCCAATTTTGTCTGGGAACTTGTGGATCCACCCAAAGATGTCAGGCCCATAGGGTGGAAGTGGATATACAAGAAGAAAAGAGGTGTAGATGGGAAAGTAGAGACTTTCAAAGTGAGGCTTGTAGCCAAAGGTTACACTCTAAGAGAAGGTGTTGATTATCAAGAAATATTTTCTACTGTGGCCATGCTCAAATCCATTCGTATCCTCTTATCCATAACTGTTGACCCAGATTTGGGCCAACTGACACGGAGTCAAATTTACCTGATGCGGACAAATACATTAGAAAGAATGTGATGACGAAATGATAAAGAACACAAAGGTTTATAGTGGTTCGACTCCCGAATCTGGTAATAACCTACGTCCACTTGAATTGTTATTGATATAGGATTCAAAAGAGTGATCAAAGAACTAGGGTTCAATGAGTTTCACTCACTTCTGAAGAACAAGACAATGTATCAAATAGAATCACTCTAGTCTCAAATAATTCGAAAGCCAAAAGTCCCTTCCTTGAGATATCTTTCTCTATTTATAGGCTCAAGGGGGATTACACTAATTTGTTACAGATATTATTTCCTAAATAATCGAATACTCAGGAAATCATGGGAGTCAATTTCGGGATTGACTAAGATCTTTATAAAAGTATCATGAGGCACGCGGAACCTACGACCACACTGGTCGCGGGTAAGCTTCGATTATCTTTTGCTTGTAATATCTCATCTGGTTGATACCCTAGCAGAATTCCGCCAAGTGTCAGCCACGTGTCCGTGAATCACTTGCCACGTCATTCGTGCCTGTTTTTTTGGATAAAATTTGCCCCCAAGTTTATTTATTACGAGCAATAAATAAACTTTTGAGGAAACGACCCTTCGGTTACCCCACCATACCTGTCAGAACCCTTCGTGTGTTCTTGGAAAAAGCAACCTACTCTTGGCTAATCATGGCTTTTCGCTTCCCAAGTAATGTTTCGACGGCTATCACCCTTCCCCATACTTCGAAAAAGGGGAAGTTGATGATTACTTCCTTTTAATGCTTTCGGACAAAAATATATATATAGCCTCTTCAAAGTTCCCTTTCCTTTTTACGCAAGCCATCACTCTTTAAAGAAACCCTAACACCAGAGCTCCTGTTTCCCTCTGAATACCGTCCTTCGGCGTTCCAAGATTCAGTTCGTGAGCCCTTTTACGCCCGAAAAGTTTCTCAAATTTCCACGATCTTCATCCTGGTAAGTTTCTAGATTCTTACGCTTTATATTTTTGCCGTGCATGCTTCTGTAGATCGATTGTTGGGTTCATTCGTTTCTGGGTTGAGATGCATCTCAGTAGGGGGGTATAATAGGTGAAACTGAATGTTGTGTAATATTTCGCTATTACTAAGGGGTTACGAGTTAGTTTGATAGTTAAGATCATGGCCTTAGGACGTAAAACCGAAGTGAAAATGCGATTTTTATGCCAGCTGAAAAAACTAGGTTTTTCCTGCCATAAGAGGAGTTGAAAAAGCTTTTTCAAAAAACTTTTTGCTTTCACTTTTGATCTATTTCTCAAACTGTTCGCGTGAAAAAAAATTAGTTTTTTGTTAGAATGCTGCTGTATAAAAGCTTAACTTTTATACTCGACAAGCGTTATTCTAAAAAACCTTTCAAAATTCTTCATCCTCACCTCCCCATTCTTTTGTTTGCAGACTTTAATGCCAGATTTGTGGGGAGGTGAATGGCCCATCGACAACGATCTTCTTGCCCAGCTGCTCGAAGGCGAAGAACAACCGATCGACCGAGTTCACGAGATTCCGTTTTCACGATCTTCTCCTAGACCTCGTCCATCACCACCTCAAATGGCCCGCTCTAAGTCCTTAGGCAAGAAAAGACTTAACTCCGAAAATAGCCCAAACTCTCCTGCCCAGCCCTATTCTCAGGCTAGGGTTCCCTCGACTAGTGGTCGAGAAAATGCCGCCCCAGACCTTGGTATCCAAGTCAGGGCCTGCCCTCGGCATCAAAACCTTCCTGATGTCGAGTGGTATCTTTCCCCGACCATCCAAGTGACTCCTCGGATGCTTGCCAATTATCGCAGGAAGTATCCTCTTACAGGGGTTAATCTCAAAATTCCAGCTGCGGACCAAAGGGCTAACCTTCCCGGGGGTGTATACAGTGCTTGGTCTAGATATCACATAGAGGCGGGGGCTATCCTTCCTCTACACCCTTTCTATCAGGGGGTGGCCAACTATTTTGGTGTCGCCCCCTTTCAAATTACTCCAAACGGGTATAGAATGCTGGCCGCACTCTATATCCTATACAAACATAAAAAATGGCCGGAACTCACTCCTCACGAGGTCAATTTTCTCTTTGACCTTAAGTCCAACCCTCAACAGTACGAGACGGGATTCTTCCATCTCTGTCACCAGGAAACTAGCCGAACTTTCCTGAGTGACACTACCCATATCTCCAACGTGGGGCAGTACAGTAGGGAGTACTTCCTCAGACCAGACATGACCGCCAACAACCTGGCCTTCGTTCGAGGAGGTAAATGCTACTTTTACTGGTCGATACTTTTCCTTAGCAAACTCTTCTGCATTTTTCTAAAAGTACACTTTGCCATTCAGGACCATGGTTACGACCGACCCCAACACCAGACATGGTGTTGAGGTCCAACGCACTGGCTAGGATGGCAGACGCAGAAAAAAGCGTCAAGTCCCTGGTCACTGACGAAAATCTGAGGGTATCTGGTCTCCTGGCTCCTCGCCATGATACAAGAGGGCCCGTGGTGGCAGATGCCACGGCCAAGGGGGATCCCGAGCAACAACCCCCAGTGTCCCCTCCCTGAAGGAAGACAACGGGGGTTACAATCAGGGAACCCACTGGCGACCCTTCCACAGAGAGGCCTTCTGCGCCCCAAGGCAAGGGGAAACAAAAGGCAACAGAGTCTGTTACAGACCTGGATGAATCCTCCGATGAAAATGGTACTGTTATTTCGCTTTTAAAGAGCTTGCCAATTCCCTGTCACTTGTTTGACGGTGACGTCAATTTTACGTATACTCCAAATCTAGGGCCAGGCTTCTTCATGCCAGATAGTGAGTGTATGACTAATAGAGTCAGTAGTATACCGACCAGTAGTTGTACCTCGGGTATTAAACTTTGTGACCTCTTTTCTGTTTTATCAAGAGTTTTCATCCGCCTTTATCTTATCATCTGCATATTTTTCTTTGTACACAGAGATGGCCACTCCCAACGTCTTTGATTTGTACCAGGCTGAAGAGGAGGTAGAAGTCCCCTTGGTTCGACGAAAGACATCCAGGAGGCATAATGGCGAATCGAGCCAAGGACCTCCTGCCAAGAAGGGTCGAACAGAAGATCTTTCCAAGGATGCGCCAACTGGGCAAGCTTCTGCTCAGCCTTCGGCTCCTGTTGAAAAGGAAATCCCGCCCGCTACTATGAATCGTACACCTGCAGCCACGAAAGAACAGTCCCAGCCAGCTGAAGTTCCTGGGGCCAAACTTTCACACCGCACCTTGCGAGCAACAAAGGATCGCCTTGCACACATCGTGAGGTACAACCGCTGCAAGGAGGCGATGGCTAAGGTAGAGAATATGGGGGTCAATCAAATCCTGAACAGGGCTCTAAACGAAATTGCCAGTGTAAGCATTTTTTATCTCTTTGGCTTTCATTTTTTCTTCCTTGTAATAGATTCTAACTTTATCCTTTGACCATAGGCCATGCTGACTGCAACGACCGCTCGCACCCGTGCCCAGGCTACCATCGACCAGGCTTGGGTAAAGGCCATTGAGGGGTACCAGGTGAAGGCCAACGAGGAGCTTCAGGCTGCAGAAGCCAGGCACGCTGGGGAGTTGGAGGTGGTCACCCAACAGAAGGATGCTGCGGTGGCAAAGCTGGCAAAGGCTGAGTCTTCTAAGGCGGCCATGAAGAAGCAGAGGGATGAATACCAAGATTCCAGCCGAACCCAATATTGTGAATGCCAGAGGCTCAGGGAGGAGCTCCTATATAAGGACAAGGCCATAGCTGTTCTTGAGAGCCAGGTGGAGTAGCTGAAGCTTACCAATGCTAATAATTTGGAGAGGTACAAGAATGCAACACTTCATTGTTTCTACGATTTTTGGAAACACAACCGGGGTGCCAACTTTAACTACCTTCCAAAAGATGCCAGGAATGCTGAGTTGGCCCGCTGCAGTGCTCGATTGGCTGAAGAAGAAGAAAGAGCAAGGGTTCCTGCTTCTCCAAGCATCCAGTTGGCCGCTGACGCAGAGGAGGGAGGAGCTGTTGAGAATGCGGCCAATCAGACTACTGAGCAAGACCCTCCTGCTCCTTAAACTTATTTTTATTTATGTTTGATTACACGACCCACGGGTCGTGATGTAAAGACTAAAATTTATATTTAAATTTGCTGCATGGGCAGCAAACTTTCCGTTTACTGTGAACAATTACATCCAAGCAGTGATGCTCGCGGTGTAAAAGGATGTCTTATGATATTATAATATTTTTACCTATTATAACATCTGTTCGCATGAACGAACTTAGCATAGCACTTTGGTTTGAATCAAAATATAAAATTTGAAAAATACTCTAAGTACCGTAGCATGCTTTCACTTATTTTGTTCATGTGTTTACATACCTCTTGGTATGCTTTGCTATCAATGTATCTTATATGCCCCCCAAGTGATCGAGAAGCTTTAGGTCCTTGGTCACTTGCCTTGACCACGACCTGTACGAACATTGCTGCTCGGTAGGAAATGTAAAACTTATAATATAGGAAAACAACACACGTAATGAACAAATACTTGTAAAATAAATTTACAAAGGTTGGCAAGAATGACTGGTTGCGCACAGTCCCTTATAATCTCGTATTAAAAATTGACTAATCATGACTTTACAAGTGATCTTAGAAAAGATCTTACACTTAATAAGTGATTAGCCATACAACGTGGCTAACCCTTTTTCGAAACTTGTAAAAAGTAAAAATTAATACAAGCCAGTCCTTTAAAAAGGACTGTTTATTGGTAGTACTTGCGCAGGTGTTCACCGTTCCAATAGGGTGGAACGAGATCTCCATTTAAGCGTGCAAGTTTGTAGGTGCCTGGATGAAGGACTTCTTCAATCTGGTAAGGTCCTTCCCAGTTAGGTCCGAGTACTCCAGCAGTGGGGTCGCGGGTATTTAAGAAAACTCGTCGTAGCACCAGGTCACCGACGTTGAATTTCCTTTCTTTCACCTTTGAGTTAAAGTACCGGGCGACCTTTTGCTGGTACGCAACAACTCGGAGTTGGGCTTTTTCTCGTATTTCGTCAATTGAGTCTAGGGACTCCATCATTAGTTGGCTATTCTGGCTCTGGTCGTATGTAATGCGTCGATGTGAGGGGGGATCTAACTCGACTAGTAACATAGCTTCATACCTGTATGCCAAGGAAAATGGGGTGTGACCCGTCACTGTTCGATGAGAAGTTCTATACGACAAGAGGACTTCAGGCAGCTGTTCCGGCCATGCTCCTTTAGTATCTTCAAGTCTTTTCTCCAGGGTGTCCATAAGCGTTTTATTCACTGCTTCGACCTGCCCATTTGCTTGTGGATGCGCGACTGAAGAAAATCTTTTGATAATTCCGTGCCTTTCGCAGAAGTCGGTTAATAAGTCACTGTCAAATTGGGTTCCGTTGTCTGAGACTATCTTTCGAGGCAAACCATATCGGCAAACGATGTTCTTGATGACAAAGTCAAGAATGGTCGTTATGGTAGCGAGTGGCTCAACTTCGGCCCATTTGGTGAAGTAGTCAACTGCTACAACTGCGAACTTCACTCCGCCTTTTCCCGTTGGCAGGGAACCAATCAAGTCTATTCCCCACACTGCAAAAGGCCAAGGACTCTGCATCTATTTTAACTCGTTTGGAGCTGCGCGTGGGATTTTGGAAAATCTCTCACACTTATCGCACTTTCGCACAAACTCCATTGAATCTTCGTTCATAGTCGGCCATAAATAACCCTGCCTTTGAATCTTTTTCGCCAAACTTTGTCCCCTAGCGTGGTCCCCACAGAAGCCTTCATGTACTTCCTTCATTAGCTCCTTAGCTTTCTCTGGTGTAATACATCTGAGCAGTGGCATGGAATATCCCATTCGGTATAGAACGTTATCGACCAGTATATACCTAGGAGCCTGCCTTTGAAGAGTTCTGGCCTTGTTTTTGTCTGCTGGTAGTACACCATTTGTCAGATACTCCAAGTAAGGCGCCATCCATGTGTCTTCCATTCAGATTTCCATACTGGCTTCAATTGCTCGTATGCTTGGCTCACTCAATCTTTCTACTGGCACAATGTTCAAAGTATCAGCATCTTTCACGCTTGCGAGTTTGGCTAAGGCATCTGCGTTCGAATTCTGATCCCGGGGTATTTGCTGGAGGATATACTTCATGAACTGGGCTAACAGATCTTTAGTTTTGTTCAAGTAGGCCACCAATTTTAGGCCTCGCACTTGATATTCCCCTAGAACTTGATTCACTACCAGCTGTGAATCACTGTAAATTTCCAACACCTTTATACTCATGTCTTTTGCCATTCTTAATCCAGCGAGGAGTGCTTCGTATTCATCTTCATTATTTGATGCGGTGAAGTCAAATCTAATGGCACAGTGAAATCGATGCCCTTCTGGCGTTATCAAGATCACTCCTGCTCCTGCGTGAGATTCGTTTATGGACCCATCTGTGAATAACTTCCACGAAGGAGCTTCATCTTGAGGCTCAGGTGCACTAGGTTGTTCCCACTGCTCGCTGTCCGGGAGTTCGGTTAACTCCGCAATAAGATCAGCCAAGACTTGTCCTTTTACTGCTACTCGCAGGGAATATGTAATATCGAACTGACCCAGTTCGACTGCCCATTTTGATAAACGCCCAGCCGCCTCTGGTTTTTGAAGGACTAGCCGAAGGGGCTTGTCAGTTAAGACCGTAATGGGATGGGTTTGGAAGTAAGGACATAGCTTCCTTGAGGCCAAGATTAAATAGTATGCTAACCTCTTGATGGGAGGATACCTCAGTTCTGCTCCAATCAGCCTTTTGCTTACGTAGTAAACCTCTTTTTGTACGCCTTCTTCCTCTCGTACTAGTACCGCACTAGCAGCAACTTCAGTGATCGCTAAGTAGATGAACAAAGTTTCTCCTTCGATAGGCTTTGATAAAATAGGAGGCTGTGCCATATGGGCTTTCAAGGCCTGAAAAGCTTGCTTGCAGTCTCCCGTCCATTCAAATTTCTTATTGCCCCTAAGCAGATAGGAGAAAGGGACGCACTTATCCGTTGACTTTGAAATAAATCTACTTAGGGCTGCAATCCTCCCAGTTAAACTTTGTACATCTTTGATCTTCTCTGGCGATTTCATGTCGATCAGGGCTTTTATCTTCTAGGGTTGGCCTCGATTCCTCTTGAATTAACAATGAACCCCAAAAACTTCCCTAATCCAACTCCGAAGGAACATTTGAGAGGATTTAGTTTCATCTGGTACTTGTTCAATACATCGAAACACTCTTGCAAATCCTTCACATGTCCTTCCGCCTTTTTCGACTTTACCAGCATGTCGTCCACGTACACCTCCATGTTTACTTTGATCAATTCTTTAAACATGTGGTTGACTAATCGCTGGTAAGTCGCACCAGCATTTTTCAGTCCGAAGGGCATTACATTATAACAGTATAAGCCCATATCGGTCCGAAAGCTGGTGTGATCCTCGTCAGGGGGATGCATGCTGATCTGATTGTAGCCCAAGTATGCATCCGTGAAAGAGAGGATCTCGTGTCTTGCAGTAGCATTGACCAACTGGTCGATCCTTGGGAGTAGGAAGCAATCCTTCGGGCAGGCTTTATTGAGATCTGTAAAATCCACACAGGTTCACCATTTTCCGTTAGGCTTGGGAACCAGTACTGGATTGGACACCCACGATGGATAAAACACCACCCTGATGAACCCATTCTCCTTTAATCTCTCAACTTCTTCTTTTAAGGCTCTCGACCGATCCTTATCGAGCAACCTTCTTTTCTGTTGCAAGGGTGGAAAACTCTTGTCTATGTTCAGGACATGGCTGATAACTGTAGGATCTATCCCAGCCATATCTTTGTACGACTAGGCAAAGACTTCCTGGTTCTTATGCAAAAACTCCACCAGTGCATGCTTCGTGGTTGGTTCTAAGTTTTTCCCGACCTTCACGACTCTGGTCGGGTCTTTCTCGTCAAGTTGGACCTCTTCTAGGTCCTCAACGGGTCCAACGTTTTCTTCAAAATCCCTAAAGCGACGATCTAAATCTCTGTCCTCACTTTGGGCAACACCCTATTTGGTGACTTCATCACCGGATTGGGCTTGTGTATCAATGGCCATCTGCAACCTATTTGGGGGAGTGCTCTTTTACGTTCCCTTCTTTGCCTTCATGACTGAGGTGTTGTAGCACTCCCTAGCCTCCCTCTTGTTTCCCAACACGCGTCCTACCCCTGCCTCAGTCGGGAATTTCATGGCTAAGTGCCACATAGAGGTGACGGCCCGTAGATCAACCAGTATAGGCTTCCCAATGACGACATTGTACGCCGAAGGACAATCGACTACTATAAAAGTAGCGAGTAATGTCCTGGTAGCAGGCGCTGTACCTGCTGTCACTGGTAGTCTGATTGACCCTGCGGGGGCGAGTCCCTCACCAGAGAAGCCGTATATTGTTTGGTTGCAGGGCTCCAAGTCCTTAACGGACAACTTCATCCGTTCCAATGAAGATTTATACAGGATGTTTACCGAACTTCCTGTATCAACCAGCACTCTCTTCACCATCATGTTGGCCATTTGGATATCCAAGACCAGCGGATCGGAATGTGGGAAATGGACATGTTGGGCATCGCTATCAGAGAAGGTTATTTGCCCTCTTCTGATCGAGCCTTTTTCGGCGCGCTGTCATCCACTGTCATCATCTCGACATCTGATTGACCTTGCGGGGGCGAGTCCCTCACCAGAGAAGTCGTATATTGTTTGGTTGCAGGGCTCCAAGTCCTTAACGGACAACTTCATCCGTTCCAGTGAAGACTTATACAGGATGTTCACCGAACTTCCTGTATCAACCATCACTCTCTTCACCATCATGTTGGCCATATGGATATCCATGACCAGTGGATCAGAATGTGGGAACCGGACATGTTGGGCATCGCTATCAGAGAAGGTTATTCGCCCTCTTCTGATCGAGCCTTTTTTGGCGCGTGGTCATCCACAGTCATCATCTTGACGTCCTGGTCGTGGCGCAGAGTCTGAGCATATCGTTTTCTGGCCTTTCTGCTGTTTCCCGTGAGGTGCGGGCCTCCATAGATGGTTAACAATGTGCCAGTCACGGGGTCAGGCTGCAAAGGTGGCGAGCGTTGGCGCGTGGGCACTTGCTCGTTGCCACCTGGAGCTTCTCGTTGGGAATTTCCCGAGGCCCGTATATATCTTCTCAAGTGTCCTTGTCTAATAAGGAACTCGATCTCATCCTTCAGCTGGTTGCATTCATTGGTATCATGTCCGTAGTCGTTATGATAACGACATAACTTGGTAGTGTCTCTTCTCGAAATATCCTTTCGAATGGGGGTAGGCTTCTTATAAGGCACGCTGGAACTCGTGGCCTGATAAACTTCTCCCCGAGACTCAACTAGGGCAGTATAGTTAGTGAACCGAGGTTCATAACGGTTACCCTTGGATTGTTTATTGTCAGAGGTGGAAGGCTCAATGTGTGGCCGTTTCCCCCAATTCTTTCCATTGGCGTTGCCGTTGCCATTGCCTTTGCCGTTGCGGTTGGGCTTGGACCCATTGGCGGCTTTGGCGGGCCTGGTGGTCCCCTTATCCTTTCCTGGGGGCTTTCCTTCGTCGGCGATGGCATCTTCGAGCTTGATGTAGCGATCAGCCCGATCCAAGAATTCCTGGATAGTTATAACCCCATGTTTTCGGAGGCTGTTCCATAGAGGAGTGCGGCGCTTAACCCCTGCGGTTATGGCCATCATCTTTCCTTTGTCTCCCATTATTTTTGCTCCAGCAGCTGCTCGCATGAAGCTTTGGACGTAGTCTTTCAGTGGTTCTCCATCTTACTGGCGTATTTCAACCAGCTGGTTTGCCTCAGTCGGGTGCACACGACCCGCGAGAACTATCCATAAAACTCCTTTACGAACATTTCCGAGGAAACTATACTTGCAGGAGGGAATTTAAAAAACCACTCCTGTACGGCATTAGAAAGTGTTGCAGGGAAGATTCTGCACCGAGCGTCTTCGGACACTTTCTGAATGTCCATTTGTATCTCAAACTTGTTGACGTGAGATACTGGGTCACCATACCCATCAAAGTTTGGAAGTGTAGGCATTTTAAACTTGCTAGGAGTTTCTGCCATAGCTATCCTCTGGACGAAAGGAGTGCCTTTCTTCCTATCATGGTTGATATAAGATGTTCTGCCCCCGACCAGCTGCTGTACTGCCTCGTTGAGGGCATCTATCTGGGCCTGCACAGTGCCAGGAATTGTCGTGGCCTTTGGTGCTGGGGGGACGTACTCGCCGTGCCGCTCACGGCGATCATTGAGTACATCTCTTAAGTCCTCCTCTCTCCTCTGCTGCTCGCTAGCTCCGAGCCGGTTGAAGACGTTATTTTGTCTGGGCTGCCCCCCAGCGTCCCGTCTGTCGGGTTGGTCATCCTGAGGTGGCTGGCTCCTGCCTCCACCTCTTTCTTCATTCCTTCGACTAGCATTCCCTCTGCCTGAGTCGGCCTCATTATAACCATGGCCATCTCTGAATCTTGATTGGCTATGGTGGGATCGATTGTTCCCTCGATTGCCTTCCCGGGCTGGAACCTCTCGAGCGTTAGAGGGTGGTTTGCGTTGGTCGTTAGGTCCCCGTGCATTACCATGCCGTGGGGGACCTCGGACCGCAAAGCCTAACTCTGAGTTCCTCCTATTACCAGGAGGATGCTGTCCTCTGCTCGGAGGGTTTGGCTCGTTGCCCCTATGGCGTCTAGGACTGTGAGGCTGCTTCCCGGTCCTATTCTGCCTCTGCTACGGGGGATTGCCGCGACCAGCTTGGGATGGAGGCTGTGCCTTAGGGTCTCCTAGCGGGACATCGTCCTGAGGCGCCGGTGGCTGCTCGGGCCTTTGTGGGCTCGAGGGTTAGATAGGTGGGCTAGGATTGGGACCCCTGTGGGGTGGCCCATTCGTGGGTTGATCAGGCTGTGAAGCAGGTGCAACCTGATCCCTAGCCAATTTTAAGGCTGCCTCGAGGGCTGCCATGGCCTCCCTCTGGCGACAGTCCATCTCTGCCTGCCTTTCACTTTGCTCCAAGCGCTGCCGTTCAATTCCTTGTTGCTGCCGCGCCATGATTTCGGCAGCACTTTCTTGGCCGGCCCTCAGATTGGCCAGTTCCTCATGTAATACCCCTAGGGTACTCTTCAGCGTCGCGTCATCCATTTCTTCCTCATCGAATTCCAAATGTGGCTCATCCTCAGCCACGTTGGGAGGAGGAGGAGGTGGGTTAGATGGTGCAGCGCCGGCCGCCTGTCCAGTTTCCCTGGTAGTTTTCGCCATTGATCTTCTCAACAATGCTGTATCAAGCTCTCAATGAAAGCACCAGAATGTTGACCCAGATTTTGGCCAACTAACACGGAGTCAAATTTGCCTGATGTGGACAAACACGTTAGAAAGAATGTGATGGAGAAATGATAAAGAACACAAAGGTTTATAGTGGTTCGGCCCCAGAATCTGGTAATAACCTACGTCCACTTGAATTGTTATTGATATAGGATTCAAAAGAGTGATCATAGAACTAGGGTTCAATGAGTTTCACTCACTTCTGAAGAACAAGACAATGTATCAAATAGAATCACTCTAGTCTCAAATAATTCGAAAGCCAAAAGTCCTTTCCTTGAGCTATCTTTCTTTATTTATAGGCTCAAGGGGGATTACACTAATTTGTTACATATATTATTTCCTAAATAATCGGATACTCAGGAAATCATGGGAGTCAATTTTGGGATTGACTAAGATCTTTATAAAAGTATCATGAGGCACGCGGAACCTGCGACCACACTGGTCGCGGGTAAGCTTCGACTGTCTTTTGCTTGTAATATCTCTTCTGGTCGATACCCTAGCAGAATTCCGCCAAGTGTCAGCCACGTGTCTGCGAATCACTTGCCACGTCATTCGTGCCTGTTTTTTAGATAACAATAACGACTGCCAATGATTATGAGATATGGCAAATGGATGTCAAGACAACATTCTGAATGGCTATCTTGATGAAAGTATCTATATGGTACAACCAAAAGGGTTCATAAAGAAAGGGGAAGATCAAAAAGTGTGAAAGTTTCTGAAATCAATTTATGGATTAAAACAAGCATAAAGATTTTGGAACATCACTTTTGATGAAACAATTAAAACATATGGCTAATGTCGACGAAGCATGTGTGTATAAATACATCAAAAGAAAAGTGGTGGTTTTCTTAGTTCTTTACGTTGAAGAAATTTTGCTCATTGGGAACAATGTAGAGACATTTTCAAATGTAAAAAAATGGCTAGTTGAAAAGTTCCAAATGAAAATTTGGGTGAGGCAAGCTATGTTTTGGGAATCCAAATCCTAAGGGATAGGAAGAACAAGCTATTCGCAATTTCTCAGGCTAATTAAATAGATAAGGCGCTTGAAAGATTCTCTATAGAAAATTCCATGAAAGGTCAATTACCGACTAGACATGGAATTTGCTTAAAGAATGAGTTCAACTGAAGAGGTAAGCTATAATTCATGATTAGAGGTGTAAATTCGAGTTTTGCATGGCTGGTTGGGTGTTTTGAGGTTCTTGAGTTTCAGAGATTGAAACATGGATTTCTATGAGTTTTAGGCTGAGTTTCCTATTGAATTATGTTGCTAAAGTCATCCTAAAAGTGTTGGGAATGTTTGTTTTTGAATTAGGAAGCTTTGGGGTGATTTTTGGTAAGGTTTTAAGGATTGAAATGGTGAAATTTCTGGGCTCGAAGGGAAGGGCCGCGGCTTTGTTCTAGAGCGCTGCGGCCCTAGGATGAAGATGAGCCAAGGAGGCTCGGCCAAGGGTGAGCGCCGCAGTGCCCAATGCTAGGGCCATGTCGCGTGCCTCCTTCTAGGCAATCCCTTGGTTCTGTTTTGAGGGCAGGGCCACGGCTAAGCTTCAAGGGCCACAGCCCTTGGGTGCACACTTGAACATTTGGAGATTTTAGGCATGGGAATGTGCTCTAGAATGCTCGGGATCGATTTCACCACCGTGCTTGGTGGAATTCGAATTCCCGGAAGTTAGTTTTGTAACCGGAAACCCTAATTTGAATATTAATGGAACCCTATACCTTGGTTATGACTAGGTGACAAAAGCTTAGGCTTGGAAACGGATCGTGCTTGAGGAGCGTTGCTCGTAATCCGAAACCACAAAAATCAAAGGTAATAAAACTGCACCTGGTTGAATATCTATGACGGGACTAAGGGTTCCCTATTGTGTATGCTTGAACAGATGGTATTATGCCATGCAAGTTAATTATTGAACCAACGGCCTAAGGGTGCCAAGGGTTACACTAGCGCACAGGGCGCGGCTTGGCCACTGGAATATGCACTGAGCTCGGTTTAAGCGGGCCGGAGTCAGTGGGGTAAACAGAGGGTGCAGCCTAAGTTGTCGGCCCTCATTACTATGTGATATGAATGTTATAAGTGTTTGATTGCATCCATGATTCTGAATAAATGCTGAATGATTAATGTGGATTATTTGATGAGAGTTCATGCTTAGTGAATTTACTATTTGTTATTACTGTTTGTGTGCACATGTTTTCTTGCTGGGCCTTGGCTCATGGGTGCTACGTGGTGCAGGTAAAGGCAAGGGCAAACTTGATCAACCTTGATTGGAGAGCTCTGCGAGCGGAATGTACATGGCCAGCTTCTCAGCCGCCACGGTTGAGGTTTAAGCAGGGACGCGAGACCCAGGGATTGTCTATTTTGCCTTAGTATGGCTAGCAGTTGTTTATGTATTCTTGGAAGTCTTTAAACCAACTTTTAACTTTGTTTCTTTTGGGATCCCGTGTATATAACTGCTTAATAATATAAAATGAGACTTTTGAGACCAAAACCTTTTAAACCCTAGCTCATACATGTTTAGTGACACGTTTTTTAAATTAATGAATTGATTAGCAAGTCTTACACCTTTATAAGTACACAGTGTAGCGGTCTTGGCTATCCAGGGCGTTACACAGAGTCAGTGGGTTAAATAAAGGCTGCGGTCTAAGGGCGTCAACCCTGAGTATTGTATGATGATTTTGATAAACTGATGACCATTGATATGTTTACCATTGCTAATCTGGTGCTTATAGCTTGTTAAAATACTGGTGTTTACCGAGTTTTTCAGAAACGAATACGAACGGAATAATGAAAAGATAAGAACTGTAGAAGTGCAGGAATGTAAATAAACAAACAGTGTTTTTACGTGGTTCAGGCGTTAACGAGCCCTAGTCCACGAGTCGATGTTATTATACTTGTAGAGAATTACAGTTAAACAGCTGGTGTACAAGAAACTCACAAACTCACAGTGTTTCTCTCTGGTTCTCTTGAAGAAGATGAAGCTAGAGAGATTTTAGCAGAGTTCTTGCTATGTAATTTGTTGGCCGTCCCCTCTATCGTAAAATGAGGGGGTCTTTATAGCTAGGGTTTTTTTATTAGGGTTTTACTCTCTCCCCTTAGTCTTAATTACACCAGCCATAAATAGGGGATACAATTACTGTAGTAGCATGGCTACAAGACTCTACCCAGGTACAATTACATGAAAGTATGGGAAATAGAAAAAGGCAGCCGTCACTTCCAGGCAGTCAGCGGAACAGTAGGCGAAAAGGTACCCTTTGGCGAGCTGGGATGTGTGCGGCCTTGACCTGTCGGGCGTGTCAGGCGGGATCCTGTGTCAGGTGGATATCATTCCAAATATGCCTCCCCCATGACTCGACCGCTTGGTCTTGTTCCGTGCGTGGCACGGAACTATTTCCATGAAGGCAACCTGAAGAGCTTCTCCTGGAAGGAGCTTCCCCGAAGGATATCCCTTCGGGAGTCCGGGAGAGTTGACGAGCTTCCATGTCGCGTTTGCTTGGAAGAGTAAGCCGGACACTAAACGGGAGAGGCGAAGCCTTTCTGTTCATCCGCGAGCTCTGGTCACCTTCCATGAAAGACTTTGATAATTCTGCTTCCCCGAGGATATCCATCTAAACGCTATCCGGAAATCTGGATAACATTTACCCCCCAAGGTCACGGAGCTTTGAGAGATCCGGGAGCTTGTACAGTCCTCCGGGTATTCTTGTTTCTAGATTAGGCGAGGGGTCACCTCCTGTGTTCCTGGAAGGGTTCCTTCTTCCCGCCTGAGTGTTAGTATGAAAAAGAAAGGAAATTTCTTCTGTTTGAACTCAAGTACTCAAGTGTGGCAAGGGCCACGCGTCATGCTGGGAATGGCTCTGCGACCAAGACGTGTGCGTGAGGCGACTGGCTGAGTATGCGTGCGTCAGGCATCTGAGTAATGATTTGACGGTTTTTAATGGTACACCGGTCCCGAGATGGTATAATGATGGGAAATAAATACTTTATTCCCATCCGAGGAGTCATAAATAGGATCGGCGCTTCATCTCCAGCCGTCAGATCTGATGCATGCGGTATGGGAAGATCAGGACCGTCCATGTGTAGGATTCGAAAGGACTTCACTCCTGCTATAAAAACCAGGGAACGGGCCTTTCTTCCTCTTTACGCTCTCAAATTCTCTATCTTTCAGATTTTCAGATTCCCAAATCTTCGAACTCTCAGGTTTCCAAGCTTCCATTCCTTCGAACTTGCCACTTCTTTTGGTAAGGAATCTAGAAACTTTTCTTTTGATTTGGAAGTGGGTTTGTTCGCTGAAGTTCAGGGTTTGAATCGTCGTTTGTCTTTGCAGCTTTTACTTCTCGCGATTGTGCTGTGCAGTGATCCGGTTACTCCTTCAATCTTCAACTACCCGAATACCAGTAAGTATTTCTACTTTGCTCTTTCCTCCCAAACCTTAGGTTGTTGGTAGTTGTTAGAGTTGAGTTTTCTGCCAGTATCGTCTATGTGCATGCGTGAATAGGGCTTTGATAGGCATGTGACTGATGTGAGTCAATAAGTAATCTTTTTGCATGCTTTGACGATTGGTGTTTGGAAAGTTGTTCCTCGTTTTGCTGTTTTAGGGCATAAGCGTGAATGCCTTTAGGGTGTCTTTCTCTGGAAAAACACTTCTCTCAGTGGGCTTAGGCTCGGAGTTTGAGTTTGGTTCCTTGCTGCCTTTCGGGTGGCCTGGTGCCAACCCCTCGGCAAGCTCGGTGGGAGCCTCTCCAAGAAGTTTTCGGGGAGGTTCTCCCCGACGCCTTTGATACCGTTAGGGTATGACAAGGGTGCTGACTGCTTAGAGTGTTTTCTTCTTTGTTTCTTTTGTTCAGTGACGAACACCTCAAAGGAACGAACTATCGCTGCGGTAGAGGCTGAATCCGCCCAGGAGCGAGGTTCCCCTGTCGCCGGCGCAAAGGGGAAAGGAAAGACAAAAGTGGTCGCGGCTAGCCCACCGACTACCAACAGTTCAATCTGGGAGATGGACCAGAAGCCGAACCTGTTCAGGAACTAAGGCATGCTGGAGCTGTACTCCTCAGAGGCAGGCCTGAAGAACATCCCAGGCCTGATATGGCACCGTCTGTCGGTGCTGGGTGAGTCTGCTAGTCAGAGTCACGAGGGTTTTGGTGCCTGGAGCTGGGCACACATAGTGTGTGGGGCGCACTTGCCCCTAAGAAGTTACTTTGCCAATTTCTGTGTGAAGGCGGGGATCGCCCCCTTCCAGTTGATTCCCCCCAGCTACAAGCTCCTAGCGGGGTGGTACATCTTTTGCAAGTCCCGGGACCTGGAGGCTCCTACCCCGGAGGAGGTGCTGTACTTCTACGGGTTGAAGTCTCAGCCCATGAGAGGCCATCCAGACAAGGTGGGATTTTACAGGCTGGAGAGGCACCCGGACGTGATGTGTCCCACCTATCACACCGTGAGGGTTCCAGATCTCCGGTAGTACTGGTTCCTGACGACTGGCTTCCCACTGAAGAGGGTGCCAGCCCTATCTTTGGACTTCAAAGTCCCTGGTAAGTTCTCCTTCCTCTCCTTTTTAACTTTGTTTCTTTACGTTTGGTTTGCCTTTCGGGAGGATCTCTAATACTCATGCCTGAATTTTGCAGAAGCCATCCCGCGGACGCCTCGCTGTGCGGAGATGATAAGGAGGTCGCAATTCTACGAGGGGCTCTCGGAGGAAGAGCTGAAGGTGGAAGGACTTGTGACCACCGAATCTCTGAGAGAGTATGGGCTACTCGCCTCCTTCCAAAATATTGGGCCAGTGAGTGGCAGGGGGCAAAGTCAGGTGTCCGCTGACGTCCGGGAGCAGATTGCCCTGGAACTGTCCAAGGTGATCTGCCAGGCAGTCCAGGATGAGAATAATTTGTCCCCCAGTTGGGCGGAGAGGTTCCCCGACCCCCAGTCGGAGGAAGAAGAAATTGAGGCTCGCTACGCCGCGGCTTACCCCAATGAAGGGACTCCGGGAGCTGGCACCTCTGGGATAGGTAAGGCCAGCTTTCAATTGATTCACACCCCCAGCCTATCTGAGGTCTCCCGGACCTCCCAGATGGGGTTCGATCCCCGCTTCCTTAGGCTAGATCCGCGTAGGATACCCTTTGACAGATATTGCGATAGGGTAGATGAGCTTCTCGGGTGTTTGAGTGACGGTAGTCTGCCAGAAGGTGTCATCACGGTTGACCCTTCTTCCCTCAGCATGTCATTCCCAGACTTCAAGGAGTACGGGAGCTTCCTGGAGCAGGAAGCAGTGTTTTGTTTTGCTCGGGGAAGACCATCCACGTTTCTCGTGCATGGTCGTCCCTCTCAAATGTCTCTCTTTTTTTGTTCCTTGTTCTCTGCTGGCGGACTTGCTTGTGCTTTTATGTTGTTGATTGCCTTGTCTTCTGCTTATCTTCTTTCACATTGCTTGCTGGTTCGTTAACCTTGTTTCGTACGTTTCTTGAAGAACATCCCGAAGCAAAAATGTTGGGGAGAGCTACCTCGCTTATTAAGAAGGCTGCCACTAGCCAAGACCCGTCCAAGGGGAAAGGGCGAAAGGCCAAAACTGGTAGGGGAGGTAAAGCTGCCACTCCCAAGAAGACAAGTGGCGAAGTGCAAGTGTCTCCGGGGGTAGAGAAGTCTCCTTCCGATGGGCCTTCCGAGGCCATGATGGTCTCGAGTAGCAGCAGCGATGAGGAAGGTCTTGTGTTCCCCGCGAAGAAGGCCGGGGTGAGCAAATGCCCCGGAGGGGAGGCTGAGGGCGACAAGAGAAAACGCCTTAGACATTCTCCACCTGGAGGTGATGGAGATCTCCGGACTGCGCACAGTCACCACCAGACTACCCCCACTCAGCAGCAAAAACAACCCCAACAGCAACAACAACAACAACAACAACACAGGCAACTAACACCGCCACAACAGCAGCAAAATCAATAGCAACATCAGCTGCAACAACAGACCGGGGCGGTAGTGTCTTCGCTACCGTCCCTAATACCCCGTCTTCCTCCTCCTCCAGCCCAAAGGGAGTCCACCCTTTCGGGGTCTCCTTCTTCTCAGCAAACAAACCTTCCTCTGCCTGGCCTGAGGTTCCACTTCCCTCAGAAACCAACCCGTTTCCCCGCTGCCCTCCTGGAGGGTGTAAGATGGGCCGATAATTTTTTGAAGAGGCGGTTGGAGGCCGAGAAGGCTGTTACTCAGGGAAGGGCAGACAACTTGTCTGTCGTGAAGAGAGCTGAGCTGGCCGAGGGGGTGAGATCCCTTCACCCGGCTGGAGCGGTTTTGGATGGCCCAGCCTTGGAGAAGAGGCTGGTGCCTAGGCTCGGACGTGCATTGGCGCCGTTCGGAGCGGAGATGATGGAGGACATGGCCCTGAGCTTGTGCGAGCTAAATTCTGAGAAATGGGCCATCAGTAGTAGTAAGGATCCGCTGTTGCTAACACATGCCGTGAAGCAGCAACTGTCCGGGGTAAGCCGTCAGTTGTTGTGTTTTGGGATCATCTGTCTTAGTGCATTTGGTTCTGCTTAACTTATTCTGTTGTCTTTCCTTGCAGGCCTCTCTCATCGCGGAACGCTCGTTCTGGGAGGTGGGTGCAGTTCTGGTTCAGCTGGAGGAGAGCCAGGTGGCTCGCCAGGCCTTGGAGGCGGAGAAGCAGAAACTGACCCAACAGGTCGAGAGCATAAGGGGGGAGGCTTCGGAGAAGACTGACCGGGCCCGGCGCACAGCTGAGGAACAGGCGGACAAGAAATATCTTGCCAAATATCGAGAGTACCGGGCCAGCGCAGAGAATGAGTTCAAACAGCGGTCGGATGACTTGAAGGCCGAATACTCCAAGCTCCGGGAAGAGCTATCCCAAGCCAGGGTGGAGAAGGATACCTTGGAAGCCCGCTTGCAATCGAAAAATGATCTCCTCCTTAAGCAGCAACAGGAATATTCCACTCTTCAGAATAAGCTGCACGAGGAGGAGCAACTTCATAAGAGGAGCAGGGATCTCGTGTCTATGCTGAAGTTGGGGCTCGCCGAGAAGGATAAAGAGATCGGAGCCTTGCAATTCACTGCCAGGGGGCATGTGACCGAGAAGCAATCCGTGCTGAACCAAAACAAGGAGCAGCGCAAGGAGATTGATTCTCTTAAGGGAGAGCGGGATGCATCCAAGGCCGAGATGGAAAAACTGAGGGCTCAATTAGCTGTCGCGGAGGCAAAGCTGGCAACCTCCGAGGCGGAGCGCTTGAAGGAGAAGGAGGATGCCGAGGTGGTACTGAACAGGACGATTAATATATCGCATGTGGTCCTCATGCATCAACTCTGGAAATTGAACCCGGAGGTACTAGGCTATCTGGGAGAGGATGCCGACGCCATGAGGGAGAAGCTACAGGTGTGGGATCAAGGCCCAGAGGTGTACGTCCAAACTTACAACATTGACGAGCCTGCTGGAGCCCCTGAGGCAGAAGTCCTTGAAGAGGCGGGGACCTCTGAACTTGCCACTGATGACGTTCCATCTTCCAATGAGCTGGCTCCGCTAGCCCCAGTTGAAACTGCTATCTCCTATACCCCGGTCGAGGATGCCACTGCCACCCGCAGTGCTTTAAGGGAACTTATTTTCCGTGAAAAATATTCTTTGCTGATTATTATTTTTCATTTGTGTTTTTCTTTGGGGCGAAGCTCCCTGTACTCTTTTCTCATTGCAGACATATTTGCCATAATTATAGCATTCTCCTTTCTTTTCTGTCGAGTTCTTTGTTTAACTTTGCGTTTAGGGTAGACTTTTATACGGTAGAAACTGCTGTAGGGGCGCATGAGGTTTTGGTTCCAACGGCCAGAACCTATGCACTTCAAACTTGAAGCTCTAACGGCTGATGTCTTTTCCCACGTAGTTTCTAGGTTACGAAGGTTTCCTGGTTCCAACGGCCAGACTCCTTTCACCGTATTTCAGCTTTCCTAAGGCAAATAGCCAATCTCGGGACTTGTAGTTATACTGTTTGCTGGGATTGCTAAGGTGCGCCGTTCCATGGTGCTGGAACGGGAGTTCTTTTGGTGAGCGTCGCTAGACTTAAGGTTAGATCTTTGCGAAGCAAAACTAACTGTCGTTGCGAACCTCATGGTGGCTGACTTCAGGGACCTGGCATGGAGCCCTGCTAGGCAAGGCTCGTTGCGATCGGGGAAATTGCCACGCCCACCATGTGCGATCCCGGAGCAGGGGCTTTGCGAAGCAAGGCCTGCTGTGAGTGGGGGATCGACCATATCTGCTCCTGGAGCTGAAGCTTGCAGTGGTCGAGGAGCTCTCCATGCATTATTTTGTGAGATCCGGAGCTGAAGCCTACGAAGCAAGGCTTACAACGGTCGCGGATCTTGCCATCTTTTGCCTTGCGGGACCCGGAGCTGGAGCTTGCGAAGCAAAGCTCTACAGCGGTCGCAGAGTATTTTTTGAAGAACTTGCCCGGAAGTTGGGGGTGTTTCGGCGTAGCTCTCTGAATGTGCCCCAACCCCCAGTCCTGTTCATCGCTGGGCTACACAGGAGATAATTTTCATGATGCATAATGGCTGACATTTCAATGGCAATTTTCACATAAACACATAATGCACACATGACACGTAATGCAAGCATGTTCATGGCAACAAATTATCCTAAGCTTAACAATTTAAAAATTTCAAACACAATGCTAGCACATAAGTGGTGTTCTGTGTATGTTTTGTTCAAGGGGCGTATGGCTATGCCTTAGCCATGTATACCCCCCCAAGTGAGCGTGGGGTCCGGACGTCTCCGGACCGCGTGGTCACTTGTTAAAACGCATCTTTGAACACAGGGATAAAAAATGCAGTAAAAGCGGAGTGAATCTCTCCGTGTTTCATTAAATTAGCCTGTTAGGCACGTGTTTTACAGCAGGGAGGATTATCTCCGCATTTTACATTTTGCTACGTCCACCAAGGACTTTCGACTAGATAGTCCGGGGCCTACTGATAGTAACGGCGGAGGTGCTCCGTGTTCCAGGCGCGCGGGACTTTAGATCCGTCGAGTCTCTTTAAGTGATACGTCCCATTGCCCACTTTTTCTTGTACTTCATAGGGGCCTTCCCAGTTGGGTCCGAGGACTCCCACTCCCGGGTCCTGCGTAGCAGGAAATACTCTCCGTAGGACAAGGTCCCCAACTTCGAATGTACGGCTCTTGACTCTTGTGTTGAAGTGTCGGGCTATCTTGCCTTGGTACATTTTGAGTTGGACATGTGACTGCTCCCGGAGCTCTTCGATCATGTCCAGGGACTCCTGGAGAAGGGCGTGGTTCCGGGTAGGGTCGTAGGTGTCCTGTCTGTGAGAGGGGATCATAGTTTCTACTGGGATGACGGCCTCGCAACCGAAGGTCATGGAATAAGGTGTGTGCCCCGTCGAAGTCCTCTCTGTCGTGCGATAGGCCCAAAGTACTCGCGGAAGCTCTTCCGGCCAGTGAGCCTTGCATGCTTGGAGTTTTTTCTTCAACGTGGTCTTTAAGATTTTGTTTACTGCTTCCACTTGCCCATTAGCTTGAGGTCTGGCGACTGCGGAAAAGCTTTTGATGGTTCCATGCGAAGCACAGAAGTCCGTGAAATGTTCACTATCAAATTGCTTCCCGTTGTCGGACACAATTTTTCGTGGAAGCCCAAATTGACACACTATATTCCTGATGACAAAGTCCAGTGCTTTCTTAGACGTGACCGTGTTCATAGGTTCAGCTTCAGCCCATTTGGTGAAGTAGTCTACCGCGACTATGGCATACTTCACTCCACCCCTTCTAGTCGGAAGGGAACCTACTAGGTCAATGCCCCAAACGGCGAACGGCCAGGGGCTGGTCATTAAGGTAATTTCTATAGGCGGCGCTCGCGGAACCTTGGCGTACCTCTGGCACTGCTCACATTTTCTGACATAATCCACACAATCCTTCTTCATGGTGGGCCAGAAGTATCCTTGTCGAAGGATCTTTTTGGAGAGGCTCAGCCCGGAGGTATGGTCGCCACAGAAGCCTCCGTGAATCTCATGGATGATGGTGCTGATTTCGGTTCCGGCAACACACCTAAGGAAGGGTATGGACAACCCCCTGCGGTAAAGCTTTCCATCCATAACCACGTATCGGGGAGCTTGATACTGGAGCTTTCTTGCGTCAGCTTTATCAGTGGGGAGCTCTCCGGTGGTGAGAAATCTAAGGATGGGTCCTATCCAGGAATGGGAATGGTCGATGATGGCATTTACCCTCTGTGTCTCGGTACTAGGGGCTTCTAAGTGCCCGATGGGCACTAGGCCATATTGTTCAATCTCCGGGTCTGTTGCAAGCTTGTCCAGTGTGTCCGCGAGTGAGTTCTGGTCCCGGGGGACCTGGCGGATTTGGTAGCCTTTGAAATGCTGCAGCAGGCCGCGGGAGAGAGACACGTAGGCAGCCATTTTTTCGCCTTTCGTCTGGTATTCCTCGGATATTTGGTTTACCACAAGTAGGGAGTCGCTGTATACCTCGATTTTTTGGGCTCCGACTTCTCTGGCCAGTTGCAATCCAGCTGGCATGGCTTCGTGTTCTGCCTCGTTGTTGGATGCTGGGAACGCGAAACGGATGGCGCTCTGGAGCTGATGTCCTTGGGGAGATACTAGGATGACCCCTGCTCCAGCTCCTTTTTCATTTGAGGCTCCGTCTACATAGACCTTCCATGTGGGAAGTTTCGGGACAGGATCTTCCGGGAGGTCATTCATTCCCGAGCATTCCACAATAAAGTCCGCGAGAGCTTGTCCTTTTATGGAAACACGTGGCTGGTAGTGGATGTCAAACTGGCTCAGTTCCATGGCCCATTTAAGCAATCTGCCAGAAGACTCAGGCTTCTGCAAGACTTGTCGGAGAGGGTGGTTGGTGAATACTCTGATGGTGTGCGCCTGGAAATAGGGCCTTAGCTTCCGCGAAGCGATTAGCAAGCAGAGGGAGAGTTTCTCGATCATTGAATATCTGGACTCGGTGTCCAGTAACCTCTTGCTTACGTAATACACAGGGAGCTGGATACGGCCGTCTTCCCAGACGAGTGCGGCACTAACGGCGTGTTTTGTCACAGCTAAGTACAAGAACAACGCCTCCCCTTCGACAGGTTTGGACAGAATGGGAGCTTGGGTTAGATGTTCCTTGAGGTGTTGGAAGGCTGCTTCGCATTCGGGGGTCCACTCGAACTTCTTGTTTCCTCTCAACACATTGAAGAAGGGGACACATTTGTCAGTGGCCTTAGATACGAAGCGGCTGAGAGCAGCTATCCTTCCGGTAACGCTTTGGACATCCTTATGCTTCCGGGGAGAAGGCATATCTATGAACGCCTTAATTTTCTCAGGGTTGGCCTCCACTCCGTGGGAGCTGACAATGAAACCGAGGAACGTGGGAGCTGACAATGAAACCGAGGAACTTCCTCGACGAGACTCCGAAAGTACATTTCTTCGGATTCAGTTTCATTCCATACTTTCGGATCACGGCGAAAGCTTCCTCAAGGTCGTCACTGTGGTCCCCGGAGGTCTTGGACTTTACCAACATGTCATCTACATACACCTCCATGTTCCTCCCCAGCTGGTCCTTGAACATCTTGTTTACTAGACGCTGGTACGTCGCCCCAGCATTCTTCAAACCGAAAGGCATGACCACGTAACAGTAGACACCCTTGTCCGTGAGGAAGCTGGTGTGTTCCTGGTCCGCGACATGCATCTTGATCTGGTTGTATCCGAAGTACGCATCCATGAAGGATAAGAGTTCATACCCGGAAGTAGCGTCTACCATCTGATCGATTCGCAGAAGAGGGAAACAATCTTTCGGGCAGGCTTTGTTTAGGTCCGTGAAGTCAATGCACATTCTCCAGGACCCATTGGGTTTCGGGACCAGAACTGGGTTGGCCAACCACACGGGATAGTGTGACTCCTGGAGAAAGCCTATGGACATCATCTTGTCCACTTCAGCTTTGACTGCTTCGGCCCTCACTGGGTCTAACGGCCTCCTCTTTTGGCGAACTGGGGTTGCAGATGGGTCTATGTTGAGTGCGTGGCACGCAACATTAGGATTAATCCCCGTCATATCAGTGTGGCACCATGCCAGGATATCTTGATTATTCTTCACAGTGGCCACGATCTTTTCTCAAATGGCCGACGGAAGGTTTTTCCCCACCTGAATGACTTTGGTGGGATCTCCCGGGTTGAGGATCACCTCTTCGAATTCCTCCATCAGTTCTATCGCTCTCTCGACCCCCACTCTAGGGTCGATTTCGTCAAAGCATGCCCCTTGAGCACCCCCAGTTTCTGGTAATTTTCCGCCAAAGGAACGGCAGCAACCGTCTCCTGGACCGTGTAGACGGATCGGACGGAGACGTTATAATAGCTTCGTGCACTTCGTTGGTCTCCTCAGAGGGTGCCGATACGCCCATCGTCGCATGGAAACTTTAAGCATAAGTGGCGTATCGAGGTTATGGCCCCACAATCTATTAGGACCAGTCGGCCTAGGATGGCATTATACGCCGTGGGTGACTGGAAGTTGAATTTTGCCTAATGGCATGAGTGCATCCCCATTGAACCCTTGAAGCTGGATGGGGCATGGGGTCAGGTCTGTCTCGGTTAATCCGATCGCATGGAAGGCAGCTTTGAAGAGGATGCTTACGGAGCTTCCGTTATCGACCAAGATCCGCGAGACCTTCTTATTGGCAATCTGGGCTTCCACCACGAGGGGATCGTTGTGGGGGAAGTGCACATGTCGGGCGTCGTCTTCCGTGAAGGTGATGGGAAGGTCCATCATTCGGGGACGTTGAGCAGGTGATTGAACCAAGGCGCACATCTCCCCGGTGTGTTCTAACTCCCTCAAGTACCTTTTCTGGGAGTTGCGTGTGCTTCCGGCAAGGTGCGGTCCTCCAGAAATGGTGGCTACATGTCTGTCAACGGGTGGCAGAGCAAGGCCGGGCAGATATGGGTTTCCGGGTCCCGGAGCCAATAAGGCAATGGGTGCCGGAGAGGTTGGAGCAGGGAGCGTTGGGAACTGAGACCCAGGAGCTTGGGGGTGACCAGCTCCAGGAGCGCTTGCGGTCCCCCTCTGTCCCGGAGAATATGCAGCTCCGTGGACTACTCGCTGTCCGGGATAGATTATGGGTATCCTCACCCATTGACCGAGGTGTCCCGCCCTTGCCAGGGACTCGATCTCATCCTTCAGCTGAAGACATTCGTTTGTGGTGTGCCCCACGTCTCCGTGGAACTCACACCTCTTATTGGAGTCTCGCGGACGCCTTCCTCCGTGAGAGACTTTCGGGGGCTTCCTGTAGTTGACCATATTACAGGTTGCTCGATAGACATTCTCTCGTGAGTCTATCAAACTGATGTACTCTGTGAACTTGGGTTCATAGTCCTTCCGGGGTTTCTTTGAATGGTCTCCCCGGTTGGAGTTTCTTCCACCTCGTTTATTCCGCGATTGGCTCAAATTTCGTTCCGGGCCTTCCGCTTGCGGTTGCGACGGTCCGGGAGCGATACTACATCCGGTTTGTACAGCTCCGTACCCAGAGAAATGGGTTTGACTTGGCGTCTGAGCAGACGCGGAAGGCCGATACACGCTTGGAGTGAACTGGGCTCCTGGAAGCGTGAGGGCTGGTGCGGGAGCTTGCGATGCAAAGCTCGGCGCAGTCACGGAAGGGGTCGGAGCTGGGGGAACTCCAAAGGCCTGCTGGTAGGCATCCTCAAGGTTGATGATTCCCTGAGCTTTTGACATGAATTCGGACAGCGTTTCTGCCCGTCTCCTTTGCATTTCCCCCCATAGCAGGGAGCCGACAGTAAGCCCCGATTGAAGGGCGATCAGCTTCATGTCGTCGCTGACCTTGGTCTTAGCAGCAGCTTCCATCATTCTCTGAATGAAAGCTTTGAGGTTCTCATTGGGTAGCTGCTTGATGTTGGTTAAGTAACCAACCTCCATGTCGTGGTCTCGGGCAGCAATGAACTGCCTTCTGAATGCGGACTGTAGCTCCTTCCAACTGTGGATGGATCCGGGAGCTAATCTTTTCCACCAGTCCTCCGCGGACTTGGTAAGGGTGAGTGAGAAGCACATGCATTTGGCGTCCTCACTGACGCGCGCCACTTGCATCATTTTGTTGTATTTAGCTAGATGGGTGCGCGGGTCTGTCCTCCTCTCATATAATTCTATGTGAGACATTTTGAAGTTATCCGGGAGGGACGTTTCCGCGATCCTCCGAATACATGGTTCCGGGTCTTCCTCCTCAGAGTCTGACAGGGCCCCACTTTGCTTCCGGACCAGCTTGGTCAAGGCAGCGATCTGTTCCTCGAGCCTCTTTGTATTGCTCTCCAGGAGGTCACGTCCCCGGAGCTTGTCATTGAGATGATTTCGCAGGTCATCTCCGCGAGGTCGGGCCTTTTCTCCTTTGGCCTTTTCATACTTGGCCTCCAACCTTCTTCTTAGGTCCACCGTGGACCAGCTATCTTCGGAGTGCGTGTCCGCAGCCCGACCATCCTGGTTGACAGAATCACTGGGGCGGTTGTTCCTTCCCCTAGGCCTGGGTGCCTTAGCACCGGGTCCTTTAGGCACAGAGTGCCCCCTTGGGGCTGAAGGACGTCTGGGCTTAGGAGCGCCAGAGACCTTCTGCGCGCGGGGGGGGGGGGCAGTCGGCCTGGTGATTCACGCCTTTAGGAGGTGCAGGGGCGTCAGTGCGCACAGGCTCCCCAACTTTTTCTTTGCCCTTGTTAGGGGCGGCTTTGGATGGTTCAGCAGCGGCTGGATCCGGCATGGGGGCATCAGCACCACCTAGAACAGAGGCGTCCTCGTCCGAGTCGCCTAGATCTCCGAACTTGCTTTGGAGGCGCTCCATCATGCGTTGCATTTTTTCGGAGACGCGCTCCTGCTCAGCAAGCTTAGCCTTAGTGACCGCCAGTTCTTCGGCTACTTGGACCAGTTCTGGATCCTTCTCGTAGTAGCAGCCGTCTTTGTAGTAACCGTCTTGGACATACTCTTCTTCGTCTTCTAAGTATGTCGTATCTTCAGTACTGACCCGATCTTGGCGGGATGTCGGGTCTTCACCTTGGTAGTCCGAGGGTTCGTTTTGTACCGCATCTTCCATCATAGTATCGGGGTTGACCCTAGCATTTTTGTCAACCGCGGATTTTCTCGTAGTCACCATCTTTTTAGCACGGAGTGAATACAAAAAACGTACACAGAAAAAGAGCTGACTAACAGCTTCCTACAGCTCTCAATGAAAGCACCAAAATGTTTACCGAGTTTTTCAGAAACGAATACGAACGGAATAATGAAAAGATAAGAACTGTAGAAGTGCAGGAATGTAAATAAACAAACAGTGCTTTTACGTGGTTCAGGCGTTAATGAGCCCTAGTCCACGAGTCGATGTTATTATACTTGTAGAGAATTACAGTTAAACAGCTGGTGTATAAGAAACTCACAAACTCACAGTGTTTCTCTCTGGTTCTCTTGAAGAAGATGAAGCTAGAGAGATTTTAGCAGAGTTCTTGCTATGTAATTTGTTGGCCGTCCCCTCTATCGTAAAATGAGGGGGTCTTTATAGCTAGGGTTTTTTTATTAGGGTTTTACTCTCTCCCCTTAGTCTTAATTACACCAGCCATAAATAGGGGATACAATTACTGTAGTAGCATGGCTACAAGACTCTACCCAGGTACAATTACATGAAAGTATGGGAAATAGAAAAAGGCAGCCGTCACTTCCAGGCAGTCAGCGGAACAGTAGGCGAAAAGGTACCCTTAGGCGTGTTGGGATGTGTGCGGCCTTGACTTGTCGGGCGTGTCAGGCGGGATCCTGTGTCAGGTGGATATCATTCCAAATATGCCTCCTCCATGACTCGACCGCTTGGTCTTGTTCCGTGCGTGGCACGGAACTGTTTCCGCGAAGGCAACCTGAAGAGCTTCTCCTGGAAGGAGCTTCCCCGAAGGATATCCCTTCGGGAGTCCGGGAGAGTTGACGAGCTTCCATGTCGCGTTTGCTTGGAAGAGTAAGCCGGACACTAAACGGGAGAGGCGAAGCCTTTCTGTCCATCCGCGAGCTCTGGTCACCTTCCATGAAAGACTTTGATAATTCTGCTTCCCCGAGGATATCCATCTAAACGCTATCCGGAAATCTGGATAACAACTGGGTTAAATGGCTTGTGAATCATTGATTGTCCTCTCTGATTAGGTGACTTTTATGATATGCTGAATAATTGGTTAACTGTTTTATGAATCATTTTATTGTTATTATTTATTATGCTTTACTATATGGTTTTCTTGCTGGACTTTGGCTCATGGGTGCTGCGTGGTGCAGGTAAAGGCAAGGTTAAGATGGATTAACCATGAGTTGGAGAACTCTGGGGGTGAGGTGTACATTGTCAGCTGCTCGTTCGCCATGGCCAAGGGATTGTACAGGGACATAAAATCTAAAATGTGTATTTTGCCATTAGAATGGCCTTTGATTTTATTTAACTTTTGAAAGTTGTAAATTTGTCCTTTAAAACACTATTTTTGGGATCCCACGTACTGAACGTATATTTAAATGAAAAATTATTCGTTTATGACCAAAATCTTTTAACCCTAGCTTGATTATGACTTTAAGGTCACATTTTCAACTAAACAACTTGATTACTTGCACAATTATAAACACACAGTGTAGTGGTCTTGGTTATCTAGGGCGTTACAACTTGGTATCAGAGCTGTCTTGGTTTAAGGGTTCCTGAAGAATGGCTGGACATGTACCCTCGCTGCTAAAGACAAGCTCGACTCAAGGATTGGTAATTGTACATTCGTGCTTATTTTCTTAAGTGTTTGAAAGGAATATGAATGCTTTAATCTGTATGATTAATAGGGAGCATGAGATACTGATAGGGCCTCGCCCTTGACTGCTGTGTGATGATATTGTGGCATGCTTATTAGTATTGTTGTTACATGTGGATGAATATTTGGATAATTGTTATATTTTGGTTGCTTGTGATTGGTTGAGTTCCAATGGTGGGTCATGGAAAGATTGTTACCCTGTCATCATAGTCTGACCGCTGAGTCATTTATTGCAGATTAACTTGGATAGCTATGCATCCAAGGCGATCTATACGACTAGTTGGCACTGGGCCTGAGACTAGAGATAATGACTAGGGCAGAACCCTCCGCTAGCCCTTGAGAACTGGCAACAGATACTTGCCGACATGCAAGCCCAGCTTTAGAGCTAGGAAGAGCAAATTTTTCTTCTGAGACAGCAGGCTCTGTCAGGGAGTGCTGCATCTATTGTGCCACCTGTTATGGCACCATCTAATCAGGCACCTGAGATTGGGAACTGGTGGGAGCCACTGTATGAGCTGTTCAGGATGCAACATCCTCTAATCTTTGAGAAAGGACAAGATCCACTAAAGGTTGAGTAATGGATGAGTATGATTACCTCTATCCTAGATTTCATGAGGCTCAAAGGTAACGATAGGGTGGCCTGTGCCACCTATATGCTGAGAGAGGATGCCCACATTTGGTGGGAAGTGACATCATAGACCAAGAATTTCTATGCTGAGTTGGGATGGGTTCGAGGACTTGTTCAGCCAGAAGTATTATAATGTTGTAGTCAGGGTAGTTGTTGACCCTGATTTTGGTCATCTGACACGGAGTCAAAATACGCTTGACGTGGATGAATGCGTTGAAAAGAACGTGATGACGAAAATAATAAGAACACGATATTTTATAGTGGTTCGGCCCCAGGATCTGGTAATAACCTACGTCCACTTAGATTGTTATTGATGTGAGAATCAAAGGAGTTGTAACGCCCTACTACCTTAGAGCCGTTACCAAGTGAGTTTAAAACAGAAATCGTGCTTTTGACTGACTCTACGTGGTTTATAATACCAAAAGTGTGACTAAACCAGAGTTTAAGGCTGTACTCTTTGAAAATGTTTAGTTTCATTGAAAACATAAGTATCAAACATCTGGGATCCCAAAAATAAGGTTTACAAAATATTTACAACTCAAAAAATAGATTTACACCAGGTTAACTATCAAAAGAATAAGTTAATACAGCCATATACAAAATGCCCCCAACCAAAGCAGTCGGGCAGGCCGAACATGTACGCGCCGCCCCCACGCTCTCCATACTCATGGCCGGTTGACTGACTCCTTGCTTTTAACTGCCACACAGAGCACCCGTGAGCCGAAGCCCAGCAAGAAAACTCATACAGTTTATAACATATGCATAGAATATAGCTGACATATAATCCACTGATAAATAGGGAAACCATCAGACTGAACAACCATGGCCATGCCGCCCCAGAGGCCTTACCAAAGCATGGGTCTCGGTCCTTACCGTAAGGATAACTCATGTATCCATTGGGTCCCACCATGGCTACAAGCATCCCATGTGCTAGGTGTTACTTCCGGCCCCAAGGCCGTTCTCGGCCTTCACCGCTCTCGGCCTTAGTCGTTCATTTCATTATAATCACCCATATAGTACATTTCGAAATAATCATTCAAACATATAATAATTCATTTAAGGTTATACATTTGCACATAATACAATCTAGGGCCATGCCCTGAAATAACTCTGTGGGCCCATGCCCTGTCCTCGGGTGTTACGGTTTTCTAACCTGTATCTCGAGCTTTCCTGATGCACCAAGGTCACAAGCACGGTCCTCTAGCACGAGCCTTTCCGAAATCCTAGTCACAACACACATAAAACACTTTTAATACTAACCAAACCCAAAACCACTTCCCGGGACCAGTTCCACACTCTCGGGACTCTCAAATTCCTAAAACAAATCATTGGAAACATTCCTCGAACCCCCGGAGCACAAGCTCAAAATTGCAAAATTTCAAGTCCTGAAAATGGCCTAGCGCCGCGGCGCTACCCAAGAGGGCCGCGGCGCCCTGCCCAATAGGGCCGCGGTGCCCAGCAAGTCAGAGAGCCTCCCCTGACTGGAAACATCCTCGCGCCGCGACGCCCCAGAACAGGGCCGCGGCGCTCCTTCGCGAACCCAGATTTTCTGGGTTTTTCTCCTTCAATTCCCTCATCAAAAACACCTCTAAACCAGCCCAAACACATATCTCAACCCCAAAACCAAATTGAAACCTCAAATGAACCATCTAACAACCTATAGACACTAGTATCAAGATCAAAAACACAATCACACCCAAAAATCCACACCTTTGATTTCAACTTCAGAAAATTTAAACCCATATCTCAAAACTTAAACCATGATTAAATTTCTTAAACCAAAACAGAAACAAACCTTAAATTTGCATAAAATCCTTACCTCAAGTGGAGAATCCACCCTATAAGCTTCCTTGATCTCCTCCTAAGCTCCCACTTCAACCCCTTCTACACTTCTTCTTCTACTTGCCCTAGCTTTTCTTTCTTCTAATTTTTCTTCTCTTCAATTTTTATCAAAACATCAAATGACCCAATGCCGAAGCCGTGTACCCCAAAACCCAGCTGAAAATTGTCTAAATCCCATGCCAAAAGACCATTTTACCCCTTCCTAATAATCCTTCCTAACTAAACCTTTAAGGGCACTCTTGCCCTTACACTTCTATTTCAATTCTATCACTTTCTATCTAAAAATTGTTACTCAAAGCAGTTACAAACGGTTACACAGGTTACTCAATCACCAAAACTATAACCATTAGCTTTCAATTCAACTTACAAAATTCCTAAAGTACCCCTAGGCCCCTCCCGAGCCGAGTACAAAATCCCGTTGTGACATTTAGACTAATTAGCTCACTAGGACCGTCTCGACGCGTGCATCATGATAAATAAAACACCACACTCACATGGCACAAATCACATAATACAATTATCACATTTATGCCCTCAACGGGCTAAAATTACCAGTTTACCCCCTAACATACAAACGGGGCTCACATGCATCTGCATACAACCTAATCATGCATTCTAATCACATATTCAATCAAATTCATAAAATATCATGTCAATTTACTTCTCGCCCTCAGGCATGCTTAAACAAGGTCTTAAACCTTCTTAGCAACTTGGGGTGTTATAGGAGTGATCAAAGAACTAGGGTTCAATGAGTTTCACTAACTTCTGAAGAACAATACAATATCTCAAATAGAATTACTCTAGTCTCAAATAATTCGAAAGCCAAAAGTCTCTTCCTTGAGCTATCTTTCTCTATTTATAAGCTTAAGGGGGATTACATGAATCTGTTACAGATATTCTCTCCTAAATAATCGGATACTCAGGAGATTGTGGGAGTCAGTTTCGGGATTTACCAAGATCTTTATAGAAACATCATGAAGCATGCGGAACCTGCGACCAAGCTGGTCACAGGTAAACTTTGGCTGCTTACTGCTTATAATTTGTCTTCTGGTCGATATCCTAGCAGAGTTCCTCCAAGTGTCAGCCACGTGTCCGGGAATCACTTGCCACGTCATCTACGCCAGTTTTTTGGATAACATTTGCCCCCCAAGTTTATTTATTACGAGCAACAAATAAACTTTTGAGGAAATGACCCTTACGTGTCAGAACCCTTCGTGTGTTCTTGAAAAAAGCAACCTACTCTTGTCTAATCATGACTTTTCGCTTCCCCAGTAATAATTTGACGGCTATCTCGTTTCCCCATACTTCGAAAAAGGGGAAGCTGATGATTAATCCCTTTAAATGCCACAGACAAAACTTATATATAACATCTCCGAAGTTCTCTTTTTCTTTTCACACACGCCATTACTCTTTCAAGAAACCCTAAAACCAGAGCTTCCATTTTCTTCCGGAGACCATCCTTCTGCGTTTTCAAGACTTAGCCCGAGAGTTCCTTGATCTCCGAAAACTCTTACCAATTTCCACGACCTTCTTTCTGGTAAGTCTTGGAATCTTTATGTTTCATATTTTTGTAATGCAAGTTTTTGTATGTTGACTGTTGAGTTCATCTATTTTTGGGTTGAGATGCTTGTCAGTAGAATGTCTTGTGGGTGAAAAAAGTTACGAGTTAGTTTGATAGTTGAGATCATACTTTTTAGGACGTAAAACCGAAGTAAGAGTTCGATTTTTAGGCCAGCCGAAAAAATAGGATTTTCCCGCCCTAAGGGGAGTTGAAAATGCTTTTATGAAAAACTTTTTGGTTTCACCCTTTGATCCGTTTCTCAAATTGTTCGTGTTGAAAATTTTAGCTTTTTGTTAGAATGCTGCTGTATAAAACCTTAACTTTTATACTCGACCAGCGTTATTCTAAAAACTTTAAAAAATTCTCTATCCTCACCTCCCCATTCTTCTATTTGCAGACTTTAATGCCAGATTTGTGGGGAGGTGAACGGCCCATCGGCGACAATCTTCTTGCCCAGCTGCTCGAAGGCGAAGAACAACCGTCCGACTGAGTTTCTGAAATCCCATTTTCACGATCTTCTTCTAGACCTCGTCCATCACCTCCTCAAATGGCCCGTTCTAAATCTTTAGGCAAGAAAAGACCTGACTCCGAAGATAGCCCAAACTCTCCTGCCCAGCTTGATTCACAGGCTAGGGTTCCTTTGACCAGTGGTCGAGAAAATCCCGCTTCTGACCCTAATATCCAAATCAGAGCCCGCCCTCGTCATCAAAATCTTCCTGATGTCGAGTGGTATCTCTTCCCGACCAGAGAAGTGACTCCTCAGATGCTTGCCAACTACCTCAGGAAGTATCCTCTCATAGGGGTCAATCTCAAAATTCCTGCTGCTGACCAAAGGGCTAACCTTCCCGGAGGTGTTTACAGTGCTTGGTCTAGGTATCATATAGAGGCGGGGGCTACCCCCCCTCTACATCCTTTTTATCAGGGGGTGGCCAACTATTTTGGTGTCGCCCCTTCCAAATTACTCCGAATGGATATAGAATGCTGGCCGCACTCTATATCCTGTACAAACTCAAAAAATGGCCAGAACCTACCCCCCATGAGGTCAATTATCTCTTCGACCTCAAGTCAAACCCTCAATAGTATGGGACGGGCTTCTTCCATCTTTGTCACCAGGAGACAAATCGAATGTTCCTGAGTGACACTACACACATATCCAACGTGGGGCAGTACAGCAAGGAGTACTTCCTCACTCCGGACATGGCCAGCAAGAACTTGGCCTTCGCTCGAGGAGGTAAGTGCTGTTTTTACTGGTCGATACTTTTCATCAGCGAATTTCCCTTCATTTTTCTTAAAGTACACTTTGTCTTTCAGGCCCATGGTTACGTCTGACCCCAACACCAGACATGGTGTTGAGGTCCACCGCATTGGCCAGGATGACAGACGCAGAAAAAAGCATCAAGTCCCTGGTCACTGATGAAAATCTGAGGCTATCCGGCCTCCTGGCTCCTCGCCATGAAACAAGAGGGCCCGTGGTAGCAGATACCACTGCCGAGGGGGATCCCGAGCAGCAACCCCATGCGTCCCCTCCACGAAGGAGGCCGACGGGGGTTACAATCAGGGAACCCACAGGCAATCCTTCCGTAGAAAGGCCTTCTGCACCCCAAGGCAAGGGGAAGCAAAAGGCAACAGAATCTGTTGTGGACTTGGGGGAATCCTCCGATGAAAATGGTATTGTTATTTCTCTTTTAAATAGCTTGCCAATTCCCTGTCACTTGTTTGACGGGGAGGGAAACTTTACGTATACTCCAAATCTAGGGCTAGACTTCTTCGTGCCAGATAGTGAGTGTGTGACTAATAGAGTCAATAGTATAGCGACCAGTAGTTGTATCTCGGGTATTAAACTTTGTGACCTCTTTCCTGTTTTATCAAGAGTTTTTATCTGCCTTTATCTTACCATTTGCATATGTTTACTTGTATGCAGATATGGCTACTCCCAACGTCTTCGATTTATATCAGACTGAGGAGGTAGAAATCCCTCTGGTTCGGCGAAAGACGTCCAGGAGGCATAACGACAAATCGAGCCAAGGACCTCCTACCAAGAAGGGTCGAACAGAAGATCCTTCCAAGGACGTGCCAAATGGGCAAACTTCTGCCCAGCCTTCGGTTTCTGTTGAGAAGGAAACCCCGCCTGCTACGACGAACCCTCCACTTGCAGCCACCAAAGAACAAACCCAGCGGGACGAAGCTCTTGGGGCCATACTTTCGAACCACGCCTTACGAGTAGCCAAGGACCGCCTTGCACACATCGTGAGGTACAACTGTTGCAAGGATGCGATGGCTGAGGCAGAGAATATGGGGGTCGACCAAATTCTGAACAGGGCCCTAAATGAAATGGCCAGCGTAAGCATTTCTTATCTCATTGGCTTCCGTCTTTTATTCTTTGCAACAGACTTTAACTTTATCCTTTGTCCACAAGCTTTGCTGACTGCAACTGCTGCTCGTACCCATGCCCAAGCTACCATCAACCAGGCTCGGGCAAAGGCTATCGAGAGGTACCAGGAGAAAGCTGCTGAGGAGCTTCAGGCTGCAGAAGCCAGGGATGTGGGGGAGTTGGAGGCGGTCACCCAGCAGAAGGATGCTATGGTGGTCAACTTGGCGGAGGTAGAAGCTTCGAAGGTAGTTTTGAGGAAGCAGAGGGAGGAGTACCAGGAGTCCAGCCGAGTCCAATATCGCGAATGCAAGAGACTCAAAGAGGAGCTTCTTGCCAAGGACAAGGCCATGGCTGCTCTTGAGAGCCAAATGGAGCAGCTGAAGCTTGCCAATGCCAAAGATCTGGAAAGGTACAAGAATGCGACGCTTCGGTGCTTTTACGACTTCTGGAAACACAACCAGGGCGCCAACTTTGACTACCTTTCAAAAGATGTCAGGAATGCTGAGCTGGCCCGCTGCACTGCTCGATTGGCTGAAGAAGAGGAAAGAGCAAGGATCCCTGCCTCCCCAAGCATCGCTGGCGCAGAGGAAGGAGGAGTCATTGAGGATACGACCAATCAGAATGTTGATAAAAACCCTCCTGCTCCTAATGCTTCTTGAACTTTTTATATATATATATTTTATTTCTTTAATTACACGGCCTACGAGTCGTGATGTAAAGACTATATATCTTTTTTGAATTTGTTGCATGGGCAGCAAACTTTCCTTTTATTTGAACAGTTACATCCAAGCGGTGATGCTTACGGTGTAAAAGACTGCATTATAATGTTATAATATTTTCATTTACCATAACATCTGTCCGTATGACCGAACTTAGCATAGTACTTTGGTTTGATTTAACAAAATATAAATTTTTGAAAAATACTCTAAGTACCTTAGCATGCTTTCACTCATTTTGTTCATGTGTTTACATACCTCATGGTACGCTTTGCTATCAATGTGCCTTATATGCCCCCTAAGTGATCGAGGAGCTTTAGGTCCTGGGTCACTTGCCTTGACCATGACCTGTTCGAACATTTCTGCTCGGTAGGAAACATAATACTTATACTACAGCAAAACAACACACGTAATGAAAAAATACTTGTAAACATAAATTTACAAAGGTTGGCAAGAATGACTGGCTGCGCACAGTCCCTTATAATCTCGTATTAAAAATGGAATAAACATGTCTTTACGAGTGATCCTAAAAAAGGATCTTACATATATAAGCGATTAGCCATACAACGTGGCTAACCCTTTTTGCAAAATTTGTAAAAAGTAAAATTTAATACAAGCCAGTCCTTTAAAAAGGACTGTTCACTGATAATACTTGCGCAGGTGTTCTCCATTCCAATAACGTGGAACGAGATCTCCGTTTAGGCGTGCAAGTTTGTAGGTGCCCGGGTGAAGGACTTCTTCAATCTGGTAAGGTCCTTCCAAATTAGGTCTGAGTACTCCAGCAGTGGGGTCGCGGGTATTCAAGAAAACTCGTCGTAGCACCAAGTCACCAATGTTGAATTATTTTTTTTTTTTTACTTTTGAGTTAAAGTACTGGGTGACCTTTTGCTGGTACGCAGCAACTCGAAGTTGGGTTTTCTCCCATATCTCGTCAATTGAGTCTAGGGACTCCATCATTAGTTGGCTGATCTGGTCCTGGTCGTATGTTATGCGTCGATGTGAGGGGGGATCTAACTCAACAGGTAACATAGCCTCATATTTGTAGGCTAAGGAAAATGGGGTATGACCTGCCGTTGTTCGGTGAGACGTTCTATATGACCAGAGGACTTCAGGTAGTTGCTCTGGCCATGCTCCTTTAGCGTCTTCAAGCCTCTTCTTCAGGGTGTCCTTAAGAGTTTTATTCACGACCTCTACTTGCCCGTTTGCTTGTGGATGTGCAACTAAAGAAAATCTTTTAATAACCCCGTGCGTTTCGCAGAAGTCGGTGAATAAGTCGCTGTCAAATTGGGTTCCGTTGTCTGAAACAATCTTTCGGGGCAAACCATACCGGCAAACAATGTTCTTGATGACGAAGTCAAGAACTTTCTTGGTCGTTATGGCAGCGAGTGGTTCAGCTTCGACCCATTTGGTGAAGTAGTCAACTACCACAACTGCGTACTTTACTTCATCTTTTCCCGTTGGCAGGGATCCAATCAAATCTATCCCCCATACTGCAAAAGGCCACGGGCTCTGCATCTGTTTCAACTCGTTTAGAGCTGCTCGTGGGATTTTGGAGAACCTTTGACATTTATCGCATCTTCGTACAAACTCCATTGAATCTTCATTCATAGTCAGCTAGAAGTAGCCTTGCCTTAGAATCTGTTTTGCTAAACTCTGCCCCCCAGCGTGATCTCCGCAGAAGCCTTCATGCACTTCTTTCATTAGTTCCTTAGCTTTTTCTGGTGTAACGCATCTGAGTAGTGGCATTGAATATCCTCTCCTGTACATAACACCATCAACCAGTATGTACCTAGCGGCCTGCCTTTGCAGAGTTCTGGCCTTGTTTCTATCTGTTGGTAGCACACCATTTGTCAGATACTCCAAGTAAGGCGTCATCCATATATCCTCCATTCGGACTTCCATATTGGCTTCAATTGCTCGTATGCTTGGCTCGCTTAATCTTTCTACTGGCACAATGTTCAATGTGTCTGCATCTTTCGCACTCGCGAGTTTGGCTAAGGCATTTGCATTCGAATTCTGATTCCGCGGTATTTGTTGGAGGGTATACTTCGTGAACTGGGCTAGCATGTCTCTAGTTTTATGCAAGTAGGCCACCATTTTTAGGCCTCGTGCTTGATATTCCCCTAGAACTTCATTCACTACCAGCTGTGAATGACTGTAAATATCAAGCGTCTTTATGCTCATGTCTTTCGCCATTCTCAATCTAGTGAGGAGTGCTTCATATTCGGCTTCATTATTTGACGCGGTGAAGTCGAACTTGATGGCGCAGTGAAATCGATGCCCTTTCGGCGTTATCAATATCACTCCCGCTCCTGTGTGGGATTCGTTGGACGACCCATCCGTGAATAACTTCCACGAAGGAGCTTTCTCTTGAGGCTCAGGCGCACTAGGCTGTTCGCACTGCTCGCTGTCTGGGAGTTCGGTGAACTCTGCAATAAGATCAGCCAAAACTTGTCCTTTTACTGCTGCTCGCGGTGAATATGTGATATCGAACTGCTCTAGTTCGACTGTCCATTTTAATAATCGCCCAGCTGCCTCTGGTTTTTGGAGGACTTGTCGAAGGGGCTGGTCGGTTAACACTGTGATAAGATGGGCTTGGAAGTAAGGGCGCAGCTTCCTTGAGGCCAGGATTAAACAGTATGCTAACCTTTCGATGGGTGGATCTCTCAGTTCTGCTCCGATCAGCCTCTTGCTTACATAGTAAACCGCTTTCTGTACGCCTTCCTCCTCTCGCACTAGTACCGCACTCACAGCAACTTCCGTGATTGCCAGATAAATGAACAAATTTTCTCCTTTGATTGGCTTTGATGAAATGGGAGGCTGTGCCATGTGGGCTTTCAGGGCCTGGAAAGCTTGCTCGCAGTCTCCTGTCCATTCAAACTTCTTATTGCCCCTAAGTAGATTGAAAAAAGGGACGCATTTGCCTGTTGACTTCGAAATAAATCTACTTAGGGCTGCGATTCTCCCGGTTAAACTTTGTACATATTTTATATTTTCTAGCGATTTCATGTCGATCAGGGCTTTTATCTTGTCGGGGTTGGCCTCGATTCCTCTTGAATTTATAATGAACCCCAAAAACTTCCCTGATCCAACTCCGAAGGAACATTTGAGAGGATTTAGTTTCATCTAGTACTTGTTCAATATATCAAAACATTCTTGTAAATCCTTCACATGTCCTTCTGCCTTCTTAGACTTTACCAGCATGTCATCCACGTACACCTCCATGTTTATCCCGATCAATTCTTTAAACATGTGGTTAACTAACCGCTGGTAAGTCGCACCAGCGTTTTTCAGTCCGAAGGGCATTACTTTATAATAGTATAAGCCTGTATCGGTCCGAAAGCTGGTGTGATCCTTGTAAGGGTGATACATGCTAATCTGGTTGTAGCCCGAATATGCATCCATGAAGGAGTGGATCTCGTGTCCTGCAGTAGCATCGACCAACTGGTCGATTCTTGGGAGTGGGAAGCAATCTTTTGGGCAGGCTTTATTGAGGTCTGTAAAATCCACACAGGTTCGCCATTTGCCATCAGGCTTGGGAACCAGCACTGGATTGGAGACCCACGATGGATAAAACGCCACCCTAATGAACCCATTCTCCTTTAACCTTTCAACTTCTTCTTTTAAGGCTCTTGATCGATCTTTATCGAGCAGCCTTCGTTTTTGTTGCACGGGTGGAAAAGTCTTGTCTATATTCAGGACATGGCTGATAACTGCAGGGTCTATCCCAGCCATGTCTTTGTGCGACCAGGCAAAGACCTCCTGGTTCTTTCGCAAAAATTCCACCAGTGCATGCTTCGTGGTTGGTTCTAGGTTTTTCCCGACCTTCACGACTCTGGTCGGGTCTTTTTTGTCGAGTTGGACCTCTTCCAGGTCCTCGACGGGTCCAGATCCCCAAAGCGAGGATCTAGATCTCTATCCTCACTTTGGGCAACACCCTATTTGGTGACTTCATCACCGGATTGGGCTTGTGTATCAATTTCCATCTGCAAACTATCTGAGGTAGTGCTCTTTAATGTTCCCTTTTTCGCCTTCGTGACTGAGGCGTTATAGCACTCTCTGGCCTCCCTCTGGTTTCCCAATATGCGTCCTACCCCTGCGTCTGTCGGGAATTTCATGGCTATGTGCCACATAGAGGTTACGGCCTGTAGGTCAACCAGTATAGGTCTCCCAATGACGGTATTGTACGCCGAAGGACAATCAACTACTATAAAAGTAACGAGTAATGTCCTGGTAGCGGGCGTTGTACCTGTCGTCACTGGTAGTCTGATTGATCCTACGGGGGCAAGTCCCTCACCAGAGAAGCCATATATTGTCTGGTTGCATGGCTCTAGGTCCTTAACGGACAACTTCATGCGTTCCAGCGAAGAGTTATACAAGATATTCACAGAACTTCCTGTATCGACCAGCACTCTCTTCACCATCATGTTGGCCATTTGGATATCCACGACCAGCGGATCGAAATGTGGGAACCGGACATGTTGGGCATCGCTATCAGAAAAGGTTATCTCACCCTCTTCTGATAGAGACATTTTTGGCGCGCGGTCCTCCACAGTCATCATCTCGATGTCCTGGTCATGGCGCAGAGTCCGAGCGTATCGTTCCCTGGCCTTTCCGCTGTTTTCGGTGAGGTGCGGGCCTACACAAATGGTTAACAGTGTGCCAGTCTCGAGGGCAGGCTGCAAAGGTGGCGAGCGTTGGCGTGTGGGCTCTTGCTCGTTGCCACCTGGAGCTTCTAGTTGGGATTTTCCCAAGGCCCGTACATATCTTCTCAAGTGTCCTTGTCTAATAAGGAACTCGATCTTGTCTTTCAGCTGGTTGCATTCGTTGGTGTCATGTCCGTAGTCGTTATGATAACGACAGAACTTGGTAGTGTCTCTTTTTGAAATATCCTTTCGAATGGGGGCAGGCTTCTTATAAGGCACACTGGAACTCGTGGCCTGATAAACGTCTCCCTGTGACTCAACTAGGGCAGTGTAGTTATTGAACCAAGGTTCATAACGGTTACCCTTGGCTCATTTATTGTCGGAGGTGGAAGGCTCATTGTGTGGCCATTTTCCACCATTCTTGCCATTGCCGTTACCGTTGCCGTTGCCATTGCCGTTAGGTTTAGACCCATTGGCGGCTTTGGCAGGCTCGGCTGCTTTCATATCCTTGCCTGGAAACTTTCCATCGTCGGCAATGGCATCTTCGAGCTTGATGTAACGATTAGCCCGGTCCAAGAATTCCTGGGTAGTTCTGACTCCATATTTTCGGAGGCTCTTCTAGAGAGGGGTGCGATGCCTAACCCCTGCGGTTATGGCCATCATTTTGCCTTCGTCCCCCACTGTTTTCGCTCCAGCGGCTGCTCGCATAAAGCGCTGGATGTAGTCCTTAAGCGATTCTCCATCCTGCTGGCGTATTTCAACCAGCTGGTTTACCTCGGTCGGATGCACACGACCTGCATAAAACTGTCTGTAAAACTCCTTTATGAACATCTCTCAGGAAACTTTGCTTGCAGGAGGGAGCTTAAAAAACCATTCCTGCACGGCATCAGAAAGTGTTGCAGGGAAGATCCTGCACCGAGCATCTTTGGATACTTTCTGAATGTCCATTTGTATCTCAAACTTATTGAAGTGAGATACCGGGTCACCGTATCCATCAAAGTTCGGAAGCGTAGGCATTTTAAACTTGCTAGGAGTCTCTGCCATAGCTATCCTCTAGACGAAAGGAGTGCCTTTCCTCCTGTCATGATCGATGTGAGATGTTCTTGCCCTGACCAGCTGTTGCACCGCCTTGGTAAGGGCATCTATCTGGGCCTGCACAGCGACGGGAATCGTTGTGGCTTCTGTTACTGGGGGGATGTTCTTGCCATGCCACTCGCAGCGATCGTTGAGTACATCTCTCAAGTCCTCGGCTCTTCTCCGCTGCTCGCTAGCTCCGAGCCGGTTGAAGACATTATTTTTCCTGGGTTGCCCACCAGCGTCCCGTCTGCCGGGTTGATCATCTTGATGTGGCTGGCTCTTGTTTCCACCTCTTTCGTCATTCCTCCGACCGTCATTTCCTTTGATGAAATCGGCTTCATCATAACCATTTCCATCTCTGACCGTGATTGGCTATGATGGGATCGACTGTTCCCTCGATTTCCTTCCCGGGTTGAAACGTCCCGAGCGTTAGAGGGTGGCCTGCGTTGGTCGTTAGGTCCCTATGCATTATCATGCCTTGGGGGAGCTCGGACCGCAGAGCCTAACTCTGAGTTCCTCCTGTTACCAGGAGGATTTGTCCTCTGTTCGGAAGGTTCGGCTCGTCGTTCCTATGGCGTCTAGGACTGCGAGGCTGCTGCCCGGTCCTATTCTGCCTCTGCTGTGGGGGATTGCCACGACCAACTTGGGAAGGAGGCTGTGCCTTAGGGTCGCCTAGAGGGACATCGTCCTGAGGCGCTGGTGGCTACTCGGGCCTTTGTGGGCTCGAGGGTTGGATAGGTAGACTAGGATTGGGACCCCTGTGGGGTGGCCCATTCGTAGGTTGATCAGGCTGTGAGGCAGGTGCAGCCTGATTCCTAGCCAATTGCAGGGCTGCCTCGAGGGCCACCATGGCTTCGCTCTGGCGACGGTCCATCTCCGCTTGCCTCTCACTTAACTCCGCGAGATGCCATTCAATCTCTTGCTGCTGCCGCGCCATGATTTCAGCAGCACTTTCCTGACTGGCCCTCAGATTGGCTAGTTCTTCATGCAACGCCCCCAGAGTACTCTTCAGCGTTGCGTCATCCATTTCTTCCTCCTCAATGTCCAAATGTGGCTCATCCTCAGCCACGCTTGCAGGAGGAGGAGGAGGCGGGTTTGATGGTGCAACGGCGGCCGCCTGTCCAGTTTTCCTTGCAGTTTTCACCATTGGTTTTCTCAACGATGATATACCAAGCTCTCAATGAAAGCACCAGAATGTTGACCTTGATTTTGGTCAACTGACATGGAGTCAAAATATGCTTGACGTGGATGAATGCGTTGAAAAGAACGTGATGACGAAAATAATAAGAACACGATATTTTATAGTGGTTCAGCCCCAGGATCTGGTAATAACCTACGTCCACTTAGATTGTTATTGATGTGAGAATCAAAGGAGTGATCAAAGAACTAGGGTTCAATGAGTTTCACTAACCTCTGAAGAACAATACAATATCTCAAATAGATTTACTCTAGTCTCAAATAATTCGAAAGCCAAAAGTCCCTTCCTTGAGCTATCTTTCTCTATTTATAGGCTCAAGGGGGATTACATGAATCTGTTACAGATATTCTCTCCTAAATAATCGGATACTCAGGAGATTGTGAGAGTCAATTTCGGGATTTACCAACATCTTTATAGAAACATCATGAAGCATGCGGAACCTGCGACCAAGCTGGTCGTAGGTAAACTTCGGCTGCTTACTGCTTATAATTTGTCTTCTAGTCGATATCCTAGCAGAGTTCCTCCAAGTGTCAGCCACGTGTCTGGGAATAACTTGCCACGTCATCTACGCCAGTTTTTTGGATAACAGTAGCGAAAGTTAATGAATTTATGGGATTGGTGCAGGGCAATATGACAGTTATAGAGTACGCCCTGAAGTTTGACAGATTTACGAAGTTCGCACCACCTTGTGCCTATTGATGCAGATAGGCAGGACATATTTATCAGAGGGCTTAATGCTATGATAGCCTAAGATGTGAGAATTATAACAGTACTTGGGGGGACGACTTATTCCTAGGATGTTGAGAAGGCTCTTAACACTGAGGAAGCGGAGAACAAGATTTGGAGGGAGAACGTTGCGAGACAGGAGATTCACCAGGCAATGCCTCCATATTCTGGGTTTGGTAGGGGTGGAGGCCCTAGTGATCTGAAGAGGAAGACCCCTGGCACTTCAACCACTGCTGGTCCTAATAGGAGGGGTCGGGGTGGTTGCCAGGGATGCAATGATGTATGGAGAAGCTATCTAGAGTGCACAAGGTGCAAAAGAAGGTGAGTGTCGGGCAAAAGCCTGCTTTGTGTGCGGGGAAGCAAGGAAGGTGGACAGCTTGACTCCAGCTCGAGTGTTCACCTTGAGACAGGCAGAGGCCGAGGCTAGTCCCTCAGTTGTGACAGGTCAGATTTCGAGCACTGGCTCTCCTTTTACTGTGTTGATAGACTCTGGTGCTACACATTCATTTTTTTCTAGTAAGGTGATTAATAGATTGTGTAATCCTAGTGAGTACTGTACCGCAGGGTTCGGGACTATATTGCTTATAGGGGAACTGGTAGTTTCTAGATGATGGATTAGAGCACTGCAAGTAATGGTTGACAGTAGGGAACTATCACTAGACTTGATTGAGTTAGGTATGGAGGACTTTGACATGATTCTAGGGATTGATTGGCTGGTCAGATATGGGGTTACCATTGATTGAAGGAAAAAGATGGTGACTTTTGAGCCTGAGAGAGATGATCCCTTTGTTTTCATGGGTGCGGTATGTGGACCCCGCATACCCATGATATCAGTGCTGAGAGCCAGGGACCTGTTACAGGGAGGATGTATAGGGTTCCTGCCTAGTGTGGTGGATATTACCAGAGTTTTGCCAACAAGGCCGAGAGAGACTAGATTAGTTCATGAGTTCATGGATGTGTTCCCTGAGGATTTACCAGGGTTTTCTCCACACAGGGAGATTCAGTTTATCATTGAGTTGGTGTCGGGGACAGAGCCAGTGTCGAGGGCACCATATAGGATGGCACCGATGGAACTGGAAGAATTGAAGATACAGTTATAGGAGCTTCTAGATTTGGGGTTTATTAGGCCTAGTTACTTGCCATAGGGTGCTCTGGTTTTGTTTGTGAAGAAGAAGGACGGGACTCTGAGGATGTGTATAGACAACAGGGAGTTGAACAAGTTGACCATCAAGAATATGTACCCTCTACCAAGAATCGATGACTTGTTTGACCAGGTACAGGGAAAGAAGGTATTCTTGAAGATTGATCTTCGATCTAGTTATCACCAGCTGAGGATCAAGGACGAGGATATACCGAAGATGACCTTCCGAACGAGGTATGGGCACTATGAGTTTCTGGTCATATCATTTGGTTTGACCAATGCCCCAGCAACCTTCATGGACCTAATGAACAAGGTGTTCAAGCACTTCTTGGATCAGTTTGTGATTGTCTTCATCGAAGACATCTTAGGGTACTCCAGTTCAGAGGCAGAGCATGAACAACATTTACTACATGTCTTGCAGTGGTTGAGAGAGCACTAATTGAACGCCAAGTTTAAGAAGTGTGAGTTCTTCTGGTCACCGATGACAGAAATGACACGGAAGAATCTGAAGTTCGTCTGGTCAGACAAGTGTGAGATTAGTTTTCAAAAATTGAGGCAATGACTTATTATAGCACCTGTGTTGAGTCTTCCTTTGGAGGGAGGAAATTTTGAGGTATATTGTGATGCGTCGAGGTTGGGTTTGGGCTGTGTTTTGATGCAGAAGGTTTGGGCTGTGTGTCGAGGTTGGGTTAGGGCTTATGTATCACGACAACTGAAGGTGTATGAGTAGCGGTACCCTACCCATGATCTAGAATTGGCAACAGTGGTGTTCGCACTGAAGGTATGGCGACATTATCTGTATGGAGAGAAGTGCGAGATATACACCGATCACAAGAGCTTGAAGTACTTCTTCACCCAGAAGGACCTGAAAATGAGGCAGAGGCGTTGGCTGGAGTTGGTAAAGGATTATGACTGTGATATTCTTTACCACCTAGGGAAAGCCAATGTAGTGGCGGATGCATTGAGCAAGAGAGGCCCGGGACAGTTGTTTAGTTCTACTCAGATATCAAGAGAATTGGCAGAGGAGATGTCTAGAGCACAGATAGAGTTGGTGGTGGGCTGGTTGGCAATATTACTTTGCAGTCAACCCTACTAGAGTGGATTGAGGAGGGTTAGTTAGTAGATGCATAGTTTTAGGAAGTTAGAGGGAATGTCTTAGCAGGAGTGGCTAAGGACTATTCCATCTCTGAGGTTGGTTTGCTACGATATCAGGGTCAGATTTGAGTTCTGACTGATTTAGGGATTAGACGTGAGATACTGGATGAATCCCATACTACATCGTACTCACTCCATCCAGGCACCACAAAGATGTATCAGGATCTACGGACGTTGTATTGGTGGCCTAGGATTAAGAAGGATGTGGTGGAGTACTACAACCTTTGGGTATTCCCGAGTGGAAATGGGAGGATTTTTGCGAGGTTTACCCAGGACAATGGGGCTACACGATTTGGTGTGGGTGATAGTAGACAGATACACCAAGTCAGCTCACTTTCTGCCAGTGAAGATGACTTATACTGTGGATCAGTATGCAGAGTTGTATGTGAAGGAGATTTTACGTCTCCATGGGGTTCCCAAGTCTATAGTCTCAGATCAGGATCCTATATTTACCTCTAATTTTTGGGGTGGATTGTAGAAGGCTATGGGAACTCAACTAAAGTTCAGCACGACCCTTTCATCCTTAGACTGATGGACAGTGTGAGAGAACGATTTAGGTATTGGAGGACATGCTCATGGCGTGCATGATTGACTTTGAGGGATCTTGGAGTAAGTATCTCTCGTTGATTGAATTTTCATATAACAACAGTTATCAATCAACAATTGGAGTAGCTCCATATAAGATGTTATATGGGAGGATATGTAGATCACCCATTCATTGGGATGAGAAGGGTGAGAGGAGGTATTTGGGACCGGACATGGTTTAGAAGACTAATGAGGCCATCGAGAAGATTCGAGCTCGAATGCTTGCTTCACAGAGCAAACAGAAAAGCTACGCTGATCCTAAGCATAGGGACGTGGAGTTCTAGGTAGGGGACCACATGTTTCTGCAAGTTTCTGCAAGTTTCATCACTATGAGGGGTCAGAAGGTTTGGCAAGAAGGGCATGCTATGCCCTTGATTCATTGGACCTTTCGAGATCCTGGAGAGGATCGGGCAGGTGGCTTACAAATTAGATCTGCCACCATCATTGTCTGGAGTTCATGACGTATTCCATATTTCTATGCTTCAGAAGTACGTCTCAGATACAACACATGTGCTAAATTATGAGGACCTAAAATTGTAGACAGATTTGTCTTATGAGGAAAGACTGGTTCAGGTCTTAGATAGGAAAGACAAGGTTCTACGAAACAAGATGATTCCTCTAGTTAAAGTGTTATGAAGGAATAGCAAGGTTGAGGAAGCGACTTAGGAGCTGGAGTTAGAGATGCAGGATCAGTATCTCGAGTAATTCAGGTAAATTTTGAGGACGATATTCTAAGTTGGAGGGGATAGTTGTAACAATAAAAAATTTGCTAATAAGGCTTAAGAGCCTTGATTAGCATGCCGGGAGGGCATAATTGCTATATGTGTGATTTTAATGTTTATATGCATGATTTTATGATTATATGGATATGTGAAATGTATGTTTGTGAGTATTAAATATGCATGTGGGCCCTGTTTAGCTTTTACGGGGATATTTGTAATTTTGGCCCGTTGAGCGCATAAATGTGATTATATGTGATAAATTGTTGAGACCACATTATTAGGTTGATATATTAGCAGTATATGGCTCGAGACGGTCCTAGTGAACGGATTGGCGAAATACTCACGGCGGGGATTTATACTTGACTCGGGGGAGCTTGGGTGTTATTTTCGGGAATTTAGAAAATATATTGTAAATGTGGGAATTCTTCCCTTGTAAATTCCATTCACAAGGGAACCTCTACAATACGAGGCATCCTAAAGGTTACTTATTGCACGCACAAGGGGACAAGGATGTCACACGGTGTTGAAGGGATTGGGCTAAGAGAGCCACCCTCGCTACACGAGGGCCCTCGGCCGCTTACCAATCCGAACGCCATCCTCGCTATGCGAGGGTCCTCGGCTGGCATCCCATGCACGGCGTGTAGCCTTGGCTATGCGCGGATCCTCGGCCGGCCATCTACGTATGCCGCGTCCACTCAAGCATCGAGCCTTGCCTTGCCTCCACACAGGAGAAGAAGACCAGCCTCGCTACGCGAGACACCCTCCCTATGCGAGGGTGTGGCCTTGTTGCGGCGCTAGTATCCCAAGCCTTGCCACGCCTACACCTGGGGGAAGAGGGCCGAACTTCCTATGTGAGACACCCTCGCTATGTGCGGATGTGGCCTCGCTGCACTGTCCGCATCCCGAGCCTCGTCTACACCCGGGGGAAGAGGGCTAGCCTCGCTATGCGAAGGTGTGGCCTCGTTGCACTGCCCGTGTCTTGAGCCTCGTCTCCATGTGACCTGCATAGGCCATCCTTGATTCTTAGCGCCTTGTCTTCTCATGACACGTATAGGTTGAAGCCTCCTTGACATAGGCACGAGGAACACTTGGAGACACCTAATGGGTGCGCCAAACGAACATGAGGCATCGAACGGGGATTGATGAGGATGGCCGGGTACAGGACACGTGTACTGACACGAGGTGTACGGTTGTGAAGAGAATAGAGGCACAGCCCTATCATCTGCATCTGAGGAGTAGTGGCAGTACAGACCTGTATGAAGAGTAGTGGCACCACTTGAACACCCCCGACCATACACTAGAGTCGACAGTACTATGTCCTAAGCCATTACTCTGGCATTGTCAGGGTAGACAGCACTACGCCCTGAGCCACTACACTATCAGAGTACCCGCGTACGTCCCTGTCTCCCGGGACTTGTTTATATCAGGGGCCAATAGAGCCCACCTATAAATAGGCCTCAACCCCTAAGGTTAAGGGTTGGAAAACTGATTGTATGAAAGACACTTAAGAAATACATGATCCTTGTTTCATTGTTGCTCTGGTTTTTTCTGTCAATTCAAGTTCTTTCCATCTGATTCTAAGCTTTCCGTAGTATAAAAATCTGAGTTTCCTAACCTTTAATCGTTGACGAGTTCTTACCATAAACAGTTTGGCGCCGTCTGTGGGAAGCTAAGTACCAGGCTACTGTTCTACCATCACTCCCAGCATGAAAAAATGCCGAGACGTTCAAAGCGACTCAGGGAGACACGAGAGGTGGAAGTCCACCTTAACGAAGTTCAGCTGAAGGCCTCCATGAAGGATCCTCCTCCACCCAGAGATGTGGAGCCCCCAAGGGACACTGAGGTTCACGAGGGTGATAGGGAGGTCTCATCATCGGCCATCCCACCTGGTGAGAATCCTCCAAGGGCAACCACCGCACCACCAGGGAAAGCCGACGAGTTCCCGCTCCCTAAACCACCGCAGGTGCCGAACTCCGGCCGGCAGGACCCGGGCCCCTCAACGCGTAGAGATGATAAGCATCCCCGGGTCCATTCCGTGAGCTCGAGTTCTAAATCTCTTTTCTATGAAGAAGAGATACGTGAGATGCACCGTAAGAACCAAACGTTGGAGACCACCCTGGAGAACATGCAAGAGGTGCTGAATGGCCTGTTGCAAGGTAAGTCAAGCATGACCCTGCCCAAGAGGAAAGAGAAAGGTCAGGAGGGGGTAGAGACCACCGTCCCGGTAGACGATGGGAGGACTCAACACTCCACCAGTAATACCCCCAGGGTGAAGTCGCATGAGCGTCCCGGACCATCGAGGCCACCCCAGGGGCCAGGGCAAAGGAACAATGTTGGCTCTCGCAACGACGTCGAGGTCACCTCAAAGAGGACGCCCTCGGATCTACAAGAAGAGCTCCACAAGAGGAGGGAGGATAAGAGGACTACCCCTCCTACTGTCCCCCGGGACGATAAAGGAAAGGAAGATGTCAACCCGTCCATGTTGAGAGACTCCGTGAAGAAGAGGAGGCATGACCTCGATACAGAGATGAGGAGCCTGCGGAGCAAGATTGTCACCGCATCTGGAGGATAAAGCCTTGAGGATGAGTTCGACCATGAATCGCCCTTCACCAAAGAAATCCAAGCCATCCGACTCCCAACCAACTTCAAGGAGCCTCATATGACCCTGTATGAAGGAAGCACAGACCCCAAATACCATCTGGATGCATTCAATTACTTGATGAAGTTGAGGGGGATTAGTAGCGGGGCTAGATGCCACTGTTTCGCAGTCACTTTGAAAGGACCACCAGCCTCGCCAATGTAAAACAGGGAGAAAATGAGAGTCTAAAAAGCTACATCCACAGGTTTAACATGGAAGCAGCCAAAGTGGGGAGCTTGACCGGCAAGGAGTTCAAAATGGCCATCACTGCAGGGGTGCGTCCAGGAAGAAAATTGTGGGATAATATGCTCAAAAGGGAAGTCACTAACCTAGATGACTTCTACGAGAGAGCGTAGAAGTATATTCGTGTAGAGGATGGCCATGCGAACTTAAAGGCGGGAAAGTGTGAGTCCACTGCAAAGCCCCCAACTAATGAAGGGTCGAATGGAGCAAAGAAGAAGAGGGCGTACGAAGGGTTGAGGGATGATCAGCATAGAAAGCCTAAGCGGGGAAGCGACCATAGGAAAACGGCTTATACTTTCTATACGAACCTGACGGATACCAGGGAGCATATCTACCTCAAAAACGAAAAGTGGGTTCCCTTCAAGAAGCCCCCGCCAATGAGAAAAGACCGGTCCAAGAGGGATCCCAGTAGATACTGTCAATACCACAAGGATATTGGTCACACCACAGAAGAGTGTATTCATTTGAAAGAAGAAATTGAGGAGCTCATCTGCAGGGGACACCTGGGCTGATATGTCAGGAGAGAAAGGCCAAAGTCAGAGGATGAACCAGTGATATCTCAGATGCAAAGAGGATCTCCAGAGATTTAGGGAGAAGTGAGAAGTATTTTCGGAGGTCCGGGGTTTAGGGGAGACTCCCGGAAAGGACGAGATAGGTACGCTAGAGAAGCCAGATGAAGTCCACCACCCTGTGTCATGAGTTTGGAACAACGGCCCCTGAAAAGCTTTAAGGGAAAAAATGACTCGATCACTTTCACAGAGGAGGATGCACAGGGGGTGCACTTCCCCCATAACGACCCTATGGTGTTGACGGTTCAGTTGGCCAATATGCGGGTGCATCGGGTCCTGGTGGACAATGGTAGCTCAGTGGATATCCTGTATCGCCCCGCCTTGGAAAAGATGGGGCTGGGCATTCGTCACTTGAAGCCCTGCCAATCTTCCTTATATGGATTCACAGAGGACTCGATACAACCCCTAGGGATGATCGAATTGGCACTTACCATGGGGGAGCAACCCCGACAGACTAAAGTCATGGCAAACTTCGTCGTTGTAGATTGTGTGTCAGCTTTCAATGCAGTATTGGGGAGACCATCCCTGAGAGAATTGAAAGCGATAACTTCGATATATCACTTGGTCGTCAAGTTCCCAACTCTCGGAGGAGTAGCTAGTATGAAAGGCGAACAGAGAGAAGCGAGGGAGTGCTACAATACCTCCCTCCGCGCATCCGTGAAACAACGAGAACCGATGGCCATGGTGATACACGAGGCACCACGTACACCCAGGAAGCCCGCAGGAGCTAGACCCCAGAACCATGGAGGAATCAAGGGCAGAACCTCTAGAGGAAATAGAGGAGGTTGAAGTAATGGGGGAACCGTTGAGAAAATTGAAGGTAGGAAAAAGTCTTCTGAATGACGTGAAGGAGAGGCTGATAAGGTTTTTGAAGGATAACCTAGATGTATTCGCATGGAGTCACGAAGATATGGTGGGAATAGATCCTAGTGTCATGTGCCACCATTTGAATATCTCCCTTGAGGCAAGGCCCGTTAGGCAGAAAAGTCGAGCGCTGGATCCAGAGAGGTACACGGCCTTGAAGGAGGAGGTGGACAAGCTGAAGGCCAATGGGTTCATCCGCGAGTCATTTTACCCTGTATGGGTATCAAATCCGGTGCTAGTCCCAAAACCGAATGGAAAATGGAGGACCTCCGTTGACTTCTCAAACCTGAATAAGGCTTGTCCTAAGGATAGTTTCCCACTCCCGAGAATAGATCAGCTGGTGGATGTGATGGCTGGGCATGAATTACTTAGCTTCATGGATGCCTACTCTGGGTACAACCAGATTCCTATGAACCCAGGTGACGAAGAGCATACGTCATTTATAACGGATAGAGGACTCTACTGTTACAAGGTGATGCCCTTCGGGTGAAAGAACGCGGGTGATACCTACCGAAGATTGGTCAACAAGATGTTCGCTAACCAGATAGGGAGGAACATGGAGGTATATGTTGACGATATGTTGGTGAAGACCCAGAATGCCGCAGAGCTCAACAAGGCCCTAGAGGAGATGTTTGACACACTAAGGAAATATCGAATGAAACTGAATCCAATCAAGTGCACTTTCGGTGTATCCTCGGGGAAGTTCTTGGGTTTCTTGGTCAACTCCAGAGGCATCGAGGCTAATCCTGATAAGATAAAGGCCCTGATAGAGATGAGCCCACCCAAGAATAAGAAGGAGGTGCAATGCCTAACGGGAAGGGTAGCGACCCTTAATAGATTCATTTCGAGGTCAACTGACAAGTGCCTCCCCTTCTTCAACATCCTAAAAGGGAGAAAAAAGTTCGCTTGGGATGAAGAGTGTGAAGAAGCGTTTATCAAGTTGAAGGAGCACTTGGGGAAGCCAACCCTGTTGGCAAAACCTGAAAAGGGTGAGAAGCTATACTTGTACTTGGCAGTGTCCGAACATGCCGTAAGCGCGACTTTGGTTAAAGGGGAGAAGAAGCATCAGTGACCCGTGTACTATATCAGCAAGCGGCTGGTGGACGCGGAGAATCGATACCCTGAGATTGAAAAGTTGGCATATGCATTAGTGGTGGCTTCGAGGAAGTTGAGACCCTACTTCCATGCCCATGCAATCGAAGTTCTCGCTAATAGTCCCCTGAGACAGGTCTTGCATAAACTTGATACCTTGGGAAGACTGATGAAATGGTCGATCGAGTTGAGTCAATTCGATATCGTTTATACCCCAAGAGCTTCCATCAATGGACAAGTGCTCGCAGACTTCACAGTGGAGTTCACTAGTCAGCCGAAAGAAGGAAGAAGTGAAGAAGAGGGGCAGTCAATTGCAGAAGAGGAGCCAAGGAGTTTTGAGGAATGGAGCCTGCACGTGGATGGAACATCCAACGAAGGAGGATCTGGAGCAGGCATCGTGATGACTGAACCCGAAGGACACAGGATGTACTGCGCAATACGGTTTGGATTCGAAGCCTCGAACAATGACGCAGAATACGAAGCGCTTCTGGTAGGACTGCGATTGGCCCAGGGGCTAAAGGTAACGTATCTACACATCTTTAGTGATTCATAATTGGTGGAATTCTAGGTGAAAGGGGAGTACCAAGCGAGGGGACCCAAGATGGCTGCATACTTGGAAAGGGTAAGAAGCTATTTGGAGCAATTGGTGGAATATAGCATAGAGCAAATCCCGAGAGAGAGGAATACCCATGCTGATGCCCTCGCGAAGCTAGCTTCCACTAGAGATGGAGACACCCTCGAATCAGTGCCTGTAGAATACTTACCAAGGCCAAGCATTTCCAATCTAGACGTTCACATGGTCAGCGTCCTGAAGGAGTCGTGGGCCAGCCCGATTATAGACCATCTGAAGGATGGAGTGGTGCCAACAGACAAGAGGGAGGCTCGGAGGCTAGTTTACAAGGTAGCCCGATACACCTTGGTAGATGGGATCTTATACAAGAGGGGGTTTTCTATGCCACTCTTGTGATGTGTTGATGAGGAAGAAGCTATGAAGGTGCTATATGAAATACATGAGGGTGAATGTGGCAACCATGCAAGTGGACCATCCACGGCTCGAAAATCCATGAGGTAAGGGTACTACTGGCCTTCCATGGAGAGAGATGCAAATGATTTCGCAAGGAAATGTGACAAATTCCAAAGGCATGCAAACTACCCCCGAAAACCCCCGAATGAATTGACCAGCATGACCAACCCTTGGCCCTTCGCTGTCTGGGGGATAGACTGGATTGGTGCCCTCGCCCCAGGGAGAGGTGGTGCGAAGTATGTGGTGGTATCCGTAGATTACTTCACCAAGTGGGTCAAAGCAGAACCTCTAGTGAAGATAACGACCAAGCATATCACTACCTTGGTCAATAAATTCATTGTTTGGAGATTCGGAGTGCCCTACAAGATTATTTCTGACAACGGAACTTAGTTTGAAGGGGGAACGTTCGAGGAGTACTGTAGGGAAAGTGGAATAAGGAGAAGCTTCTTGGCTATTGTGCATCCACAGGCCAATGGGAAGGTGGAGGCCATTAACAAAGTCCTAAAGAGGAACTTAAAAACAAAGCTGGAGAAGATGAAGGGTGCTTGGGTCGAGGAGTTACCAAACGTGCTTTGGGCCTACAAAACCACTCCACGCATTACCACTGGAGAGACCCCTTTCTCCTTAGCATATGGATGTGAGGCTGTCCTCCTGATTGAGATGAAGGTTAACTCGCACAGGATACAGGCATACGAGGACTAGGTCAACCATGCAGCAATGGCCAAAAGCTTGGACATGCTGGAAGAGAGAAGGGAAAAGGCGCAAATGAGGGTGGCGGTATACCAGCGGTGGGCAGCCAGGTATTACAACTCGAGGGTGCGAGAGAGAATGTTCAGAATAGGCGACCTGGTATTAAGAAAAGGACTCCCCAACACGCGAGACCCGGGGGCGGGGGTACTTGGGGCAAACTAGGAAGGGTCGTACCAAGTCGCTCAGTACATACCACCAAACACCTATAAGCTGGCACGCATGGACGATACCATCATACCTCGAGCGTGGAATGCATAACACCTTAGGAAGTACTACCAGTAAGACTTCCACTTCCAATGCAAGCAGTAGTTGTGTTTAGTTTGTTGTAGGTTATGCTATCTTAGTAGACGAGAATCAAAGAGGTTACATAGATAACCTCCCATGTAGATGTAAGCCTTTTATCTATATATATATATCGTTGTAATCTGACTACTATGAATGAAACTGTTCACCACTTCGTATGTTACTTACTTCTTTATGCGAGCATCAACTAAAGTCCCCGCCAAGATAAATCTCACTAGACACTTGGGGGGTAGGACAACACGAGTATAAAAAAAAAATCTCTTATATTCAAAAGGATTAGCTACCCTTATGAATATCATGAGAACAATTTAAAAGGATGACCTCCAACTAAAGGCCGACACCCCAAGAGGTGAGGCCGTAAAGAGGGAATCACCCAATAAGTCTAGATCGGCCATTAAGCCGGCTAGCCAAAAAGGGTCCTACAAGGGATCTTTGAAAAAATAGTACTATGTATAACGACGAGAAGGACGCTTCTCGCAAAAAGTAACAAGCGCGCGCAAAGAATGTAAAAGGACCCCAATAGCCCAATGGGTTAACGTGTCCTTACAAGTATAATCAAGGTGCACCAGAAAGATTATCGCCATCAGATCAATGAAGAAATATGTAATCCACAAACAATAGTAATAAGAGGGACTTACCAAAGCCCCTTAAGTTTGATGAACACAAAGAAAAGAAAAGGGAGAAATAATGTGAGGGATTACATAACAATAACATACATAGAACGAATACAAAGGAACCTACAAATCTCAATCTTAACCCTTCAACTCAGAAATCTTCTCGACGGCATAGTCCCCAAAAGGAGATAGGTCAACGGTGGGGTTAGTCCTCCAGACAGCATGCAACGTGTTCTCGACTATGCGATTCTCAGCGTTCACAAGCTCAGCCTCGAGCGCAGTGATCCTCCCGTTTATAGTTTGGATGGTAGCCTCCATCTGAATGTTGGTATGAGAGGTTGATGCAGCCCAGGCTAAGGCGGCGTCCCTCTGGCACACCGCCTCAGTTAGTTGACTTGACAAGGCATCCTTTGTAGTCTCGGCCACCGATAGGTTCCCCAGTGCCTTCTCAAGCTCGTGTTGCAACCATTGGGCCGATGAAGAGTGGGAGGCAATTAGCCGATGACTCAAGATGGAAGCCTGAGTAAGGGCGAGGATATGAAACAAAGCCTCGAGGGTTAGATGATGTATAAAAAATAATATAAAAAGTATATATATGACCATCATAAATGAATAAATCGAGTATCACGACAAATACCTGCAGGGAGGCTCGCATATAGGCGTCCTCTAGCTCAGCCTCAGGGACATTGTGCAGCGTCCCCCACTCACCTTTGGGAAATTTTCCCAGATGATGGCTCATGGCTTCCCCATACTGGCTCGCTAGAGGATGATCTTCAGAAGTGGAAACATGAACTTCGCCGGGGGAGGCGTGAGTGCTTGTCGAGGCACGCTTTGTCAGGGATCGAGACCGATAAGGTCCTGACCCATCTGCAGTTGTGCGGGGAGCAGAAGAGTGCAGAGTCGTTTCCTTGGGTAAAGAGGCGCCTGTTGATGTCTGCCTGGGATACCTCCTCGGGGGTAAAGGAGCCCTAGAAAAAAGAGGAATGACAAAATTCCTTCTAGGCATGGAGGGACGAGGAACTGAGGCATCAAAGGAAAACTCGCCCTAAGCATCGACGGCAACATCCAAGAGGTAGCATCGCCAGTATGACTGTCATCGGCTACACCCTTAGCCTTGCCAGCAGCAGAGTACAAGCAGGAGTAGTTCTCAGACACCACTGTCTCCTCAACGTCCATATGGTCGCCTGAGGGGTAGACATAGTCCCTATTGGCTACTTCGTCATAAATATTTTCATCTTGACCATATACCCACGGACCCACAATTTTGGGTGTCGTAGGGGGTGGATCCATAGGTTTGGGTGACGTTGGGCGTGGACTCGCAGGGTCGGGTGACGTAGGGCGTGGACCCGCAGGGTTGGGTGATGCAGGGTAGGAACCCGCAGGGTCAGGTGACGCGGGGTGTGGATCCTCAGATTCAGAGGAAACGGAGCATAGGGTGACTGTCTGGTCCGGGGTCAGCAACTCGTACAAGCGAAGGTTGCTCTCTGTAAAAAGGGCGCTGGCTTGTTTGCATCCCTTCGTCAAGGCCAGGATTTTCATTACTCGGTCATGAGCCGACCATTTCAAGTTAGAACCAACAACCACTAAGAGACTTTCCATCAAACGAAAAGAAATAACTACAATTAGAAAGGCTAAAAAAAAAAGAGAGAAGCCGAGTAAAAAGAGAAACCTCTAATATATGGGATCAAAGTGAGAATAGCCTTACGTGGGGTGTTGAAGCTAGCGTATCGGGTCTGCCCTCTATAAGTAAAGAAGTAGTCTGACTTCCACGACCCCCTATTGGAAATGGAGCCCTCCACGAGGGAACTCCCTTTAAGGGCCGCTACTTTCTGGAGTTGGTAGAACCCGGGGGCAGATGTATTCTCCCTCAGGGTGAAGAAGTAATGAACCTCGCTCATCGAAGGCCCCCTAAAGTACACTTGACAGTACAACACATATAGGCAGCTAAGCATCACCCAGGAGTTGGGGGATAATTGTAGTGATACCAATTCAAAGTAGTTCAACACTTTGACGAAAAAAGGGTGAAGCGGCAAAGCTCCACCAGATCGGATTATGGAATCGCTGAAGGCCATGAACCCTTCTGGCAGTTCGGATGTGCGTTCCTTGCGCTCTGGTATAACAAACTTGAGATTCAATGCTAACTGATGAGCTTTTAGCATGTTCCCCAGTTTCTTCAGGGTAAGTGTGGACCTGCCTGTTTTTTCGGAAGTGTCCAAGGCTCTCTTCGACATCTCAGGTACCTGGAAAAAAATAGGCATCTTATGAGCAATAGAATTTCTAAGGGTCATGGAAGATCCCCCACGTGTCCTATGTCTACCAGTGCTTTGCTTGACCCTAGGGCACAAGACTTGGGATAGGAGAGGAAGCGCGGGTGGAATCATGGAAAGGAGCTCTGGTTCAACCAATTCACGTCTACCGCCTTCTAAGGAGGGATCTCTATGACCGGGAGACTCATCACGACGAAAGGAAAAAGGCTAAGGGGGCAAGTTTTCTTCTAGGCAAGTAATTTCAGAAAGGCAATCTTGGAGGATTGATTGTAGCTGGGAAATGTAAGTCGCTTGCTGGGGGGAGAGACCAAAACCCGCGTCCCTGGTATGGGATTCTAGCTCTCTCTCCAGGCTGCACGCTTTATGTCTGAGGTAGGACAGTCTCCGGAGGTAGAGCGCCCGCACACCCCCGCGGTTAGAGGGTCTACATACGTCGGCCGCTGAGTCGGAGGATGAAAACTCAATAAATTCAACATTGGACGGACCTTCGGGACATCGCCTAGATGCCATGGACCAGCTAAGACTCGAGGGTGTGTATGCGTAAGGGTAACCCTATATCTACAACATGAGTGTGAGGGGTATAAGAAAAAGGCCTATATATATGTTCTGGAAAGGCTATATGAAAAGAATGACAAACTCTGAAGAATGAGTGCTGTGCAACCATTAATTCTACCCCCGCGTAATCAATGTAAAACAAAAAGAAGAAGAGAGGAAGGAGGCATACCTGTGGGTATATGAAGCTGAGGGTGTGCAAGGATAGACTTGTGTAGGTGTGGGGTCGGTTGAGCGATAAGCAGGGGCAAGACAGTAGGAGCAAGAGAATGCCTAGCGTCACCGCAAAGCTAGCAAAAAATAATAATAATAATAATAAAATAAAAAAAAAGGAAGAAAGGAAGATGAATAATGAAAATAGAAGGAAGGTTACCTCAAGAATGCTTTGGAGGTGGATAGAACCCTTGAACTCTTGAAAGTGGTTTGGAGGGAATACCACTAGGCTAGGCAAGTTTTGGTGTGGAGAAATGGCTTTAAGCCATGGGGTATTTATAAGGAAAGTCAAGCCCCCCTAGCCATTGGATCTATATTCTTATGAATGGTGGAGATCAAGAGTATAGGTAACCTTGGGATCCACAATTGAGAATGATTGGCCCTTATGCAATCTTAGGGACTTTCATGGATCCCCCAAGAGATAGATGGTTGTTGTGTTTCTTTGGACACTATAAAGAAACAAAACTTCAAAACTGACCTGGTATTTCTTCAAGTGCATTGGGAAACGCTCCAAGGCTGAGTCCCCCAAAGTTGGCCATACATGTAAAGCAAGAGAAAAAGAAAGAGTCTACAAACACACTTAAAAGTGTACTTATAGACTCGGGGGGAAGTGTAAATGTGGGTATTCTTCCCTTGTGAATTCCATTCACAAGGGAACCTCTACACTACGAGGCATCCTAAAGGCTACTTATTGCACGCACAAGGGGACAAGGACGTCACATGGTGTTGAAGGGATTGGGCTAAGAGAGCCACCCTCGCTACACGAGGGCCCTCGGCTACACGAGGGCCCTTGGCTGCTTACCAATCTGAATTCCATCCTCGCTATGTGAGGGTCCTCGGCTGGCATCCCATGCGCGTCGCGTAGCCTTGGCTGCGCGTAGATCCTCAGCCGTCCATCTACGTACATCGCGTCCACTCAAGCATTGAGCCTCGCCTCGCCTGCACACGGGAGAAGAAGACCAGCCTTGCTATGCGAGATACCCTCGCTATGCGAGGGTGTGGCCTTGTTGCGGCGCCCGTATCCCGAGCCTCGCCACGCCTACACCTGGGGGAAGAGGGCCATCCTTGCTATTCGAGACACCCTCACTATGCGAGGATGTGGCCTCGCTACACCTTCCGCATCCCGAGCCTCGTCTACACCCAGGAGAAGAGGGCCAGCCTTACTATGCGAGACACCCTCGCTAAGCGAGGGTGTGGCCTCGTTGCACTGCCCGTGTCTTGAGCCTCACCTCCATGTGACCTGCATAGGCTAGCCTCAATTCCTAGTGCCTTAGCTTCTCATGACATGTATAGGTTGAAGCCTCCTTGACATAGGCACGAGGAACACTTGGAGACACCTAATGGGTGTGCCAAACGAACATTAGGCATCAAACGGGGATTGATGAGGACGGGCGGGTACAGGATACGTGTACTGACACGAGGTGTATGGTTGTGAAGAGAACAGAGGCACGGCCCTGTCATCTGCATCTGAGGAGTAGTAGCAGTACGGACCTGTACGAAGAGTAGTGGCACCACTTGAACACCCTCGACCATACACCAGAGCCGACAGTACTATGTCCTAAGCCACGACTCTGGCATTGTCAGGGTAGACACCACTACGCCCTGAGCCACTACACTATCAGAGTACCCACGTACGTCCTTGTCTCCTGGGACTTGTTTGTATCAGGGGCCAATAGAGCCCACCTATAAACAAGCCTCAACCCCTCAGGTTAGGGGGTTGGAAAACTGATTGTATGAAAGACATTTAAGAAATACATGATCCTTGTTTCATTTTTGCTCTGGTTTTTTCTGTTGATTCAAGTTCTTTCCATCTGATTCTAAGCTTTCTGTAGTATAAAAATTTGAGTTTGCTAACCTTTAATTGTTGACGAGTTCTTACCGTCAACATATATCGGGGATTATTAGACATTGGGTAAGTAGTTGGATGTTAATTGGATGATAGGATTAACTTGTAACTGTTAGGAACACTTGAGGAATAAGCGGAAACTAGGAGCAAAATGACTAAAATACCCTTTAGGCACCCTTGAAAGATTGATAAGTTTAGAGGGGAAAATGGGTCTTTTGGCTATTAGAAGATATATTCAACATTATTAGAAAAAAATAGAAAATTGTAGAATAATTGAAGGAAAGAAAGAAAAGTCTCTCAACTCTCTCTCTCACTCTTCTTTAATGAGATTTGAAGCTAAGGAATAAAGTGGCTTGAGCTAGACTTTCGACTGGTGAACTTTGAAGGAATTAGAGAGGAATTAAGCTCGAAATTGGAGCTGGAAAATAGAGGAGAAGTCTAGGGATAAAGCTGAATTGGTGCAAGGATTCTACTGGGAAGTTGACCTACAATTTGAGGTATTAATTTTGGTAGTTAATCTTTGTGTTTTCCTGAATTGGCTTAGGTTGAATTCTAGGTTCTTAAGCATGAATTGAGTGTTAAATTAAATTGAGTTTCTTGGGTGATATTAGCTGATTAATTAGGGTAATGACTTTGATTTTTGTTCCTATGGTTTTGGGGATTAAAAATGGGTGTTATGGTCCTTAATTCGTAACTGATTTGGGGTTGAATTTAAGAGAATTGTTGGGGAAATTCTGGATTGGTTCTTGGTGTGCTTGGCTGGGAAGAATGGAGTGAAAACCTCAATTATCTGGGTTCGAGAGGCACGCCACAACCCAGCCTAGGGGGCATAGCAACGCATGTGGCCATTTTGGCCTGGGGGTGCCTCTGACTTGGGGGCACGTCGTGACTCACTAGGCCAAGTCGCGGTCCGCCTCCCCTTTTGGCTGAGGTGCTTGCTCTCTGACTTGGGGCAAGTCCCGACCCGCCTGGTGATTTTTTAGCCTTAGAATTGTTTCAAGAATTGGTAGGGCTTGGGGGTTCGACCCTAGGTGATCGGGACAATTTCTACTACCCGCTTCAGTAGAAATTGAGGTTCCAGAGGCTAGTTTCTATCTCCTAGGTACTTATTTTGATTGGAAGTTGAGGGATACACATTGGCCCTTGTGACTAGGTATATCGCCAAGGCTCGGTGCTAAGGATCGTGCTCGGAACCAATTCACCTTCTCCGTTTGGAATTAAAGGTAAGAAAACTGCACCCTTTGGTGTGGCTGTGTTGGGACTAGGGTTCCCTATATTTGAATACAAATGTTGTATGATTATGATATGCCATGTGAGCATGAAATAAATGGCCTAAGGGTTTTGGGACTAATATTTGCGTATAGGACGCGACTCCACCATTGAGAGCTGAGGTCAACTAAATAATCACTCAGCTCGGCCTAAGCGAGCCAGATTCAGTGGGTTAAATAAAGGGTGCAGCCTAAGGGTGTCGACCCTGAGTGCTGTATGATGATTTCGATAAAATGATGAGTATTGATATGTTTACCATTGCTAATCTGGTGCTTATAGCTTGTTAAAACACTGGGTTTAATGGCTTGTGAATCATTGATTGTCCTCTCTGATTACGTGGCTGTTATGACATGCTGAATAATTGGTTTATTAGTTTTATGGATCATTTGATTTTTATTATTTATTATGCTTTATTATATGGTTCTCTTACTGGGGTTTGGCTCACGAGTGAAGGCAAGGTAAGATGGATCAACCATGAGTTGAAGAGCTCTGGGGGCGAGGTGTACATTATCAGTTTCTCATCCGGCACGGCCGAGGGATCGTACTGGGACAAAAAACCTAAAATGTGTATTTTTCCATTAGAATGGCCTTTGCTTTTATTTAACTTTTGAAAGTTGTAAATTTGTCCTTTAAAACCCTGTTTTTGGGATCCCACGTACTGAATGTATGTTTAAATGAAAAATTATTCATTTGTGACAAAAATGTTTTATCCTTAGCTTGATTATGCTTTTAAGGTCATTTTCAACTAAAAGACTTGATTAGCAAGTCTTGCATAATTATAAACACACAGTCTAACGGTCTTGGTTATCCAGGGCGTTATATCCACCCCCAAGAAATGTGGATGCACCAAAGGAGCCCATGGCTTCTGAAGACCAAAGGGAGGCTTCATCCCTAGCTGTCCAACTTGATGGAGACCATGTAGGACCAGCATCAGGCCCTACGGATGGCGCAGGAGCGTTCCCTCCCCCAATGCCACCACCAGAGATGAACACCGGCCGGTGAGATCTAGGTACTTCAACGCGCAGGCCCGATAAGAGGCCCCGAGTACATTCCATAAGCTTGAACTAGAGGACTCGGTTCTACGAGTATGAGATACGTGAGTTATACTAAAAGAACCAAAGGCTAGAAACTGCCTTAGAAAACATGCAAGTGTTGTTAAATGGCCTGTTACTGGGAAAATTAAGCATACCTCTTCCTAAGCAAAAGGAGAAAGGACATGAGAGGGGAGAGACCACAATCCTTGTGGATGACGGGAGGACTCGACTCTCCACTAGCAAAACCCCTCGGCCAAAGTAGCATGAGCGTCCTGGGCAGGCAAAGTAGCCTAAGAGGCTGGATTGGAGTAACGATGCTAACCTTTAGAACAAAGTTGAGGTCACTCCAAGGGAAACACCCCCGAACTTGAGGGAAGAGCTCAACAAGAGAAAGTCAAGTGTGAGGACCACACCTTCTATGGTTCCCCCGGAAGACAAAAGGAAAGAAAAGGTCAATCCATCAGACTTGAGGGATTCCTTGAACAAAAGGAGACAGGACCTAGACACTGAGATGAGGAGCCTACAGAGCAAGGTAATCACCGCGTTTGGGGGGCGTGTTGTCAATGACAAGTTTGATTATGACTCACCTTTCACTAGGGAAATCCAATACGTGGGGCTCCCAGCCAACTTCAAAGTGCCCCACAGGACCCCCTACGAGGGCAACACGGATCCAAAATACCATCTTGATGTGTTCAATGACCCGATGAAGTTAAGGGGTATTAATAGCAAAGAAAGATGTTACTACTTCACGATGAAGGGACTTGCATACAAGTGGTTCAAGAGACTTAGGCAATGATCCATCATGTCTTGGCAAAAAAATTTCGACGAATTTGTCCAGAAACATCACGCAGTGAGTGCTTACACCATGCCGGGCACCAGCCTCGCTAACGTAAAACAAGGAGGGGATGAGAGCCTAAAGAGCTATATCCATAGGTTCAATATTGAGGCAACTAAAGTAGGAAGCCTGACCCAAGGGGAGTTGAAAATGGCCATTACAGCTGAAGTGCGCCCAAGCAGTAAGTTGTGGGATAAAATGATAAAGAGAGTGGTCACTGACCTAGGCGAATTCTACGAATCGGCACAAAAATACATCTGTATAGAAGATGGTCACAAGAGTCTTAATGCTGGAAAGTGCGAGCCATACCAAAAACCCTCAACCTGTGAAGGCCTAAATAGGGCAAAGGAAAAGAGGGCCTACGAAGAGCCGAGAGATGATCATCCAGGGAATCCCAAGCATGTCGATGAACACATGAAAACCCAATACACCTTTTATACTAATCTAAAACATACTAGGGAACATATCTTTGTCATGAATGAGAATCAGGTCCCTTTTAGAAGACCCCCACCAATGAAGAGATATCGATCAAAGAGAGATCTCAGTAAGTATTGCTAGTATCATAAGGACATTGGCCACACCACTTCAGAGTGAAACCATTTGAAAGTAGAAATTGAGGAGCTTAGACGCAGGGGGCACCTGGGTAGGTATGTTACAAAAGAGAACTCAAGACCAGAGGCTGGGTTGGCTTCACCATGAGCCCACGAACGAGCCCCAGATGTGTAGGGGGAAGTAAGAATGGGTTTTGGAGATCCAGCATTAGAAGGAGAGTTGGGAAGAGGAAGAAGTACATATGCCAAAGAAGCTTTCGCCTACAACAACCCTTGGTGCTAACCGCCCATATAGCCAATACAAAGGTGCACCATGTCCTCATGGATAATGGAAGTTCAGAGGATATCTTATATCATCTCGCTTTAGAGAGGATGGGCTTGGGAGTCAAGAACTTGAGAACTTGCCACACCTCCTTATATGGATTCACTGGGAAGTCGATACAACCTTTAGGAACGATTGGGTTAGCACTCACCATGCGAGAACAACCCAGAAAAACCACTGTCATGTCAAACTTCGTTGTAGTAGTTTGTGCTTCAACTTTCAACGCGGTATTGAGGAGACCCTCCGTGAGAGAATTGAATGCAGTGACTTTGATCTACCACTTATCTATTATATTCCTAACTCCTGGAGGAATAACAAGCATAAAGGGAGAACAAAAGAAGATAAAAGAATGTTATAACACCTCTCTCCACAACAAGCCATTGGGATCGATGGTGATGGTCATCCATAGGAAACCAAACCCACAAGGATTAGACCCCCTAGGTTACTTAGGAGATTAGAATAGAAACATATAAGGGAGAGAGATAGATGAGCTATGCCTAAAAAATAAAAAATTAGAGGAGACAATGTGAAAAATGCTAGAAGTGATCCACTACATGGCACAAGAAAAATCCGATGTACCTTCCACCATGAATAAAGGAGAAGAACATGGAAAGAAGGAAACGACCTTCCCCATTGGCACCGGAAAAATCCAACTTCCAAGGAGCAGTTCCCCACGTCTGAAGCACCATGAAGGTTCTTTGCGGCAAGTGTGGTCAAGAAGTGGGGGGCACACGCATGATATGAATACTGCCTCCAGAGGAAGAAGCCGGGGGATGAGAGAGGAATGTCTCAACATAGAGAAGATGGAGTGAAAGAATCAAGATTCGATCGCCTGCGACCTTCTAAACTCGATAAATAGGAGGAGGAAGGATCTAGGCAACACGATAAAGAACCTTTGAAACCAGATTGCAAATGCACATAAAAGGAAGCTGGAAGCCAATAAGTCCATGGAAAAATCCCCAGGAGGGGAATGCCGATCGCGTACGACATCTCGAGGAGGGGAATGCCTCCTGCTACGATCCGCCTTCCCTGAGTATGCGACACCCGCTAGGAGACACGTTAATGTAAAGCAAGGCGAAAATGAAAGCCTGAGAAAGTATATCCAGCGCTTCAACTCGAAGGTAGCCAAAGTGGGAAGTTTATCTACAGAAGAGTTGAGAATGACCGTCATCGCAGGGGTACATTCGAAGAGCGAAATGTGGGGAAGTATGATAAAGAGAGAAATAGAGGGCATGGGTGACTTCTATGAAAGAGCTTTAGAATGCATTCAAGCATAGGATGAACATGATCAGTTGAGGATACGTGCCTGAGAGGAAATATTGGGTAAAGATCCATTTTTGGCGCGATGAATCAAATAGGTTACCTTAGTTAACCTCCCAATGTAGTTGTATGTCCTCCCCTCATAGGCAGCTATGAATGAAATGGGTCACCTAGTTGCTCTGGTATGAAGTAGACACATTGTTGCCATGAATACCTATGCACTATACTCATTCTTAATGAATATGTTTCTTATTGGTGTCTCACATACGTGAAGCACATATCTGCCTCTTGTATACCCATTGCCAATTGAATTATCAAAGTACATGAGAAAAATGATCAAACTACCCGACGAGATAAATCTCGCCAACCACTTGGAGGGCAGAGTTGTTGGGGTTTTATGCCCTAATTAAAACCCAATTTATTTATAATCTCATTTATTATCAATAAAAGAATAGAAATCAATTTTGGACTTGGTCAATCACTTTGCTCACATGTTTTATTTTCATGGTTATTTGTTTAATATAAAATTCTATTAAATCTTGAGCATATAGCTAATCATATTTATAGTGACATAATCACAGTGGAATATAAATATGATTATATGTTCAAAATAAGTTAGTCCTAAGATTAGTCAGTGCACAGGATTTACGCTGACTTTCTAATCTATGATATGATCTACTTACACATCGAAGTGTTATGTTCTTCCCAGAACATTAGCAAAGTAGATAAGATCGGATGTATTTGTCACATCGGACTGGATCGATATTGATATTAGATAGGATAAGTAAATTTACCACTATTATCTGTTCCAGTCTTATCATATAGTTGAACATAGGTCAATTCAATCTAAATTCTGAGTGGTTAGTATTATAACTAATTGTATTATTTGAGTTCTTTGACTTGTTCATTACCAGCTTACCCTACTAACTAGCCCATACTTACATCTTGGGAAATCGGTAGTATAATTGAGTGGGAGTGTTAATCATAGATTTGAACATCCATAACTTCTGATGAAGAAGTGAAACGATGGTTTCCTTTTAGTTTGGTTCATGGTGCTAAATGATAGAGATCATATTTCAGTAATTAATATTAGTTTACTGAAATATCATTTACAAGGAACTAAGTGTTTTAAGGATAAAATACAATGAGGGGTAAAATGATTTTTTAGTCCCATCTCATTGTGGACCGTTTATAGAGGATTAGGTGATATTTATGGTTATAATAATGGATAGTTAATAACATATCTATATTGCTTATAGAGTGTTCTATGATTTCAAGAGTGCAATTTCGAGTCTTTAGTAGAGTTAAGAGGAATTAATAAGTTAGTAAATTTATTGGTTAAATTTATGATAACTTATTGGAGCTTGATTTCATAGGCCCATGGTCCCCATGGTACCTTTGATAAAATAGTCTAGATATTCTCAATTAATTATATTAATTATCAATTAGAATTATAAAAGTTGACCATGTCAATTTTGGATAGTTTCATAGAGTTATGTAATTTTGAGAAGAATAGAGAAATTATGGTAGATTTATTAATTGAGATAAATTGGTGTCTAAATTACTAAATAAGGTTAAATCAAGGTTCAAATTATAAATAATTTATTTCATAAAGGATTTAAATAATTAGTCAATTAATTAATAGATAGAAAATAATACGAGCCTTGATTTTAAGTCCAACGTGCTTATAATTAAAAGGGGAATTTCACTGCCCTATGGCCCATGGGAATTTTGACCTAGGGCGGATAATTGGCTATTATTTTATTGATTTTTTAATTAAATAAATAACCTAATTAAGCCTATAAAAGGAATACCAAGTGAGAGTTGAAAACAGATAACAAAAAGACTATCTCATAGAAAATGAGAAGATCTAGTCCTGATGCTCTAGGTCTTAGATACTCTCTACAACATAAGTTCTTTTCTAAGCGTCAATGTCTCTTCTATTATTCTTCTCTTTGTATCTATCTCATGTGTTGAGAATATCCCATTCTAGTCTAGGTGATTCTACGAATACTTTGGAAGACTGTGAAGAAATTTGAAGATCGGTTCAGTTTCTTGGTGATACCTTGCGACATAAAAGATACAAGGGTTAGAGAAACTGCAGGAAGGATTCATTCATTCCACTGCATATAATGTAAGTGTTCTTATCATTATTTCTTTTTACATTCAATTTTAGAAACATGTTTTAGGTTCTCTTATATTAATTTGTTTAATATAAGATTTATATGAAAATAATTAAGATCCTGTATAAGTTTTCCCAACAAGTGTATATAGCAAACAAAAAATAAAAAAAGAGAGAAAAAAAGAAAATAAAAGAAATAAAGAAGAAAACCTTGTAAGGAGACTTTTGAGTTCATGAGGGTTATCTCCCCTTATGGATATCGAGGGAGCCAAAAGGTCCTACATGGATAACCTCACAACAAAGGCTAGACACCTCTGCGAGGGGTATGGTCTCAATGAGCACATCCACTGATAAACCTAGAGTGTAATGCCCTGGCTGCCCCAGAACAGTTACGGTGAACGGTGGACCGGAAATTTGACTCGTTACCCGAGTCCTTTGGTCAAAAACGTGCTCTAAGTGTAATTAACAGGTTAAGGTGTAAAACCGATAAAAAGGAAATGGAAGCTTTCATTACGAACTGCTCTGCAGAGCTAAACAAAACGTTTACAAGTCGTTCTCAACACAAAATGGTCACTACTGTTTAAAATTTACAACCCCGCCGACCTAAGTGGCAAAAATAGGGTAAACCCCCTAGTTCCTCTGAGAACTCCTTGGTCGTGGTGGTCAAGCGGCCAAATATGTACACATCACCACATCAGCTCTCCACTCAAGGCTAGGTGAGCTTCTCTTTCCTTTTACCTGCACCACATAGCACCCATGAGCCAAAGCCCAGCAAGAAAACATAACACTTTGCATAAACATTATCAAATGATTATCATTATAATCACACTGAGCATAAAGCTTTCAAACAAATGAGTGAACATCACATGAGGTTCCGATAAACCATACTGAGTGACTGACTAGCATGTCACTAATTCAAGTGGGAGAGTGGCTGCTAGGTAAGCCACTAGCCTCCAACCGCTTATATCATTCATCGACCCTCGGGGTTGATCTGGCATTAATGCTCTTTGAGCCATTCAATGCTGATAGTTGATTAGATCCAATCTTTGTTGGCCTGCGTTACATGCTAAGGTCGTCCTGACTAATGAGTCAGCGCAATGTGACCAGTGCCCAATACCACTGCCGAACCTGACTAATAAGTCACAGCTTCACAGTTGATACTAGCACCTTTGCCAAATCTGACTAATGAGTCAGTACCATGTGCAAGTGAGCAACATATGCCAAACATTCTTTATTCAATCCAAGTCCATATTAACACAAGCAACATGCCTCATGAATATCCATGCATGTCACACTTGGGGTGCATTTTTCTTACCTCTGGTTCGAGCGAGAATGAATTAGAAAAACAACCCTGAGAACGATCAACCTTTAGATTCCTTAGCGGTTACATAATCATAACCAATTATAATCCATTAATAAAATAAATTAATAAATAGTTTACAATCTAAAACCACGCTCCCGGGATCAATCCCCCACTCTCGGGACGCTTAAAATACTCAAACGGGGCAAAGGAACCAAACCCCGAGCCTTATGGATCATTCCGAGCCCTAAAATGTGTTTGCTAAAAAATGGACTAGCGATGCAGCCCCATCAGATGGCGCTGCAGCCCTGTGAGTGGCGCTGCAGCCCTAATAAATGGCGCTGCAGCCCTATTTCCAAGTCAGTGAGCCCATCTCTGAGCCCTGAATAGCGCTACTGCGCCAACAACAAACCAGAAACTTCCTAGTTCATCTTCTTTGCGATTTCTCTTGAAACCAAACCCTCCAAACCAATCCAAAACCTTACCAAACACCCATTTCAACCCCCAAACCTCATCTACATCATACCCTCATCAAAACCCAATCAATCTTACACAAAAACTCCCATTGATTCCTACTATCCACACCAAAACTATAAGCTGAAAACTATAAAGTAAAACAGAGTATGGCTTGTTTTTCATGGATGAATTCTTACTTCAAATGAGATTAAAGTCCTTTTCAATGGATGAACCGAGTCTACAACTCCCAAGCTTTGATTTCCTAGCTTGTATCTTCCAATTGGGACCAAAAACTTCAAAGGAAGAAAGAGAGAAATGGATGTACGGGAAGGGTAATTCTTGCTCTGTTTTTGCTCTGTTCTGTATGGTTTCTACAGCCATCCAAACTTCACATATATCCAAATCCAAATGACTAAAATACCCCTAGGTCTTTAAGAGTTTCTAAAGCCTTCCCAAGGGCAAAGTTGGTACTTCCGAACCTATACCGTTAATCGTAATTAACGCTTCCCAATTCCCGCTATTCTCAAAATTCCCAAACACCAATAATTCATGTCCCATTACCCTTTTTACTCCCGACAACGTTCTAATCATTAAAACATCCCGAGACTCACCCCGAGCCTCGAACTTATTCCCGTTATGACAAAACCGCTACTTTAACACTTAAAGATCGTCTCATGCCGAATAGCTCGAACAAATCCACATTATAATGTGGCCTTAAAACATATCACCAACATGCATCCAAATAAACAATTTACCCTCAACGGGCCAAATTACCATCACACCCCTGTAATTAAGAATATGGACTCACATGCATGCATTTCACATCATATCATAATATAATCAACATATACATGCATTTTATCAATTATTAACACAATTAAGCAAGTATGGCCCTCCCGGCCTACTATTCACGCCGTTAAACACATCGGAGAATTCGGGGCATTACATAGAGCACTTCATAAATTCATAAGGATTAGCTACCCTAATGGATATCAAGGGAGCCAAAAGGTCATACATGGATAACCTCACAACATAGGCTAGATACCTCTGCGAGGGCTATGGTCTCAATGAGCACATCCGCTGATAAACCTAGAGCACTTCTTGAATTCATAAGGACTAGCTACCCTTATGGATGTCAAGGGAGCCAAAAGGTTCTACAAGGACGACCTCATGATAGGCTAACACCTCCAAAAGGGGTAAGGCCTCAAGGGGGGCACCCAAAAATAAGCCTAGAAGTGGCCACCAAGCTGCCTAGCCAAAAAATGTCCAACAACAAGAGACGCTTGTGAAAAGAAGTCAAAAGGTTTCACTAGGATAATCCCTTAAAAAAGGGTGATACCTCCACAAGGGGAAAGGCCTCTGGGAGAGCATCCACCAATAAGCCTAGAGCGGCCACCAAGCCTTCTAGCAAAAAAGGGTCCCAAAAGAGACCATTTTAAAAATAGGACTATGCATAATGACGAGAAGGACGCTTCTCGCATAAAATAACAAGTGCGCGCAAGAAATATATAAAAGGATAGCAAGAACCCAAAGGGTCAACATATCCTTATAGGTAGCCAAGATGAACCAACAGACATATGCCAAATGTAGTAAAGAGGTCCCAAAAGGAATCCCTTTAGAGTAAACAAGTGTTAATAAGAACCTAATTAGATAAAACAACATAGCGGTGTTCCATCACAAAACAAGAATAAACCATGAGGACTTGTCAAAGTTCCCTGTGAAAAGTAAGTGACCTGGAGAAACCTCACAGGAACAATAATTTAGTGTTACAACCAAGTCAAAATAACTAGATGTAAACTTCCCATGCAAGGAAGAAACAGACAGGGCATAAAAAAAACTTCATTGTTTCCCACCACGAGCATTCCATTTGGCAGCCTTAGCAACAACATGGTCACTAAATGAGGAGAAATTGATGCCATGATTTTGTTCCCACACACCATAAAGGGTGCACTCCAGCAATTTATACTCAACCTCCGCTAATTCTACCTCAAGAGCAATGATCTTCTCTCGTAGTGCCTCTGCCTTGGCTTATGCTCTCTTCCTACTCTTAGACGAAGAAGAAGCCTTAGCAACAACCGCTTTCACCTTGAGGTTGGACTTAACAAGCTAGTTTTTGAGCTCCTAGATTTTAGAGGTCAGCAAGCATTTTTCTGCCTTGGCGACAGATCTCTCACTGAAGTTGTTAAGCGATGAGCCACGAGAGAAGTCTGCAAAAGAAAATGGGTGCACATATAAGAGGTCATGATATAGGAAATATATGTACAAGGGATCACACTCACAATAAAATATCGCAAGAAACAAACTTACCCAAGTTGTGGACTGCATAAGAGCTTCCCTTAACTTGGTCATGTTAAAACTCTCAAGGATCCTCCACTCGGTCTCTGTGATATCCTCGACAACACGGGTAAACCATTGTACATAAGGAGTTGGCACGTGATTCACCCATGGTTCCTCACTCAAACCAGGGGCGCCTGGATGAACAGGAATAGATGACCCACTAGCTGAATGAGGGGGAGGACCTACAGAAAGGCCGTAGCTAGGGAAGCGGGTGGGGGCAACATTAAACTCGTCATAAGAGGGCAAGATGAAATGCCTTGGATTGGGAAGCATAGCTCGCGAATGGGTGGCTGCATCAGTATCTACAGTAGCAGGAGACGCGCGGGCTAGCCTCTTGGACTCAGGTGAAGGTTCATTTTGAACCCAATCTTCATCTCCGTCAGAGGAATTTGAGCCTGTTGGAAGGACCATTTTCTTTCGCTCCGTGACACACCACAGTAAATCCAGATCGAAGACGCCTGAGAAACTGTAGGCATTGAGGTTTGTCGTAGTAAAGAGGTAAGTTGCCATCTTCGCCGTGATGTCAACCTTAGCCAAGTCCTTTACACAAAAAAACTATTGAGTAGATGTTTATGGTGGAGGGAGGTCTCCTGAACCACCAGGTCGATTGTCAGCTTAACAACAAAGAATGAGAAAAAGAAAAACAAATATCGAAGAACCCTTCCCAACAAGTAAATGAAAAGAGATATGGTGCTCACGAACCGAGGGATAGCCTATAACAAAGAAGAAATCCTGTTTCCATGAACTAGGATTAGAAACACCACCATCAATCAATGGAACCTCGGTGTTGGCCTTTTGCAGGAAATAGAAGCCCTTCGACTTATGAGTCGACATAAGGTTGTACATGTAGTTCCCCTCCTTTGTCGTAGGAGTGTGACCCACACATCTCTTATAGCCATATATAGGCAGCTGAGAGTCAGCTAGCTATTTGGCACAAGCAGAAGTTGAGCAAGCCTGAAGTACTTTAGTACATCTTCAAAGAACGGATGGAGAGGGATCATGCCTCCTACCTTCAATATATGTTCACTAAACGCCATAAAACAAGGGGGTGGCTCATGTGCTCGACACGTAGGAGTGGGCACGTAGCATTGGAACTCACCACTTATATGGTACTTCCTTATCAGTCCATTAATTTATTCTCTGACATGGGAGAAAAGGGAAGCCGCTAGTAGGGGACAAGAATCCGGCCTCTCAGGCGCCACATTTCGATGACTTCTCTTTGACATATTTGCATGACCAATAGAAAAAGGTGAAGTTAGTATTGGACATTTTAACTCCCACTTACATTTATGTCGGTGTCTGCCTGCGGGAGTTTTCCACCTAAGTGTTGGAGGTAGAAGCATTAGAAATGGATACTCTATAGACAATGGTTGAGGAGTTCTAGAGGTGGCTTCGAAATAACTATAGAAAGCTTCCTTATAAAGAGGAGAGCCAGGGAGTGAAGGTTCAGGCGGAAGGTTCCCTTCCATAAACGTCAGCTCTGTTTGTAAATCTAGGAGACTCACTCTGAGACTAGCAACGTAAGAGTCAAGAACCCTAAGAGAAGCAGCCCCCACACCCCTCAAAACACAATCTATATCACTTTCAACAACCCAAAATTGTTGCCTAATTGAAGTTAATCGCTCCAAATGATACTTTATGGCCTTCCTTAAGATATCGCGTGCGTGGCTGTGTTATCTATAGATGGCTCCAAATTCGACTAAGATAACTCGTTGGGTTCAACACCAAGAGGTACGCTAGATGACTTGTCAAAAGCCATGTCCTGATGTCTCATAACGAACACGAGTGTAAGTGTATGAGGAAAGTGTACTACAAGACACAAATGACTAAACTCAAAACACCTAGACACAAGTGTTCCAAATGACCAACCACGGGGTACAATGGAGGGCATACGTGTTAATGGTTGAAAATGCATACATCACCTCACAAGGTGTTCCGACCGAAGCAACCCTTCCTTAATAACGCTGATTTAGACCCAGTGAGCACGAAAAAGGGTGGAGGCATACCTTATATAGGTGAAGTTGCACACCGTCGGAGCTGCAGAAGTACCCAAGGTCAAAAGTAGATGCCAACAAAAATGTGAGGGGATATATATATAAAAAAAAACAATTTTTAGTCTCCAAGTATACTTACAAATATCTATACAAAAATAAAAAAAATGAAAAACAAAGTGCTCTTGTGCGGGATGGAACCACCCACCTCTTGGAAGCTTTGAAGACTAAAGCACCACCAAGCTAAAATAAATAAGTGTGTAGCAAATTTCGTCAAGTGGAGGGCCTATTTATAGAAGGTTTTAGCCCATCCTAGCAATTAAATCCAATATTCAATCCATGGTCAAGAATGAAGCCTAACACTCGTATTGGGATCCAAGAAGCCAAATGATAGGCTCACAATCAATTTCAGGGAATTATAAGGATCACCAACCCAAAGTGTGCTATTTCATACCACCAAAGCAAAGAAACACACTAACACCACAAGTGGTTTGGAGACATCGTACCAAAAAGTCTACCAGAGCACCTAAAGGCCTTCTTGTGGACTGGGGGGCAAATGTGGATGCTAAAAATTTCACACCAGTAATAGACCGACGTCGATCATGTTTAAAGCCCCATTGGTCTCTAGAAACGACACCCAGTCGCTATGAGGGTAAAAACATAAAATAAAATGTAGACAGGAAATTCATGAGCATCATAAGCCGCCTTGCACAGTCTCACTTCGGATGCGCCTCATGTGGATTAGCCTACTCTGGGTGTGCCTCATGCAAACTTATCTTGGGATGCCTCTTAAGTTGAAATACAGATGCGCCTCTCTCACGCACTAGGCCCCTCCAGCGCCTCACGCTCCTCCGAAGCCTTGCGCACCTCAGGCAACTCATGCCCCTCCAGGGCCTTGCGCCCCTCAGGCGCCTCGCACCCCTCTAGGTGCCTCGTGCACTTCAGGGGCCTTGCGCCCCTCCAGGCGCCTTGCAGGGCCCCAACGCCTCCCTGTGTTGCACTAAGTGTGACGATGCCACCCATGTGCCGGGGATGCCTCGCCTGTGCGTGAGACCACGCGAGGGCCTTAGTAAAGCCATGCTTAGTAAAGACTTCGTTTCCTCATCACATGTCGTTCGTGCCAGGTCACCCAAGTATATGAGGAGAACTGGTAAATGTATCCCACACATAGAAAAGTATTAGAAATCTATATAAGAAGATATATTTTGGATATGTGAAGATAACCATCAAGGACAAGGTACGGGTGCAGGTATAGGATATCCAACCATAAGGAGGCTAGAGGCGTGACCCTGGCATCCGTATCAGGCAAGTATTGGAGGTACAAGAATGGTACATAACAAGGACTCCCCAGGCACGCCTATGAGGTTCGTACCCGACAAGTAATGGAGGTACAACATAGTACCAAGGCAAGAGTACTTCTGCAGACCCTTGACACTTTCTGAAGCTGACCACCACTACCACCTGTACCACGATCACCTGCAGCCTAGATACGCAGTGCTTTTTCCGTTTGGAACCACAATGTACTAAGGCCCATAAGTGCCCACCTATAAATAGGATCTCACTTCATCATGGAGGGGGTTGGAAAATTCTTGTAATACTAGACTATTCAAAGACCAATATACATGTTCTCTTCCATTACTCTTCTGCAGTTTTGATCTAAATCTCCATAAGTTTTTCTAAGTTCATAAGTTCCTGGTCAAGTCTTTGAATTTTCTGACCTTAATCTGTTGACGAGTTTTCACCATCAACAATATACTGTTAAAATGTCAATGAATTAACTCGTGCTATCCACAAATGGGATCACCACCAAATCCAATCAACAACAAAGAAAGCGCTAAACCTAATCACAATTAAGCATTTACAATTAACAATTTAAACTAATTTTATAATTATATTACAAAAAATAATTTAAATTATTGAAATAAATTACATCAAAAGCTTTAAATTATTCTAAAATTAATTTAACTGAATTTAAAATATTATTAATTAAAATTTAAACTTAAGCTAAATTACATGTGATCTTCTATGTAATCCCTATACAATAAAATGTACTAACTTAATTGTACAATCCTAATTCTACAATCTATTTACTAACACAAAAAATAAACATATAATTATATATATATACATTTATATATATTGTTGAATTATTAAATAAAAAAACAAAAATTAAAAAATATTATAAACCGAACGGAGACCACGGGGCCTTGGGCTCTCCTCCTTTTCGCCGACATTCGAGAGAAGGCCGAGAAGGGTGGAGACCGTGGGGGAGGTCTCGTAATTGGGAGGGGCGGCAGGGATCTGTGGGGGAGGGGCTCTCGGAGGTGAGTGAGAGGTGGAGGCACGAATTTCTGAGGTTGGGAGGGGCTCTCGGCGGTGAGGGACGGCTTAGGAGGGCCTGGGTTCGGCTAGGGACGACCTGGGTTCACAGTCGCCTTATTGCCTCTACAATTTCTCATGTGAAGGGATCGTGAGAGAATTAGGAAGACCGATGGAAAATTGACATATATCAAGGATAACGTCAGTTGTAAACCGATGCTATTGCTTACAAACCGACAACATTTTGATTAATAGCGTCTGTTCTCAAGTGACTTATAATGAAATGCAACATTTCATTGGAACAGAAGCGTCGGTTCAAAACAAATGCTATTGAGCCTCATGTGTAAAACCCAAGTTTTGTTTTAGCTACTATTTTGATATTAATTTTTTATGATATTAGTAGCCATGTTAGTGGAAAAGGGGTGATTGCATAAGAATAAATTAATTATAATATTATTAAAAATTATTATGATGATGGATCGAGTCTAGATAGAGGCCAATAAGATTTTGGGCTTAGTATATTCGAAATTAGCCTAGAGAATTAGAGTTCATTATTAGTTATGGTTGACTAAGATATTTGTGGATTAAGTTGTTATTTTTTATTTATGGGTCATTAGTTATGGTTGTTTAAGATATTTGTGGATTAGGTTGATATTTCATCCTTATGGTTAGGCGAATTAGATAATTAAATGAAATTTTTGTAACTTTAGGGTGTTGTAACTTGGGACCTAATTTTGACCCAGTTATATTATGATTTTGGAGAAATAGTATTTCTAGAAAGTTGTAGATAGTTTACTTGGATTTCTAACGGTACTAAGATTCTCTATATTGGACTCATACAACTCCAGTTATGTCAATGTTACTGCATGTGGGTCCAGAGTTACGAGATTTCTAGGAAAGGTAATTTTCTATCTCTAGAATTTTAGAGAGAGAGAGAGACGGAGATGACGTGGAAGAGAGAGAGAGAAAGGGAAAGTAGTTAGAGGTTGAGAGATTCTTTCCTAGGTAGTTTGATTGTTAGATTATTCCTCAATTATTTAATCAAAATATTAATAAGATAATGTAGAGATATTCTCTCTAGAGGTTATGATTCTAATTTATTTGAATTTCAAATTGAAAGTGGTTGAAGTAGAATTAGGAGAGAAATTAAGACTCTAACCCTTTAAAAAGACTCTTTGGTCTCTTCATATTCTCACAACTTTGAAATAGCTCTCAAATGCTCATCTCTCATCAAAGTTCTCTAGATCTTCACTTTCGCACAAGGGAAAAACTCTCAAGACCTAAGCTAGTAGACCTTATTGTGTTTCTTTTCAAACCTCTAACCCATTTTCCAAAGTGATCAAGTTTCAAGAACAACCTTTCTACAAGGCATGTGTTACTCATAGTAGTCGGCTAGGGTTGGAAATTTTAAAAGGGTTAAGGTATGCTTTGTTATGGTGTAGTGTTCAATTTAAGATACATTATTTAAAAATAATTCTAGTTTTGTGGTTTTGTGATCAAGGGTATATTTTGGGCATCGTAGTTATAAAAGCTCTAAAGATTGTTGCGCAATCATTCTCATATTTTCTCTACTATCAAGGTAGGAAAAATTTTATAGAATTAGATTATGATCTTAAGTAAATGTTATGACCCTAACGTTTTAGGTACAATAAGATAAGTGTGGCTGGGACTAAGTGAAGCTCATATATGGACCTAAGTGATGTCCAAGAATTTATGATGGACCTATGTGACGTCCAAAACTGTATGACGGACCTAAGTGATGTCTAGAGGGCTCGAGTGCCCAAAATATTATAAGCACTTAATCTATACTTATTAAGTTTATGATTATGACTTTAGATTTGTATAGATTTGTATGTTAATGATTCTCTTTGTACGATAGTGTTATTCTAACAATATATAGCTTTTATGTTAGTATTGAAATAATGAATACTTGTGATATGTATGAATTTTGTTGTATGCTTGTTATGATTGCATTTTCCTTATTGGGCTTATAAACTCACTCCTTATAGTATAATTGTGCATATCAAAGTAAATAAAGAGATAGAGGACTGATGGCGTGTTGGAGCTGGATAACTACTTGTGTATTTGTCAGGGCTGTATAGGTGCTGGAAGATCTAAGGCTTCTATTTTGTTTCTTACTAGTATTTTTATTCCTCTAAAAATACTAAAAATAAATGTTGCTGTATTTTAGATTTTAAAGACATTATTTTCTTTTATTTTAAAATTGGGATCCCCTCTACATTATGTTAGTTTTCAATAAAAGACAACATTTATGTTTTTATGTTTCAATGCTGGTTCTCTGTGTTATATTTATGAGAAAATAAAGGGGGTTACATCATGTACTAGTGTCGGGGTAGTAACCAACGTTTTTATTTAATGGTGGAGTCCATTGTGAACCAACACTATTGAACTGAGATTATCAATGGCGTCGGTTCACACTGTAAATGTAACGACCCAAATTTACTAATAAGGCTTAAGGGCCTTGATTAGTATGTCGGGAGGGCATAACTAGATTATATGTGATTTAAATGATTAAAAGCATTATTAAATGATTATTTGGATATATGCGATGCATAACTATGTGTACTAGTATGCAGGTAGGCCCTAATTAGTTTATAAGGGCCTATTCGTAATTTTGGCCCGTTGATGGCATAAATGTAAATATTTGTGTTAATTGTTGAGATCACATTATTATGTGGATATATTTGCAGTTTGTGACTCGAGGCGATTCTAGTGAGTCGTCTAGCGAAAAAGTCACGATGAGAATTTATACCCGGCTCGGGGTGAGTCTGGGGGTATTTTTGGGAATCTAGAAAATATATTGGAGATTATTTGATATCGAGGAATATAATTGGTGATTAGTTAGGTGTCGAAATGTAAGCAGTAAATATTAGAGACATTCAAGCAATTAGCGAGAATTGAGAGTAATGACCAAAATGCCCTTAGAATGATTTAAAGGCTTAGGATTTATGGGAGGGCAAATTGGTCATTTGGTATAAAATAAGAGATAAGTATTACTCAGTCTTTATGCACTTAGTGGAATGTCTAGAATTTAAAGGAAACTGAAGGAAAAGGAAAGAAGGGAAAAAAGAAGGAAAAATAGAAGACCCTTTTCACTCTCTCAGTTTAGGTCTTCTTCCCCACTTCTTGAAGGAATTTGGAGCTAAAATTCAGAGGAGCTTTAGGCTAAGGATTTACAATTGGGACCTTGATCAAGTTTGAGAATTCAGCAGGGATTAGTCATCGAACTGAGGTAAGTTTCAAGGTTTTTCTCTTGAGTTTCTGGTTTGGCTGTGGTTGTTTTCTAAACTTGAGTTTTGGATGGAATCAAGGGAGATAAGCTTGAGGAAGTGAAGGTCTTGAGGCTGAAAGGATACTAGAGATAATCTAGGTTGAAATTCTAGCTTCAAAGTCCTGAAGTTTTTGTTGTTTTCTATTGATTTTTTGAGCCTCAAGCTCAATCATGGTTAATTCTTTATCTTAGAGTGCATGTGGTTGATTTTCATATGGTTGGGTCTTATAGGATGTGTTATAGATGTTGGTAGGCTTGCTTTGGGATACAGTTGAGGTTTGGAAGGATTTTGTAGAGGGTAAGGATGCCATAATGAAGATTTGTAGAGAGAAGGACTAAATTACAAAGGAATTAATTTTCCAGGGCAAGGAAATAATTATGTGATAATTATGGGCAATTGGTTAATTGAGAATTAACTAATTATTTAACTATATAGCTTTTGTTTTGAAAAACTATATGTTAAAATAAATATTAATCATGTTTGGATTAATATATATATAGAGAGTGTTTATTTATTATCTTATTATAAGATATTTATAATAAGATATTGATCTAAAACTGATACTTTAAGATAAAGTTAATTTTGAATTAACTAATATTTATTTTGTGATAAAAATATTACCTTAAAAAATTAATTAATCAAAAAAATGAGAAAATCAGGGAGCGCCACTAAGTGTCTCACACCACTCAATGTATTGCACAATGAGTGGCGCCTACCATGGTTATTTTCTATCCCTGGGATTTGAATTTTGAATTTCAAATTAATTGTTTATTTAACTATGTTTAATTATTATTTTTAAATATGATTTAAATGAAATAATTAAAATAGATGTATATGATCAATTTTATTTAAATAAAATAAAGATGAATTAAATTATTTAATTACTTTTATAAACCTAAAAAGAAGCGATATTTTTCATAAGTTTAGAAGTTGTTAATTTTTATGGAAAGAAAAAAAATGATAGAATTTTCTAAACCTGAAATTCTAAAAATTTCTATAGCCTCTCTCTTCTCAATCCTCTCTAGATCTCATTTGCTGAGTTCATCTAGAGAGTCTAAATCAACCTTTGAATCCTACGTGCCCACACATATCCTTGTGTGTTTGAGAATTGGCTTGGAAGGCTATGGTGTGAGCTTTCAAAAGGATATGAAGTTCGTTGATTTATACGAAAAGATTCAAGGACACTTGATGGGCTACAAGAGGTAATCTTTATTGCTGATATGCATTATTTAATATATCTATATATGTATGATTCTGGCTGGTATTAATAAGTTATTTTAAAAAAAGATTCTATTTCGCTGCGTATTCTTATTTTCCTTATTTAATACCAACATGCCCGAACTTGTGAGAGGCATCCACCATCACCAATTCGACATCCTCCCTAACTAATTAATTACCCATCTCCAGTTCGGGACTTTCTACAACATATCTCCAGAGGAACTCGAGCTGGCGAAGGGGTACTTTAGAGGCTGGCTCAATGCGTGTGGAGTGCTAGAGAAGATAGAAATTCCAGACCTGGACACGGGCAAAGGAATAACCGTGAAGTTCCCTTGGGATCAAACCAGGGGCGAGACAAGCAAGGCAACCCCAACAGTCAGAACCTACCTATCCAGATCCAGAGCTATAGGGATCAAGGTACACGATGATAATCCACCATGAATTTATGCGCAACAACAACATCGAACTATTAGTTTTGCTGAGGATAGTTATTAGACTAATAAAAAGGATGTTAGTACGCAACTGTATATAATATTGAAAAAAGATATTATGCAAACTACCTAAATAACGATACGGATCTTCAAGAACATTTGAATCAGAATTGGGGGAAATATAATAAGCCGAACTCGGACTTAAGGCTCATCTGAACGACGCACGAGAGCCTCTACAACAAGTATATGGGAACAATTATAACTCGATACTGCAACAAGGAATTGGAGTTCCTTTGAACAATAAACAACTCCCTAGAGCACAGACACGACCTTTAATAGGCCCATTGTAAGATAGAATTAATATGCTTGAAGAGCAATTTTGGCTCATTCGAGAGGGGAATACAAACAAAAGATGTACGACTCGGATGAGGAGCTTCAACCCTTTGCTCCTCACATTTTTAGCACGCCATTCCCAAATGGGTTCAAAATACCCCATGTGGCACCATATGATGAAATTACCAATCCAGATAGCCATTTAAGCACCTTTACACAGTGATGAGGGCCAGTAATGTGGGTTTGGAGCTGAGATGTATGTTGTTCTGTAGAAATTCCATCTCGTCATGGGAATAGTTGTCCAAAGCCTTCAAAAAGTAGTTTTGAGCTACAAAAAGTATTAAGCCCGAAGTTGCATCTGTAGCCAATATTAAGCAACAGACAGGTAAATCTCTTAAAAAGTATATCGAGAGATTCATTATCAAAGCTGCCAGGGTCGAGACTTTGTTGAAAGCAATCACCTAATGGCTATTTGAGCTGGAATCCTGCCAAGAAGCACCCTTTGGGATGACCTACAGCGAAAACCAGTTTGAAATATAATGGAGTTTACAGAGCAAGCATAGAGATTCATCAATGAAGTGGAAGCCAGGTAAGCATTAAAGCTGGCACCTCTAGCCCTAATATCTACAACAATGAACATGAACCTAGCTGGGAGCTCGATAACATCCACTGTTGTGCAACCCTCTAATGATAACTCCCATACTCTTGATGCGAAAGGGACTAAGAAAAAGATATGAGACAAATATATCTCCATGTACACAGTATATACCGAGTGGATATAGACTCAGGAAAATACATACGTGGCTAAGGAAAATCAGGACCTGTTCCACAACCTAAGCCTATGCGTAATCAATGTACAAAAAGTGATCAAAATAAATACTATAGGTTCCATAGGGACATTGGCCACCTGATGGAGGAATCTAGAAAACTCAAAGATGAGATCGAAGGTTTGATATGGAGACGCTACCTCAGACTGTATGTCTAAAATAATGGTAATAATCAAGGACAGGCCCGATAGAATCAAAGGGTGGCTCCAGCTCAACCAGACCAACCACCTGAACTCATGGTACCCCCAGCTCAGGAAGATAACTAACAACATCTGGTAGATGGAGAAGTCGTAATAACCATCTCCAAAGGACTTCATGTGGTCGAAACAAGCAGGAATGCCTGGCAAAGGTATGTGTAGGAGCCAAAAACTAAGGATGGTTGTAACGTCCCAAATTACCTAATAATGCTTAGGGTCGTGATTATGGAGAATTATTTGAATATATGTGATTTAATAATGAAATATGTGTTTATGTGATATATATGTGTATCATTATATTATTACGTGAGTATATTATAATACTATTAGATATGCATGTTTAGGTGTATTAAATATGGATGTGAGCTTGTTTCTTATTAGAAGGGAAATTTTCGTAATTTGGCCAGTTACGGGTATTTTTGGAATATATGTGATATGTTTGTGAGACCACAATATTATGTGTTCATATTTGGGTTATTCGACACGAGGAAATCCTAGGGAGCGAGATAGTGGTATAGTCATAATTGGATCAAATACCCAGCTCGGGGTGAGTCTAGGGGATTTTGGTGATTTAGTACATTACTGGGAATTATCGGGTAATGGGAAATTGTTTAATGATTATCTGGGGCTATTGGAAATAACAGGAATTGTGAGACATTAATTATGATTAATGGGATAAGTTTCAAATGATGGATTCACCCTTGTGAGCATTAGAGAGTAAGTTATTGGGCTAGGGGTATTATAGACATTTTCATGCCTAAGGGATAGCTATAAACAACCTCTGCCATTCAAAACTTAGCAGAATTAAGGAAAACACTCCCATCAACTCTTTGTCTCTCCCTCACCCATTATCTTCTATCTCTCTCACCTAGGTTAGTTGTTTTTGACAAAACTAAGGGAAACTAAAGGCTGGGAAGGCTTGAAAGTTGAAGGCTTGAGTTGGGGTTGGATTTACTGCAGCTAGAAGGATAGTAATCGCATCTGAGGTAAATTCTAATCCTTGTTTAAATTGAATTCTATTTTTTTCCTAGTGTTCTTGAGCTTGGAGGCTCAAGGTATTGAATTTGATTTTTGGTTGGGTTTCAGTCAAGTTTAGGCTTGGGTTTTGTGTGTGTTAATGTATTGATGATGCCATGGGATTGAATTCTGAGTTTGGGTTTTCTTTGGGATAGATTTTGGTAAGATTTGACTGAGGGAAAGCTGGGGAAAACTAGGTTCATAGGGTCGCACTGCGACCCGCGTGCACCAAAGACCCAGAGGTTAGGTTTTGCTTAGACTTACCGCAACCCTTCAAGGCTGAGATGGGCGCGTGTCCTTAGGATTTCACAGGGGGAGGCTTCTAACTTGAGGCGCGTCGACAACCGTAAGGGGCGCCACAGTGAACATAGGGGAGATTGGCCAAAAGATGTTTTGAGTGATGGGAACTCAAACCTAAGTGCTCGACATCGATTCTTCTACCTAGTTTAGTAAAATTCGATGTCTTGCAGGCTAGGAATCAGTCTGGAAGCCTGTTTTTTCTCGTTATTGTTGAGATTCTATATTATGGTTATGACTAGGTTACCACTAGGGGCTCTGAACCGGGATCGTAATCAAGTGTGGTTCTTATTATAAATTGCACTCAGACTTGAGGTATGAAAACTGCACCTAGTACGTGCTAAATGTGATTATATGTGTGATTAGGGTTCGAACCCGTTAAGGTACATGGTCATTAATGTGTTTGTATTTAATTCATTGAGATATACAATTAATAAGTATTCTGCGTGATTAGGGAACGACCCCGTCAAGGAACATGAATATTACTGTGTTTGTATTTAATTGGCTGAGATATATGATTAATATGTATGCATACTTGTATTATAAGAGGCATGCCTATCTATATCTGGCAATCTGTATCTAGGTTATCTGTATCGGGTTTATCTGGTTGCCTGAATATCTAGTTAAGGCATTGACTTATTAGTCAAGGGTGGCAATAGTGCGTTGTGCGCTGGTCGAGAGGCTTAGGCCTAATCAGAGACGTACTATTATGTTGGCCGACCCTATGGTCGTTTGGAAAGGAAAAACAAAGGGCTATGCAAGCTCTATGGCTAGTTACTCAGAGCAAGGGCAAAGGGCCCTGGGTGAGTCTTCGGTCACTTAGCTAGGGCATAGGGCCTCGGGTCAACTTTATGGTCATCTATTAAGGGAAGCGATCCCCAGAATGATCCTATAATTATTCATTTCTAATTGTATGCATGCATGAGCAGGTTATTACTGCTAGGCATGATAGATACGCATATGGAATCTGTATTTACTTTTCATGCTGAGCCTCGGCTCTTGGGTGCTAAGTGGTGCGGGTAAGGGAAAAGGGAACTGGACCAACCATATGTTGGAGAGCTTCGGTGGTGGCATGTACATATGCGGCTGCTCGACCACCCCGGCCGGGGTTATCTTGGAGGAACTAGGGTTGTATCCCCTATTTTGCCACCTAGGTCGGCTTGGTTAGTATTTTGGACTTGTATATATCCTTTTAAACATTTGTTTATCTTATTTTGGGATCCCATGTATGTGCTAAACTTTTTAATGAAAAGTCAATGTTTCCTTTTGTTGTGAGATATTATGTACTACGCATCTATACGCAATCACAAACAAGTAATAAAGTGATAAGTAGAGTATCATTCCCTCGAGGATTGAATATTAATAACCAATGAATTAATTACTTTGTTCTATTTGGTTAGTGAAAATTGGGTTTCAAGAATAAAAAGAAAAAGAGTAAAATAACTAAATTAACAATTGAAAATTAAAAGAAACAAATAAATCAATGGATGAAAAACCTACGGTATTTAATTTCATCATTTATTGACTCTATTATATCATGAATACAATTTTTATTATTTTTTTTCTCCTTGTGATAGTAGGTTTACTAAAGAAATCTATATTCTTATTAGGATATATAAATCTCAACCTATATGCAAACTTTCTACATCTCTGTGATAAGTTTCAACATACAGCAGGTATTAAACATAGAAACCTAAGAACTACACAAACCATACAAGTACTCTCGTCCAATATCAAAATTTGTGTCTAAACAACTATAACATATTTAACTCTCACTTTTCAAATTTTGAATTAAAATCATATAAATCATGCAAATGGTGATCAAGCATTCACAAGCATTAAACACAAATTGAATAGATCCCAAGTATGAAAAAGAAATCATAAAACTTGCATTGAATAATAATTGAGTATCAAAAGACTACAATAAAACTATAGAAAAGAAAATTAGTTCATGGAAAAGAATAGAAAAAGAAGTAAGAGAAGAAATAGACAGAGGTCAAGAAGAAAGAGAGAGATCTAAAATAGTCTAAAGCAATCTTTTTATAGTGATAAGGTTTCGAAAATAGTTTTCTAGATGTTTCTATTTGTTACTTGATAATGCTCCAAAATATCTTTATTTGAATTTCAAATCTTGTAACTCTACCTTGTGTAATCTTGTTGCTCAAATGCCACTAAGTAAGTGTCTGAATTTAACTTTTCTTGTTAAACATACTTTCGTAGGTCTTTCAATAAGCTTTCCAACGCCACCGAAAGCACATAAATCAGATAAGTGAGTCGGGAGATATGGTAAAATACAAAAATTGTTTCAAAATATCTTATATTTTTCCAACAATTTAAGTTTGAATTCTCCTTTATTTTCTTCAATCAATTCAAATAATTATCATTTTTTTTCTTTTGATTGAAGATAATATTTCAAATAAATTTTGAAATATTTCTCAAATATCCATCTAACAAATGACAATCTGAAAAATACAACAACCACACATAAAAAGAACTAAAAATATAAAATAATAATAATAAAACTAAAATAAACTATGGCTAAAAATTATTAAAAATCTATCCTATCACTTTTGGACAAAAAAATTTAACCCTAACCATTATCTTTAACCTTAGTTACATGTTTATAACCAAAGGACTTGTTTACCAAGTCTGGCACTATTTAAAGTACACAGTGTAACGGTCCTGGATTTGGAAGACATTACAACTTGGTATTGCCAAGGTTTAAGGGTTCCTGAAGACTGGTCGGGCATGTACACTCGCCACTAAAGACAAGCTCGACTTAGGGTTTGGTAACTATTCATGTGATTAAGTGCTTAACTATTTAAATGAATGTATATGTCTTATCTACATGCCTTATTAGGGAGCATGAGTTTATTTGGTAGGGCTAGGCTCCTTGATTGTAATGTGCATTATAGAGAGATGTTTATTAGCACTATGATTGATTATAAAACTTAAAGAAACGCGTAGCGCTTTAAATTGCATATAGGCAAGGAAATGACTTTTAGCTCTGTTAATACTAGCAGGGAGTAAAGAACATGCTTATTAGCATTGCTATACATGTATAAATGCCTGAACATGCTTATTTGCATTGTAAAATTATTATGATTGCTAGAAATGCTTCTTAGAATTGCTATTTGCTGATGAATATGAGGAAGTGCTTATTTGCACCATGGTTGAATATATTATGTGATTGGCATGCCTATTAGCAATGCATCTGTTTATTTGTTCGGTCTTGGACTGCCAGGCTGCAAGAGGTATAGTTATTACTTACCTAATGGCGGAATTGATAATTGTAGTGTGGGACAATTGTAAGTATACTACCTCGAAGGTCAGAGAGGTTGGTTGGCCAAAAAATACAGGCCAGGGAAGAGAATGACCAGGGCTAGGTCCCACCGCCAAGTCCAGAGAAATCGCAACAGGTGCTTGCTGATATGTAAGCCAGGTTACAAAGGAAAGAAGATAAGATTCGCCTCTTGAGACAGCAATAGGTCCTAGTAGGTAACCTATAGCCTGTAGTACCTATAGTGATACAACTAGCGGTACTAGTGGTAGCACAGCCTCAGGCAGTGGAAAACAGATGGGAACCCCTATATGAGAGATTCAATAAACAACACCCTCCGATTTTTTAGGGCAACTCAGACCCAGTAAAAGCTAAGTAGTGGATGACAATGATAACTCCCATCCTTGATTATATGAGGGTTTGTGGTAATGAGAGAGTGGCCTATATCGCTTATATGTTTCATGAGGATGCCCGAATATGGTGGGAGGTGGTATCCCATACTAGGAATGTAAATACTTTGAAAATGGAAGAATTCAAAACTCTATTTAATGAGAAATACTATAACAACGCAGTTAGACCTTTGAAGGCCGAAGAGTTTGACAAGTTACTTCAAGGCAACATGTTAGTGACCAATTATGCTTTGAAGTTTGATAGATTGGCAAAGCTTGACAGGGATTTGGCATCCATTGATGGGACCAGAAGGGAGAGGATTCTCTAGGGGCTACAACCTATGATAGCTTGCGATGTTCGCATCACTACTATGCCAGGAGTGAATAATTACGCACAAGTTGTTGAGAAGGTGCTCACAGCTGAGAGCGTAGAGAATAAGATCTGGCGCGAGAGTATGGTCAGAAGAGATTTTAGGAGGTCGGATGCTCCATTTGCAGGCTTTGGTAGGGGGAGGCCATAGTGAGCAAAAGAGAAATACTCCAGATACATTTTAAGCTCTAGAGCCAGATAGGAGGCCACGGGGCATACAGATGGGCCGCTAGGGTGGCAGTGAGACTTGGAGAGAATTCCCAGAGTGTACTCGGTGTAGGAGGCACCATATTGGGGAATGTCGGGCGAAGGCATGCTTCATCTGCGAGACTGTGGATCACCTGAAGAAGGATTTCCTGAGAGCCAAGAAGGAAGAGCCCAAGAAGGTGGACAACCTGACAATAGCTCGGGTGTTCACCATGACTCAGGTAGAGTCCAAGGCTAGTCCCTCGGTGGTACAAGGACCCTTCACACTGTTTTGATTGATTCGGGTGCTACATATTCTTTTGCTGCTTGTATAATTATTGATGGATTGTGTAGACGTTATGGTTTCTTATGGTGTTTGGTACTTTGTTGCCTACTGGGGAGTTATTGGTTTCCACAAGACGGGTCAGATCATTACTAGTGACAGTGGATGGTGGAGAGTTGTTAGTTGATTTGATTGAGCTAGTCATGAGTGGATTTGATATGATATTGTGTATTGATTGGTTAGGCAAGTATGCCTATGATATCTGTACTTAGAGCTAGAGACCTATTGCAGGAAGGATGTGTAGGATTCTTAGCTAGTGTGGTGGATACCACTCAGGTCGTGCTATTGGGACCAAGACAGACTTGATTGGTGTGTGAATTTTTAGATGTATTTCTAGAGGATCTGCTAGGTTTACCTCCACACAGGGAGAGAGAGTTTGTGGTTGAGTTGGCACTAGGGACAGAACCATTGTCTAGGGCACCGTACAAAATGACTCAAGCAGAGCTGAAGGAACTAATGCTTCAGTTACAGGAATTACTAGACTTGGGTATTATTAGGATCTGTTTCTCGCCATGGGGCAAACCAGTTCTCTTTGTCAAGAAGAAAGATGGTTCTCTAAGGATGTTTATCTATTATAGAGAACTGAACAAGTTAACTATCAAGAATAAGTATCCTCTGCCGAGGATTGATGATCTGCTTAATCAGTTACAGGGTAAGACGGTATTCTCCAAGATAGATCTTCGATCTGGTTATCACCAGCTGAGGATTAGGGAGGAAGATATACCAAAGACAACTTTTCACACTAGGTATGGGAATTATGAGCTTCTAGTGATGTCATTTGGATTTACTAATGCCCCAGCAACATTTATGGACTTGATGAACAGAGTGTTGAAAGATTACCTGGATCAATTCATGATCATTTTTATCGATGATATACTGGTATACTCTCAGTCAGAGACAAAACAAGATCAACATCGCAGATTAGTACTGCAGAGGCTGACAGAGCACAGGCTGTATGCGAAATTCAAGAAGTCTGAGTTCTGGTTACCTTTGGGGACTTTCTTATGTCACATAATCAGTAAAGATGGAGTTATGGTGGACCCAGTGAAGATTGAGGCAGTCATGGATTGGCCAAGGTCGAAGAACTCTATAGAGATCAAAAGTTTCATGGGATTGGCAGGTTATTACAACCTCTTTGTGGAGGGTTTTCCAAGATTGCATCACCTCTGTCAGAGTTGACACGCAAGAATCAAAGGATTATATGGTCAGACAAAAGAAGAAGAAATTGATCATCGCTCCAGTTCTCAGTCTTCCTACAGACCAGGATAAGTTTGTGGTTTATTGTGATGCCTCGAGACATGATTTAGGTTGTGTCCTTATGCAGACAGGAGAGGTGATTACCTATGCATCACGTCAACTGAAGGCATAAGAACAGAGGTACCCCACATAAGATCTAGAACTTGCAGCAGTGGCTTTTGCACTGAAAGTGTGGCGACACTTCTTGTACTGTGAGTAGTGTGAGATATACTCTGATCATAAGAGTTTGAAATACTTATTCACCCAGACGAAATTGAGCATGAGACATAGACATTGGATAGAGTTGGTGAAGGATTATGATTGTGAGATCCTGTATCACCCAAGAAAAGCCAACGTGGTGGCAGATGCCATAAATCGGAAGGGTCTGGGATAGTTATACAGTGCGAGAAAAATATCTTAGGTGTTGGCAGAGGATATAAATAGAGCTGGTATTGAGGTGGTGGTGGGCCAGTTAGCCAACATCACTCTACAGTCTACTCTTTTAGAGAGGATCAAAGAAAAACAATTGAGTGACCCACAGTTGGGAAAGATTAGAGGGGACGTCCTAGCTAGAGTAGCTAAGGACTATATAGTGTCACTGTAACGAGCCAAATTTGCTAATAAGGCTTAGTGTGTTGGGCGGGAAATATATGATTTAATTACATTAGTAGATGAATTAATTGTGATATATTTGTATTAGTACTTAATCACATGTGTTATATTATAATGTGAATATATATGCATGTTTAGGTGAATTAAATATGCTTGTGGGCCTGTTCTAATTAATAAGGGCATATTTGTAATTTTGGTTTGTCAACGACATAAATGTAGTTATGTGTGTGTTATGACAAAGACCACATTGTTATGTGGGTGTATTTGCGATATTGGGCCTGAGGCGGCCCTAGGAAGCGGATTAGCGATTGGCTAAGTTCGCACCAGATTTGGTGCCTACTGATATGGCAAGAATATACTGCTTTGTACGGGGATGGAATGTAATGATAGCCATGGAGGTTAAGAAAACACTGGATCCAAGGACTACTACCTATGTTCAAGTACTAGAAAAAGCTCTTACAACCAAGGGTGCTGAAGATTAGATATGGAAGGAAGGCACTGGAAAGCGCATTGCTCGGAGGATGGTGCCTCCCTTCACTGGTTCTGGCTGATGTAGTGGCCCCAGTGAGCAGAAGAGAAAGGCCCTTGATCTATTTTTCCTCCTAGTCCTAATAGGAGGGCACGAGGTGCCTTTGGTGGCTGACAGGGCAGGGGAGAGAACTGGAAAAGCTACCCAGAATGTGCCCGGTGCAGGCGACGCCATCTGGGAGAGTGTAGAGTCAGAGCCTGTTTTTTCTATGGGAGTGTCAGTCATCTGAGGAAAGACTGTCCTCAAGTTAAGAAAGAGGAACCAAAGGGGAGCAACAACCTCACTTCCGCTAGAGTACCTTGACCCAGACTGAAGTTGAGGCTAGTCCTTCAGTCATGACAGGCCATATCTCTAGTGTTGTTTCTTCGTTTACTACATTGATTGATTCAAGAGCTACTCATTCATTTGTATCTGCTAGAGTCATAGAACATCTATGTAGACCTTATCATCTGTATGCTAGGGGATTGAGAACTTTGTTGACAACTGGGGAACTAGAAATCTCTAGGAGATGGGCTATGGATCTGATTGAATTGGTGATGGACGATTTTGATATGATTCTGGGGATGGATTGGTAGGCAAAGTATAGGGCAACGATAGACTGCAAGCGAAGGATGGTGACTTTTGAGCCAGAATGAGATGAACCCTTAGTGTCTATGGGGACAATGAGTGGACCACAAGTACCTATAATCTTCGCATTGAAAGCTAGAGACCTTTTGCAAGAAGGTTGCATAGGATTCCTAGCAAACATGGTGGATACCTCTTGGGTCATTTCAGTTGGACCATGTGAGACTAGGTTGGTGTGTGAGTTTCCTGATGTATTTCCAGCAAACCTGGGAGGATTACAACCACACCGAGAGATCGAATTTGTCATAGAATTGGCACCAAGAGTAGAACCAGTATCGAGGTCTCCTTATAGAATGGCTCCAACAGAGTTAAAGGAACTGAAGATTAACCAACAGGACTTACTGGATTTAGGATTCATTAGACCCAGTTTTTCACTGTGGGGTTCTCCAGTGATGTTTGTGAAGAAGAAGGATGGGTCCCTAAGGATGTGCATCGATTACCGATAGCTGAATAAGTTGGTTGTTAAGAATAAGTACCCACTGCCCAAGATTGATGATTTGTTTGATCAATTAAAAAGGTTTTATCTAATATTGACCGTCGGTCTGGCTACCATCAGTTGAGGATTAAGGAGGAGGACATACAAAAGAATGCATTTCGTACGAGGTATGGCCACTATCAATTCTTGGCATGTCTTTTGGGTTACCCATTGCCCCAGCAACCTTCATGGATTTGATGAATAGGGTCCTCAAGGATTATTTGGATAAGTCTGTAATCATATTCATTGATGATACAATGGAGTACTCCCAATTAGAAGCAGAACACGAGCAATATCTTTGTTTGGTACTACAGCAGCTGAGGAAACACAGGCTATACAATATGTTCATTAAATGTAAATTTTGGTTACCCGAAGTAACATTTCTGGGCCATATTGTAAGTAAGGAGGGGAATCTGGTGGACCCGACCAAGATAGAGGCAGTGAGAGACTATCCGAGACCGAATAGTGTACCATAGGTTCCTGGGATTAGCAAGGTACTATCAACGATTCATTGAGGGATTTTCCATAATAGCAACACCATTTACTGTGCTGACGCATATGAAGACAAAATATATCTGAACAGATAGGTGTGAGAACAGTTTCAAGGAGTTGAAGCGGTGACTGATTACTGCTCCGGTATTGAGTCTTCCATCAGACAAGGAAAAGTTTATGGTCTACAGCGATGCTTTGAGGCAGGGTTCGGGTTGTGTGTTTATGCAAGCTAGAAAGGTGATAGCCTATACGTGTAGGAAGCTAAAGGAGTATAAGCAGAGGTATCCCACTCATGATCTGGAACTGGTAGCGGTGGTATTCGCACTGAAGGTATGGAGGCACTATCTATATGGAGAAAAGTGTGAAATCTAAAGTGACCATAAAAGTTTGAAGTATTTCTTCATTCAAAATGATTTGAACATGCGCCAAAGGAGTTGGTTGGAGTTGGTAAAGGACTACGATTGTGAGATTTTATACCATCGAGGAAAGGCCAACGTGGTGGCCGACGCATTGATTTAGGAGGTCCAAGGTAGTTGTTCAGTTTGAGACAGATATCAGAAAAGCTAGCTGAAGAAATAACGAGAGTCTGAATTGAACTGGTAGTTGTTAGCTAGAAAATATTACTCTTCAATCCACACTCCTTGAGAGAATTAGAGAAGCGCAGATAGAGGATCCTCAGTTGAGGAAACACAGGGAGAATGTTATAGCTTGATTGGTTAGCAACTTTTGTATTTCAGAGTTAGATTTTCTTAGATATAAAAATTGAACTTACGTTCTGATGGATGTTGGTATTAGGCGAAAGATTCTTGATGAGTCTCATACCACTCCTTATTCTCTACATCCGAGTATGACGAAGATGTACCAAGATATGAAGGTTTTGTATTGGTGGCAGGAATGAAGAAGGACGTGGTGGATTATGTGGCCAAGTGCTTAATCTGTCAGTAGGTGAAAGCTAAACATCAAAGGCCAGCATGGTTGCTGTAGCCTTTAGGGATTCCAGAGTGGATGTGGGAAGATATTACCATGGACTTCATGGCTGGATTACCGAGAATAGTTGGGCAACATGATTCTTTGTGTGTTATTGTGGATAGGTACACCAAATCAGCCCACTTTTTTCCGTTCAAAACAAATTTTTTTGGTGGAGCAGTATGCTGAGTTGTATATAAAGGAGATCGTGTGTCTCCATGGGGCTCTGAGATTGATAGTATCAAACAGGGACCCCACCTTCACCACTAAGTTTAGGAACAACCTATATAAGGCTATGGACACGAGGTTGAGATTGAGTACAACCTATCATCCTCAGCCAAATTGACAGTCTGAGAGGACGATTCAACTACTAGAGGATATGCTGCGGGCATGCGCGTTGGATTTTGGGGGATCTTGGAGTAAGTATCTCGCTTTGATTGAATTTTATTATAATAACAGTTATTATGAAACTATTGGAGTGGCTCCATGTGAAATATTGTAAGGGAGGAAATGCAGATCGCCCATTTATTTGGATGAGATGGGTGAGAGGAAGTACTTAGGTCCTAAGACAGTTCAAAGGAATAATGAGGCAATTGGGGAGATTAGAGCTCAAATGCTCGCCTCCCAGAGTAGACATAAGAGTTACTCAAACTTGAGACATAGAAGTGTAGAGTTTCAAGTAGGAGATCATGTGTTCCTTAGACTTTCTCCTTTGAGATGAGTGAAATGATTTGGAATGAAGGGCAAATTAAGTCCTAGATTTGTTGGGCTCTTTTAGATTCTGGAAAGAGTTGGATAGGTGACGAACATATTATCTATGCCTCAAGCTTTATTAGGGGTTCACAACGTATTTCATGTGTCTATGCACCGGATGTACGTATTAAATCCTATACATGTGTTGAGTTATGAAAACCTGGAATTAAATCAAGATTTGTCTTATGAGGAGAAACCAGTCCAGATCCTAGACATAAAGGATAAAGTCTTGCGGAACAAAACCATTGCCTTAGTGAAAGTACTGTGGAGAAACAGCAAGGTAGAGGAGGCAACTTGGGAGCTTGAGTCAGATATGTAGGATTGGCATCCTGAATTATTCAGGTAAATTTCGAGGATGAAATTTCTGTAAGGATGGATAGTTGTAATGACCCAAATTTGCTAATAAGGGTTAGTGCCTTGAATAGTGTGTTGGGAGGGCAATAAATGATTTAATTTCATTATAAGATAATATGTGCATCGGTACTCATTTACTTGAGTTATATTATAATGTGAATATAGATGCATGTTTAGATGAATTAAATATGCATGTGCGCCTGTTCTGGTTAATATAGGCATATTTGTAATTTTGGCCCATTAAGGGCATAAACGTAGTTATGTGTGTGTTATGATTGAGTACACATTATTATGTGGGTGTATTTGTATTATTCGGCTTGAGGCGGTCCTAGGGAACATATTATCGAAATAGTCACAACGGGGTCAATACCCAGCTCGGGGTGAGCCGAGAGGTATTTTGGGAACGTAGTACGTAATTGGGGTTACTGGGTAACCAGTAGTTATTTAGCGTTTAATTGGGTATGCCAAGATTAATAGGGAATTTATAGGACTACTCGAGGAATTAGCGGGAATGAGGCAAATAGTGGATTTGCCCTTGGTGCTATTAAAGGGCTACGAATTGATCTAGGGGCATGTTGGTCTTTTGATGCTAAGGACAGACTTGGGGAAGGCTAGAAAAGTAATCAGAAACACTTAGCCAATCAGAAACGTTAGAGCCGTTACTAAGTGAGTTTTAAGACGAAACAGTGTGCAATGAACTCGCTAACCGAGGTTTTGAAACAAAAGTGTGACTAATTAAAAGGTAAGGCTGTAATCTTAAAAAAAAACGCGTTGTTTCAATAAAACTTCTAGTATTAAACATTTGGGATCCCAAAATAAGGTTTGAAAACTATTTACATCTTGAAATAAGTTTACAGTTGATTAATCATAAAAATCATAGATTATTACAGCCATTTTTCGAATAAACCCCCAACCAAAGCAGTCGGGCAGGCCAAACATGTACGCGTCGCTTCACGCTCTCCGTACTCATGGTTGGTTGACGCAGCCATTGCCCTTACCTGCAACACGGAGCACCCGTGAGCCGAAGCCCAGCAAGAAAACTCATGCAGGACATAACATATGCAATTTATACAGTTTATCATAACGGATAATCCACATATAAACAAGTCAACCATTAGACTAAGCAAACACGGCCATGCCGCCCAAGAAGCCTTACCAAAGCCTGGGGTTTCGGTCCTCACCGTAAGGATATCACATGTATCCACTGGGCCCTGCCCTGACTATAAGCATCCCATGTGCTAAGTGTTACCTCCAGCTCCGCTGCCGTACCTGGCCTACGCCGCACTCGGCCCTTGCCGTTCATTTCGTTATAACCATATATAACATAAATCAAGCAACATTCAAACAAATGCCAATTTATTTAAATCTGCACCCTAATATGTAATGCAATATAGGGCCATGCCCGACAATCATCTCATCATGCAACATGCAATATAGGGCCGTGCCCCACAATCACACTATGGGCCCATGCCCTATCCTACGGGTGTTATAGTTTTCTTACCTACTTCCCGAGCTTTCCGATGCACCAAGGCCACAAGCACGGTCCTCTAGCACGAGCCTCCTCGAAATCCTAGTCACAACACACATATAACACTTTTAATAATAACTAACCCAAAACCACTTCCCGGGACCAATCCCGCACTCTCGGAACCTCTATTTCCCTAAAACGAAACATCGGAACCATCCCCCGAGTCCCCGGGCAAAAGCCCTAAAAACCAGAATTTTTGCCTGCCAAAATGGCCTAGGGCCGCGACACTCCCCTCAAGGGCCGCGGCGCCCAGCGAGTTGCCCTCCTCCTGATGCAACCTCGCGCCACGGCGCCCAAGAACAGGGCCGCGGCGCTCATACGCGAACCCAGATTTCTGGGTTTTCCCTTGCGTTTTCACCGAGCTAAAACCTTCCCAAATCATACCAAACAAACACACAAACCCCAAAATCAATTTCAAACTTCAAATAGACCATACATCAACCCATAAACATCATAACCCAACTCAATAACACAATCATACTCAAAATCCACCCAATTGATCTCAACTTAAGAAATCTAAACCCATAAACCAAAAACATAACCCAAAGCTTGAAAAGCTTAAACCATGCTTCAAATTCCTAAACCACAACAGAAACAAATCTTAAAATTGCATAGAAACTTACCTTGAATGAAGAATCCCACCTTAAGCTTCCTTGGTTCATCTCCTAAGTCTTCAAGTTTCAGCTCCCTTCTCCATCTTCATGCCCTAGCCTTTCCTTCTCCTTTTTCTTCTCTTCAATTTATCAAAGCATCAAATGACCAAGCCCCCAAACCGTGTACCCCTTAATACCCAGCTGCAATATATCAATTTCCTAGCCAAATGACCATTTTACCCCTTCATCAAAACCCTTTGCTAACTACACCTCAAGGGCACTCTAGTCCTTTTTCCTATAATGCAATTCTACCATTTCTTTCACCTAACTTGTTACTCTCAGCAGTAACTAATGGTTACCCAGGTTACTCAATCACCAATAACCACTACCCGCTAAATCTCAACTTAACCACAAAAATTCCCAAAGTACCCCTAGGCTCCTCCCGAGCCGGGTATAGAAATCCCATTGTGACTCTTAAGTTAACTAGCTCTCTAGGACCGTCTCGGCACGTGCGTCACACTAATAACACCACACTCACGTGGTACAATTCACAGAATACAATTATCACATATATGCCCTCAGCGGACTAAAATTACCAATTTACCCCTATCATGCAAACGGGGTCCACATGCATAATTATTTCACCTAACATGCATACTAACCACGTAGTCATGCATCTCAATGTTCAATTAGTCATATAACATGCTTTAAAACATAACCATGCATTAAACTCATAAAATCACACATAAATTCCATTATGCCCTCCAGGCACACTAATCAAGGCCCTTAAGCCTTATTAGCTAATTTGGGTCGTTACACTCTCTCTCTCGTGTAAATCTCCCTCTCTTTCTAAGGCTTGGAAGGTTTTGGGAATTTTTGAAGAGGAAGCTCTGAATTTTGGTGGGAAGTGAGGAATCAAGCTAGGAGCAAGTGTGGAGTCAGTTGGGGGTCAAAATGATCATTGAGGAAAGGTTTAACACCTGATTTCTTTGTGAAATTCTGCTGCTAAGTAAGGTTTTAAGTTGGGTTTAGTTTCAGCGTGACTTATAGAATTGGGATAAGATTCTTGGTTAGTTGTTGGGGTAATCATAATGTTTATGTTATGTGAATGGGAGTTTAAGATGTAATTCTATCCTTAGCTTGTTATTTGGACGAGTTTTGGTGATTTTAGCTCGAGAAAACGCAAGGGAAAATTATGGGTTTTGAGCTAAAGCCGCTACACTGTTCTTCATGCGTTGCAACCTATGCGCGTGGAAGGGGCTTGGTGATATTCTCAAATCGCTCAAGCACTGCGACGATGGTTGGGGTGCGTCGTAATCCGCGCCGCCCAGGAGAGAGCCTTGAAATCTGTAATTTGTAGCTTGTCGCTGCCCTATGGGCTAGGCCGCGACTATAATTAAGGGAAATGGCCAAAACAAATTTTTAAGCTGGGGAACTCAAACTTAAGGGCTTGAGAGGGATTCTACTACCTATTTTAGTAGAATTCGAGGTCCCAGTGACTAGGTTTTACCACTAAGGCTCGGGATTAGGGATCGTGCTTGGGATTGCCTTATACTGTCAGCTCGGGAATGAGGTAAGAAACTTTTTGTGCCCATAGAGCAAGGCATGACCCGATTATCTGTATTTAGGGTTATGTGTGAATGTTTGTAATTGTTATGTCATATAAGTGTTGTGACTGATTAGCAAGGGCCAGGATCGGTAAAATCCAGAAACACCAATAGGCATGTTGAATGCAGGTCGCCATGGCATGGGCATCTAGGGTGTTTTACTCACCCGCTCTATTAGGACCATGACCCTGGTGCCTGGTAACGCACCTTGATCGGCTTAGGCCACTATTGTGAATTGTCTATTGTGTTTGTTTAGCTATGTATCTATTGAAATGAGTTGTTATATGCTATGGTTGTTGAGTTTTCTTGCTGGGCATTGGCTCGTGGGTGCTCTATGTTGCAGGTAAGGGGAAGGGAAAGGCCGACCAAGCATGAGTTGGAGGGCATGGAGTGGTGTGTACATGTTTGGCCTACCTGGCCGCCATGGCATGGGTAGTTTTGAGGAACGTGTTATGATTGTTTAATTTTGTCTCCTAGGTCAACTATATACTAAGTTTTAAGTTGTAAATATGCTTTAAACAATATTTTGGGATTCCAATGTAACATTTTATGATCTTAATGAATGTCCAAACTTTTTTTATTGAATTTTTATTAAATGATTCTTTACTTTAGCTTAATAACACTTTTTGGTCTAATACCTCGATTAGCGAGTTAATTGCACATTTTAAAATCACATGGTAATGGCTCTAGGGTAGAAGAGCGTTACAGTCAGACATGGGTTTCTTCAGGTACAAGGATCAGATTTGTATTCCGATGGACACTGGGATCAGATGGGAGATTATGGATGAATCTCATCCTACCCTTATTCTCTACATCCATGCACCACGAAAATGTACCATGATTTGAAAGCTTTATATTGGTGGCCTTGGATGAAGATGGACATGAATGAGTACCTGGCTAAGTGATTGGCATGTCATCAGGTCAAGGTAGAGCATTAGAGACCAGCAGGGCTACAACAACCTCTAAATATCCCAAAGTAGAAGTGGGAGGACATCACGATGGATTTCGTCGTGGGGTAGCCCAGGACACTGGGCCAAGGCGTGTTCATTGGTCAGTTTGGGCAGGTTGGGTGAATATTTGACAAACCCAAACCTATAATCGGGTTGGTACTTTTCAACTCGTAACCGACCCAATTAAAAATTCTTAAGTTCAATCCGACCATCGTTTTGGGCAGGTTAACCCACCCAAACCGACAAAACTTTTCTTTTTAATTTATTTTCTAAAAACATCATTCTCACTATTTTTTTTAATTATTTTCTCTATTTTTAGTTTGTATTTGTAACTAAAATAATTGTTACATTAAAATATAGGGTTTTTATATACAAAAATTAATTTGAATTTAGTTTTATGTATTTATAATTAATAATAAAAAAAATATAAAATTAAAAAAAGTAGACAAATCCTTAATTGTGCGGGTTGCCAAAAATTTTAACCTGCCCAATATAATAATTGGGCGGTTTGAAATGAAGGTCAAGTTTTTCGGGTTGTATTTCTTGTTTCTTTTTTAAGGTTGGTTTGTGTGGGTTACAAAATTTTTTGCTCATCCCTAAGTGGGCTAGCATGATTTAGTATGAGTCATTGTGGACCGGTATATGAAGTCAGCTCACTTTTTATCAGTGAGGACGAACTACAAAGTTGACCAGTATGCAG